>NC_142481.1:10630000-11255000 GCF_049115385.1 Moschus berezovskii
GCATGGAGAACCCCATGGACTGTATAAAGTCCATGGGTCGCAAACAGTTGGACACGACTGAGCAGCTCTCACTTTGCTATGTCTTCACGCCTCAGACTTTTCACTTTTGGTCGCATTCTTTTAACATATCTCCCGTTGAGCATCTTCTCCGTCCCATGGCCTGTGCTGCGTGCTGGGGACACAGGGGTGAGACAAACTCTGTCCCTGCCTGTGGTATTCACCCTTGTCTCATCCACCCAGTAACACTGCCCAGCAGCCTCTCTGTGCTGGGGACTGTGCTGAGCAGTGGTGGGGACACAGCCCTGCCTTGATGAGTCTCCAGTGCAGAGCGGCGCGCAGGCCCAGCCCTCCATGATGAGGGGTAGTTGGTGGGTCAGTGCTGGGCTGGGCAAGCCTGGAGGGGACCTTAGCCTGTCTGTGGGTTTGGGGGAGGGCTTTGGAGAGAAGGGGATGACTCAGAACTCAAGGAGGAGTGAGCCACAGAGGAAAGATGGAGGCACAGGTGCAAGGGTCAAGGTGTGAACGAGAGGAATAAGAGGCTGGGGTGGCTGACGCATAGAAAGGGTACCGGATGGCCATCCAAAGACAGATCACACAGGGCCATGTTAATACATTTGGACCTGGTCCGGGAGGTCATGGTGACAAAAGAAATGAAGGACAGCAAGGAGTCAATTAATTTGCTTTATTATTTTTCAAAGAAGTTGATTTCTGCTAATGAAAGTAACACTTGCTCAGGGCAGAAGACCTGTCTGGCCTCTTGTCTGTGATGCCAGCGTCCTGTTGTATGCTGGCACACACTTCTAGGCATGTCCCCCTCAGTGCTCCCTGAGACTCCTATCTCTCAGTATTTGCCAAGAAGGGGTGATGACCTCACTTTGAACTCCTCTCTCAACTCCTGTTTACAAGTGACGGAATCCTAAGCTAATGGGCAGGGGCATAAAAGCTCCGGAAGTGTACCACTTCAAGCTCAGGAACCCAGACAATTCCTGGAAGGCGCAGTCCCGTCCCCGGGCCCTGTGTTTCTCTGTGCTGTCTTCTTTCTCAGGCAGTCTCTTTCTTTGGGGACAAGATGGCCTCAGTTACTCTAGTTTCACATCCCACTCACCAGGCAACCCCAGAGGAAGGAGGAGGCCTCTTTCCTGAAATTCCAGGAAAAGTCCCAGGGCTGAATGCCAGCATCCGAAGATGAGGGTAGGGTCAGGTTTACCTGAACAGCATGCGGGAACAGTGGGGGAGCGGCTTCCTCACAGGAGGGTCAGGGAAAGTTTCCAGAAACAGAGGAGTGGCTGCTGGGCTGGCAAACCCAACAGATACCCACTTCAGTGGGGCTTTAGAGGGAGAGCGGGGAGGGGACTCTGGATTCCTGAAGAGAGGGGCCTGGGAGCTACTGTTATGTCACTGGCCTAGATCTTTCCTGTGGCCCTGACGGCCAAGGTCACAGCTCAGCAGAATCCCTTTCTAAAAAAAAGTGCCTCAGTGAACGATGTGGCCTCACTCCCAGCAACTCCCGCCTGGGCCGCTGGCCTTCACGCTTGACCTCTGGGTGTTGACCACCAGTCCCAGGCCAGAGGGGCAGGCCTGTAAAATTTCAGCATGGAGCCCGCTCCCTCAGCGGTTCCTGGAGTCCCCCGGTTCACCGTCTGCAGCTTCCTGTCAGCTGGGGAAGGGGTTCTGAGGGTCCTCAGCTTATCCCCACTCTCAGGGGCACCTGCCATCCTGGCCTGCTGCCCCACCTCACCCACGGGTACCCCCACTCCCTCCCTCCAGGCCACTCCGCCCTCTCCCCTCTGTTCTTGTGGCTTCTGGCTACTTTCTACCCGATCACCATCTTACTGGGACTTGAGGGAAGAGCAGAGTATTTCATCTAAACAGACTTGACCCCAAATTCTGGGTCCAGGGTGGCTTGTTTGTTGATTTTTTGGGGAAAAATTTTTAGTTATCTGTTTTGTCTTCAGTTTTTGGTTTCAAGTTCACAGAGTTTAAGGTTCAAAAGAGTTAAGTTGGGGAAAATCTCCCGCCACTTCTGTTCCCCAGGCACCCTGTTCTCCACAGAGGAAACCACGGTTATCTTGAGTATTTTCTAGAAAAAAAAAAACAAAAAACTGTGCATTTCCAAGCAGATGCTGATATGCACCCCCGCCACCCCACTTTCTTTTTCCGTGAATATTGCAAACAGTAGACACTGTGCTGGTCCTCACTGCTTTTCACTGACCGTGTTCCATGTTATCCTGGAGAGAATTATCTATCTGCAACATAAAAAACTTCCTTACTCTCAGCTACTGACAGATTCTTGTAATTTCTAAGACTGTAGATAGTCTCGTAGGGTTTTCCCTGCTTTGTTTTTTATTGTTATATCATAAACGATGCTGCAGAACTCATGTGCCAGGCAAGCCTTTCACACCTGCAGGGTGAATCTGGCCAGAAGCGGAATTACTGACTCAAAGGTGTGCAACAGGTTTACCCTGGCAGCTGTGAATGTTCCCAAGGGTTCATTTCCTCCCAGTCTCGCCACCTGGAGGCTATTTCTTTTTAAAAAAATTTATTTATTTGGCTGCACCAGGTCTTGGTTACAGCATGTGGGATCTAGTTTCCCGATCAGGGATCGAACCCAGGTCCCCTGTGTTGGGAGCATGGAGACGGCCTCTGGACCACCAGGGAAGTTCCTTCTTTTTTTTTTTAAATCCTGTTCCTTTGAGCTCAGGATAGATTTAAAGAAAAGTTGTGAAATGGTGCAGAGTTCTTGCAGACCTTTCCCTCAACTTCCCCCCATGATAGCATCTTCTCTAAACATGGTACAGGAAGCAAACCCAGGGAAGGAACACAAGTGCAGTGCTGGTAACACAACCACCCATGGCATTCCCATTTCACCAGTTTTTCCACCGAAGTCCTTATTCTGTCTCCAGATCTCATCGGGCATCCCGAATTAGTTGTCCCGTCTCTGTAGTTCCCTTTAATCTGTGCAGTTTTCCGGTTTGTCTTTGTCTTCCTCGACCCTTTCGAAGAATGCTGGCTAGTTAATTCTGTAGACTGTCCTTTGATCCGAGTTTGTGTGATGCTTTCCCATGACTGGAAAGAAGTTCCACGTTTTTGGCAAACATAACACAAAACCACCGTGTGCTTCTCAGTGCACTGTTTCAGGGAATTCAGTGTATCAGCCGGATTTCTGGTCATACTGACCTTGGTCACATGGTCGAGGTGGTGTCTGCTAGGTTTGTCCAGTGTGAAGTTAGCATTTTTCCATTTGTAGTTAATCTAGTTTTGCAGTATATACAAGTACCAGGTCATTAAGTCATTGAAATTAATGTAATACTGTGTCAGTTATACCTCAATAAATAAAATGAGGGACTTCCCAGTGGTCCAGTGGCTAAAACTCTGTGCTTCCAATGCAGGGGGCCCAGGCTCAATCTCTGGTCCAGGAACTGGATGCCCCGTGCTGCAGCTGAGACCCAGCACAGCCAAATAAATAAATAAATAAAATTTTAAAAATGAAATAAATCTCTTGGGGAGGACACTCTGAGACTATACAGATATCCTGCTTCTCCTTAGACTTCTGCCCACTAATTTTAGCGTTGTCTGTGGATCTTATCTGCGGCAGTTATTATTGTGGTATTTATCCAGTGTTGATTGTCTGTTTCCTTCTTTTCTTCTCCATATATTATTTGGAAGTCTAATGTAGGAAGAACTGTTCCTCCCTCTTGGGGGCTGTTTTACCAGTCACTGCGGTGAGGGAAAGGGGGTTCACCGAGGACATGGAGATTGGATCCAGGCCCAGCCTGCCTCCAGCCTGTGGTCTTGGCATTTGTAGGAGCAAAGAGGACCCGCTGGGTATTGCTAACAGTGACCTTGTCTCCCAAGCCTGGAGAAGCACACCCCCGAGTATTTTCTGTTATCTCCCTGCACCACACCCAGTGAAAACTTTTCAATTTTGAGATTCAGGGGCCTCAGCCCAGGCCTGGTTATAACAATGACAATAGCTGCCCAGTATGGAAACCTTCAGCTGGCGCCACAGTCTTGATGGATCTCTCACACCCTATGGGTAAGGATTATTACTAAACCCTTTTTATAAAGCAAGAGACTGAGGCTTGGACAGGGAGCATTGCTGGGCCTCCAGCCTTGGAGCTGCTGAATCCAAGGCTGGCTCTTAAAATAGCAGGTTCCCCTGCAGGAGGGAGCAGAGGGACAGTGTCCCACCTTCATCTCAGGCCAGCAGAGGGAGACGGAGACCCAGTGTCCCCTGAGGTCCCTGTTCCTGGAGAGGAGATTTCTCCGTGCTGGGCACCCGGCCAAGAACAAGACAGCTGCTCAGTTCACCTGTTATATTCAGAGCCCCTTTCCACATTGGCCGTAGACAGCTTTCATCATTTCTAAGACCATGGCATCTTTGGGGTTCACCTGCAGTAAAGAGAAGACACTCCAGCTCTTATAGAAAAAAGGATGGTTCTCAACATTTTATTATTAATATAAACATTTCCAAACATACAGCAACATTGAAAGAAGTTTACATTGAGTACTCGTATACCCACCACAAAGATTCTCTCAGTAACATCTTACTGTACTTCCTTTACCACGTTTTGACCGATTAGTCCATCCCTCTATCCATCGATTAATCTTATTTTTGACGCATTTCCAAATAAATTAGGCAGAAAGCAATTTAATACAAAGGATGAGATTTGCAGAGTCATTAGAAGAGCTAGAAGAAGTGCCTCTTGGCTGGGCTTCCAGGAACGCCACCACAGAACTGACCCACCAGGGGAGATGCTGCCTCTGACGCTGTCTGCTTGACTTTTGTATTGAAGAACATACTGATTTAATGCCATCCAGGGGCCAAGAAGCCATCACACCCCTGAAGTTGGTAATAGGACACTGGACATTTACCTTGGAAAACCTTGAGGTCCCTAACCTACCTTCACCAGCAGAACCCATGCGAAGCTGCAATTGGGGGACCTTATCTCAGTAATGTCTCCTTGCAAATCCTGGATGATGCGTCTCGTTGGCGGACTCTAACTCATATCCTGATCTCACATGGCCAGGCAGCTGGGGAAGTACCCTTCAGAGCTCTGCAGCCTGTTGGTAGAGGAAGGCCAGTCACCAGGGACTGTTGCAGCACAAACGAAATCATCTGCTTCTGGCAGCTGAGTTATTTCCCACTTTTTACCCCTCTAAACCTCACTGCCAGGAACATCCTTGAGCCACAACTAGAGAAAACCCTTGCAAAGCAATGAAGAGCCAGTGCAGCCAAAAAAAGAACATCCTGAATGCCTGTCTTTACCCCTTCTAGATCTCTTGCCTCTCTGGTGCTAGGAGGAAGATCAGCAGACTGGCCTGCAGCTCAGGAGAATTGTGAGGAAGGAGAAAGTACAGAGAGAAGTTTCTGCACCATCTTGTGGTTTGTGAACTCAGCAAACTGGGACTTTCGGCTCAGCATGTTCACTTGCTTACAGAAAGAAATCTCCCTTGCCGCCACATGCTTCATCTACCCTAGCCGTCATCCTTCACCTGCCAGCTAGAGCTGGAAACTTCTCTAATTTGGTCTGTTTTGCAGACAAGGAGCCCCAGACAAGGAATCTGTGGTCTGTAACTTAGAATCTTAGAGAGAAGAGACCACTGGTGACTCCGGGCCATGTCCTCAAAGCGAAGGTTCAGGAAGGAAGGGGAGGAGTACGGGGAGGGGACGATGCCTTCTTAGGGCTGGATGTTCTTCCTGTAGTATTTCCTGCAGTTGTCCTATTCTGACTTGGTATTGTCTTCGGAGATGACCAGGAACTCCATCTCAACTGAGCAGCTCTGATGGAAGGAGCAGCGGAGCCCACAGCCCTCTCCGTGCGCTCCCTGGGATCCAGGGCCACACTGCCTCCACCGAGTCCCCTGCATGTCGCCTGAGGGCCAGAAACAGCTTGGCCTGGGCCTGGGCAGAGCTGGGAGGCAGGGCTTCCTGCCTGGGGGCGTCGTGGGCCTCCCCTCGTCACTCTAGTTCAGCTTTCATCATCCTTTCTGGGGACTGCCCTCATCTCCTGTGGTATTTGTCGACTTCACCCAGCTAACATCCGCTCCTCTTCCTTCCTGGCTGGCTTAGTCTGTTCTATTCTATTTTGTTCTCTTCTGTTTCTGTTAGTGGTTTTCTTTTTTTTGCCACACCATGTGGCATGTGGGATCATAGTTCCCCAACCAGGGATTGAACCCACATTCCCTGCATTGGAAGGTAGATTCTTAACCACTGGACCGCCAGGGAGGTTCCCTCTTTCAATTTTTAATGACTTTATTGAGGTATAATTAACACACCATAAACTGCACGTATTTAAAATATATAACTTGATAAGTTCTGACAAATGTGTACGCCCGTGAAACCATCACCACAGCCTAGAGAGTGAACATAGCCATCACCCCAGGGTATCCCTGTGCCCCTCCCAGCCCCTGCCTGTGACTCCCCGATCCCTAGGCAACCACTGATCTGTTGGAGAGCAGCTTGCATTTTCTAGAATTTTATGTAATTACACAATGTGAATTAAAATGTTTTTACTTTAAAGAGACATTGGTTACCACATACCACATTGATTTTGCAGCTTATGGTCATAGATGTGCAGTTTACAACTCCTGCTTGGAAGGCTGTCGTACCCACAGCCCACCTCACGTTTACCGCCCTTCAGAAGATCCTGGCCTTCACACCTCCTCTCCCTGTACTCACTCCAGGTTCTTGGCTCAGGGAGGGCACCCTGTTAAGAGAATGGCCACAGCAGGAGGCAGAGGAGAGAAGAGTGAGGACTGACTGGGTCCAGGGGGTCCCCAGCAAGGTAGTTACTGGAGAAGGTGAGGTGTCAGGCCCTCCTGCTCGAGTGGACCCTTGGCCCCGTTACACTGGCTGCTGGCAGGGCCCGCCACCTTCTGGGGTTCTTCTGGCTGGTGCACTGACTCTGCAGCAACAAAGCTTCCCGAGAAAGAGCCAAAGTCTCCTCAGATACTTCATGATTAACTTCCCAAGAACCTGTCTTCCCCATGAAGGTTATTCAAGTGATCTTATCACATGGCCATAAAACTTTAGGTCATCAAACGGTGTCATGCACCACTCACGTACCTCTGGCCCTAATAGTCACTGATAAAGTCCCCTCCTGGTGAGTCCCAGTGGTCCTGCAGATCAGCCCCTCAGGAATGGCTGGTGCTCAGGGTGCACCCCTGGATAACTGAATGCAGAGCAGGTCCCTGGCCTAGCAGTTGAAAGAAGCTCCCTGCTAAATGGTCCCAGCATGTGGGGGTTAGCATGCATTCCTCTGGACTCCAAATCTTTCTATAAACCCATACATACTTTTTTTCTTGGAGAAGAAAGTGATAAATTCCTAGAATCAGAACTGTGAGTCAGTTTTTCATTTTCTTCAGATAAATACCCAGGAGTGGGTTTGCTGGATCATATGGTAGTTCTATTTTTAATGTTTTGAGGAACCTTCATACTGTTCTCCATAGTGGCTGCACCAACTTATGATCCCACCAATGATGTCCACGAGTTCCCTTTTCTCCAAGTCCTCACCATTGCTTGTTATTTCCTGTCTTTTTGATAATAACCATTCTCATAGGTGTGATAGCTCCTTGTGGTTTTGATTTGCAATTCTCTGATGATTAGTGACGTTGAACATCTTTTATCTTCTGCCAGTTGAATTGTTTGGTTTTTCTGTTGTTGAATTAAATGAGTTCTTTGTATATTTTGGATATTAACCCTTTATCAGATAGATATATGATTTGCAGATATTTTCTCCCATCCCATACGTTACCTTTTCTTTTTGTTTATGGTTTTTCTTTACTGTGCAGAAGCTTTTTTAGTTTGACTTGTTTATTTTTGCTATTGGTGTTAAATCCAAAAATCATTGCCAAGACTTATGTTAAAGAGCTTACCACCTGTTTCTTCTAGGAGTTTGATGGTTTCAGGTCTTACAGTCAGGTATTTAATCCATTTTGAGTCAATTTTTGTGGTGTAAGATGTGTGCATGCTAAGTCGCTTCAGTTGTGTCCAACTCTTTGCGACCCTATGGACCAGAGCCTACGAGGCTCCTCTGTCCATGGAATTCTCCAGGCAAAAATACTGGAATGGTTTGCCATGTCTTTTTCCAAAGTATCGTCCCAACCCAGGGGTCAAACCTGTGTCTCTTATGTCTACTGCATTGGCGAGCAGGTTCTTTACCACTAGTGCCACCTGGGATAGTTGTACAATTTCATTCTTTTACATATGGTTGTCTAGTTTTTTCAGTGTCTTTTTTTGAAGATAAATATATTATTGAAGATAGTATTTCTTCATGATTCAGTCTTGGAAGATCATTGTATGTTTCTAGGCATTTATTCATTTCTTTTAGCTTGTCCAATTTGTTGGCATATAATTGTCTGTAGTACTCTTTCGATCCTTTGTATTTCTGTTGAATCAGTAGTAACGTCTTCATTTCTGATTTTATTTGATTCCTCTTCCTTTTTTTGTTGGTCAGTCTAGCTAAAGATTTATCAGTTTTCTTTATATTTCAAAGAACTGGCTCTTGGTTTCATTGACCTTTTATATTGTCTTTTTAGTTTCTATTTCATTTATTTCTGCTCTGATCTTTGTTATCTCCTTCCTTCTATTAACTTTAGGCTTCATTTGTCCTTCTTCTGTTTCCTTGAGGTATAAAATTAGGTTGTATATTTGAGATTTTTCTTGTTTCTTGAGGTAGGTATGTATCACAATGAAATTCTGTCTTAGAAGTGCTTTGCTGAATCCCATGAGTTTCGGTATGGTGTATTTCATTTTCATTCATTTCAAAGTATTTTTTATTTCTCCATTGACCCATTGGTTGCGCAATATATATTGTTAAATCTCCACATATCTGTGAATTTTCCAGTTTTCTTGTAATTGATTTCTAGCTTCACACCAGTGTGGTCAGAAAAGATACTTGATATGATTTCAGTCTTCTTGTTAAGGCTTGTTTTGCGGCCTAACACATGATCTATAATTGGAGAACATTCCGTGTATACTTGAGACTTGAGAAGAATGTGTTTTCTGTGACTTTTGGATAGAATATTTGGCTTAGACAAGTCTTTTAAATGTATTTGTGTTTTCAGAATTACATTAATTACTAATGTTGTCAAAGGAACATGAGTACCTAAAGAGTCAAATACATCTGTGATTTATGAGAAAAAGAAGAAAACTCAACCGTCTTCTTTTCTACCTCAGTTCCTGTTCCCCAGGAACTATTTTATCTGTTTTACCACCGTATTGTATTTGTATTTACCACCGTATTTTCAAAAATTGTTTTCCCTCTTAGAACTACTTTTGCTGATTCCCATGAGTTTTGATATGTTGTATTTCATTTTCATTCATCTCAAAGTATTTTTTTAAATTTCTCTTTCAATTTCTTCATTGATCCATTTGTTGTGCAATATATGTTGCTTAATTTCCTTTAAAATTTAAAAATAGAACTATATATGATCCAGTAATTCCACTCCTAGGCATATATCTGGAAAAAACAGAAACACTAATTTGAAAAGATACATGCACCCCAGTGTACATCGCAGCACTTTACAATAGCCATGACACAGGAACAACCCAAGTGCCCATCAATAGATGACTGTGATTTTGCTGGGAAGAAGGGGGACCTCAGTCCTTGTCTTCTTTGAAGGAAAAATTTAGCAGGGAGACTAAGACTGTGAAACAAAAATAAAGCATTTATTAGAAGCAAAGTATGTGTAGAAGAAAACACAGGGGAACTCAGAGTGAGTTGTGCGTCAATAGAAGAGATTTAAGTCGCTTATATCCAGGCAGTCTTTGGGTTGCCTCTGACACCATCTGTCAGCCAAGATCAGTTCCAACATGAAGGTTTCTGGGAGATTGGCAAGACAAATTATGGGCTGATGTCTCCTCCCTCCCTTTTTCTCTCCCCTCGACTGAGGACCTTCTCTGCCAGTGTGTCAGGCAGGGAAATCCCTTTAACCACAAGAATTAGAAGAATGTGGTTGCTTTGGCTTTTACCCAATCAAGGCCCAGTAGTCCTGATGGTACCTTATATGTCCAAGTATCAGCCAGGAAACCAGTTGGAGCTGTTTAACCTGGGGCCCCATCTATCTCCTGCCTCAGCTGGATTAAAAGGATGTGAGATATATATCTAATATGATGTGTGTGTGTGTGTACATACATATATATAGAGAGAGGTGTGTGTGTGTGTAATGAAATATTACTTGGCCATAAAAAGTAAATAGTGCCATTTACAGCACCATGGATGAAACTAGAGAGTGTTATGCTTAGTGAAATAAGTCAGACAGAAAAAAAGGAAAACACTATTTGATATCACCTATATGTGGAATCTAAAAAATAATACAAATGAACGTATATGTAGAACATAAACAGACACACAGATACAGAAAACAAATTTGTGGTTATCAAAGAGGAAAGGGAATGGGAAGGGACCAATTAGGGGCATGGGATTAACAGATACAAACTATATATGAAGTAGATAAGCAACAAGGATTCACTGTATCGCACAGGGAATTGTACACATTATCTTGTAATAATCTGTAATAGAGTATAATTTGTGAAAAGAGTATCACTATGCTGTACACCTGAAACTCTTATTCACAATACATAATATATTCACGATATTGTAAATCAACATACCTCAGTTCAAAAGGAGAAGAAGTGAAGGTGGCAGTGTGCCACCCTGGTATGATGTTAAAAGTTCCAGCAGAGTGACTAAGGGCAGATGAGCAGGTTAGGCCAATCCCGCCTTTCTCTTGGCTAAAGCGACCTGTGAAATTCTCTCCCCCTTGGGAAGGGCAGCATTCTTGACTCCTGAGAGATAGGATAAACATCAAGCTTTATTTAAGATATAAACTTCAAAACAGACAAGAATGTTTGGACAAAATTTGGATGCTTATAGTGACATTAAATACAGTAAATTTGAGGACACCCAAAGGAAAGATGAGCCGTTCATCCACTCATTAAACGTTGCCTGAGTGCCTTCTCGATGCCAGGTGCTGGGCTGGGCATTTCTGGGAACCTGCCCTTCAGTCAAGCCTCCAGGCAGTGACAAAGGAGTTCCCCATGAAGCAGGGAGAATTTGCCAGAGGCCTCAAGAAACTTGAAAACAGTGAAACCAGTATTTTTGGTGAAAGGTCAAACAAGCCTGGGTGAAACTGATTTCTGTATCCATTTTAGAAGCAAGGAGTTCTACGTCCATATTTAAAGGAAAAAAAAATTCAACCTAGAATAAACAGTGTCATGATAAGGGAAGCCTGGGGGAGCTTCGGGAGCCTAGAGGATGTGTTTGATGCAGCCTAGCTATGAGAGGTGTCTTCCTCTAGGAAGAGAAGACTCCAGCTGAGACCTAAAAAATGAACTAGGCACAGTGGGAAAAGAGGAGTGGGGGGCTGGTATCCCAGGCAGAGGTGAACTCAGGTGTGAGACGGAAGGGCTAGCAGAATGGGCCTGCGCCCAGCCCTTGCGGAGCTCGTGACCCAGTGGGGGAGACAGATCTGTCACCAGTGACACCCAGGATTGATCAGGGCTGGCATGTAGGAGCCCAGGGAGCTGAGGATGCCCAGAGGGGTCTTAGTCCTGAAGAAGGAAGCACCTGACACACACCTTGCAGAACAACTAGGAGTTAGCAGGCATTTCATAGAGAAAAATCAACAAAGTCGAAAGATGTTTCTTTGAAAAGGTTAATACTACTCAAGGGGAAAGACACAGATTTCCATTAAAAGAGATGAAAGATGAATTCAGATCCTAACTCTAGGATGATAAGAGTATATCATGATCAACTATAGCCCCAAAATTTGGCAATGTAGAGGAAATGGACCATTTCCTTGAAAAACACAATTAATAATATTGACATAAGAAAAAATAGAAACTCTGAATAGCCCTATATCTGTTAGAGACATTGAATCTATAATTTAAAACCTTCCCCTTCAAGAAAATCGCAGGCCCAGATGGCTTCAGTGATAAATTCTTCCAAACATTTAAGAAAGAAAACGAGGTCATTACCCAAACTCTTCTAAATAATAGAGAAAGTGGAACACCTCCTTATTCACTGTATGAGCTGAATGAGATACTGATACCACAACCTAACAAGGTCATTATAAGAAAGAAAAATTTGAGGCCAAGATCCTTCTAAACATGGATTCAGATATCCTGAACAAAAACATTAGCAAGTAGAATCCAGCACTGTATAAGAAAGGTAATACATTATAACCTAGTGGGATTTAGTCCAAGACTACAGGGTTGGTCTAGCATTTTGAAAAGCAGTCAAATATGTGGGGGCCTAGTTTTGGACAATCTGTTCTTTCCCAGCCCTCTATTTGTCTTTCCTTGTACCAGTACTGTCTTGTCTTAATTACTTTAGCTTTGTAGTTAGTCTTGAAATCTGATTATGTAAATCTTCAAACTTTGATCTTCTTTAAAATTTTCTATTCTTAGGACCTCTACATTTCCTGTGAATTTTAGGGTCAGCTTGTCCCTAACAACAAAATACTTCATTAGGATGTGTGTTGGGATTGTCTGGGTTATGCAATGCCCTGTGATTCAGCACTTTCATTCCTGGGAAAGCTTCCTACTGTAGGCTCCCTGAGTGTCCATCCGTGAGGTGTGGGTGAATGAACTGTTCAGTCAACACAGTGGATGAACTGAACACATGGCAACACCATGGATCTCACATACTGTTGAGCAAAAGAAGTCAGAACAGAAGGAGTGATAGAGTGATCTATCACGAGGAAGACAGAATAGGATTTAAGGGAACGTATCATCTATCATAAGAGGTCAGAACGGTGATTTTAGGAGTACCGACTGGAAGAGGGCTTGAGGGTGGGAACCATTTGGAGAGTGGGAATGTCCCAGATCTTGATCTCGGAGATGATTACATATGACAAAATCATCCAGCTCCTGGGGCAGAATAGGTACCTGCATATGTGTGGCTGAGTCCCTTCACTGTTCACCTGAAACTATCACAACACTGTTTGTTAATCAGCTACACTCCAATACAAAATAAATTTTTTAAAAAAATTATCCAGCTCTACAGTTAATATTTGTGTACTTTGTGTAAGTTATATTTCACTAAAAAGGGAAAAAAAGAATGGATGGTGGGGGTCACTGGAGAGAAAGTTATTTACATAACTTAGCTGTATCATCACTGTGTACCAGCCCCAGCCAAATGGAAAATGGAGTTTAAAATACCACGAATAATAATGGAAAAACTATTAGTACCTAGGAATAAATAAAATTAGAGAAATGCAAGGCTGGCAGAAAGAATGCAAGGCTAAGTGGAGAGAGAGACCACACTCATGGATTGACAGACTCAGTGTTGGGGAGATGTCACTGCCCTAAACACGATCTGTAGATTTGGGGATTCCAACCAAAGTGTAGGACAGTGGCTTTCAGCCTTTTGCCCATGTTCCAGTCGCACACAGTCACATAGTCCCACACAAAACAAGAATAAAAGTTTTGTGAAACAGTCCTTGCCCTGAGTACATAAAATTTGCTTGGACGTTTTATAGTCTTTTTTTGTTGTTGTTATATCGATGAGCTTGGGGGTTTTTTTGTTGTTTTAGTTCCACATGTAAATGAGATCATAGGGTATCTGTCTTTCTCTGACCAACTAGAGTAATGCCTCCAAATCCATCTAATATTTTCTATTATGTTGCAGGAAGGGTACCCCTTCCAGGGCCCGAGAGTGTGCTCTTTTCTAACACCTGGAAATGCATTGTCTGAGGAGACACACGTGCTGACAAAGCAAAAGACTTCGTTGGGAAGGGGCACCTGGGTGGAGAGCAGAAGGGTAAGGGAACCCAGGAGTACTGCTCTGCCACGTGGCTCGCCATCTCAGGTTTTACGGTGATGGGGTTAGTTTCCCGGTTGCCTCTGACCAATCATTCTGACTCAGGGTCCTTCCTGGTAGTTTGTGCATCACTTAGCCAAGAGGGATTCCAGCGTGAGGGTTTCTGGGAGGTTGGCAGGATATACCATCTCCTCCCTCCTCCATTGGCTTCCCGAAAGGTGGCGCTAGTGGTAAAGAACCCGCCTGCTAATGCAGGAGGCATAAGCAACTTGGATTCAGTCCCTGGGTTGGGAAGATTCCCTGGAGGAGGGCACGGCAACTCCCTGTAGCATTCTTGCCTGGAGAATCCCATGGACAGAGGAGTCTGGCGGGCTACAGTCCATAGGGTCGCAAAGGGTCAGACACGACTGAAGTGACTTAGCACTCACCCTCCTCCTCGGGCTCCTTCTGAATTCTGGGCTCATTTACAGGCCGTGCTGTGGGCGGGCGTACCCTCTCTCCTTTGGTCCCTTCTGAATTCGCTGGGTTAGTATTTGTCGGCAGTATGTCATTCTTTATCAGGGCCTCCTATTGCAACACAGGCATGCAAGTGGTTATCATCATACCTGAGCAAGGTCAGTCACCAGTTCCCTCAAAATTACATTCTTGCTTATATTTTTAATGATAGTTTGTGCAACCACACTGACCTCATGACCCACTTATGGGATGAGATATGCAGTTTGAGAACTGTCATGCAAGAGAAGATCAAGTCATCCCTGAAAATCATTGTCCAGCCAACTGACATGTGCTCCATGGAGTAAGACTAGAGAAGCTGGCTGACCCTGATCCTGAGGACACATCAAGGCATCCAGTCCCCTCTGCCAGGCGGCCCCCACCCTCACACAGCCAGCCCATCACAGGGACTCCTTTCTAGCATAGTCCCGTCACACCGAACAGTGTCTCCATGATTGTTGCCTTGTATGGGCCATTTATTTTCATTTTTCTGACTTGTCTGATGCACAGAGTGCTAGAGGCTATACTATAGCCCCTGACCAGCCAGTGTGTTAAACCTTGATCTTGAGAAAAAATGGTCTGGCCTAGGGAGATTGGGGGGTTCGAAGTGGAGAGGGGAAGAGGGGCTGCTGGCTTCCTCCTCAGCCATGTTGAGAGCCAAGGGAGATGGTGAGAAGAGTGTAAATATAAGAATAAAATATATATTACAGATCACTTGTAGGAATGGGGAGCAGAGAGGCCAGGGAAAGACAAGGTGCTCATCTCTTATGGTATGGCTGAGGGACCAATAGGAGATACAAAAGATATCATTTCTGTTGTGTTAGGAATACGACATTTTCAAACACCTGGAGCATCCTTTCTTTGAAGTATTACCGAAATCCACATACTCTTGTGATTTGGTGCCTGCCATTGCACAGTTTATAAGAAAAAAAAAAAAGAGCAAGTTCTTCTTTTACACTCAAATTTTATATTGTCCCTTTTTGTCCTTGAAATTATACTTAGAGTTTCGTTCCCCAAAGAATTCTGTGTAATGAATGATGTATCAGCCACCAAAATATGTACAGAAATTCAAATTTGAATCTGTTTAATTTCCTGTGTAAGGTTCTAAATGTTAAAATATTTTCTTCTGATTTGAATTGCCTTTAAAATTATTGGTCCAAAAAATAAAATTATTAGTCCACAATCAAAACATTTTATGTGTTCTACATTTTCTGGATAATTATTAAACATTAAAAGTAAAATGAGAGGTAGAAAAATGAATCTCCAGATGAGCCAGAAAACAGGGCATCAACTCCAATAATCCCGAGTATCTTTGGATGAATGTTGACTGTCATATGAGCGAGTCAGGGCTCAGCATCCATTATGCCTAGGTTTCTAAGACTCAAATGCTAAGAATCTTCCTTCACAAAGAAACAGCTAGGCAAGGAAGTTTTTTGTTCCAGCAGCATCAGTCAGCTCTGAGCTTCTTCCAGGATATGTGCCCAGAACCTCACCATGAGGAGCTCCATCTTCAGAGTCGATGAAGATCTAGGCTGGGAGCCAGACTTGCAGAGGCTTGGGCACCCTGTGCTCACAGTCGCTTAGCACCCATTCCCACATTTCAGCTGCCCTTACTTTGGATCCAGGAGGCGCCCCCCTCCCCAGCCCCACCGTCTTGCCGCTGCATTTGGGGATGATCTGGAAAGAAAGGGTTCTGCCTTTCTCAAGTGGGTGGGGTGATGGTACCCAGGGAGGTGGCTTGAGAGACAAGCAGAAGGAGCTAAGCTTTCAGCAGTTGACCCTTTCTTTACACCTCCTGGGACTTTGAGCCCTAGGAGCTCCTAGTGACCTTCCAGGAGCTTGGTCCCTAGACTCAGAACCTCCCCTCTGGGGCACAATTTCTCATTCCTGGCCCCTTGCCAGAATCTTCTGGGAGATTTAAAGGATGCCCTCAGGGTCACCCCAAGAGGGGTGACTTGGCGTTCCTCAGACCAGGCCAGGGGCAGGGTCTTCTTTAAAGCACCCCCCTGGTGATTTTGGCTGCTGTGTCCCCAGTTCTCTGACCTGGACACCAAGGCGTGGAAGGGCGGGGGTGGCAGGGGGCCCTGAGCGCACGACCTGACCCCTCTCTTCCCCCGCAGTGTACCACTGGGTGGAGATGCGGACCAAGATGCGCATCATGGGCTTCAGGGGCACGGTCATCAAGCCGCTGAACGAGGAGGCGGCCGCCGAGCTGGGCGCCGAGCTGCTGGGCGAGGCCACCATCTTCATCGTGGGCGGCAGCTGCCTGGTGCTGGAGTACTGGCGCCACCAGGCGCAGCAGCGGCGCAAGGAGGAGGAGCAGCGCGCCGCCTGGGACGCGATGCGGGACGAGGTGGGCCACCTGGCGCTGGCGCTCGAGGCCCTGCAGGCGCAGGTGCAGGCGGCGCCGCCAAAGGGCGCCCTGGAGGAGCTGCAGGCGCAGATGCGAGAGGTGCGCGCCCAGCTGAGCGCCGGGGACCCGCCGTCCACCCCCGGGGCCGCATCCACCTCCCAGGCAGCGTCCTCACCCAAGAAGTAGGAGCTTGCTGAAGCCTGAACTGGGACGTGGCCGTGTGTGCCCTGATGTGGCCTTCTCCCTGCGTTACCCTTGCCTGTGCTGGCCCAGGGGAAACCACCAGGATGTGGATGGATGGAACTTGGCTTAGGTCACCCTGCTGCTGACCGGTGATACTTTCCTACTGTGACCAGTGGCCGGCAGGCGAAGCATTACAACGTGGCCCCTCCAGCCTCTGACTCAGGTGGTGCAGTCCGCAGTGCTCACCTCTCCCTCCTCCTCCAAACCGGGCAGACCCAGGGCCCGGCCAGCAGGACAGCAGGCTCACTCCTCTGGCAGAAGACCTGGAACCGTACTTGAGCCAGATCAACCTGTCAGCCCCCCATTTACGGTGATCAGTGTTACGTTCCCTGGGACGCTCATCCTTGACACCAGAATACCTCCTTCCCTTTGTCAGGTGGCGCCGGCCACTGTGAGGAAATGCAGTGTCTTTCAAAGCGCTTCTGCCTCCCTCACCTTCTAAGGTGGGCTCTCTGGGTATCACTCCTCTCTTTGAGGGGAAAAAACGGCGATCTTGGCTTACAGTTGATCCGTCAAATATTATATATTTCCCCTTAACCTGATCCATGGTCTCTTCCCCCGAGACACTCAAATAGAATTTTCCAACAGAACCAACCGCCACCCCCTTCCTTCAGTCTAGGGCACAACCCACTGGAATGGCTGTGCAGGGTCTTCTAGCAGTGCCCTACCACTCCCACTTCTGGTGGAAAATTCGGTCCTGCCAATGGCTAGTCTGGCCTGTCTTGCAGCCTGTCCTCAGAGTCCCAGGCCTTTCCTGACGTGGCCTTTCCTGCCTTCCCTCTGTCTTCTTCAGTGGCGTCGCTCAGGGGACTGGGTGCCATGGATTAGATGACTGCATCCCCATGTTCCATCAGATCTGTAGATCTGTGTCCTCTTGCCCTCCTCTCATTGGGCTCTGGTCCAGCAGCCCCTCTTCACACAGTGTTACCCTCCCGCCTCCAATCCCTAAGTCCCACCTCCATCCCACTGGGCTTAGCTACCAGTTGGTCTTACCTTTGTTATTAGTTTCCAGGACTGCCATAACAAATTACCCCAGACTCAGTAGCTTAAAGCAATAGGAGTTTAGGGACTTCCCTAGCAGTCCAGGGATTAAGGCTCTGTGCTTCTAGTGCAGGGGGTGCAGGTTCGGTCCCTGGTTGGGGAACTAAGATCCTACATGCTGCAGGGTGGCCAAAACAACTAAACCAGAAAAAAAAAAAAACCCACAACTAGAGGAGTTGTGGAGGTCAGAGATTTGAAACCAGGGTGTTCACAGATCTCCCTCCCTCCATGGGCTCTAGTGGAGGACGCTTTCTTGCCTCTTCAGCTTCTGTGCCTCAGGCATCCCTTGGCTTGTGGCCACATGTCCCCAGCCTCTGCCTCCATCTTCCCATGGCCTTCTCTTCCTCCCTGTCTCTTGTGAAGACTCCTGTCTTTGGATTTAAGGCTCACCCTAAATCAAGGATGATTTCACGTCAAGATCCTTGACTTAATTACATCAAAGACTCTCTGCAAATAAGCTCCCATAATTTCCTGGGTGAGGCAGCCCAGGAGTACGTTGGGACTCCTGCCAACCCCGTGGGACCTTTGGGGAAGCACAAGGGTGAGAGGAGCAGACCAGGAACCGTCCTTCACAACGTGGCTTCTCTTCCAAGACTCACCTCTGAAGCAGGAGGGTCCGGGCCCCGCCAGCCAGCATTCTGTCTTTCAGGCTGTTGCTGTGGTTTAGTCGCTCAGTCGTGTCGGACTCATGCGACCCCATGGACCATAGCCCACCAGGCTCCTCTGTCATGGGCTTTTCCAGGCAAGAATACTGGACTGGGTTGCCATTTCCTTCTCCAGGGGATCTTCTTGACCCAGGGATCAAACCTGTGTCTCCTGCATTAGCAGGCGGATTCTTTACCACTGAGCCACCTGGGAAGCCCCTTTCAGGCTGTAGATGTTGCTTACTTAAAGGAGCCCTGGAGTGAGGAAGTCATCTGAAGGATGTGTGTGAGAATCATGAGCTGATCTCCAGAACAGGTACAAGGCTTATTAAAGTTAGGAGAGAAGCAAGAAGAAAGATGAGAGGGAGGTGGACTACTCGGGGAGGGGCTGCGAAAGGAGGGGGTGCAATTCTCTATCAGAACAGCCCCCTGTTACACTCAGGATCTTAGCATTTGACGAATGAGGTGAGACCCATCCCACCTGTTTCCCAGCAGTTGTAGGTGGAGTGGGAGGGGCCAGCTTTCTCTTCCTTCCTCCCTCACCTTCCTTCCCCAGGGGAGTAAAACCATATGGACACAAGACCTACCCAGATAGAAAACCAAGAAACTGGGGTTCTGAGACAGCATCTTAATTCCTTCTAGAAAAGCCTCCACTGACGTAGAGGGAGCTGAGGAGGTGGGCCCAGGTGACTTGGTAGGTTAAATGATGAAGGGAAGAGAGAGCTGCCACAGGATGATGGAGTGGTTGGTGGAGCCAGGTGAGCCGGCTCAGTGCCTGTTTCCATGGTTACCTCTGGTGGGGGTGGGTCCCCTCTGGCACTGACACATCTCTGGATCAGGGTTTCTGGAGGCCAGGGACTGTAACTGCCCCCCACATCACGTCAGTGTCAATGACATCAATGTCCATGACCTCTCTTGTCAGTTAGATGTGGTCATTATCAGAGTGGTGGTGGTGGTGGTGGTGGTTTAGTTGCTAAGTCACGTCCGACTCTTGCAACCCCATGGGCTGTAGCCTGCTGGCTCCTTTCTTCATGGGATTCTCTAGGCAAGAATTCTGGAGTGGGTTGCTGTTTCCTTCTCCAGATCTTCCTGACCCAGGAATCAAACCCGAGTCTCCTGCACTGCAGGCAGAATCTTTACCAACTGAGCTACAAGGGAAGCCTCTGGTGGAGTTAATTACTGAGTTCCAGTTAGGCCCGGGGCACTGTTCTGAGTGCGTCACATAGTCAGCATAAGGTTATTTTCTTTGTTTCCTTGGTGAGGAAACCGAGGCACAGAGAGGGAAGGTCACCTACCCAGGGTCACACAGGAGGGGAAGAAGCAGAGGTGGGATGAGAAGACGGGCAGTCTGGGTTGGAGCGCCTACTCCCTGCGCCACCCTGACCCTGGTATAGTGCTGCTCTCGCACCTCGGACTCAGAACTCAGCCCTGACGCATACTCACGTGTGGCAAGACTTTGTGGGATGCAGCTGCTTCACCCACTGCGTGCGGGTGGGGTCAGCGCATGTGAGGGGAAAGAATCCCCCCAAAACGCACAAGACCATTACTCTGGTTTCCTGCTAGCTAAAATTTTGTATATCTATTTGTGACTTGGGAAAAGGGGTTAGAATAAATTTGAAATTCAAATTGGCTGTCTTCAAGTTGGTGTATTTTTTCCCCCACATTTAAAAATCCCTGTTAACCGTAGAAAAACTGTCCTTTGTTTATTCTTTCATTCAAAGAACTGTCACCGAGGGAATTGCCTGACTCTGTGCTTCCACTGCCTGGGGCAGGAGCTTGATCCCTGGGCTGGGAACTAAGATTCTGTGTGCCGCGCCTGACCAACAAACAAAGAAGCAACTGTCACCAAGGTGCCCACCATGTTCCTCATGTTCTGTGCAGAGCTGGTGACGCAGCTGTGAAGGAGACAGCCCCAACCCTACCCCCAGGGGGCTTACACTCCAGTGTTTCTCTTCCAATGTTATCTGCCCTGTGGTTATTTGGGAAGGAGGGACTCCTCCCCTCCTGAGGAGGGCTGTAAGCCATAAGAAGCAAATTCTTCAAGAGTGGCTCACAAAAGCCTCATCCGGTGTCCCGAGGACTCTGCCTCTCCCATCTTCTGGCAGGCCCTGTTGCCCTCCATGTTGGCTTCCCCGTTGGGCAGGCCCTTGCCTGGGGAGAGCCACCCCAGGAGAAAATGCACTTCCTCAAGCCCCCACCTGACCCACTGGCCCATCGCTGAGCTGGCCACTGTGGTGCTGTGGGGCCAGGCTGGGGTCCCCCAGCCCCCATAGGCAGAGAGGAGAAGCATGTTCAGAGGAGGGTGGAGAGGGCACCATCTACCTGCTTACTGGACACATGTTGACTGCGCTCCTGGCCCCATTCTACCTAGTAGCTGGGAGTCAGCCAGGAGCAACTGACAAGGCTGCCGTTACCACGGAGCCTTCAGCCAGTGCAGGGGCGTGGACAGTACAGGAAAAAAATAGGGTCTTCCCTGGTGGCTCAGTGGCGAAGAATCCACCTTCCAGTGCGGGGGCTGTGGGTTCGCTCCCTGGGGGTAGGTGGGGACTGAGAGCCCACATGTCTTGGGGCAGTTAAGCCCTCGGGCCACGACTACTGAGCCCACGTGCCACAGCTAGAGAGCTGTGCGCCGCATCGAAGACCCAGCACAGCCAGAAACAGGAAGGAAGGAAGAAGAAAAACGCATCCGTGTCTGGGTGATGAGGGCGGAGAAGAAAGAGTTCGGGGGTAATGGAGGTGGGGATGCAGACCAGCTGGTCAGGGAGGAGATGCCAGGAGCCCTGTTGGCAGCCGCCAGAGTGAGAAAGGGTTAATAGGCCCTGCACCGGTGCGGGGGTCTGCCTCTTCCTGGACCTGCAAGAGGCTCTGCTATGAGAATGGAGCTGGGGTCAGCGGACTAAGGGCCTGGCGCTGCCTGACTTTGGGAATAAAGATTTATTGGAATCCAGCCACGCTCATTTGTTTGTCTTTTTATGGCTCCTTTTGCACGGCAATGGCAGAGTTGAGTCATTTGTGAAAAATACCATTTTGCCTTCAAGGATGCAAATATTTACTATTTGGCCCTTTACATAAAAAGAGTTTACTGACCCCGGAACAGAATAAGCAAGGGAAGAAGGATTTGCAAAGAGCTCAAGAGGACAAAGGCTGGCCCCCTTGCCTCAGCTGGCACAACTCTGGAGGGGCCAACCAGCTTCGACACCCCTATCAGGTCAGCTCTTACACCCCCCTGCCTGGTCCTGCTTCCATCACTCCTCCAGTCCCCACCCACGGGAGCTACTCTCTGGAAATGCCACAGTAACCCTGCCGTTCTCAGATTGCAGAGTCTCCATCTCAATCTACAGCAGCAAGGTGAAATAAGACCTATATTTAATATAATCCACCATATATATGTATAATAATTCACAACTCACCCTCTATGTTGGATATACATAGTGTAATTCCTGCATTATGTGACATAGTATATAATGGAATATAAAAACATTTTATGTAATATGTCACATAACATTATATATGTTGTGTGTGTGTAAAATTTATCATTGCAATGAACATTTCAGTAATTTACCCTTAATATGTGCTGTGTAGTCTGATATCTCCTGTTTTATTGTGTTGCATTTAGAAAAACTACAGATAAATATGTATCATATACCTAATATGTATCATAAACATAAAATCCATCGTATCATAAAACACACGTATGTTAATATCATGTGTTATATAAGGTGGAGCGCTGAAGAATTGATGCTTTTGAACTGTGGTGCTGGAGAAGACTCCTGAGAGTTCCTTGGACAGCAAGGAGATCAAACCAGTCAATCTCAAGGGAAATCAACCCTGAATATTCATTGAAAGGACTGACACTTAAGCTGAAACTCCAATATTTTGGTCACCTGATGGGAACAGCTGATTCATTGGAAAAGTCCCTGATGCTGGGAAAGATTGAGGGCAGAAAGAGAAGAGGGCATCAGAGGATGAGGTGGCTGGATGGCATCTCCGAAGCAATGGACATGAAGCTTGAGCAAACTTTGGGAGATGGTGATGGACAGGGAGGCCTGGCACATTGCAGTCCATGGGGTCACAAAGAGTTGGACATGACTGGGTGATGGAATAACAGCAATGTTAATACCATACATACCTTGTTAGAACAAAATTTCGCTAAACAGTAATTGCCCTTATTGGTGTGTGATGAACTCTGTTACTTTCTATTCACTTTTTTTTTTTTTTTCAAGGAAAGCATACACATAGGTATGGATTACACTAACCTCCATAAAGCAGGCTGCCTTGGGCCATAGTGAAGACTTTGGCTTTTACTGTGGGGTGAGCAGGAGCCAAAGGAGGGCTCTGAGTGGAGGAGGATGTGAGCTGGCTTAGTTTTATCGGGAGCCCGGTACACACTGTGAGCGCAGGGCAAAACGAAGCTGCCAGCCCAGTGAAGAGGTGATTGTGATTGTCCAGGCAGTGGAGACAGTGAGGGTAGGGAGAAGTGGGATTCTGGGCACATTAATATTTCAAAAGTAGAGCAGACAGAATTTGCTCAGGGATGGGAGATGGGGAGTCACTGATGGCTTCAAGGTTTTTGCTCTGTGTATCGAGAAGGGACATGTTGGTGCCGAGGGGCTGAGGGTGCAGGAGAACCAGTGTGAGGAGATGTGGATAGCCTTCCCCTTCCCCACCCCACGGTCGTCTCAGATCTGGGTGCCCTCTGGCAGGCCTCGGTTATTCTGAATTGTAGCCGGCGGTGGCTGGTCCTGGGCACTCTCCTCACACTGTGTAACTGACATTGTTTATCTCCAGCGTGCCTCCATCAGGGGATGCTCCTGGGGTCCATTTGGGACACCCTGGAGGAAGGAGGCGACTGGAGGTGGCGGGCTTGGACTTGGGACTTTGGTCTTAAGGCTCTCCTCACCCTTGGAACAGCAGTGCTCAGGCCAGGCTCCCCAGAGGTGCCTCCACCACGTCAGGGCTCATATGGACCTGGTTTGGGGGGTATGTGAGCGCAGTGGGCTCTGTCTCACTCAGGGGTCACATCCCTGTACCTCAATATTTATATTTGAAAAGTGCACCGTCTCTTCCTAAAGTTCAGCCACTTCAGAGAGACCAAAGTTCCCTCCCTAAAAGGAATCTTGTTTCTGGTAGTGGCGGGGTGGGGGAACACGTTGGCAAGAACCCTTTTGGGAGTGGTCTGGCCGCGACACGCCTACTACAGATCTCCCTTTGTGGGCATGGGTGCCGTCCCTCTCTTCCCTCGTGACAGTCAGGGATCTGCCCACTCCTCGTTGGCCAGCATGAGTGTTTCCTCAGGGAGATGCCCAGAGCTGAAAGAAACAAATATATTAAAGACATTTATGCTGGGCTGTGTGCTCAGTCACTCAGCTGTGTCTGACTCTTTGCGACCCCATGGACTGTAGCCCGCCAGGCTCCTCTCTCCATGGAATTCCCTAGGCAAGAATACTGGAGTGGGTTGCCATGCCCTCCGCCAGGGGATCTTCCCAACCCAGGGATTGAACCCAGGTCTCCTGCATTGCTGGTGGATTCTTTACCGACTGAGCCACCAGGGAAGCCAAAGACATTTATAGTTAATATAAAAATACCTCATAGGGACTTCCCTGGTGGTCCAGTAGTTCGCACTCTGCGCTTCCACTGGAGGGGGCATGGGTTCGATCCCTGTTTGGGAAGCTTAAGATCCTGCAAGCTGCGTGGCATGGCCAAAAAAGGAATGCCCCTTAAAATCTCAGTGAAGTGTCAGAGGAACTGTCAACACTTGCACGGATCAAACTTAAAAAAAAATTTTCAGCCCATGCAAGTGCACGATGGAATTTCATTATTCTTTTAGTTTGCACTTTCTTGTTTTAACCCGTAGGATGAACATCTTTTCCGCTGCTTATTGGACATTCGTACTGCTTTTGAAAGATGCCTCTTTTCACTGTCTGTGAATTAATGTTCATTTCTGCCGGAGAAGGCAATGGCAAGCCACTCCAGTGCTCTTGCTTGGAGGGTCCCATGGATGGAGGAGCCTGAGGGTCGGACACGACTGAGCGACTTCACTTTCACTTTTCACTTTCACACATTGGAGAAGGAAATGGCAACCCACTCCAGTGTTCTTGCCTGGAGAATCCCAGGGATGGGGGAGCCTGGTGGGCTTCCATCTATGGGGTCACACAGAGTCAGACATGACTGAAGTGACTTAGCAGCAGCTGGTGTGTTTTGTCCTGCTGAAGTTTTTTCATTTTAAAGTAACCAAATCTGTGAGTCTTTTTCCTTTCAGGCACTTGTTTTGTTTGTTCGTTTCTGTGTTTATTTGAGAAGGGCTTCTCTACCCTAAGAATTTATATCTTCAATGTCTCCCTTCTCATATTTGTGTTAATGTTTCCTTTGTGCTTGCCATTCACTGAACTTGGGTTACGTTGCGTTTTGGTTTCTGATGAGTGTAAGGTTGGGTGCAATCTGCGATCTTCAGTTTCCAGATGTATGAGGGACTGGCGTCTCGAAGTGCGTGGAACGGTACACCCTTTCCATCCTCATCTGAGACTGGACAGCAGCGTCCGCCACGTGCCCCAGACACAAGTACCTCTTTCTTGATCCTGTTCTGTCAACCGTTTGTCCGTCCTGCACCAGCACCAGGTCTTTTGAATGCCAAGAGATTGAAAATATTTTTTGGTCTCTTCCAGGCAAACTGGTAGCCTCATCCTTGTTTTCAGACTTATCTGAGTACCTTTGTTCCTTGATATACATTTTCCAAAATTAATAGACTTTATTTTTTGAGAAGTTTTAGGCTTACAGAAGGGCTTCCCAGGTGGCTCAGTGGTAAAGAATCCGCCTGCCAATTCAGGAAACAAGGGTTCAATTCCTGGGTTGGGAAGATCCCCTGGAGAAGGGCATGGCAACCCACTCTAGTATTCTTGCCTGGAGAATCCCATGGACAGAGGAGGCTGATGGGCTATAGCTTATGGAGGTCACAAAAGAGTCAGACATGGCCTGGTGACTAAACAACAAGAAGGCTTACAGGAAAATTGAGCAGAAAGTATGGACAGGGCTTCGCTGGTGGCCCAGTGGTTAAGAATCTGGGTTGTAACTCAGGATGCAGGGTCAAGGATCTGACTTGCCTGGTGGCAATACGCCCCTACACAACTAGAGAGAAGCCTTCTCACCATGATGAAGAGCCCACATGACGTAACTGAGACCCTTCACAGCCAAATACATAAATAAAAGGTATTTTTTTTAAATATGGAGAATTCCCACATACCCTCCCCCCCCATGCACACATGTAATTGCCCCTACTATCAACGTCTTGCTTTAGCGTATTTGTTACCATTGAGGGGTCAGTATCAATGTATCACCAAAGCCCATAGTTTACATTAGGATTCACTCTTGGTTTTGTATCTTCTATGGGTTTGGACATATTTATAATGACACCCACTATTAGAAAATACAGAATGGTTTCACTGCCCTAAAATTCCCCCCTGTGCTCCACTTATTCATTGGTCCCTCTCTTACCCTGACCCTCTGCAGCACTGATCTTTTTACTGTCTTCTCCTTTCCCCGCCCCCTTTTTTTTTTATTTTAAAGCTATTTTGATGTGGACCATTTTTAAAATTTTGTTACAGTATTGCTTCTATTTTATGTTTTGATTTTTCGGCCCAAGGCACGTGAGTCCATCTTAGCTCCCCGGCCAGGGATTGAACCCACCCCGCCCCTGCACTAGAAGGCAAAGTCTTAGCCACTGGACTAAGGGAGTGAATAAGGGAGGTCCCTATCCCCTCCTCTCTTGAGGGCACTGCCCAAAGTCAGTGCCCACCAGAAACAGAGGAGAGGCACTGAGCTTCCCAGGAGCAGAGAAGGGCAGCCCAAATTGGAGAGAGGGGGTCTGGGGGTGGAGGGAAGTATCATGGCCCCAGCATTCCCCAACTTTCCAGGTGAGCATGAGACCAAGACCACTGATATCAACAGCTCATTTAAGCTGTCCACACTCAGGGGCAGAGCCTCACCCGTCACATTCTTGCTGTATATTTAAGCCCGGCCTCTGTGCCATTAGTTACCTGGGGTGATCTTTCAGAGTGAGACCTAAGATCCTGGGCGTGGTGAGTCACACTCGAAGAAGCATCGAGTTGGTTCCAAGGTTTTTGCCTCCCTCCCCAAGTGTGACTCAGAAGGCAGGTGGACGGGCTGCCCTGCAACACAGAATACTACATGTGACTGCGGGTTAGTGCCCGATTCCCAGGAGACCTCTTCTCACAGGGCCGGTGGGGCTCATGTCCCTGGGAGAAGTTCACTTGGATCCACAGAGGTTCCAATCCCAAGAAGGGAGATTGCTCTTGTCATTCCTGTTCTGTAACACCTGTTTGTGAAATGTAATCAGCCAGAAGGAAAAGAAGAATGTCCTGCATTTCTTGCCAGTTAACACGATGATTTGCTTTTCATCAAAACCAGATCAGAATGTGTGCCCATCAATATCAGGCTTGTTTTGTCAAGGACATGTTTGCTTGAGAATGCACACAGATCTAATCATCAGTCTTTGTTTTATTCTGTAATACACAGTGAAGAGAAAAACAAACACTCAGGTCACCACCAGCCCAGTTCAGAGACACGGCTGCCTGTTACCTTGGAAGTGTCTGTGGGATCCTCGAGGGAGGCAGCAGGCCCCACTGCAGTGTAGTGGCCCTCAGGTGATTTCCACCTGGTGGTGACTTCCAAAAACCAGGAGCCCCCACCCCTGCCTATGTTTGGACTCAGCCATTCTTGTGAGACACCCAGGGGACTTCCCATCACACACACACACACACACACACGGGGATCTGGGACCAGGGGACTTCCCATCACACACACACACACACACACACACACACACACGGGGATCTGGGACCTGGGACGGGGAGGGGCTCAGAGGAGGACAGAACACAAGAGGGACTGCCCCTCATGTCACTTGGAACGACTTTGAAAGGCCCCGCCCCCAACTCTGTTTGGAAGAGTTCTTGTGCATGCCCTTACCCTGATGACTGGTAGACTGGGCCCAGAGAGGGCAGAACACTTGTCTGAGGTCACACAGTAGGGAACTGGAATGCAACTAACTTCTTGGCACATATCCCTTGTCTGGTAGCAGACAAGCCCCTCAGAGGAGGACAGAGCTCCCGGGAAGGAAGGAGAGAGAAAAGGGTCTCTGTGACCCCCAGGGCAGACAGAGAGGCTACCAGCGGGGTCAGGACCTACCTAGAGCTTTCTGGGTGTACATACTGCAGTCTTCAGCCTCTGACTTTTCCGGGTCCATGGGGCTGACCATGAACTTCCCCCAGGTTTGGCAGCACCTCTGCATGGCGGGTGGAAAGGGTAGAAGCCTCTGCAGCAGCTCCACTTCCGGTCCTTGGGGTCCAGCGCCAGGCTGCCGCAGAGCCGCCAGCGCTCCTTTCTCACGACCAGCACCTCGCCTGCGGGCCAGACTCGGCTCAGTGGGAGGGCCTGGGCGGAGGGGCCCTGACCTCACATCCATTTGTGTGGTTTTTTGGCTTGCTCTCCAGATGTTGGCAGTAAAAGCAGGGAGTCCTAACTACTGGACCACCAAGGAGTTCCCTCTTCCCTTGTGTTTTTTTCTCGAATACCTTTATTAAGATAGAATCCAGCGGACTTCACTAGTGGTCCAGTGGCTAGAACTCCGAGGTCCCAGTGTAGGCAACCCTGGTTTGATCCCTGGTCAGGGGACTATCGGGCCTTCCCTGGTGGCTCAGCGGTAAAAGAACCTGCCTGTGATGCAGGAGACGTGGAGACGCAGGTTCGATCCCTGGGTTGGGAGGATCCCTTGGAGAAGGAAATGGCAACCCTCTGTAACAATCTAGCCTGGAAAATCCCATGGACAGAGGAGCCTGGCGGGCTACAGTCCGTGGGGTCACAAAAAGTTGGACACAACTGAGGGACTAAACAACCATAGGGAACTAGATCCCACATGCCACAACTAAACCATTCTGCACGCTGCAGCAGCAGATCAAAGATCCCATGTGCCACAGCTAGGGCCCGGCACAGCCAAATACATTCAGTTCAGTTCAGTTCAATTCAGTCGCTCAGTCGTGTCCAACTCTTTGCGACCCCATGAATCACAGCACACCAGGCCTCCCTGTCCATCACCAACTCCCGGAGTTCACTCAAACTCATGTCCATCGAATCGGTGATGCCATCCAGCCATCAAAATAGAGAGAAACTGACAACAGCAACAACAAAGAGATAGAATTCAGGGACTTCTCTGGTGGTTCAGTGGCTGAGACTCCAAGCTCCAAGTGCAGGATCCCTGATCAGGGAACTAAGTCCCACAGGCTGCAACTGAGTTTAAGTGGCCATAACTAAAAAAGATCCCGCATACCCAAACTAAAAGATCCCCCATGCACAACATTTGACAGTGAAGATCCCACCTATAGCAACTAAAAACCAGCAGAGCCAAACAGATAAATTTTTTTAAAAAATTATTTTAAAAAGGTAGAATTCACATATCATACGATTCACCCATTTCAAGCATACATGGTTTTTAGTATATTTTCAGAGTTGTGGAATCACTGCTACAATTGATTTCAGAAGGTGTTCAATCACCCTAAAAAGAAACCCTGTGTCCATCAGCAGTCGCTCCTCTCTTCCTCCCACTTCCCCACACGCCCCAGCCTCGGGCAACCACCACCAGTCTACTTGCTGTCTATTCTGGACACTGCCCCATTTTCCATTTCCACCAGCAGTATATGAGTGCTGATTTCCCCACATCCTCGCCAGTCCATGATGTCCGAGTCTCTGATTACAGCCATTCCTTTGTGGGTGGGAAGTGGTATCTCCTTGTGGTTTTGATCTGTATTTCCCTGCACCCATGTATCCCTTAGCCAGCACTGAGGTCCAGTGTCCAGTTCACCTCTGTCCCCAGAGCACACGTGCCCTCTTTCCTCTCGCTACCTCCTCATCTGCCTTCCTCCCGGCCCAGGGGTGTGGCTTCTGTGCTGAGTTCTCTGGCCCTCAGTGGGCAGAGTTACAGCCACTCACCTTGGGTGCCCCGTCACAGCAAAAGAAGTGCATACAGCCAGTGGTCATTAAAAAAAACGTACTGATCGGCCTCCCTCACGTTCCAGAAAGAGAATGGGACAGTAAGGAGAACTTCCCTGGCAGTCCAGTGACTAAGACTCCGTGCTCACAATGCAGGGGGCCAGGGTGGGTTTGATCCCTGGTCAGGGAACTAGATCCCACGTGCAGTGACTAAGACCCAGCGAAAATGAAAAAATAAGTTGTTTTTTTTTTTTAAGTAGAGGAAAGACAACTTGCCAGGTCAAGGTTTAAGCCCCGTTTTTTCCCCTCACCTCAGGCAATTAACTTCACCCCTCTGAGCCACACTTTCCCCATCCCTAAAATGGGATTGTCTGCTTCGTGGGGGTGTCACCAGAGTGAAAGTGGCTGTCGGGCAGTGATGATAGAGAAGCTTCCCCAGCTGAGCTTCTTGTAGAAAGGGACTCTTGACCATGACTCATCTGGGCTTCCCGTGTGGGAAATCAGTAAAGAACCTGCCCGCCAGTGCAGGAGATGCAAGAGAGAAGAGTTCCATCCCTGGGTTGGGAAGATACCCTGGAGGCGGGCATGGCAACCTGGTCCAGTATTCTTGCCTGGAGAATCCCATGGACAGAGGAGCCTGGCAGGCTACAGTCCAGGGGGTTGCAAAGAGTCGGACACAACTGAGCACAGCACGGTTACAATTACTTGACTCAGCTGACCCCTCCCCATCTCCTTCCAAGCCCCATTTCTTCTCCCTCCTGGGAAGCGCCCCCCCTACCCCGCAGCACAGGGGGCTGGCAGAGGGGATCCTCCCAGAGGCAACCCCAGAACCCGAGGGTGGAAAGTGGGTCAGAATTCTGCTCTCAGGCTGGCATTTCAGCTGAGCAGGAGCACAGAGGTGGAAGCTGGGCCCCCCCGCACTGCCCGGCCACCCCAGAGGAGCTGGGCTTCCCTGCCCCACAACAGCCCTGCTCACCTTTGGAGGCGTGAGGCCAGCCTTGCAGGCATGGGAACAGCAGGAGGAGAGCTGCAGGAGAGAGAGGCATGAGGGTCTGCCAGGGAGCTGGGCCGGAGGAGGGGGCGGGGAGAGGCCTGTACCTGAGCAGATGAGGAGTCGGGACCCTCTGCTGACTCTGACCCTGGGCCCCGGCCTGCCTCTGGCTGCTTCCGGCTGCCACATGTCATGGAGGCACCCCGGGAAGACAGCTTCTGCCTCCAGCTGTCTGCCCTGCAAAGTCAGTCAACAGTGTGCTCCAGATGACAATGTATCTTTAGTGTTAATAATAAAGAATATATGCAGATGTTTTCACAACTGCTAATAGCATTTCAGAATCATCCATAAATTCCTAAAGGATGGGTGTGTATTTGTTATGCTAATGAGATTACTCAAACCAGGCCAGTCACCAGAAAGCCCTATGAATAAGGTATAGATAGAAGATTTACAGCGTTGTGATTTTATTTTATCAGAGTATGTAGTTAATTTACCATGTTGTGTTAAATTATACATATATATTCAATTATACATTGTATTTTTTTCAGATTGTTTTCCATTATAGGTACCGAGTAGAGTTCTCTGCGCTGTAAAGTAGGCCCTTCTTATTTACCTGTTTTATATATAGTAATGTGTTTGTGTGAATCCCAAACTCCTAATTTATCTCTCCCCACCTCAGACCCCCAGAGGGTTGTGACTTTAAACTAGCCATATTGAGACCACCAAGTTCAATCACTTGGCGGAAAATTTCATCACACCTGATGGAACAGTGCTTCCTGGGTGGCACCCTGATTCCTGTTCTGATTCTCAGGGAGAGAGCCAGGAAGCTCTCCTAAATCTCACCCTCTGTGCATCTTTTATAATGAAACTGTAATTGCAAGTATGTTTATAATGTTTTTAGGGCATCTATGAGTTATTCTAGACAGTTTTGAACCTGAGAGAATTGTGGCACCCCGAATTTGTAACCAGTCAGTCAGAAGTGCACATGGCTGGGGAACCCCACTTGTGGTTGAGGTCTGGAGTCGGGGCAGTCTCCTGGGATGGCCCATCCAGTATGGGGTCTGCACTAACTCTGGGTGATCATCATCCGGGTTATATTGCAGTGCACCCAGTTGGTGTTGACCAGTTGGCTGTGAAATGGAGCAGTACCTAAACCAATTTCTCATTACCAGGTTACCTTTTCTTTTTAAATTGTGGCAAAATACACACGATTTTCCCCTGGTGGCTCAGCAGTAAAGAATCCACCTGCCAATGCAGGAGATGCAAGAAAAATGCATCTTTACCTCTTCAGAAAGTAATTATGGGAATAATAAAGAAAGAAAGAAAGTGAAGTCGCTCAGTCATGTCCAACTCTTTGCAACCCCATGAACTGTAGCATGCCAGGCTCCTCTGTCCATGGGATTCTCCAGGCAAGAATATTAGAGTGGGTTGCTATTTCCTTCTCCAGGGGATCTTCTGGACCCAGGGGTCGAACCCAGGTCTCCCGCATTGCAGGCAGATGCTTTAACCTCTGAGCCACCAGGGCAGACCCCGAATAATAAATGAGAATAATAATAAATGGGATAATAATGGGAATAATAAATGACTACTATTCTTTGAGTCTTAGAAGGGTAGATACAAGGGGTGCCTGGAGAGGGAGGTGAGACAGAAAAGGAAGGAAGTCTTTATAGGATATGTTAGTGAGCAGGTTACTCCTGTACCTGGGGCTCAGTCTTGCAGGGAGCCCCCCAAGAGACAGCGTATAAGGTACCCCAGAGTTTGCTGCTCTGTTCTTCTGAGTTTCCCATGAGCTTTGAGTTTTAAGCTTAGAAGATGGACATGTCACACACCAAACAGCGGCTCCACTTCTACTTGATCTGAAAGGCAGCATCAGGACACCTTGGTTACTGGAAGGGAAGGACCTTCCCAAACAGCCACGCTAGGCAGAAAGGTGTCCACAAGGACCTTGGACTAAATCTTTGTGCATGCCAGTGAACCCACCTGCCAATACAGAAGATGGGTTCGGTCCCTGGGTAGAGAGGATCCCCTGGAGAAGGAAATGGCAACCCACGTCAGTATTCTTGCCTGGGAAATCCCACGAACAGAGGAGCCTGGCAGTCTACAGTCCATGGTGTTGCAGAGTCTTACAGGACTTAGTGATTAAACAAGAAGATTCTTCTTAAGAATAATACCTGGGTGAAAAAAAGAGAAAGAACTTCCCGGACAATCCCGTGGTTAAGACTCTGTGCTCCCAGAGCAGGGTTTGATCCCTGGTTGGAGAACTGAGATCTCACAAGCTTCTTGGTGCTGCCAGAATTTTTTAAATAATTAAAAATAGAAAATAAATTTTTAAAAATCCTATTGAGCCTTGTGGCCATTTTAAGGAGTCAGGACATTTTCTGTGAGCAAGTAGAGACCACTGCAGTAGGGTTTTCTTCAGGAGAGGGCTGTGGCTTAACATTGTATTTTTATTTTCTGGGATGATCACTTCTTGGTGGGGAGTTGCAGGGGGCGCCAAGGGGCAGAGACTGCAATACATCAGACCCGGTGACCTATCAGAGCAGGGGGTGAGGACAGGAGCTGCAGAGCTCAGGTCCCATGAATATTGTGTCTGTGCCAACGCGTGTGTGTAGTTACACAGTTCAGTCACTCAGTAGTGTAGTTACATTAAATGTTTATTTCTTAATTCTCAGTTTAAAGAATAAACATTCCTGGGGCTTCCCTGGTGGTCCAGTGGTTAAGAATCTGCCTGCCGATGCAGGGGACATGGTTCAATCCCTGCTCTGGGAAGATCCCACATGCCCAGGAGCAACCAAGCGGGTGCAGCAACTACTGAAGCTGGCGCCTCTAGAGCCTGTGCTCTACTACAAGAGCAGCCCCCTCAGTGAGAAGCCTGCATATCTCAACTAGAGAGCAGTCCCTGCTTGCTGCCGCTGGAGAAGGCCCGTGCACAGCAATGAAAAACCCAGGACAGCCAAAAAATAATCAATTAAATCTTTAAAAAAGTGAATAAGCATTCTGTAAGGCTCCTCATAAAAAGCAGCAATTCTCAGCCACACACCACCTACTCTGTACCCCTTCTCCTGCCACAAACTCTTTTAGTCCTTTTTCTCTGTTTCTAAGCAAGTTCTTCTTTTTTTTTGGTAATTAATTTATTTTTTATTGGAGGCAAATTATTTTACAATATTATATTGGTTGGTTTTGCCATACATTGACATGAATTCGCCCCGGGTTTACATAAGTTCCCCCTCCTGAACCCCCCTCCCACCTCCCTCCTCCCTTTATCCTCCCTCTGGGTCATCCCCGCATGCCAGCCCTGAGCATCCTATAACATGCATTGACCCTGAACTAGTGATTCATTTCACATATGACAACATACGTGTTTCAATGCCATTCTCCCAAATCATCCCACCCTCACCCTCTCCCACAGAGTCCCAAAGACTGTTCTATACATCTGTGTCTCTTTTGCTGTCTCGTATACAGGGTTATCATTTGCATCTTTCTAAATTCCATATATATGCGTTAGTATCTAAGCAAGTTCTTATCCTGCCTTTCCTTGAATATTTTTGTCAAAGCGGCTTTATTGAGGTTTAAGTGACACACAATACAATGCATGTATATAAAGTATAAACCTTGACGGTTTAAATTTGTTAAATTGTATTGAAGTATAGTTGACTTACAGTATTTTTTCTCTATATATAAAATATCTCTACTTATAGTGTGTATAAATTTGATGAGTTTTGTAAAAATGTATTTATTTTTGGCTGTGCAGGGTCTTCATTGCTGTGTGCGGCCTTTCTCTAGTTGCTGAGAGCAGGGGCTACTCTTCTTGGCGGTGCGTGAGCTTCTCACTGCGATGGCTTCTCTTGTTGCAAAGCACCGGCTCTAGGTGCCAGACTTCAGTAGTTGCAGCAAGTGGGCTCAGTAGTTGTGGTGAGCAGACTTAGTTGTCCCAAAGCATGTGGGGTCTTTGAATCCATTTACTGAACTGAAGTGCCCTGCATGGGCAGGCAGATTTTTCTTGCACTCAGGGAGTGGGAGGGGCAGAAGCAGTAGCTGAGGGTGACAGTCATAGAACAGGGCTGGGGCTGGCCTGCCCTGACTCCAGAGCATCCCCCCTCCCCTCCAATTCCATATGAGACCATTGTACAGTCTTTTTTTTTTTTGGCTGAGTCAGGTTTTAGTTTCAGCACCAGAGATCAAATTGCCAACATCCAAATTGGCATCATAGAGAAAGCAATGGAATTCCAGAAAAGTATCTAATTCTGCTTCATTGACTATGCTAAAGCCTTTGACTGAGGATCACAACAAACTGTGGAAAATTCTTAAAGAGATGGGAATAACAGACCACCCTACCTGCCTGTATATTATCACCCTGCTTATTTAACTTATATGCAGAGTGCATCATGCAAAATGCCGGGCTGGATGAAGCACAAACTTGAATCAAGATTGCCAGGAGAAATATCAATAACCTCAGACATGCAGATGACACCACCCTTATGGCAGAAAGCGAAGAGGAACTGAAGTACCTCTTGATGAAGGTGAAAGAGGATAGTGAAAAAGCTGGCTTAAAACTCAATATTCAGAAAACTAAGATCATGGCATCCTGTACCATCACTTCATGACAAGTAGATGGGGAAACAATGGAAACAGTGACAGACTTTACTTTCTTGGGCTCCAAAATCACTTCGGACAGTGACTGCAGCCACAAAATTAAAAGATGCTTGCTCCTTGGAAGAAAAGCTATGACGAACCTAGACAGCATATTAAAAAGCAGAGACGTCATTTTGCCAACAAATTTCCGTGTAGTCAAAGCTATGATTTTTCCAGTAGTCATGTATGGATGTGAGAATTGGACCATAAAGAATGCTGAACGCCGAAGAATTGATGCTTTCAAATTGTAGTGCTAGAGAAGACTCTTGAGAATCCCTTGGACAGCAAAGAGATCCAACCAGTCAATCCTAAAAGAAATCAGTCCTGAATATTCACTGGAAGGACTGATGCTGAAGCTGAAACTCCAATACTTTGGCCACCTGATGTGAAGAACTGACTCATTGGAAAAGACCCTGACGCTGAGAAAGATTGAAGGCGGGAGGAGAAAGGGGTGACAGAGGAGAGATGGTGGGATGCCATCATCAACTCAACGGATATAAGTTTGAGCAAACTCCTGGAGATGGTGAAGGACAGGGAAGCCTGGCGTGCTGCAGTCCACAGAGTCGCGAAGAGTCAGACACGACTAAGTGACTGAACAACAGCAAAGTGTGTGTGAAATGGAATCTCCTGTGGGTTTGATTTGTATGCTCTGCTGACTGATGTATTGAGCATCTTTGCACTTGCTTATTAACAGTTTGCATATCATGTTTGGTGAAGTGTCTGTTCAAATCTTTCCCCCATTTTAACTGGATTATTTATCTTCCTGTTGCTGAGTTTTAAGAGCTCGTTATGTATTCTGGAACAAGTCCTTCATCAAATACATGATTTGCAAATATTTTCTCCCAGTCTATGGCTTGCCTTTTCACTTTCATAATCGTATACAATGTAAAATTCCTTTTTTATTTAACAACACTTTTGAGGTATAACTTACATGCAATAAACTGTGCTTATTTTAAGTGTTCACTGTGATGGGTTTTATCATGGGTATTTGCCATGAAATCACTACTGTTAAAAATATTTCCATCATCCTCCAGATTTCCTTGTGTTTTTTTTCAGTCCATCCCTCTGGCCACCCCTGCCCTCAGGGAACCAGTGACCTGATTTCTATCACTGTGCATTCATAAAAATCTTTTCCCCTGCCCCCAAATGGCAATATATATATATATATATATATATATATATATATATATATAAAATTGTTATTTTTTTGAAATAATCTTTTACTTTTCAGTTCAGTTCAGTTCAGTTCAGTCGCTCAGTCATGTACGACTCTTTGCGACCCCATGAATCGCAGCACGCCAGGCCTCCCTGTCCATCACCAACTCCCGGAGTTCACTCAAACTCATGTCCATCGAGTCAGTGATGCCATCCAGCCATCTCATTCTCTGTTGTCCCCTTCTCCTCCACCCCCAATCCCTCCCAGCATCAGACTCTTCTCCAGTGAGTCAACTCATCGCATGAGGTGGCCAAAGTATTGGAGTTTCAGCTTTATCAGTCCTTCCAATGACCACCCAGGATTGATCTCCTTTAGAATGGAGTGGGTGGATCTCCTTGCAGTCCAATTTTAATATATTTTTATTTATTTATTTGGCCACAGCATGCGGGATCTAGTTCCCTGACCAGGGATCAAATCCTAGCCCTTGCACTGGGAGCTCAGAGTCTTATCCACTGGACCATCAGGGAAGTCAGTAATCTTTTACTTTTAATCATTACATATTGCAGATATAGAGAAAATAGTGTAACAAACACCCATGTACCTACCACTTAGAATTAACAGAGGTGAACATTTTGCCCTACTTGCTTTGGGTTTTTCCCTTTTTTAGGAGATAAAGTTAAAAAGCCTCTTTTCTCCCTCCTTCCTCCCTCATCTGTCCTGAAGTTGCTGAGTATTATTCCATGGGAGAGAGTACTTTTCCTAAACGTATGTGTGTCCACAGTCAGTGCACATTCTTGTTTTTAATCACACTGTTTGTATCTATTGGAACTCGCGTTGCTTCTCTCCGTGTTATGTTTGGGAGATTCTTGTGTGTTGAAATATATAAAGCTCCTTTGCAAATCATTAGATTTATTTATTGGTAGTGAAATAACTCTGAAGTGTTGGTAAGTTGGCAAAAATTTGCTTGGGAATATAAGACTCTGCTAGGGAAGCAAACGTGAGTGATTTCACCATTTTTTGTTTTGTTTTAACTACTGTGCTTGATAACCATAGCTGCATTTATAGATGGTGACATAAAATCCTCCTCAATTTCAGGCTGAGATTCCCTTTGGAGCCTTTACCTTTAAGGAACTGTCTAGATTTGTGGAGGTAATTGACGTGTGGAATTTGAAATTTTTTTAAACTTGTGGTTCAAAAATATAATAAAAGTATATTATAAAGACTCTCTTGGGGACTTCCCAGGTGACTCAGTAGTTAAGACTCTGTTTCCAATGCAGGGGACACATTTTAGATCCCTGGTCGGGGAACTAAGATCCCACATGCTGCTTGGCCAAAAAAAATTGTCTTAACTGCTCAATAAATTTTGTTTTTTAAACAAGAAAGGAATGTGTCTTCTGCTAAATTAAAAATGGATAACAAACACAGACCTACTGCATAGCACAGGGAACTCTACTCAATGTTTTGTGCCAGCCTGGATAGAGGGGGGTAGGGGGAGAATGGATACATGTGTATCCATGGATGGCTGAGTCCCTTCTCTGTTCACCTGAAACTATCACACCATTGTTAATCAGCTATGCCCCAATACAAAATAAAAAGTTTAAAGTTAAAAAAAAAAAAAGCAATTACAAATGTTAAAAAAAGAGAGAGAGAAAGGAATGTGTCTTTGAGTCCCTTTAACACAAGCCATAGTCATGCCCCTTCCCCTCCCATTTTGAGTGGGGGACTGGAATTTCTCAGGCCTGGGTTCTGAATCCATTTTGCCTTCTAACAGACCTCAGGGAGAGTAGAGAATTCATGGTTCCATCACAACCCTTCTCCCTGCTCCCTGCACGCAGGCAGAAGCCTGGAGGACATCATAAGACTGGGATTTCTCTTGGGAGGGGCCCATGCAATTTCCCAACTGGAAGAGGATTAAATAGGCAGTCGGGGCACCTTGAACTTAGATGTCTCAGGCTCATCTGACAGGTGACCAAGGCCAAGGCTGATCGCCCACAGGCAACAGGGAGGAACAGACTGATGAAGGGCAGGGCACTGGACAGTGGCATTTCTCTGGGCCTCTCCAGATGTTGCAAGTGAAACTCACTTGGGAGAGACCAGGAAGGTGGCTGGACAACACCGATTCATTTGGGTTATGAAAAATTTTAACTGGATTATAATGTACCTAAAGCAAAGTGTACAAATCCTAAGTGTCCAGTTTGATAAACTCACAGAAAGAATAGGAAACTGAACATAACCAGCCCCCTAGAAAGCCGACCATGTCCCCTTTCCAGTCACTAAGCCCGCCAAGGGTAACCACTATCCTGACTTGTGACTCTGTGGGTTGAGGTTGCCTCTTGGGGGAGGTTACATAAATGAAATCACACAGCAATGTACGCTTGTGTGGTGGCCTCTTTCACTAGACACTATTCAGTTCACTGTATGTTGTTATGGTTCACTTGTTCTCACTGCTGTTGAGTGTTTCATTGTGTACATTTTTTTTTTTTTAACCAATCCTGCTTTTATGGGTGGGCATTCAAGTTGTCTCGGGTCCTTTATTCATAGCACTGAGATGAACATGCAGGGACATGTCTTTCGGAGAACATGTGACAAGTTTTGGTGGGTGTCCACCCAGGAGCGGAATTGCTGGTTTATCAGGATTCGGTGCTAAATTTAGTAGTCACTGCCAACCAGCTGCAGGAGTGAGTGGGTGTTCTCAATGACCTCCTCCTAGTCTGACTGCAGTTTGTCTTTGGCAGCACTTAGAATGTGTGGAGACAGGCTTCCCTCATAGCTCAGCTGGGAAAGAATCCGCCTGCAATGCAGGAGACCTGGGTTCGATCCCTGGGTTGGGAAGATCCCCTGGAGAAGGGAAATGTTACCCATTCCAGTATTCTGGCCTGCAGAATTCCATGGGCAGTATAGTCCATGGGGTCCCAAAGAGTTGGACATGACTGAGTGACTTTCACTTTAGGATGTGTGGTGTTTTCATTTCAGCTATTCTGATGGGTGTATAGTGCTTTCTCTTTGTGATTTTAATTAGTATTTTCCTGATGTGTAATAGAGGTCAGCAATTTTTTTTTTTTAACATGTCTAGTGGGCTTCCCTAGTGGCTCATATGGTAAAAAATCTGCCTGCAATGCAAGAGACTGGGGTTCGATCCCTGGATCAGGAAGATTTCCTGAAGGGAATGGCAACCCACTCCAGTATTCTGCCTGGGAAATCCCAGGGACAGAGGAGCCTGGCAGAGTACAGTCCGTGAGGTCTCAGAGTCAGATATGGCTGAGAGACTAACACACACACACATACACACACAGTGTGTGGCTATTTAGTTCTTCTCCTCTTAGGTGATTCAAGTCTTTTTCTATTGACTGGTCTGACATCCTCTTATTGATCCCCAGGAGGTCTTTGCATATCCTGAATCTGAGTTATTTGTCAGATAGGTGTGGTGCAAATGGCTTCTCCCAGTCTGGAACTTGCCTTTTCTTTCTCTTGCTTGTGTCTTTTTCCCCCCTTTTTTTCTTTTTTGGTCACACTGGGTCAGCGTGTGGAAACTTAGTTCCCCCAGCAGGGATCAGACCAGGACCCGAGGCATTGGATGCGTGGAGTCTTAACTACTAGATTGCCAGGAATTGCCCTCTGGGGCATCAAACAGGAATGAAAGTTTGTAATTTCAGAGCATTCCAGTGTGTCAAACATTTTCTTTATAGCTAGTCCTTATCATGTTTTGCTTAACAAATGTTAACAGAAAAAGATCAAAAGCGGTCAACCTTTGGAGTTCTCTGGTGGTCAGATGATTAGGATTCCATGCTTTCGTTGATGTGGCCTGGGTTCAATGCCTGGTCAGGAAACTGAGATCCCACAAGTCACAGAGTGTGACCAAAAAAAAAAAAAAAGGTGGTTAACCTTTGAGGACTAGGAGGACCAAAACTGGAGATGGAAAGATGGTCTTTTGTCTTGCAGTTTACTCACTTCTGTGTAATCTAAATGATCCCCCCCAACCATGTGCACGTTATTCTTCTAACTTAAAGGGAAAAAAAACAACAAAAAACGTATTAGGTCAGCCTGATCGCTGTGAAAGATGGTTGGAAAGGGTCAAGTATAAATGTTTTCAGAAATTCATGCCATAATGAGCCCAAGGAACCTTATTTTTCCCATGAGTTCTTGTATCAATGGATGAATATTAATTATTACTGCAGGGATTCAGGTTTAAATATCAACTCTAGGCCGCTCTTGCATTGACAAACGAGGACAATGGTGAACCCTTGTTCATACAAGTGATCAGATAAGGAAGAAGTTGGCATTAGAGCAGGAGCCAGTCCTGCTCGGTACAAAGCCCCAAATCCCACAGTGAACTCACTTCAGGAGGGAGTGCATCACCATCAGCTCCACCTTTGGGGAGAGGGAAGGAGCCTGCTGGGGGGTTGGGGAGTGGGGCAGGAGCAAGGTTTACACCTACCCTGGACTTGTGACCACTCACCTCCCCCTAGAGATGCTGCCCCACACCCTGGACCTCCCCTCCAGGGCAGCAATTCTCATCTGCAGTAGTTCACCAGAACCTTCTGGACGTTTTCAAAATAATGCCCTCAAGGCTACTTCTGGCCAGGTAACTGCAAGCCCCGGCGCCGGTCTTGGTTAAGGCGCCCATTTCCCACTAACGCTCTTGAGTCTGGCCACTGCGTCCCCATTGCTCCGACAGGGACACCGAGCGTCGAGGGGCAGGGCTTGCGGTCCCAGCCAAGATCCCCGACCCTTCTCTTCCCCTGCAGTGTACCACTGGGTCGAGATGCGGGCCAAGATGCGCCTCATGGGCTTCAATGCGGAAACCATCAAGCCTCTGAACGAGGAGGCGGCCGCGGAGCTGGGCGCCGAGCTGCTGGGCGAGGCCACCATCTTCGTGGTGGCCTGCGGCTGCCTGGTGCTGGAGTACTCGCGACAAAAGACGCAGCAGCGGCGCAAGGAGGGGGAGCAGCTGGCCGCCTGGGACGCGATGCGGGACGAGGTGGACCACCTGGCGCTGGCGCTGGAGGCCCTGCAGGCGCAGGTGCAGGCGGCACCGCCGCCGGGCGCCCTGGAGGAGCTGCAGGCGCAGATGCGAGAGGTGCGCGCCCAGCTCTTCGTCCGAGACCTGCCGCCGGCGCCCCAGGCAGAGCCCACACTAGAGGATGAGGGGCCGCCAGACCCATGTCTCGGACAAGACTGAAGTCTGTGCTGCCATGTCTGTCTGCAATATTCCCCCCTGAACCGGCCCAGCTAATACCACCAGCCCCCTTTAGGGGCAGTCGGGATCCTGGACAGGGGTTGATCCAACTAGGTTTTTGGTAACCTCCCTACTAACCTGCCCGGTGAGGGGTACCTTCTACTGGGACTCCCCCATCCACTGGTGAAACGTTCCAGCCCAACCCTCCACCCCCTACTCCACTGGTTTAGCACTTTGGAATGGAGACTCAGTGTCTTCCACTGGATCCCACCCACCCACCACTACACCATCTCTCATTTTATCACTCACATTTTCAACCTACCTGAGGAGTGGTCCTCTTCCTGGGACCCCCATCTACCTTTTCCCCCTTCTTCACTGGTACAGAACATTGTAGTGGAAATACAGAAACCTAAGATGGACTTCCTGACCCCATGACCTTCCATCTACCTCACTCTTTTAGGTGGTTAGGAATAGGATGGATCTTGGCATGCATTAGCTCTTCTGAGTCACTCGGAGTCTCCTGTATTTAGTCTACCATTGGTATTCTGACTGGGGTCCTCCCCTATTTAAGTGGATCTCCCCACCCCAACTCTTTCCTCCATCCAAATCTGCTCTTCAGAGTACTCAGGGATTCCCCTTTACTTCCTGCCTTTTGAACTGGACACTCAATCACCACCCCCAACCTTCATGCAAAGTCTTCTGCCAGTGAAGTCTGCCCCTCAGCCCTGAAGTTCCCTACCTCCAACAGAATGGAATAATTCCACCAGGCAGTTACCTACCTCATCTACCCCCTGCCCCCACAATGAACCACTGAAGGGGGTGTGTATGACCTCTGAGTCCTGAATTCTACTTTCTTTTTAAAGACTGTAAATATTGTAATAATTAAAGGAGCTCTAGAGGGGGAAAAGTCATCTTAAGAAAGTGTCTTGAGAATCATGATGTACATCTGCCAAATGGGTATAAGGCTCACTAAAATTAGAAGCTGGAAGGGTTCCCCGTGGGAGGAGGCCTGAGTCATCCTTTGAGTCCTTTCCCAGACCGAGACACCGAGGTCGAGGAAAACCAAAGGGTCTGGCCCAAAGGCAAACGGTCAATGAGGGATGCCCTTGGCTTTCTCTAGGGCTGGGTGGAACGAAGTAAGGAAGCTATCTGTTGAGGGGCACCAGGGAAGCCGAGATGGGGCAGAGGAGCAGGTTCGGGTGGGAAGGAGGAAGGTGAGGGAAGGTGGATTACTGGGGGAGGGAGGGACATGCCCATCCTCATGAGAGCAGCCATTCAAATGACGCCAGAAATCTTAGCATTTATAAAAACTGGCAGATTTATTCCGCAGGGGCCCATTTCCAAGAAGTTAAAGGTGAAGGTAAGAGGAGAGGTTTCCTCCCCTATTCCTTTCCCCCTTGTCTTGTTTCTCCCCAGGGGGTAAAAATGGCCTGGACCCCAAAACCTACCCAAATAAAAAACCAAAAACTGAGGTTCCAAAAAGTTACAGCATCTTAATTCCTCATAGAAAAGGGGAAGGAGCCAGAGGGAAGGGAGGGAGGTCCCTGGGGTAGGGGGAGATACCCTCAGCCTGGTGGGACAACCCTCATTACACAGCTGTCCCAAATGGGACAAGCCAGGGGCACAGCATTTAAAAACTCCCACACCCCATTTTATCAAAACCAAAGAGAAAAAAAAATTTCCTCCCCCCCAAACCTAAATATATATATATATACTTTTTTTTCTTAAAAAACAAAACTTCAAAGGCATTAAGCATTAAAGTGAATCTACAAGGGAATGTGAAATTCCCTCCTTCCTTCCCCCTTACTGTGGGGTTACTTGGTACATCCCCAGCAAAGGAACCAGCCCCAAGGGGATGGCAGAGGGGAAGGACCAAAGGGAACAAAGGGTGGGGGCTTCCCCAGCCAATCAGCAGCCAATATGGGTGTGGGCGTGGTGCTGGGAAGCCACACCCCCTTGGAATTTTCCAAGTGACTTAGGGAGTGGGGAAGATGCATTCCTGTGTAGTCTTCAGCCAATTCCAAGTCAAGTCGAGGAAGGGAAAGCAGGGTGACTGGCGGAGGGGGTGTGCGGAAAGGAGAAACTGGATTTTCTGGGGCCCTGTGGTCAGGGGGCACCCCGCTTCCTCAGCTCCTGGACAAAGGCTGGAAGGAAACAGTGGGCAGAGGTCAGGGGCAGAGCCTCTTCCCCTTCTCCCTTCCAAAACAAGGGTTTTCCAAGGGACACCATGCCTCCAAAATAAATAAATGTTTAAAAAGAAAAAGAAACACCTCACCTTCAATTATTTCCTCTTTCACTTTCTGCAATTCCTTCCTCACCTCTTCCAGAAGCTCCTGAAAATAATGGGGGTACAACCAATGAGGAAGAGTACCTGGACTTGCAGAAGTGAATCCGTTTCTTAATGACTGAGGGGCCAGAGGAAGGAGGGTCAGGACCTGTATCGCACACACACCATGACATCACTGGCCAGGCCACAAAGTGACTGAGATTTCTAGAGGAGAATTTTGGATCCTCTGAGCCAGAGAGAAAAGTACTGGAGAACATCCAGTACCAGGGCTGGCAAATAAGACATTCCAGTCTCCTGCCAACTCCGGTTGGTGATAGATGTCTGCGGCCAGTGTGCTGAAAAGGATTCTGGATACTTATCAGGAATGAGTGCAGTGACAGATTAGTAAGGTCTGTCATGGGCATTGGACAAGGCGGTTATGGGGTCTGTCATCCCTGACATGATCTAATTTCTCCAGTTCTCAGACTGGGAAGCTGAGGGTTCCAAGGCCTTTTCTAGAATCACATAGCAGGTCAGTGGCAGAGTCTAGACCCAGATCTCCTTTCTATCCTCTAAGCCTCACCCCCAGTCCCCTCCCCTACCTGTTTCACCCTCTCCAGATCTGACTCGTCACTGGAGCTAGGTGTAGTGGGGTGGGCCTCGGAAGTGGTCGCTGAAGAAGACGACTTCATCCTGGGAGAGGTGGCGTGGTGTGGGGCAAAAACGAGGTTAGAGAGAGGGTCTGCCTCCCCTGCCTCCCATTCCAGGGGTCACACTGTGTTCCTCCCTACAAATTTGGCAAGTCTGACTCTTTCTGGGGGTGGGGCCCCAGGATTGATGGCCCACCTTGGCAAGGTTGTGCTGTTCTTCTCCCAGGGTCTCCGCACAGATTCTAGGGGACAGACAATAAGTCAAAAAGATCAGGAACAAGGAATGCCCTGCCTCAGTCTTTCTTCCGGAGACTCATCAGCCCCCATTCAAAGAACCATCTCAGGAGACTACAATCCCCAAAATTATCTGTACAGACTCTCCCATGAAGGTGTGTTATATATGAAAAGAGGGCATCCTGGGACTTGTAGTTCCTGTGACTAGACTGGGCTCTCACTCACCACTGTGGGCTGGGACTCTGGTGTCTGACTCCTCCTGCTGGTGGGAAATAAAACTGTCATGAGCCAGACATGGCCATTCTGCTCCTTTTCTTCCTCCACCTTCAAACATAGCCAATCCCTATCACAGCCCCCGCCCCAATATTCCTACTCTAATGGTACATCCTAAGGTGTACAAGGCAGGAAGGGTCCCTAACTCACATTGGCAGATTCATCCTTAGCGGGTTTCTCCCCAACTTGCGTGGCTTTCCTTCTGCGAGAGAGAAAGGCAAAAACAGATGGCTTCAGTCCTCTCTCAGCCACTCAACAGTTCCCTTCTCCAGAGTTCTGGAAAAGTGGGTCCTAGGGTACAGACTTCTGGAATTCATCAAAGCTAAGCACATTTTAATTTTAGAAGTTAAAGAGGGTGCTGTTCGCGAATGGAGGGTGGTGGCTTAGAATTCCTGCATTTGGGAATCACAAAATTCTCAGGGCAGAGTCCCCAGCTTCTGAGGCGGGGTCACCTAAGGTCCTAAAATTCTGGGTTCCAGAACATTCCAGAGGCTACCTAGGGGGTTGCAAACTTCAGCCATCTCAGGAGAATGCAGTCCCCATCATTATATCTCAAACCTGGCTATCAAAGGATGAACTTTCACCCAAAGAAACAAACTAACCAAGAATCTGAGCCCTCCCCACAACCTGGTCCTACTGAACCAGAATCTCCAGGTGATAACTGCTGGGCTGAGGGGTTTGTTTTGAGAGCTTTCTGCGACCATTGAGAGCTCTGGGCTCAGGCTTACCTCCGGGCCAGCATAGCGTTCATCTCTTCCATGAGGCCCCCACCCGTGCTTCGACTGCTCTCAGCTTTGGGGGCCACGGGCCCCACTGAAGCCTCCTCCTGCTTGAGAAATTACAGAGAAGAAGGGGCTTTACGGGCGGGCCTCCCAGCCCTCCTGTGAGGCTCCCAGGCAACTCTGGCCTCATTCCATTATTATATCAGACCCGTCACCCCACACCCACTGCGCCTGCCCCTCACCTTGCTAACTTTCCTGAGTTTGGCACCAGCAATGGCTGAGGCCAGGCTGGGGGCCCCGGTCCCTCCACCACTGGGGCCTTGTGCTGTGGGGAGAGGGGGTGCTGGGGGTGGGCCTCCCCCTGCTCCCTGTGTGGCGGCCGAGACCCCTGAGGAGGAGAGACCAGGGGGTGGGGGTGGACCCGGAGGAGGGGGAGGTCCCGGGGGCGGTGGTGGTCCCCCAGCTGGGGGAGCAGGCGGGCCTCCTGTAAGAAACACAAAAAGGAGGGTGCTAAGACAGAAGCTTCATTCTTTGTTGTCCGGCTGGCCCACCCCTCCTCTGGGGCGGTCCCTGACCCCCGAGGCCATTTGAGCAATCACCTGCGTTGGAGGCTCTGCGCTCCCGCTCCATGAGCTCTGACTGCTGCTGCCTGGGGAGGGAGGGCGAGTGGCTATCACTCAGGGCCCCCAGATGGCCAGCAACCTCCCGGATTGCCCCTCAGAAGTGTCTGGCAGGGCTGGTTCCTAAGCCCCACTCATGTCGTCTATCCCCCAGGGGCCCAGGAAAGGGCTGGGGGGTGGGGTGGTGAGGGCAGAGACAGGGCGAGACCAGGATGTGAGCGATCTAGTCATCAGACCATCAAGAATCACAACACACCCAAGATCCTTTAAACAACCCAGTTCTGGACTCTGGGAGTCCAAGGGACTGGGATTTGAAGGGTCAGAAGGTTCTGTAACTCTGGGCATCAGGAGTTTTTCAAACTCCCAAGTGGTGGGGGTGGGGGTGGTTCTTAACGATGTGGATTTCTAGTCCCCTGGGAGTTTGAACATTCTGAAAATTGAAAGTTGGAGAGATCTCAACTTTTGGAGAGTTGGAGAGGCATCAGGGGTTCTGGAACCACCTAGAACTCTGGCTGGGGGAAGTTTCCCCACCCAGGGACTGGCCCCACCTTTTCTGCTGCTCCATCTCCTCTGGAGAGGGGCCATTCTGGGCAGACCAGGTGGGAGGCGCTGTAGGTGGTGGCGGGGGCGGGGGCCCACCTCCTGGAAGTGAGAGTAAAGGCTAGTGAGTCACACGGAAGCCAGCCCCACCCCTTGGCATACTCCCGAGGGGCCTCCAGGTACCCTGTGAGGAGGGTTGGCACTCGCTTCCCCTGACTGAGCTGACAGGCGGTGGGCACTGGAAGGATATCCAGACCACAGGCAGGACAGCAAAGGCCCAGAGACGGGGGTCACCTACCCCAAGGCCTGCAGATGGGAACTGCCAGGGACAAGACTTGAATTCAGGCAGATTCCAGAATCCAGGCTCTTATCGCACAGTCACAGATGCTCAGACCCCCTACCTGAGAGCTCAGAAGAGGCTGACAGCCCCCTCCTCACCCAGCCTCAGGCCTCCGGCTCCCGTGTATTTCCTGTGCTTCAGACTGCCACTGAAGTTGCTCCTGGAAGCAAATGCCTCCACCATTTGACGATTGGTGAACCTAGACGCTCAGCCGTCACCTAAAACCGTTGCTCCTCAAAGCGCTCTTTATGGGCCAGTAAACTTTGGCATCATCAGGGAGCTTGTTGGAAGCACAGAGGCTCCGGCCTTGGCCCACCTACCTGATTCAGAATCTGCATTTTTTCCTAGATGACTCGCGGGCACATTCCCATTTAAGAAATACCAACTGGAAGTTTTTTCTTAAGATTGTGGCTTGAAAACTAACTGACGATGACGTCAGTCAGTCTAATGGTTACCTGGAGAAAGGGCACAGGAAACCTCCTGGAGGCCTGAAATATTTCTATCTTGATCTGGAGTCACACAGGAGTGTGCAAGTGTAAAAATTCATGGAGCAAAATGGGCTCTTAGGAACAATGCATGTGATATGTGGGTGCACTCAGGGCAAAGAAAAGCCCACAAAATTGGGTTGGCCAAAAAAATCCATTTGGGTTTCTCTGTAACATCGGAAAAACCTGAATGAGCTTTCTGGCCAGTCCAGTAACGCTCTGTAGCAGCAGTGAATGAGCCCTGTTTTCAGATGAGTAAACTGAGGCTGAGTGGTAAAGGGGTGGCCCCAGACCCCACGACAGGGCTCAATGGTCCCCTCTGCCCGCCGTCTCTAACCTTCCAAGGCCTCTAGGGCACTGGCCATGCCGTTGGCAAACTGCGTGGCATCCTCCTTGCTGCCAAAGTTGAGGCCCCAGACCTGCCGGGCGTCGCGCCACTGGTGGAAGTTGGGGGTGGCCTGGTTATACTTGACACCCCGGACGATGGCACAATTGATGACCACCTGGTGGGAGCAGAGGCGGGGGGGGGGGGGAGAAGTGGGTGAGGGGTGGTGAGGCCCCGCAGGCAGAGGGGGCGAGGAGGAAGGGAGCCTCACCTGCTGGTCTGGCTGCATCTTGCGGCCGACCACCCGGAAGGAGTTGGCGGTGGGGTTGTGATAGATCTGGACGCGGCTGAAGGCCTGCGGGCCCGTGCCGGCGGGCAGCCAGCGCTTGTTGCTGTCATCGTAGAGCATCACCGTGGCCCGGCTGGTGCACACAACCGTCTCGCTGCAGAGACGCGGTGGGGGAAAGGGAGAGAGGCCAGTTAGCTGCGGGGAGCCTGGCATCCTCCCCCCAGGGGCCGGTCACCTTCTCGTTCCCCTGGGAGATTCGGAGACGCAAAGACAGTGTGCCAGGAAGAGGGGCCCGTGGAGAGGAAGAGGAAGGCAGACCGAGAGACGAGGACAGGCCCTCAGAGAGACCCAGACAGGGAGACTGGAGGAGAAAAGACAGGTGCGACGGCGAAAGACACACAGACAAATAGCCAAACCGGGGGACGTGAGACCGACGAGGAAAGAGACAGACAGTCAAATGGGGAGCAAGAGACAGGAAGAGGAAGAGTCAGACCGGCTGGAAGAGACAAACAGACAGACTGATGAAGGGGAGAGAGACGTAAGAAAGGGGCTCAGATTGTTACAGGGGAGACGGCCTGAAAGGAGTAATGGAGAGAAGAGAGGCAAAGGCAGAGGGCAGAGAGGCCGATGAAGGACTGAGATGGACAGAGAGAGAGATGAGGAGTGAGAGCTGGACAGGGGGGCCCAGGAGAAGCGGATGCAAAGGACAGAGCAGGTGTCCTGGGCATCACTGGGAACGAGCCCCTGCCCAATGCCCTTGGAGCCTCGGTTTCCCTGTCTCTGCCAGGAGGCTTGGACCTTCCCGCCCCTACTCTCCACTGTGGAGGAGGAAGCTGAGGCTCAGGGAGGTGAAGGGTGAGGCTTACAGCAAGTTGGGGACCGATGCAAGATCCCAGGCTCTTCCCCTTCCTGCTGCCCACTCCATCCATCCGGTGCCACCCGCCCTCCCCCGACCCCTGGCGCCAACGGCCACCAGCAGACACTCCCTGCTGTGTCAGGCAGTGACCCAGACAGCCCCGGCCCCACCCTCCAGGGCAGGAGAGCATCGCAAGGGACTGTCCTGTCCGCACATGGTGATAATCCAAGACCAGGCCTGGGGTTGCCCAGAAGGAGGGCCTGCCCCAGCCTTTGGATCAGAGAAGACTTCCTGGAGGAGGTGACATCTGACTGAGCCCTGCGGGGAGGGGGCTCAGTAACACAGCTCAGGGTTCAGGATCTGATATCCACAGATGTAGGTTCCAATCCCCGCTGGGCCACCTACTCCGTGTGACTCAGGCGAGCAACCTTCCCACAGAAGTCATCTTCTTTGCCCGCAAACTGGGGAAAGGACAGACCCCACCTCCCAGGGCAGTGGGAGAAGTAAATGAGTCTGGGCATGCAGAGTGCTTGGCGTAGTGCCCGGCATGAGTGCTGAGTAACCGTCAGCATCCCTTCCCTGGGCACTCTGAACAGGCACCAAGGGGCCCTCCTCCACCCCTCACCAGTCCTTCTGGGAAGGTTCAATGCCCTCCTGCTTCAGTGGGGAAACTCAGGCTCCCAGACGGGAAGTGACTTGGCCAAGGTCACCCACAAACCAGGGGAAGCACTAGTCCCGGCCCGGCCCCACCCCCCACCGGACTTTTTCCTGAAAAGAGGAAGTTGGTGGTCAGAGGTTTCCGGGGAGAGAAATTATACCCCGCAATGGCTCTGTCTCTACCAGGGCCGGGGGCTGGAGCATGACAGTGATACGATGAAAGACAAGGCAGGGAAAGCCCCCTCAGCTGACCCAGATCCAAGTTCTTAGGCCAGGGAGGTAAGCCCCCAGGTTTACATAATTAGGGGGCCCCCCTCTTATCAGGCACTTCAACTCAGCCCTTTCTCCGGAGTCTCTCATTTTATTCTCGCTGCAGCTCTTCTAGGTGGGCTATTTCATCCTCATTCTGCAAGGACTGCAATCAGTGGCACAGAGAGGCTGCGTGACTCGCCCATGGTCACACAGCTAGTGGGTAGCAGAGTGAGGCTCTGGAAACAGGCCACCTGGCCCCCAACTCCACCGTCCTCACCGCCGGAGCTGTGTGGGTCCTACCCAAACACCAGGTGCTGGTTCCAGACAAGTGCAGCCTCAGGGGCTGTTTCTGGCTTCCACTGCCGCCGGCAGGGCAGGGTTAAGGCCTCGCCCACACCTGCCACCCACACCCAGGGCAGACTCTGGCCAGGTGCCCAGGGCCTTCGTTGCTACCCCACCCTGGCTGCACTTTGCTCTTTCCAAGAGCCCCTGCCCTGCTTAGTATCTGGACTAGCCTGAGCACTGGGTGTTTGCTGAGTGACCCCAGACTGGTCCTGTCCCTCTCCAAGCCATGGTGTCCCCATTCCAACAAAAGGATCCTGTTAAAACACAAGTCAGATCGTCTCTCTCCTCTTCTTGGAAGCTCCCCTGGCAGCTCCCAGCAGAATTTTTATTCTGGCCAAGTTCTCTCTGGGGCCTTCATGATCTCTGATTTCCCCTCAACTGGCCCCACCAGCTGTTCTAGCCCGCACTTCAACATGCCAGACACATTCCCACCTCAGGGCTGTGCTCTCGTTCTCCCTCAACCTGGATTTCCACCTCCTTCGGGCCTCTGCTTAGCCATCACCTCTTCCGAGAAGCCCTCCCTGACTACCCTACCTGGAAAAGCTCTCACTGCAAACACCGTTGCGTGTTTCATAACACCCAATCCCTGCCTGACAGGGCCCTATCTGTCTCCCCCACCAAAATGTCAGGACCACAAGAGCACGGATTTCTGTCCTTTCTGTTCACTACTGTGTTCTCAGAACCTAGACTCGTGCCTCGAACCTATTAGGTATCCAGGAGTTGTTAAATTAGCTGTCTATAAAAAAATGAAAGTTTTTTTTTTTTTTAAACAGCAGCTGACATGTATTGGTTAGTCTGTGTCCCAGACACCATTCCAGGTACTGAGCTCCAGCTGCCACAGCGAACCTTGCAGTGACCTCAGTGCAAACCCTTTCCCCAGACAAGGAACTGTGGCCACAGAGGGGTGAAGACAGTCATCCCAGGTCACACAGCAAACAAGTGTAGGGACTCATATTTGAACCCAAGTCCTGATCTTCCCCACCCCCAATGTTCTTAACCTCATTCAAAGATGAGGAAACAGCTAAGCTGATTTTTTTTTTTAAGGCAAGGTATAAAGTGGTGCGAGAGGTTTAAAAAAAAAAAAAAGCTGGGGAGGATATAAATACCTCTGCACCCAGAGTGGTGAAAAGCAGAGGTTGCTTCTCAGGGGACTAGCCTCCCCTGCTCGCCTCTGAGGCACTGGGGCACTGGGGGTCTGACAAGGGAGGCAGGAAATGGACAGTTCGCACTGTTTACCCACTTGAGTTGCTTGATTATGTCTTTTATTTTTGCTTTGTTTTACCATGGGCTGGTATTACCTATAAAAAATTAATTCATTACTTAAGTACAAAAAAAACACAAAACCACAAACCACCTATAAACCAGACAAAAAGCTAGATTGGAAAAATCTCACAGCCAGGAAGCTGGGAGTGAGATGCAAATAAGGTTGGCTTAATTCCAGTGGTCTGTGGGGGCTTCCCTGGTGGCTCAGATGGTAAAGACTCTGCCTGCAAAGCAGGAGACACGGGTTTGATCCCTGGGTTGGGAAGATCCCCTGGAGAAGGGCATGGCTACCCACTCCAGTATTCCTGCCTGGGAAATCCCATGACAGAGTAGCCTGGCGGGCTCCATGGGGTCGCAAAGAGTCAGACACGATTGAGCGACTAACACTTTCAACTCGACACTGGGGTCTCACAGCCTCAATCTGACATGAGACAGCCTGAATCCCCAGTCAGCCCAGAACTCTCCCACAAGCCCTCCCATTCTGGAAATCTCCAGTATGTGGTCGGTAAAGGAGGACTGAAGTCACCCCCTTGCTGCATGGCTTCACCTCTCTGAGCCTCACTTTCCAGTCCTGGAAACCATAACTCACTGGGGTTTGGTAAGGATTGAAAGGGATAAGAAAAGCCTTAAGTGCAGGACCTGGAATTTGGCACAGGACCAAAAGGGAGAGCTTCCCCAATGGCTCAGAGAGTAAAGAATCTGCCTGCAATGCAGGAGTCACAGGAGATGTGGGTTTGATCCCTGGGTTGGGAAGATCCCCTGGAGAAGGAAATGGCAACCCACTCCAATATTCTTGCCTGGAGAATCCCATGGACAGAGGAGCCTGGTGGGCTACAGTCCAAAGGGTCACAAAGAATCAGACTCGAGTGACTAAGCACACACACAACATATAAGGGAGCCGAGAAGCAATACAGGAAGGAGAGAGCGTCTCATCATGGGAGTGTGCATGGGAGTGTGCAATCAAGCACACTCTGGTTTACTGAAACTTTCCCGTTGAGAGGTTTGCCCTTCCTTCTACCCCTTCATCTGATAGCCCCTTAAATTGTAATCCACCCCACAAAAACCCAGGGATACACAGCCTTTCCAAACTACAAATCTTTGAAACAACCCAGGATAGAAACACAGGTTTAGGGTCTGTGGGGCTTGTATGGGTTCACTCTAGTCCCTCCTCCCTGATAGGCCTCAGTTCCCCATAAGTGAACAGGAAGGTAACTGGGTTCCTTCTTGCTTATCAGCATTATCTTCAGTGTTTGTACAGTAAAAGCAGGTTACTTGTTTTTCTCTAAGGCCACTAAAGTTTGATACTGCTTTTCTTTAAGAGTATAATAGTCTGGAAAGAGGCCTGGGTTCACATTCAGACTTGCCTACTTCCAAACTGACTTTAATAGGTAATCTGCTTAATTCCCCTGTGCCTCAATTTTCCCATCTGGGAAAGGGGGACGATCATAATAGTATCAATCTCTTAGAATTGCCGAGAGGATTAATTTGAATCAGGCACCTGGTACAGTGCCTGGCACAAAGGAGTTGCTTGATCAAATGGTCTCTCATTATTAAAAACAATGATAAATGAACCAAATTCTTCTAGAGTCTCCTCTGCCCTAAGAGTTTCAGACCTCTGCCCCACTTCCCAGAATTCCAGCACAGAGTCCCGGACACGCAGACACTCAACAAATATTTGTCAAACTGAGCAAAAAAAAAAGAACTGTAATTTTCCATCTTAACAGCCTCTCTTCCAACTGTCCCCAAGACTGTCTCCAGTCTAACCAGCCAGAAATCAGAGGATCCTAATGCCCTCCCATCCCTCAACACTGCTTAGAAATTTCTGAGGGATCTTGGGCTAGGCCTTTCTCTCTTTGAGCCTCCCTCAGTTTCCCCAGCAGCCCCTAGACAGGGCCGTGGGTCTTTTTGAATCCTAGCTGTCCTGGGAGAAGGGGCACAGCCCAAAAAGGCGAGTGTGGCCATCAGCAGGGAAGACCCTTCAGGAGATGGGAGTAACCCTCTGGCGGGACAGGCATCAGCTAACTTCTGCCCACCCTCCAGGAGATACAGGAGGTTGGGTCATGGCTCGCAGTAGCAGGGGGCCTTGTGGGAGGGCCAGGGCCTCTGGGACTGGGGGAGGCGGGGGCGGGAGGCTGGCCCAGACATTGCTCCTGCCCTTTTACGGTCTCAGTGAGTGAGGCAGCACTAACTCGGACATCCGCCATCCGCCTTCCACCGTGCCTGGGACCGGAAACGGGGCGGGGGGGGGCGCTCGCGCAAGGGGCGGGGCTGGGGGGCAGTGGGAGAGGAGAGTCCCCCGGGAAGAAGGTGAAGGAAGAGGGCCTGACTCCTCAAAACTGCCCTCTCTCCCGGGCAGACCTTTTAGAGATGTTGCTATAATGGGGGAAAGGGTAGGCAGGAAGTCTCGTGGGTGTCTGTGGGTGCCCCCATCGCTCCAAATTTTCCAACAATCCCTTTTCAGCAGAAGGAACAAATGTGGGAGGGGGGCATTCTCTAATGACCACCATAAGGAATCCCACCCAGAAGTCAAAGGGCAGGGAACGTGGCGGATGAGAGAGGATGTGGGCCCCAGGGGGTTAATCCCCAGCGGCCCCCCAGGGGCCTCCCCCTCAAGCTGGGGGCTTTGGAGCAGGAAGTCTCTGAGAGAGTAGAGGAAAGGAGATAGTATTGTCAGGCTCAGGCCTCAAGGGAGATATTATGGGGGGCCGAGGAGGATGGGAGAATGGGGGAGGGCCAGTCGGGTCCCCCAGTCCGCACCGGCCCCGCCCTCAGGTGAGCCCAGGAGTTTTGAGGGAGGCTCCGGGAAAAACAAAATCCCTGGTCCCTTGGGCCCCCCACCCAGGATTAAATTCCTGGGAAGATAGCTGGAACTCTCTGGGAAGCCTGAGTCCCAGGGGGAGAGGGCTATGACCTTGAGGCTTTCCAACGCCCCCTCCTCCAACCGCACAACTCCGGACGGCTGGGTAAGGGGGGGCGGTGTGGAGAGAACGGGGAGGCGCCGTGGTGGGGAAAGCAGCCGGCCCACTGCGCTCTCAGCCCGCCCCCCCACACACACACCAGCTGTCTCGACAGGTGAGTCAGTTAGACAAAGGCCCCCCTTCCCCCAGCTGCCGCGCCCCCTCCCTCTCCAGGGCCGCGCAGGTGGGGGAGAGGGGCCGCCCTTCGGGCCGGGGCCGGGGTGGCGCCCTCGGCACAGAGCGCTCGCTCCCTCCTAGGCACAGCCTGTTTTAAGCACATTGTGGGTGGGGAGCGGCGAGGAACGGGAGTCCCAACCAGACCCTCCAGGCTGCGTCTGGGTCCCTGGATCCGTCCACATCAACCTCCTTCACAGGGGGATGAACCGCCCAAGTTTAGGGGTTAAGTACCCCCGAAGTTAATGAGCAAAGTCCCTCGTGGGAAGAATTTCCAGCGCCATGTATAGGGGACCCCGAAAACCAAGCTCTACGTCTCAATCGCTCTTCCAGGTCCCAGGGGACTCCCAAACCGGCCCCCCATAATCTCTCTCAGGGCCAGGTTGAGATTTGGGGGCAGTCTGAGTCCTGCCTAACCCCTAGCTTCTCTCGGAGATTATTTGCCAACTTGGAGGTTCTCTGAAAAGTCTTAATAATTTCGGGAGTCCTCGGAGCGCCCCCAAACCTAAGGGCTCCCAGGAGAACCTCACGGCACCACCCAGAGCCTTGAGAGTCAAGGGGAAGTGGTCAGTGTTTGGAGCTAGTCCAAAGGGGCTCGGCCTCAAATCCGAGGCTCCCAGTGCCCAGTCCCCAAATTCCAACCGGGACCAAGCTGGGGGGAGGAGGGGACAAAGGCAGGGCGGCAGGAGCCCGCGCCGGCCAGGGAACGGTCTGGAGGCAGTTGGAGGCTCACCTCATGGCTGCTCGGCGGGCGGGCGGAGCGCCCACGGGCTAGGTGCTCCCGGGGCGCCCCTGGCTCGGGGTTCAGAGATTCAGCGCTGGCTCTAGGTTCTGTTCAGTCTCCCCCAGGGTCCCGCCCCATAGAGTCCGGCTTCCTGGGGGGGAACGTGGACAGGGCCGGGGCGGGTCCTCGGGCGCCTCTTTCCTCTGGGCTTCTGCTCGGGGGGTCCGTGCGGCAGAAAGAGGGCGCGGCGTCCCCTCCCCGGCGCGCCCCCTCGGCCGGCAGCAGCTACAATGTTACTCTTACTACTGTACTTCTCTTTGCTACATTTCGTTCCAAAATTCCACTCCCCGCACCCACAATGCCCTGCGCCTTAAAGGGGCCGCGGACACCTTAAGGCGGTGGGGTTGGGGGGGGTTGGTGGAGGGCGCTTAAAAGGGCAACGCGGAACCTTCGACTTCCGCTATTTCCCTCTTCCCCAGCATTTCTGCACAGCGATGCACTCTGGGGGTCACCCCCAAATTATAGGGGAACCTTGATAGAGAGGAAGGGATCCTTCCTTGATCCTGAGTTCTCTCCCACGATGGAAATTCTTAGGGAATATCAGGGGGGCACAATTTCTTCTCACCCTCCTCATCGACTTTTTTTCATTTCTTTACATTCTACTCAATTTGGGGGGGCGAGGAGGGCCCTCGGGTCAAGCATAGATTTTTTCCGATTTTTTTCCCTTAAATCCTACCTTCGGGACGCCCCCCCATCAAGGTCTCCCTCCTCCCCTAATTTATGAGGGGTCACTAAGGGGTGATCCACCTCCCTCGCCTAGGAGGGGGATGGGTGGGGAGGGGGCCCACCTCTCTCGTTGCCCCCCACCCCCGCCCGCCCGCCTAGGGAAGGTGAGGAGGAAGTGGACCGAGGGGGCGCGGCCGGCCGCTGACTCACAACCGCAGGGTGTGTGTGGGGGGCGGGGTGGGGGGGTGGTGCAGCGGTGGACTTGGGTGGGAATGGGACTCCGGATCCCTGTGTGAATAAGGCTCCTGGCCCCCTACCCACGCACGCCCCGCCGTGACTCAGTTTCATGTGCGGAGGATGGTGGGATCATGCAGCAATCCGAGGGCACGGAGTTGGGGGACCCTCCCTCTGCCGACTCCTGCAAGACCCCTCCCCCACGCGCCAGGTTCAGGCTGAGTCCCTATAGCCTCCCGGGCTTCCGCAAAGGGACCCGCAGACTCCACCCCCACGTGACGCCAGCAATGTGACCACGCCCCCCAGTAGAGCGCCACCTGGCCTTGGGGGCAGGAGTCTGGGAAATCAGTTGGAAGTTTAGAAATTGATAAACTGGTCTAGAGGCAGGGAATAAATCTGGGCTAGAGCCCTCTTGCCTGAGCCACCAGGACACCAGTGGTTAATGAGAGTAAAACGGTTCTCAGGGCCTAGCTGACTTGGTGAGGGAATCAAGCTTCCTACCTTTTTCCAAAAGGAGCCTGCTGCCTGGGTGATACCCTGATCTCCTTTACCTCATTCTTCTAGGCCAGTCTCTGATATTAATTCTTCTCTGAAGAACTGAGTAATCCTCTCCCCTTCTCTACCCCACACTGCTGCTGCTGCTGCTAAGTCGCTTTACTCATGTCCGACTCTGTGCGACCCCATAGACGGCAGCCCACCAGACCCCCGTCCCTGGGGTTCTCCAGGCAAGAACACTGGAGTGGGTTGCCATTGCCTTTTCCAACGCATGAAAGTGAAAAGTGAAAGTGAAGTCGCTCAGTCGTGTCCAACTCTTCACAACCCCATGGACTGCAGCCTACCAGGCTCCTCCGTCCATGGGACTTTCCAGGCAAGAGTGCCGGAGTGGGGCGCCATTGCCTTCTCCCCTACCCCACAGTGGAAAGCCTTAAGCCCTGATCCACTGTAGGTTATAATTGTTTCTCTGCGTGTCTCCTCAGGCTGTGAGTCGTTTGGGGACAGACTTGAGAACCCCAGTTCTTTGTGACCATGGGCAAGTCCTTTCTCCTCTCTGGGTCTCAGCTTTCCCATCTGTGAAATGGGAAAGTGGTGCTTCTGTGTGCCACTTGCACTATAGTCAGCAAATTTTTTGGTAAAGATCCAAATAGGGACTTCCCCAGTGGTCCAGTGGCTAAGACCACAGGTAGGGGGCCCAGGTTCCATCCCTGGTCAGGGAACTAGATCCCACGTGCTGCAAGTAAGACCCAGAGAAGCCAAATAAATAAAGTCCAAATAGTAAATATTTTAGGTATATTATACATAGGGCCTCTTTTATGTATTTTTTTAACAACCCTTTAAAAATGTAAAAATCATTCTTAGCTCAAGTGCTATACAAAACAGGTGGCAAGACCCCTGCACTAAAGAAACTCTTGCATGTGTACACAGGAGTCTGATCAAGAATCTTCATGGCAGCAGCAATGTAAGGGCAAGAAACTGGAAACAACCTAAATATCCATCAAGAGGATGATGGGTGTTGAAACCATTCCGTATCTCTTGTCTGAAGTGCTGAGAGGCAGCTAAAAAGAATGAGGTGTGTGCAAGTGGCATGAAAGAAGGTTCCAACACATTATTGAGTAAAAGGAAACAAATTACCAAATGATACATAGGGTATGAGTAAAAATCAAGGAAACACTTTAAGGTACCATATACATGTGTGTATTTGCCCAATAAAAGGTCTCGAAAAATCCACTCCAAACTCATTGCAGGGATTACCAATAGGACTGTGAATGGCATCATGGAAAGTCTGATGATCATAATCTCAAGCCTCATTTCGAAAATGCCAAGTTTGGGACTTCCCTGCTGGTCCAGTGGTTAAGAATCACCTGCCAATGCTGGAGACATGGTTAGAGAAGGTTTCCACATGCCCTCAGGGCAACTAAGCCCATGCGCCACAACTACTGAGCCCAGTGCTCTAGAGCCTCTGAGCTCAACTGCTGAACCGTTATGCCTCAACTACTGAAGCCCCCGTGCCCTAGATCCCAAGCTCCCGACAACAGAACCCCTTGCTCACTGCTGTCAACTAAAGGAAGCGCATGGGCAGCAATGAAGACCCAATGCTAACAAAATTTTAAAAAAGAAAGAAAAAAAGAATGTCAAGTTCAATCTTTCCTCTAGGCTTTCACACTAGCTGTTCCTTCTGCCCCAAGGGGTTTTTGCATGGCTGACTAGTTCTCTGTTAGGTTTCTACTCAGTTGTCCCCTCCTCAGAGGTCTTCACATACACCCCTGTCTAAAGCAACCATCCCTAGGTGGAAAATGGAGTGAATACAACTTGTCATTGTATACCATTTTGTGCCCTGTGAATTTCAAACCAAGTGAACTTATTACCCATAGATAGCAACGTAGAAAACCAACATAGCTCCCCTAGACGTTTTCTTAATCACATCCCCCATCTCTCTTTTTTTTAAGACCTTGTCAGTGTCTGAGATGACCTTGTTATGGGTCCCCTTGTTTGCTGTTCCCCCACCCCCCACACACCAGGAGGTTCCAGGGGGAGGAACTTCAGTGGGTCTGCCAGGTTGATGGCCATGAGCAGGGCCTTTTGCCCACAGCAGGTGCCCCATACATATTTGCCAAATGACTGAGCAAATAATGCATATGGGTTTTTTTTCCACAAGAAAAATATATTTTGAATTATGTAATTAAAATTTAATCATAAAAACTTTCCCCAACCTCCCTGCCAAATAGATGAAAAATAGGAAGTGAAGAGAAGGTTATTGAACTGGGTGTTTTTCAGGGTCCAATCAGCTCTAATTATTAGACATTTGGTTTTGGGGTTTGGATTTTTTTTTTTTTTTTCGGTCTAGCTGGTGGGTGGAATTTCCCCTCTCTCATAAGACGTCTTATGAGAGGGAAGTAGGAGAAAGGGAAATAAACATTCTGGGGTTCCTCCATCAGCTTCTCTTCCTTCCTCTGGTCTGCATAACTGGGGAAGAGGAGTTCTCTTCCTTAATTATGCTGAGGTCCCAGCTGGGCAGACGGTCCTCAAAGGATGACAACTGTTAAGCCTCCAAGGGCAAGGCAGAGCTTGAATGGGCGCCAGTGGGTTCCTCAGCCCCTTTCTGCCCCTTCTGTAAAAACAAAATGTGGAAGACAGTGAATAGGGACCCCTTCTTGCCTCTCAGTATTTACTCCCTGCTGTTCTGAATGCTCCGCTCCTATTTTTTCCTTTGAGGAACCAACATTCCTCATCTCTCCAACCCCTCTGTTTTAGGGCGAGGGGACTCCAAGCCCAGGCACTAAGGGATGGGCTTGTGACTCCAGCCTGGCCAATCAGAGACACGGAGACTGGTCGGGCACGTGACCCAGTTTGGCCAATGAGAAGCAGCTCTGGAACCGCGGCTGCCCCCTACTGGGAAATGCGTGCTCTCTCCACTGGGGATGTTAGGTTCCTGGGATGTAAGCCTGGAGCAGCAACTCTCTGCCACCTCATGTGGAGACCCTGCCAGGAAATGAAGCCAACACAGAGAAAATAAAACTAACCGCATGACATCATTTGACAACTGGATGCAGTCATGCCTTAAGTCCCTGAACGCTTCAATAACACGGACCAGAAAATTCTCTGCTTTGTCTTCGCAGTTTGAATGAGGTTTCTGTCACTCACAAATCAAAAGAATCCTTACGAAGTTCTCATTTCTGCTGCTAAGAAATTATCCATACCCCCCGCCAAAGAGTAATAAATAACCCAGCTCCCTTCTCTGTCTTGCAAAGGCCTTCCAGTTTCCATTCTCATTTTCACCCCTCCCAGATCTCCACCCCATACCTTAGTTTATATGGCTTCACCCACCACCTCCTTGGACATCTTCAAATAAGTTTTGTGATCCCATGGACTGTTGTCTACCAGGCTCCTCTGTCCATGGAATTTTCCAGGCAAGAGTACTAGAGTGGGTAGCCATTCCCTTCTCCAGGGGTTCTTCCCGACCCAGGGATCGAACCCAAGTCTCTTGCTTTGCAGGCAGATTCTTTACTGTCTGAACCACTAGGGAAGCCCCCCAAATAGGGTATCTGGGCCCAATCCACAACCTCTCCCCTCTAAGACCTAGACCACCCTCAGAGATGTCCTGGTGGTCTCCGCAGTGCAGTCAGATTGGTTCCGTGAATTTTTCTGCCTTATTCCTGGATGGAGGGGGTGGTTCTTAGGATGGTGGTGCTTCACGGAGCAAAGTTATTGTTGTTCAGTCGCTAAGTCATGTCGCATTCTTTGTGACCCCATGGGCTGCAGCAGGCAAGACTTTCACGCCCTTCACTATCTCCTGGAGTTTGCTCAAACTCATGTCCATTGAGTCGGTGATGCCATCCAACCATCTCATCTTCTGTTGCCCCCTTCTCCTCCTGCCCTCAATCTTTCCCAACATTAGGGTCTTTCCCAATGATGGAGCAAAGTCATAGGCATATTTCTTGGAGAAGAAGCACAATCTCTTCTCTGCTTCTGCTTCCGATCCCACCCCCACCCCCCCCCAACCCACATACCTATCACAATTCTTCAGGACCAGGTGTGAGAATTTATTAATATATTCGCCAAATCCACTCTGGCTGCAGTTTCCCCATCACTTAAAGGGGTGGGGGGGGGCCTGAATTACATGCTTCTATGAAAACGTTCAAGAATACAGGGTCCTTACCACCCAGCGCTGTCTTGAGGCCTGGCAGAACCGAGAATAAGCTTCAGCGATGACTGTGGCCCTAGAGAGCAAAGGAAGGCCTTCAGGAGGGCATCCTCCTCCTGCCAGCAACTCTCCCATTCCAACCTACTCCACCCCAACTCACTTGCAGTAGAGCCCTCCCCCAGGAGGTAAATCCGGGATGTCCTCAGAGGCCAGAGTCCTGAAAACTGTGTTCAAGCTGGGGGGCTCCGAGGCAGAGGCACACAGCTCTGAGAAAGAGACAAGAATTGTGGGGGTGCTCTGCTGACAGACAACCCTTTCTGCTGGACTCCCAACACCGCTCACCTGCAACTCTGCGTCCCAGGGCTGCATCAAGCAGTACCTCCTTCCTGATGGCCTCCTCACAAGGTCTGGGAGCCCCCGGGAAGCAGACCAGGAGGCAGGTCATGTTGTCCAGGCTGCCCTGGAGAAGGTGGAGAAAACAGAGCCTGGTGGAACACGTGTGAGAGCCCCAGCACAGGGCTCTATGCCCTGGCCAGCAGTTTCCCAACATTCCTCTTGTTCTAGTGCCCCCTTCCCAATCTGCTTATGTGCATTTCTCGAAAGTCCCATCCTACTGACACTCTAAAGCAAGCCTCTCACAAAGACCAGTTGCTTAGGCCACGCCCTCTCTCGCTGTCCTAGCCCCACCCTATCAAGGAGAACCACTTTGGCCACCTGATGCGAAGAGCCGACTCGTTGGAAAAGACCCTGATGCTGGGAAAGAGTGAGGGCAGGAGAAGAAGGCGGCGACAGAGGATGAGATGGTTGGATGGCATCACCGACTCAATGGACATGAGTTTGAGCAAACTCCAGGAGATAGCGAGGGACAGGGAAGCCTGGTGTGCTGCCGTTCATGGGGTCGCAAAGAGTTGGACATGACTGATCAACAGTAAAGACAACTTCTCTTTTCCAAAGCTCCTCGCACTTTGCTGTTTAGCTGCTCTTCCTTCTGCCACTAAGCACACCTCAGTACCCACCTCTAGGCCTAAGCGTTTGTGTTTAGTCGCTTCAGTCTTATCCGATTTTTTGCGACCCCATGGACCATTACCCACCAGGCTCCTCTGTCCGTGGAATTTTCCTGGCAAGAATACTGGAGTGGGTTGGCATTTCCTACGTCAGTGGATCTTCCCAACCCAGGAATCGAACCTGCGTCTCCTCCATCTCCTACTTTGCAGGTGGATTCTTAACCATGAACCACCTGGGACGCCCTAAGAACTGTCCCATTCCAAAAGACCACGCCCTTTCTCTCAAATCCTTCCCGCGTGTGTATCCATCCCATCTTGTCTCCAGTCTTCCCTCAGTCTCCGCCCTCTGCTTCTTTTGACCCTGCCCCGTTCCTGCAGGCCCCGCCCCCTAATGGAGCCCCACCCATCTTCTAGTTTTACTTTAGCCTCTCCATCAAAGCTCCTTTTCCCTAAGTCCTTAGGTTCTTCCCTCAAAGACCTCAAGCCCCGCCCCCAGGACCTTGCAAAGACACGTGTCCAACAGCTGCGCGCAGAGAAGCTCTGGGGCCAAGCCCAAACAGAGGCGTGATGCCACCAGTCCTGCTAGGGCAGACCCGGACATCGCGTCCCACACGCCATCAGAAGCCAAGAGCATGAACTCGTCCTCCGCTTGGCGTGCCAGGGCGGTCACCTCAGGCTCCGCGGAAACGAGTTGCTGTTCTGGGGGCCTTCCTGGAGCCTCTTTGTAGGCAAAGTCTCCTAGTGCTCTGGACACTGCCAAAGAGCCCTCGAGGCGCCGACGGCTGATGGTGCCGCCCGCGTCATGGATGCGTTCACGTTCTCGGGGATGGAGGGGCCGATGGTCCTCGGTGCTGAAGGCCACGGCGCCGGCGCGACTCAGCACCGCGCGGGAGTCACCACAGTGCGCCAGGTACAGAAAGCGCGGGGAAACCAGTAACGCCACAGCGGTGGAGCCCCCTGGCTCGCCGCGGGGCCAGAGCGCACGCAGGCGCGCGTCCGCGCTCAGAAAGGCGCGGCGCAGTGCTTCGCACACGCCCTGGGGCTCGCTGGGCTCCGGGCCCAGCGCCTCGAGCACTTGGCCCTTCAGGTGGCGCGCGCCGAAGAGCGCGGCTCTTGCCCCGCCGTGGCCGTCGAGGACTGCGAAGAAAGCCCAGCCCGGGGGCAGCCCTGGTAGCGCAAGCCAAGCGCAATGAGCGTCCTCCATGTGTGCGCGCCAACCCTGCACCGCGCTAGCCCCGAAGCGCAGACCCCACGCCGCCGCCGCACCCCCGTGCGGCCGCTGGGCGCAACGCGGCGCGTCTAGGAGGGACTGAGGCCGGTTGGGAGACCTGCATCCCTCTTCTTCTTCCTCCACCTCCTCTTCCTTGCGGGTTGGCCAAAGGAGACGTTCCAGCAGGCGGGCAAGGGCCGCCATCCTTCGGCTTGGGGATCAGGAAGGCTCCACCCTCTGCACCTGCTAACCATCCACCTCCCACCCGCTCACTAATCCCCTGTCTTGTGACATTTTAAACCACCTAATTCTCCTTCCTATGCCCTTGACTTGCACTCAAGTCACTAGAAAGGGTTGAACTATTAGGGCTTCCCCCTTCCGCATCTTCAAAGCGAGGCTTTGGGTTTGGATCAGAGAAAAATGACAATAGTGCCAATCTAGCACTGACCATAGCTACACATAATTTTACATCATCATCTCCAGTTTACCGAAGAGGAAACCTAGTCACAGAAGTAAATAGTGTTATTGGAAAACGATTTCTAGAATCTGTATTCTCAACACAACACTCGGCTTCGAGTACCCAGCCCTGCTCTGTCCAGTCTTCTATATCAGTGATCCCATCCCGGGTTTCAAAAGCTTTCAATTCTTAACTTTTTTATTTCTACCTCTCGCTCTCGGTCTAGTCTCCGGGTTTCAGGAGTTTCTCTTCCAGGTCCCGCCCATCCATTCATACAAACAGTGGCTCCAAATATTTGCTATCCCGACTGGACTCTAGCTCCGCCTCTTAGCTACAGGCCCAGCCCCCTCACTCCAGATTGCGCTCACCTTCTGAGCCACACCATCTCTCTTGTTTGTTCTGCCTTATGCCCCCTAGGCTACGCCTCTAGCTCCTCTGTCTCGGACTGACTCCGCCCAACTCTGAATAATTCTAAATTAGCTTAAGGCCCTTCAAGTCTGAGCTCCTCCCCTTGTCTCAAAAGTTTCCAAGCAGTTTCTTCCCGCCCCCTTTCCCACTCCCATTGAGATTCTAAGCTCATACCTTTACCTCCCAGCGGTAGAATTTTTGTACCCTCCCTTCATTGACACCTCTAGCTCCACCAGAACCGGGTCTGAGTTCCACGCCTCCATCCTCTCCGCCTAGGCTCCTGCATCCTTATCTCGCTGAGCCCCTCACCCCACCCTCGGCCCCACTTCGCTCCCACTAAAGGCCCCGCCCTCCTCTCTCTGGAGCCGTTCAGACCGCCTTCCACGACTTCTCGACCAGTAGCCTACCACCCTAGCTCCGCCCCTCTATTAGGAAGACCACACCCCTCCATCCTCCCGCGCTTTCCCCCGCCCCCTCGCCCTCCCTCAGGTTCCGCCCCTCGGTCTGTGGCCCCGCCCCTGCCCCCGCGCTGCAGTGCCCCCCCCCAGCGGCCCCGCCCGCCCCTGCCGAGCCGAACTGAGGGCGGCGGCGGCGGCGGCAGCGGCGGCGACTGCTGGAGCGGCCCGGCAGGAGGAGGCGGCGAGGATGGCGGCGGCGGCGTCGTCCTGGGCGCGGCGGAGATGAGCGCTCGCGGCCCCAGGCCCAAGGCGGCGTGGCCGGAGTGGGCGGGGGTCCCGATGCAGGCCCGAGGAGGGCCATGGGGCAGGTCCTGCCGGTCTTCGCCCACTGCAGTGAGTTGGGGGAGACTCAGGCCTGGTGTGGGGCCCAGAGGCCCGGGTGGGCTCCTCTTCGGTTTCCCCTCCGACCTGGGCCGCGGGAGAGCCAAGATAGGGGAGGAGGTGAAGAAGACAAAGGAAGATCTGCCCTCCCCCATGTTCTATCAGCGTTGGGGGCGACTTGACCCGGAGAATCTGAGTGAGACTGAGCAGAGGTTGGGGGAACTGAGATAGCCGACGGGGGGCGCGCTGGGCTTGGATGTGCCGCGGGGCTCCGCCCGGGCAAGAGGACGCTCTCCAGGAGCTGTCCCCTCGCCCTGGTGCTGGCCGCAGCCGGCAGGGAGGGGATTTCAAAGGAGGGGTAGAGTCAGGATGGAGAAGAAGGGTCTGACTCCCCCTCCCCCGCATCACCCATCTTCGCATCCCACCTCCGTTTTCTGCCCAGAATCAGAGGCAGCCCCGAAGTGTCCAATCCCCTATCCCCAGGAAACAACCAATCTCTGGGTTGGGGCTAGGACTCCTGGATCCTTAGCTGTTTTTACCACTCCAGGTCTTTCATTCCTGGTCTCCTATTCCCCATCTGAGGAAATGAGGTGGGGGCGGGGGGCATGCGATTTCAATTTCCAAAAGGTATTGAGCATCTCCTGTAGGCAAAGCCCCAAGCTAGCTCTGAGAGGCTGAATTCCATAATTGAAATTGCCTTGTCTAAGCCTCATGATTTCTGAGCCCAGAGCTCTAACGGTCCTTGTCTAACATTCTCTGTCTCACACCCCCGAGGTCCTGAGAACTGGGGATTTCAACACTGACCTAGCCACTTGCATGTCTTGGGAGTCCAGATGCCAAGATTCTAAGAATTTGTTATTTCAACGTTTTAGCGTATCATCCCTACATTCTAAGATCTTGTCCCTACCTGGGCTTACAAAGGAAGGCCCTTCGTCTTCTCCCCACCCCACCCCCACCTTACCTCTCTGCTCTCATCTACCATCATCTTCCCATCAGTCACCCTGTTCCAGTCATATCTGCACACTTCTCCGTTCCTCAAATATGCAAAACTTAGTGCTTGCCTCAGGGCCTTTGCACTGGCTTTTCCCTCTGCCTGGAAGACTCTTCCCTAGATATTCTCATGGGTTCATCACATCATTGAGATTTCTGCTCAAATGTCATCCAAGGAGTCTTCCTCACCAACCTGTCTGAAATAGCAGCCCCTTATTTTATCTTCCCTTACTTTGATTTTTCTCCATACACTTAGCACCCAACACCATAAGTTTAATTGTTTGTGTCTATCTCTCCTACAGGGTATACTCTATAAGACTAGGGGTTTTGTTTACAGTTGTATCTTCAGGATCTAAAATAGTGACTGGCATTTATTAAGCACTCAAATAATGGTTGTTGAAAGAATTAATGAATTGAAACCTAAAAGCCTCCTAAAATACCCAAGGGCTTCCCAGGTGGCGCTATTGGTAAAGGACCCGCTTGCCAATGCAGGAAACGTAAGAGAAGAGGGTTTGATTCCTGGGTTGGGAAGATCCACTGGAGGAGGGCACAGCAACCCACTTCAGTATTCTTGTCTGGAGAATCCCATGGACAAAGGAGCCTGGCGGGCTACAGTCCATGGGGTCGCAAAGAGCCAGACATGAGTGAAGCAATACTTAAAGACTCTAAGATCAAGATTCCCGGATTTGAACTTCCAAGACTGAACTTCAGATAGCAGGGATAGAAAGGTTTTACAGTCTGTATGCAGACTGTTCTAAAGGTCCTGTGATGAAAATTCTAAGATTCCTTAATTCAGACAAGTTTCTAGGACTGGCTCACTACTGTAAGTCAGGCAGTCTAAACTTTTAAGAGTCCTCGATATTTTCCTCTTGCAGAAGAAGCTCCGTCTACAGCTTCATCTACCCCTGACTCCACAGAAGGTAAACAAAGAGGGAGGATGTGAGAGTGGAACTTGAAGGGGGCTCACAGCTGGGCCAAGGGGTTAAGGGGAGTGGGTTAGGGTCTTCGTCAGAGGAGCTCATGCCCTCCTTTGCTCGTGGCAGGAGGGAACGACGATTCGGATTTTCGGGAGCTGCATACAGCCCGGGAATTCTCGGAGGACGACGAGGAGGAGACCACGTCGCAGGACTGGGGCACTCCCCGGGAGCTGACCTTCTCCTACATTGCCTTCGACGGTGTGGTGGGCTCTGGGGCTCGCAGGGATTCAGCCGCTCGCCGCCCACGGCCCCAGGGCCGCTCAGTCTCGGAGCCTCGAGACCCGCCCCCTCAGCCCGGCCTGGGCGACAGCTTGGAAAGCATCCCCAGCCTGAGCCAATCCCCAGAGCCAGGGCGTCGAGGTGACCCCAGTTCTGCCCCTCCAGCTGAGCGCCCCGCGGAGGACCTGGGGCTCCAGTTGGATCAACTGGGCTGGGCGACCCAGGGAGCAGGGACTGGGGAGGACTCTGCCACCAGTAGCTCCACTCCGCTGGAAGACGAGGAGCCCGAAGGATCAGTGGCTGGAGAGGCTGGGAAAGGTGAGATGTCTGAGGTGCTGAGACTGAAGCCACAAGGGGTGGGTGGTTTCTTTCCTTAGGGCACCTCCAAATCGAAAATTCACAGCCTTCTCTCTCTAACGCACCAGAATTGGACCTACCACTCGGATTCGTTCAGTCCTCGCCGCTGGAAGTCTTTACTCCACAGCCCAGCCCTGTCTCTGGGATCCCCCAGACCCCCACTCCATCCCCTCCTCTATCCCGGGATTCGAACTCTTGGCGGGATGAGCCCTTGCTGGACGAGAAGGAGGAAGAGCCGTGGGGGCAGCTGGAGCGGGAGCCAATCACGGGGCAGTGCCTCGATAGCACGGACCAATCAGGATTCACATTGGAATCACAAGTTTTAGGTAAACTCCGCGAGGGAACGTGCTACTTTGGATCACTGGGAGGGTGGGGGATTGATATTTAAAGGCACCAAACTCCCGAAGGAACGGAGGAGAGTGGAGAAACGGAGGAAGTATTGCCATTGGCAGGACATTATAAACTCTACCCTTAAAAAAAGCCCCGTTACCTAAGATTGCCATTGGCTCTTTTTATATAGTTGCCCCGCCCACTCGAGAAATTAGCCCTCCCATTGAGGGTTTAGGATTGGGATTGGCTAATTGCTAAAAAAAAAAAAAAAAAAAAACCCTCTTTTGTAGTGCTCCCTCTAGAGGCTGATTTTGGATAGGCCAAATTCCTGAAAAAGTAAGGCTCTCTTCTGAATGTGGCCACCAGCTCGTAAAAGTAAACTCGGCGCCTTTTAAAACCTTTCCTCTTCCCTGACCACCAGCATTGGCAAATTGTAAATAGACCCGCCTTGCTTTATATGCTCAGTCTCCACGAACGGTTCCTATGGGTTGGTTGTAGACACCCCTGCTTTCCGCTGTTTACAAAGAGAACCACACCGTTTTGGAACTGTTCCCACCTCTATGGAGAGCCATTGGCTGGGTACAAAGGGGGCCCCGCCTCCTATTCCCTCCCTCCGGGTTCCACTGAAGTGGGCAAAATCCTTGAGAAGCAGCGCTGTCTGTAGCCTCTCACTCGGAGGAGCCGAGATGGGGAGTAAAGGTGGGCTTTCGGGGCGGGCTGGGACTCGAGGGCTGGGGGACCATGGAAAGGGCCCCAGATTTGCTTCTGTCGCCCTCAACTCTGGGGGATATTTCCTCTTGGTCCCAGACTCCCCAGAAATGCAGGCTGGGGCTGAGGAGCTGTGGGGGTACCTAGGGAGGGCGTGGTGGGAGTGTGGGGTCCCCTCTCTCTCCAGCTGGAGCTTTGGGGCCCGAGAGCAGCGAGGACCCCTCCCCCAGCCTCTGGTCCAGGCGGCGCTGTCACTCCGTAGCCGGACAGGCCAGCACAGCTGCGGGAGAGGCTCCCTCCCCCCAGCGTGCCTAAACTTAGCCCCCGCCTAGGACGACCCGGCCCCTCCCCCACCCAGTGGCGCAGGCCTTGGGGAGCCTGCAGGGGAAGGGTTGAGGGGAGACCTACGCTAGTTACAGCAGATGGGAGGATGGGTATAGGGAGGATGCGGAAGAGAGGAGAGTCAGACTCTGAGGGGGACTGGTTGGGATGGGTCAGTCTGATTGCAGTAAGGGTGGTAGGATGGAAACTGTCCAGAAATAGATGGCAGGGTACCAGGCTCTCAGTTCAGGGCTCAAAGGGGAGCCAACTATAGGGAGAACTGTTAAAATTAAGATGTGTAAGATGAAACGTTGGGGTCCAAAGACCACTGATGAAAGCTTAGGCTGGGCTTAGGAGGTGAGTTAGAAATTTGTGTTAGAGCCTAGGAAGGAGAATGATGTCATTAATACATTTGGGACTTAGATGTATGTGTTGGTAGGGGTATCAGGGAGATGTTACTTTATACCCCTCAGGGTGCATAAAATAAAAACAATAACACCCATTGCTGGGCAGGATGCTGGGAAAAGGTCACTTTCATTTCACAGAGAAAAGGATTGTTAGACTCTTGTTTGTAAGCAATCTGATAAAATTTATGATACTTGAAAATACAAAATTAGTCCACCCAGCGATTTGGCCCCTGGGATTTGTACCTCAGAAACAACCTCCTAGAGGTAAGAATATTTACAGGAGGCTGTTGTTTGCAGTACTGTCTAGGAAGGGGATGGGGGAAGGAAACAAAATAAATGGCCCAGCAATAGATATGTGGTTGAATAAAATGAATAATGGTGTAGCTACACCATGGAATATTGTGTAGCCCTTATAAAGAATGAATTAAAAGCTGTTCCAGTTGACCAGAAGAGAATTCTAGGAGAAAAAGTAGAGTGAGATATGCATGATGCAGAAGAATGATTTTTTGCACCCAAACTTCTGTTCACACATAATCTGTGGGCAGGAGTAAGCTGTGGGGACTCGCTAGACAGTTAACTTGGGTTTTCCAGGAGGCATGCATGGAATGAAAGTGTTAGTAGCTCAGCCATGTCTGACTCTTTGTGACCCCATGGACTATAGCCCACCAGGCTCTTTTGTCCATGGGATTCTTCAGGCAAGAGTACTGGAGTGGGTAGCCTTTCCCTTCTCTGAGGGATCTTCCTGACCCAGGGATTGAATCCAGGTCTTCCGCATGGCAGGCAGATTCTTTACTGTCTGAGTCACCAGGAGAGCCCAAGCATGGAATAAAAGAAGACAAATAGAAATCTGGAAATTGGGTTAAGACTCCCACAGGTGTGTCAAGAGGTCATGGTTCAGCCTCGAGACAGGAAATACGAGGTCAAGAGGTCAGCCAGGGCAGCCCCAAGCCCCAGCCTGACTGCCGCCCCCTCCCTCCACAGTGGTGGACCTGCTGTACTGGAAGGATGCGAGGACGTCAGGCGTGGTCTTCACAGGCCTCATGGTCTCCCTGCTAAGCCTCCTGCATTTTAGCATCGTGTCTGTGGCCGCCCACGTGGCCCTGTTGCTGCTCTGCGGCACCATCTCTCTCAGGGTTTACCGAAAAGTGCTGCAGGCCGTGCACCGGGGGGACGGCGCCAACCCCTTCCAGTGAGAAGCCCCAGCCCGGCCCCCTACCCCTTATCTCTGTCCAGACCCCAGCGCTGACCCATGACCTCAGATCAGGCACTGACTTCTCACTCTGGCCCCGACCCATCCTCTTCCTGTTCCTAACTCCAACCTGATACCCTGACATGAAACCACCGGACTCTGACCCTTGGCTTCCAGCCCTGACCTCTGACCCTAACCTCTGATCCTTAATCCTTGATCCCATCTCCTGACCCTGACCTCCACTCTACCCCTCTACACCTGGCCTCCTCCCCAGCCCTCATTTCTTGTCCTTGTCTTGGGCATCCCCCTCAGCCTGGGCCCCCTCTACCTGCCGAGTTGCCTCACACATCTCTGTTCTCTCAGGGCCTACCTGGACGTGGACCTGACCCTGACTCGGGAGCAGACTGAACGTTTGTCCCAGCAGATCGCCTCCCGTGTGGTCTCTGCAGCCATACAGCTGCGGCATTTCTTTCTGGTAGAAGACCTCGTGGACTCCCTCAAGGTGCCCTGAAGCCCCCCCACCTCCCTCCTGGGTCCCCAGCACTCACCTCCTGCCCCTGGCGGGGCGGGGGGGGGAGGAGGGCCATTGCTGGGTGAGTTCCCGGCCTGGGGTGCACCCTGTAGGCTCTGCTGACCCTCACCCTCACCCTCAGCTGGCCCTTCTCTTCTACATCTTGACCTTCGTGGGTGCCGTCTTCAATGGTTTGACTCTTCTCATTCTGGGTGAGCTGGGAAGGCTGTGGAGGGCAGGGTCAGGAGGTGGGTGCTGGGGCTTGGTGGGGGACAGGGTTATGAATGGAACTCCTCTCCGGGGAGGACCCTGACCCCCATCTCTGTGCCTGCAGGAGTGATCGGTGTATTCACAGTCCCTCTGCTGTATCGACAGCACCAGGTGAGCATGACAGGCCTCCAGTTGGTAGCACCCCAACCAAACACAACTGGTCTCATCACCCCCTGTCCCCCAGCAGCTGGGGTCGAAGACAAATGTCCCAGCCAGAAACGAGAGGACCAGCTGGTGTTCCTACCCCGACAGAGTCAGGATCTGACTGACGCGTGCCAGGCACAGGTGGTCTGCCTGCTGTCCTTCCTCCATGCAGCTAGAGTCTACCCAATACATCTCAATAGTCAGAGACAGGTATTTTGATTTGTGTCCTATGACAGAGCCAGTGGCAGAGACAGGATCTGATGTATCCCACCCCAAGGCAAGCAGACTCACCAATGCTCCTCCCCAACAATGATGCGAGGCCTGCCTTGACATGTCCTAGCTCCGGAGAAAGAGCCTGACTGGTGTGTTCTCTCCCTGACACAGCAGGAGGCCAAACAACACTCATCCTAGCTAGAAACAGGCAGACAGATGAATGCCTCCTCCTGACAGCCTGATACCCTCTGTCCCTTGTGATACCACCAGGGACTAACAAACACATATTCCATTTGCAGACAGACAGACAAACAGACTGATGCCGTCTATCCCTACACATAGCCTGGGTCTGACTGGCACCCATCTCAGCCAATCAGGTGGACTGACTGATGCCCTCACTCCCTGAAACTGCGAGGGACTGACATTTCAGTTAAATCAGGTGGGATGTTTGTTACTCAGAACACTGACAGAACCAGGGCCAACTGACATGCATCCTATCCAGAGACAGACAGATGAACCACATTCCATTTTGACATTCTCCAGCACAGCTGAGAGCCCAGTGATGCCCATCCCTGCCAGGGATATAGTCCTAACTAACTCCCTCACATGCTGGAATCACCGAGACTCACAAAGTCAGCTAATGTTGTGAATTAAACTAGTATTTAAATCAATCCACTCAGGGGCTTGACAAGCAACACTAATGCCCTCTGCTCTTACGCTGTCCCTAAACACACATACATACACACATCTCCAAGATTAACAATAGTGCCCAGGACACAAACTCACTGGCAAATTCTTGTGTTTACCCATCATCCCTTCCTACACAGAGTAGGGTCCAATCAGCTTGACACTTCAACTTGGACTTCTGACTTCCAAGGGTATTTTATTAGGTTTAGAGTTGAAGGTGGCACGGTGGGCCGCTCCCCCGAACTCCTGACTTGAGTGGGGGAGGAAGCAGCCTCCTTAATGAATTAGGGAGAAGAGCCCCCTCCAATCTCTCCTTTCACCCCTTTTCTTCATCTCCCCAGGCCCAGATTGATCAGTATGTGGGATTGGTGACCAATCAGTTGAGCCACATCAAAGCTAAGTAAGTGCATGTGGTGGAGATGGATGGGATGGGGAATGGGGAAACTTGGGAACGTTCCCCTTGCCCGCTTTGCGCCCCCACGCCCCCATATTCCTTATCCCTAAATCTACTGGGGTTGAATATCTCCTTCCTAAAAGGTAAGAGACAGTTCCATCGCAGGCCAGTAGGTGGAGGGCTGGGGCTGGTTTGGGCCCTAAGTTCCTCCCCAGTTTTCCCGTTAGTTCTCAGCGTTATCGATACTGTGGCCCCACCCCTTGACTCCACCTGTTTCTCCCTCAGGATCCGAGCTAAGATCCCAGGGACCGGAGCCCTTGCCTCGGTAGCAGCTGCAGTCTCCGGACCCAAAGCCAAAGCCGAATGAAAGAGGTGTCTCTGCCTGCGGGACGCCTGCCCCCACCCCCTGTAGCCCTCTGCCCTCTTCCATCTCCCTTCCGTCCCTGCCCTCTCCCAGCCTCAGCCCGAGCCATTTCCCAGTGGGTGTCAGGATCACTCACACCAGGGAGTTTGCGCAAATTGCCTGAGCGGCCAGGACTACATTTCCCAAGAGGCTCTGCTCTAGGAGTCCAAGGAAAGCGAGGCACCTTGGCCGCGGGGCTTGCTGGGACTTGTAGTTGCCTAGATAGGGCACACGCCCTGCCCTTCTTGACCCCACCGCTGGAGGCGCCGTGAGGGCTTGGTGTCTTTTGACGCCACTAGCCCCAACGCTGGGGCTTTGCATGGGGCCCAGGGGAGGCCTGAGCTTGGATTTACACTGTAATAAAAGACTTCTGTGGAAAACCCAAGGCCTCCTGTGCTTCCAGCCCCCTCCAACTTTCATATTCTTGCCCTGAAAAGCGCGTAAGTGATTCTCAAAAAGGAACTTTCCCCATCTCTGCAGAAGAAGAAACAAGAGGCAGCGGATCCCAGGGTTAGTCAGGCCTTGACAGTCGCTTTCCACGCCTGTACTCCTGGCAGACATCACTAGGCGATCCCCACACTCTGCCTGCTGTGTCCCCATCTCACCTGAGTCCCAGACTCATGTATTCAGCTGCCTTCTGGAGGACTCCCCCCTCAAATCTATCCAAACCTCTTCCTGGTCCTACCTGATTTCCAAGTCCGGGAGCCCCCTCCTGTCCACGTGTTGCCCAGCCAGAGACCCAGATTTGGCCCTGGGCTCCTACTCCCTCACATCTATTCAGTAGTGAAGCCACACCTATTCACTCTCTCAAACGTCTCTCATCCACCCACTTTTCTCTATTCCGAATGCCTTGGGAATAAACACAGGGCCTCGTGGCCTCTGGGCCTCGGTTTCCAAAACTAAACCTGGGCAAAAGAAAGCAGGAAGCTCGAGTGTATAAAGATCCAGGAAACTTGGGACATCCTTGGCGGTCCAGCGGTTGAGACGCTGCGCTTCCCCGGAGGGGTCCGTGGGTTCGATCCCTCCTGGGGGAAATAAGATCCTGCACGCTGGGCAGAAGGGCCAAAAAATAGGAAAACAACAGCAACAACAAACCAATAGATTGGATTTGAATCAGCTTCTCTACTTTTTGACTACGTGACCTTGAGCAGGAAGCCCCCTTTCCTCAAATGAAAAGTTGTCACCCTAAGCTACTTACATCCCAACCAGTTCCTCGGACTTTGATGATCTATATACCAGCTGTTCTGCTAGTTAACTGTTTTGTCCTTTTTTTGTCATATCACATTGCTTGTAGAATTTAACCCCCCGACTAAGGATCAAGCAAGGGCCCTTGGCAGTGAGAGCACGGCGTCCTAACCACTGGACCACCAAGGAATTCCCTAACTTGGTTTATTAAAAAATAAACAAACGTCTTTTAAAATGAAATGTTACTCCACCACTAAGGACATCAGTATCTCTTGCCAGCAATAAAAGATAACAGTTAAACACAAAACTATCACCATTTAAAATGTTTACTTGTGCATCACTTAAAATCTTGCCTCTAGTGAGGCATGTCACATTTTACAAGATACTTAATAATGTTATAAGAGTGGTGGTTACAGTCTCAGATTTTGTATACAGGGGTTGCCTAGCAGCAGCTTGCTACTTAAAAGAAAGAGTACTTGAGGGGCTTCTCTTGAATCTGGATTTGGCAAGCAGGGGCAGTGTTTTGTTTTTGTTTTTTAGGGGCAATGTTTTAAACTTCCAAATAAAATAGCAACATTTCCTAAAGATATTTTTATTGATACTTTCCATAAGATGAAGTGTCCATTTGTCTTTATCAAAAACTGGAGGAAGAGGGACTGGTTGAGATTATGGATCCAAGAATGTCTAAAGCCCCCAAGCCCATCCTTGGCACCCCCACTGGAGGCAGGAAACAGGTTGATGATGGCAATAGTCTTAATTGAGTCACTCACAGTGCCATGTCTGGCTTTTATTTCCATCTGCTTGTTATGATTCCCCCTAGTTACACTAGTCTTGTTTTTCAGATGGGGAAACTGAGGCTCAGAAAAGGATGGTGGGTTTTTGTTTTTTTTTTGTCCCACAGCACGCAGATCTTATTTCCTAGGGATGGAACCTGTGCCTCCTTGTAGTGGGAACACAGAGCCTTAACCACTGGATCACCAGGGAAGTCCCCATATTCTTGCATTCATTGTACAAACGTTTAGTGAGCCTCTGGCAAGTGCTCAAGCACTCTTTAGTTATTAGGGACACAGAAATGAACCAAAACAAAGTCCATGGTTTCATGGAGTTGCTATTTTAGCAGGAGCAGCCAGACAATAAGCAAATGGACATAGACAAAGGTAGGTGGTGATCAGGGTGATGGAGAGAAGTCTAGCAGAAGAAGGGGACAGAGTGACAAGGCTTGCTATTTTAAACTGGGTGGTCAGGGAAGGCCTCATTAAGTGGTGATATTTAAGCAGAGGCCAGAGTGAAGGGAGGCAGTGAGTCATGGAAATATATGGAGGAAAGGAGATTCAGACACGGGGGTCAACAGATGCAATGGTCCTGGGAAGCGAGCATGGCTGGTGTCTGCAGCAAGCTATCTGTGTGCCAGAAACCAAGTATATGAGGACAGAGGAGTAGGAGGACATGGGGTCAGAGAAGTGGAAAGGGCTAATTGTCAGAATTGTAAAGCTGCGGTAAGAGATTTGACTTTTCCGCTGAGAAGGAAGACATGGGAAGATTCATGTCGGGGAATGACATTGTTGTCAAAGGATCACCGACTTGGATTATGAAAAGATCACTTTTTTTTTGGTTTGTTTTAAATAATAATTACGATGGCATAGTTTCTATTTTCCCACGTGGATGTGCTGTGCGGATAGGGTAGGGTACTATCCGTTTCTATGGCTCACTTTCCTCGGCCATAAAATGCAAACGCAAAAACTGATGCTCTCTAGTGTTTAAGCTCAAAGAGGACAGAAATTCTGTCATCACCAGTACCTAGGATTGTGTCTGGGACTCTGTAGGCGCTCATTGGAAAAGACCCTGATTCTGGGAAAGATTGAAAGCGGGAGGAGAAGGGGACGACAGAGGATGAGATGGTTGGATGGCATCACTGACTCGATGGACATGAGTTTGAGCAAGCTCCAGGAATTGGTGATGGACAGGGAAGCCTGGCGTGCTGCAGTCCATGGGGTCGCAAAGAGTCGGAGAGGACTGAGCGACTGAACTGAACCGAGGCGCTCATTAAACTTTTGAAAGGTTAGATCGCTGAAGTTCCACAAAAGAACAGCAAGTGTCGCGCCAGCCCTACAGCCGCCAGCGTGGAGTCTCCGCGGCTGGGCTAAATCAGACTCTTGACCGGAACGGACACACTCGAATTCAGATTTTTCAGGAAAGAAGCTTCTGAATCCCGAATTATGAATCTTTTTTTGTTTTTGAAAAATAAATGGACTTCTCTCTCGGATAAAAGGGGCTTCAGTCTCTTTAACAGCTAGACATGAGGGGGCCTCGTTCCGTAGCACCGTTTCCCAGAATGCGCGGCGCTATGCAAATGAGACAGTTTCCAAAGAGAGGTGATTCAATCCATAGAGGCAAACGCAGCATTTTGGGAGGATATCTGTCGTAATAAACTTGGGAGAATTTATAGATATTGAAATCAACAGTTTCACACTCTCGCAAGCTATGTCACCGTAACTGTAAAAAACTAAAAGTTTATACCTTTTATATAGCTGTGCGGGAGAGCGAGTTTCTCGCCCGGATGATCCTCAGTGGTCTGGGGTGCAGGCTTCAAACCTGTAGCTGTCTAGCGACAGAGTGGTTCAATTCCACCTTTCGGGCGAGGAGGGTTCCATTTTTCTTCTTCCAAACTGGATATTAGAATGCGAGTTGGCCCGAGGACCTCGGACCCGCGTCTGGAGATGTCGCTGCAGTCTTTATTTTTCGCCGCTCAAGTGTTTCCCCGTGAGTACATTCACACACCCCACCCCTGCCCGCCCCGGAGAAAACCAAACTCCAAAAGATGAAGAAAAACTCGTGTACACTCTCAGTTCTAGGAAATTTACAGTTAGAAAGTGATCCGAGATTCCTCCCCTTCACTTGCTTACTCACTTATTCGGTCATTTACCCACTCATGTATTTAATCACGCATGCACTTATAAAACACTCGAATATTTATTCCTTTGATCATTTATTCATTCACATATTCAACAAGCATCTGCTGGGTGACTGCTCCATGCCCAAGCCCTGCACTGAGCGGTCTTGGGGACACGCTGATGACTACAAAACCCTGACCCTGACTGCGTGGCCATTGGAGGAGACAAACTTTAAACATTAATTAATTCCCCATTGAATTAACAACTATCAAAATGTTCACTACTGGAAAGGCAGGTACAGAACCCATGAGGATATCTTATAAGGAGACCTGAGTTCAGGTAGGGTGTCAGGGTAACATTTGAACATATACCTGAAGGATGGGAGTGAATTAGTCAGCAGAAGGGGAGAGTATTCCAGAGAGGGAAACAGGATGGCTGTAATAACAGGGATGAGGATGGTGATAATTGCACGTTTATTCTGTGCTCAGCGCGGGCATTTATAAGGTCACTGATACCCTTCAGCCCATTCTGCAGCTGAGAAAACTGAGGTTCAGAAAGATGAAGCCTTTTATCCAGGATCACCTTTGGGAGGCCTCCAACCCCAGGGCTCTCAGACCTCTGGCCCATACTATTTACCATTGCCCCCTGCTGTCTTTCCTAAACCAGCTACTCACCAAACCCTGCCTGTTTTGCCTCCTCGAAGTCTTTTGAATACTTCCCCTCCTCTCCAGCCCACAGCCCTGGTGCTGCTCCAGGCACCCCCTCACACCTCAGTGTTCTCACCCTAGCCTCCTCCCTGGTCCTCTGCCTCATCCCCGCCTCTTTCCCAATTACCCTCAGCCTGGCAGCTAGAGGAGTCTCCCTAAAGCACAAAACTGTCCTTGAATTTCTTATGGCCAAAACCTGCCAGAGCTCCTCAATACTCTCAAGAGAAGATCTAAACTTAGTCTGGAATTTTAGCTTGCAGAATCTGGTCCCTGGTCAACCTCTCTCTTCACACGTTTTGCTCTAGCACCCGGGAACCTCTAGTTTCCTCAATGTACCAAGCCTTCCCCCAGCAACTCTTTGCACTATTTCATTTGACTCAGTTTTCTCTATTTCCTCTGTTTATCCTCTAAGACTCAGTTTAGGGATCCTTTCGTCCCAGAAGTCTTTCCTGACTCCCAGATTAGTTAGGTGCCCCCATGGGGCCCCCCAAGTCCCATGGACTCCCCCAACTCTGCCCAATTTAGATCATCCCTGATTGGGAACAGGTCTGTGTCCCCCACTTGACTGTGAACCGTGGGAGGGGGAGCTTGAGGCCGCCTCAGTCTCTGCAGTGTCCCCAACCCTAGGCACATAATATTGTGCTCAGTCGTGTCCGACTTTGTTTGAACTAATTAATAGTTCGAAATTAATAAGTTAGCAAATTTTTGAGCTAATTAATAAATTAAGGGATTCCATTATGACAAATCCCCCTGCTTAGTCATTTACTAAGACACCTAACCTCTGGACCAGTACTTCAATTCTCAAAGTGTTTTCTGCTATGCAAATAACAGTGGGCTTGGATCTTGCAATGGGGATGGCTCACTGTATCTGTGGACAAAGTGGAGATATCTTTGGTTTAGTCAATCTTGGGTTGTTCCCAATATGTTCCTCACTCAGAAGATGTGAGCATGTGAAAAAGCAAAAGGAAACTCATCTTCTCTGTAAAGTGATCCAAGTTTCATGATTCATGTAACCCTGAGGACTCCCAATGTACCTGAGTGGTCTTCAACAGTTCAAATTTTTTTTTCTACCTCTCACTTTTGCTCAGGCCAACCCTAGAGCATTACATGGTCAAGTATAAATTCTTCCCTCACCTGGAACCCTCCCTGAGCCTTTAGTATTTTGGTATCAGACACCTCATGGCTAATATTCTGCCTCATTACTTCTTCAAGGAGGAGGTACAGCCTGTGTGTGTGGGAAGTCCTCCTGACTGTCTAGCCTCCCTCCATCCTGCTGTTGACTGATTCACTAGTAAGAGTTCCAGCATATATGTGTGTGTGTGCAGTCCTGTAGCAATCTAACTTCACTCCCTCATGCTGAAAGGAAGGCAGATGATGGGTGCCAGGAGCAAAGAGACCCTGAAACTTGGTGGATACATTTTTAAGAGCTTTTTATTGGCGACAGTGCAGAACCACGAGGAGGAGGGTAGCGGCCCAGTGCCAGCCAGCCCCAGCCCCCGAGGGGTCAGGTGCAAAATACAAAAGGAACCACAAATACAGCTTGGGGGGACGGGTTGGGGATTCAATACATTGTGGTCTGCAGGGGCAGGCCCTGCTCACAGCCTCACACTCGCACCCAGAATTATCAAAGATACAGACTGCAAAAATCTATAATCCCTCAGGCTTACTCACAAAAATAAAATATCAGGTCCCCAACAAACCCAGAGTCAGAAGACAGCTGGAGAACCAGGGACAGTCACATGGAAAGGGTCAGGTAAAAGAGAACAGAGGCACGAGAGAGACTCAGGAAAGAGGTAGCCAGAGATGGCCAGAAAACAACCAGAGACAGTCAGGAAAGAGACAGCTAGAGACAGAGGCAGCCGGAGACAGGCAGCCTGGAAGTTTCCAGAAGCAGTGTTTCCAATTCAACGGCATGGCTTTGAGGGCCAACGTGACCTAGGCCAAGGATGCAGAAGCGCTCACACACTCACACGCGCGCACACGCACTCATATATAATATATTTATTTATACATAATAGATATAAGTGCCTTTCGGAAATCAAGAAAGGGATAAATAGCCACGGAAGTGGGTGGGGGGCGTCTGGGTTCAGGGTGGGAGCCGCAGGACGGGGCAGTGGAATGTTTTCCATGCAGCACAGAGGGCGGCGTGACCCACCCGATATTAAAAAACATCAATTGGCCTCATGATACAATCCTCATGAGGGGAAACACAGGGAAAGGCAGGGTTAGGGAACCTAAACCGAGAATTGGGGCTGGGGCTGGGGCTGGGTGAGGGGAAGCTGGGATCTCGGGAAACCCAGCCCCTTGGAGTTTGCCAGTCCAAAAATATTAGGGGGTGGGGGGTCAAAGCCTCAGCCTTTAAATCTTCTCCGGGAAAATGTCGGGGGACCCTGGCTATCTCCCCTTGCTCTCTTTCTAGAAAGGTTGTGGGAGGCCAAGGCAAGGGAGAAGTTGGCGTCCTAGGCTGGGATAGGGTGACAGGCCTTAAAGAGAAAGGCCAGGGCTTGGTCTGGGGCGCGGAGAGCGGCTTGGGGCGGGGGGTCCTGAGGAGAGAGGCCACGCGGATGGATAACTGTCATCCCCTCTCGATTCTGTCACCCCCTCGAGTCTAACTCACTTTCAGGGGAGAAAGGAGGCAGGTGACGGGAGCGGAGACCACGGAAAAGCTTTGGGGAGTGGGGGGCACAATCCCTCCGGAGGGGTTCTGTCCCACCCGGCTCCCCCCACAATCAGGCCAACTCGTTTCACAGTATAAAACACTCCAGCAGGACAGGCATCACAGCGCCCCCTGCTGCCTGAATCAGAGAGGCCCAACAAGGAAGGCCCGGAGGGGAGGCTGTGGGAGGTGGGTGGCGGGCAGGGGGGAAATAACACTGTAATCAGAAAGGAGGGCTGGGGGGTGAATGTGCGGGGAGGCTTAGGAGGCTGGAAATTCAAAATCGGAGCCAGTTTTGCCGGGACGGAGCAGCTGGACCGTCAAGGAGGGAGGTTCACATTTCAGACTAGGTCTGGGTGGAAGGAAGATTATCAAAGGGGGGAGCATCAACTTCCCTTTAAAGGGGGGCTCAATTCAGAGGAGGATCGAAGCACGTGGAAATGTTGGATAAATAAGCTAAGGTCATGGGGGGGCGGCAGGGAGAACCAGCCTAGTCACCCCTGGAAGGGTGGGCGTGGGAGAAACACTTTGGGGGTTCGGTGGCATTTCCTGGTTGGGCCTCTCTGGAGAAAACTTCAGCCCACCCCCACAGCCCACAGCCAACACCCCGTTCCCTCCAGCCCAAAGGTGGGCATTGCCCCCGCCCCCACCACCCATCCCCAAAGGTTGGGTCCAAGTGAAACGGCCCACAGACAGCCGTGGGCAGCCTGGGGGGTGTCCATCCCCTCCCCACCCCGTGCCCCCAAAGTCACCAGCTCTCTGGCCTCGCCGGGCCGGCAGAAACAAGAGGCGGCACAAAACACAAGGAAGTCCTCCTGTCCGATGGCAGCGGCAGCAGAGGGTCAAACAGGAGAGGCAGGGAAACCACACGCCTGCTTTGTCTCTTCCCCTGTCTCCTCCAGCTCCTCCTCGTCCAAATCTCCCTTGTGTTTGTTTGTTTTGTCTAAAGTTCACAGAGCAAGAAGGGAGGGCGAGTTCAGGGGGTCGGAAGGCTGGTCACTGCCGCTGGTGCGTTGGGCGCCGGCGAACGCGGAGACCTCCGGGCAGGTGAGGACAAACGAGGAAGTGTACGAAGGGTTAACAACGGGGAAGGGGTCGCCGAGGACTTGAACTTCACTGTGTGTAAAGAGAGAAGCTGTCAGGTTGGGGGGTGCGTCTTGGCTGGTCTGGAAGGGCAGGGGCGGTGGTGGCGGGGGCGGCAGCAGCCAGCTGAAACCATCTTCCTTAGTGGATGCTGACCCCGGCAAATCTCTCACCTCCGCCAGCGGGCCCGGCCCGGGCCCCCCGGGCCCCTCTTCGTAGGGGATCTTGCAGCCCGGTTTGTGGGCCACCAGCACAAACTCCAGACGTTCCTTCTCCTTTTGGAGCTCGGCGATCTCCGACTCCAGCTCCGCCTTTTCTTCCTCTAGCTGATCTGTCTCCTGAGGTCCCCGATGGCCACGGCGGAGCACGGAGGACAGCAAGGAAGGAGAAAAAGGCCGTGAGCGACTGGAGAAGGTGGGTCATGGCTGAAACCAGCTCTCCTACTCTGACGGCTAAGGCCCGTGGCTGGAAGGCGGCTCCCGATTGAAAGACCCCCTGAGGCGGAGGCCTGGTGTGCTAGGGGACTTGGGGGAGGGGTCTTGCCTTCTAGGACCCTCAGTCTCCCCATCTGTCCAGTGGTTGTTTGGGAAAGGGCCAGGTACACATGGGAAGTCTCTGGTTGCAAGAGGCACTCAGAGGTTTGTTGAATGAACCAACCATCCTTACATGTTTTTCATGCCCCCTATTCTCCTCATGACCCTTTCCCCTCTGCCTCCCAGGGAAGAGACCAGGTAGCTCAGGGAAGTAGACAATTTCCCTGATTTCCTCCAAGGTGAGCAGGTCACCCTACAAGCATAAAGTAGAAAACTCTCAGACTGAGGTGGGGCATGAAAATAGAGGGGCACCTTGGCACAGGCCACCAGCCCAAGATGGAACTACAGGTGGCGGGGGCAGATGGTGGGGGAATTGACATAGGATTAAAGGATTTAGTTTCTCAGACTCTCCAGAATGTTAAAGCTAGAAGGAACCTGGGAGATTCAATGAGGAGTTGAAGAGATGGAAAACTGAGGCAAAAAGGGTTATCACTTGCCCAAGACCAAAAAAGGGACATCACTGAAGCATCCCTCTATTAAAGGCCGCTCATAGGTCCCCCTCAGGAAAAAGTGAAGGCCAGGCAAGTGGTCAGGGGCGAGAGGGGCTCATCAACCAGGACAGGGACCGGCCAGGAGTATGTGAGCGTCGGTGTGTGTGAGATGGCTGACCCCATCTGTATCCAGTTCCACATGTGGAACCTCTTGCTCTCAGTTCAGAATAGAGGCACAGGTGGTGGTGGGCAGCAGAAGATAGGGAGACAGCCCCCGCTTCAGCCTTCCTTCTCCCCACCCCATCCCAGGGACCATCCTCACCGCCTGGAGTCGGTCAGTCAGCTCCCTTCGCCGGTTCCTACACTTTGCTGCTGCTAACTTGTTTCGTTCTCGGCGAACCCTTCTCTTCTCCTCTTCCTCTGGGGTGAGCTGAGTAGGAGAAATAGAGATGGTGAGATCTGGGGACACGGTGTACCTCCCCCTCCATCCTGAACCTCCTCTTCGTCAAGAACCCCCAGGAGTCAGAAAAGGACCAAGTCCTCACTGTGGGAAGGAGAACAGGGTTTCTGCAGCATTGAGGCTGCAGGTGGTCCCTCACCCCAAGAGTGGGAAAGTTCCTGCCTCTCTCGCTTCCTCCCCACCAGCCCCCAGAGCAAGCTCTGATGCCCCTTACTCACCGTCTCCTCTCGGGGTCTCCTAGGCCGGGCTCGAGCTGGGCGGGAAGGCCCAGGTCCACTGGTGGTTCCACTGGTGGAAGGCCCACCACTGCCACTCGCTCCGCCACTGCTGTAGCCACTCATGCCCGGTGTGGAGTAACTGGTTCCTGGCATGTCGTAGGGGTCGACGGCCGGGGGCTGGGAGGCCAGTGGCTGCCCCTGGGACTGGGCCATGGAAGAGATGAGGGTGGGTTGCACAAGCCACTGGAGGTCCTGGCTGGTTGTGATCGCGGTGACCGTGGGCACGAAGGAACCGGGCATTTCCCCAAGACCGGCGCACTCCTACGGGGTGACACATACACACACAGGCGTAGACACACAAACAGAGACACCGACACACACACACCCAACACACATACACACACCGACCCGGTGAGTGAGCACAGGGCCAGCGGGTGTGGATGTGTGTGTCACAGGCAAAAAGCCACAACACCCACCCTTCCACTACACCGTGACGCAGTGGTTAATGAGAGGATTTCTGTGCAACTGGCTTCTACCTCCTCCTTCTTCCTCGGGGAAAGGTTGCACGGTTCCAGCGGGTGGTGAATCACACCCCGGGTTGGTGACTCTTAGGTGTGGGGGGTGGGGAGGAGGCTGGACACAGCCGGGCGACAGAACCCCCGGGATGGAGTCACAGCCACACACACAGCCACAACACCCCACCCCCACCCCAGAGGCAAGGGGAGGGAGAGGGAGAGGCCTTAGGCTAAGCCTTCCTCCACACTCACACACACACACATACCCCTCTGAGCGCAGGGATAAGGGACTAGAGGGTCCATGAGACCCCCGTGCAGGGGCGGGGGTCCCAGTTAAAAGAGTGCTGGGGGACGGGCCTAGGAGTTTAGAACAACGTTTCAAGTAATTGTCTCTCCCCAGAGTGAGACTGACAAGCGATAGGTTACGGTGGGCAGACAAGGACAGCAAGTGAGCAGCGAGGCTCCCTCAGACTGTCGTGGAGGCGGGGTGGGGTAGGTCCTGAGACCCCAAGCCCAAGCAGCGCTCATGTCCCCCCCACCCCCAAAATGTAATCCAAGAACTGCTCGGAAGGCTCAACTACTCTCGCAGGGGGCGTGGTGAGGGATGGTCTGGTTCACTGGCCAATCAGCGCCCCGGAAACTCATAGGGGGCGGGGCTCCTGGAGACCACCTGGCTGGATCCCCCAGGGCTAGCGGCTTTAGTCCTATTTTCTGACACACCGGAGGCACCTGGCGTCCGGAGCAGAGGGAGTGAGAATGTGTCTGTGTGTGCCTGGAGAGGTGGGTGACGGTCACTACGTCTCCCAAAGGAACCCTGGCACACAGACACGCTCTGACCCTGAGAGCGGAGGGACAGGATCCCTGCCAGGTCCTTGCGGACTCATTGGGTCGCAGAAGATCGCTCCTGTGGCGACAGGAATCCCCTCGCTCTGCCTCTGGAGGCCCGTGAAAGAGACCCTAGCGCCGGAGAACCACAGGTTCCGGGGACGAACTGTGGGAAGGAAACTGCGCCCTACAAATAGGAAGCGAAAGTTGATTGGCCACAGCTCGTGCCGCGGCGGCCAATCGGAACGCCGAGCTGCCCCCTCCCTTAGCAACGTGGCCCGGCGTTCCAAAATAGAACGCTCCCGGGACGTCAGGGGCGGGGCGGACGAAGGGGGCGCCACGCGCCGTGCGTGCCCCGCGTCAGACGGAGGATTCCAGCGCGTCAGCCGTTACGCACGGGTCCCCCGTTACGTCTCCGCGCAGGAGGCGGAGGCAGCGCCACCGAGGGTTCGAGGCCCGCCTTCCCGCTGGGTCGAGGGTGACCCGGCGCCGGAGTAGGCGCTAGGATGGAGGAGGAAGAAGAGAGGAGGCTACTGGAAGCTTCTCCGGGATTTCCCCCACCTGCCTAACCGCTCTAGCTTCAGGTTGGTGACCTGAGTGGGGGGCAGTCCCCAAACCGGCTAAAAGTTCTCAGCCCTGCTACCTCACACACGTTGCACTGAACGGCGCGCTCTCCCCACCCCCAAAGCTCACCCCTCTGTGTTCCTTCCCTGCGCTCCACGCACACAACCAATTGCAAGCACGTCCGGACTCTGCAGTTTGCAAAGTGCGCCGTGAGCCTACTCCCTGTCAGATCGTAGATTTGGACGCGTTTTATTTGGGGTGAGGGGATTGCTCGCTCCACCCTTGAATTTTAAAAATTTATAAACCACAAAGCAGTACCCCAGCCCTTTAGAACTTACCTGGGAGGCGGCGGCGGTGGGTGGACTGCCGAAGGAGTCCACCGAGGACAGATACTGAGACTCGGCGGAGGGTGAGGAGCTGCACCGGGAGCCGGAGTCGTAGTCTCCGGGGAAAGCTTGAAACATTTCCCTGGGCACAGGGGGGCCCCTGTGACCACGCTGAGGTCGCCGGGAAGCCAAGGCTATGGCCGGGTGGGGGAAGAAAGGTGCGAGTCCGGGGTAGGCCGAGCGCGTCCCCAAAATGCGCTGTCCGGGGAAACTCAGGGTGGGGGCAGCGTCCCGCTCCAACAATGGCAAAGTTTCCGTGTAATTCCTTTGCGGTGCCCAGGCCCCCACAAGATGCCGCTGTGCCTCCTGATAGTCTAGGCTCCGTAGGACCCGGGGGCGAGAGGGGATCGCTCCCCCAGAGGCGGAGAGCTCTGTCCTGCTGTACAGAATCTGCTTCGGGTGCGGTCCCCTCCACGCGTCCGGCGGGTCCCACGGGGGAGGAGGGAGTAGTAAAGAAGACGAAAAAAAAAGTAAGTCGATCCTCCGAAAGAAAATGTAGAATTATCTAGAAGAAGCCTTCCAAAAACTTTCCGGAAGAAAATAAACCGAATTTCACAGCCCCCAAGAAGTAGAACCACAACAATCAAGTTCCAGCTCCGCGTGTCCCAGCCTTGACCGTAGATCCCAGTCTTATGAATGAAGCTCGGAGCCGCCAGCCTGTATTTATATGCCCAGGGCCCGGCCCCCTTGTTGACGTCACCCGTCCCTCACGCGGCAAACTTCTCGATATCTCCGGCCCTTGTGAACCCAGCCCCGCACCGTCCGGCAAGAGGTCTGTCTTAGCCTCGATCTGATCATCTGCATCACCCTCGTGGCCTTGGGGGTCTTGGGGGCTGCGTTCTGGAGCACTCGGCGGGAGGGGATCCCGGCCGGTCTCCCCGGAGTTCCTGTGACGCAATTAGCCATATAAGGAGCTCGGCCGGCGCGGCTGAGTGTTTGTTTGGTATCCTAGCAATTACGTCAGAGGGAATCCCTCGCTCGCTCGCGCGCTCACCCGGCGCGCCTGCGGAACCCGCCCGCGCCTGCGCAGTCCAGTGCCGCCCGAGGGAAGGTCGGGGGTCTGGTATTAATAGGTTATTAGACTGAACGGGCAAAGGATCCAGGCTGGGGAGACCCCAACTGGGGGGTCCATATCACTCTGGCCGGCCCTCCCATTTTCCCTGATGGAGCAGCGCCCTCTCTCGAGAGGAAGGTCAATCTCCAAAAGGAGACTCTGGCTCTGTGGTTGTAGTCACAAAGGCGGGGAAACTGAGTCCCGAGACGGGTGGGTGGGACTCTGATGCTCCCGGTGAAAGTGGAGGTGCGGGTGGAGTCCCTAGGCTCGTACGAGCTTCTGCCCTGACTAGTTGTGCAACCTTGAAAAAAAAATTTTTTTTTTCTCTCTGAACTTCAGCTTCACTTTTCCCGGATGGACAAAGAGTGTGTATCTTGGATCCTGCTGCCCACAGAGGTGCGGCGTTTGGGAGGTACGCGGGTTTGGGGGGGAAGGGGAGTGAAACTTGGGGTGAAGTGTCCTTTCTGCTGCTGGTGCTCCCCTTTCTGCTTTATAATCCTATCCGTAGTCAGAAATAATATGTGTTACGGCAGTGGGGGGTGGGGTGGGAAATAAATGATAGTAATAATAATGATATAATAATAATAGATGCCACGTATTTAGCATTTACCAAATACCGGTTCTTGTACTAAGCCTTTCAATACAAGATTTTCAATCCTTGTACAGCTTCAGAAGTTTAAGGGAGGAAAATCTTCATTTTATAAAAGAGGAAAAGGATAGATCGCGACTTGCCCAAGATCTCATCTCAATAAATTCAAACCCAGAATTCTCGTTCTCTTCCTGACTTCCGAGAGCTGCCCGTTTCAATGAAACTCCCCGACAAACCTGGGTGTTGGGATTATTTAAATAACAGCTTCCATTGGTGGGGAATGATACACCTTGCAAACCTGTCCCTGTCTGCTTGCTCACAGCATACACTATTATAACCCAGGTCGGGCTGGAGGGGCGATGGCGGGGGCGGGGGCGGTGGTGGGGGTGGGTGGGAACAAGCTGCTTACCTGGCTATCCAGTTAGGGAATGTGGTTCAAGAGTCTAATTAGGGTATTTCAGACTCCGAAGCCTCCAACTCTTTAGCACCCACTGGTAAGGATCTCACCAGCTGCTTCGTAAACCTGAGTTCCTGGCATTTCCCTCCCAGGTTGTAGCCTGGCTCAGCCAGGGCACAGAGGTAGAAGCACGTTAAAACTGTTGAATCCCACAGGCTCAGAGATGGAGAGGGCTGGCTCCTGGTCACACATTAGGTACGAAGCCAAGTTGGAGGGGTTAGGTCTTTCCGCATTCCCAGGAGACTTTTGATTCCCTGTCCCCAAAGTGGGGAGGGGGGAGGGAGATGGGGAAGGCTGAAGGGACATGGGCTCAATACAAGGAGGCTGAGAGAAAAGCCCAGCCTCAAAACACCTCGTTCCCCCACTCGCCCTCTGTCTGCCACCAGTCTGGGAGTAGGGAGGGGACTAGGAGATGACACAGCAACCACCAGCAGGCAGTGACTCGGCTCCAGCATCAGACAGGGAGTGACCCCTCATTCCTGTTCTGTCCAAGCCCCTCATCTCCTCTCCCACGGAATAAAGGAGACACATCAATGCCTACCTTCGCTGCCCAGAGACCTTCATACCCCAACGGAGGTGGCCAATATGACCACACAACTGCTGGTATATCCTCAAAGGGGCATATTTGTGCATTCAAGTTTCACACACACACACACACACACGCATATAGAAACACACCTTCACATGGTTACCAACACACGTGACAGGCACATTCTCACTATAGATACATGTGGTTGCTCTTTACACACAATGACGATTGTGTGTTAATTCTTCTGAGCACTTGTATTAATTTATTTAATTCTCACAACACTCCTGCTAGGTAGGAACTATCATTTTACAGGCAAGGAAATAGAATCCCAGAGAGGTGAAGTCACTTGCCTAGAGTCACACAGCAAATTAGTGGCAGAGCTAGGATAAGAATGTAGCCCCTGCTTTTAATTATTATTAAATGAGTTATGTATGTCTATATATTCACAGGCAGATGGTGACACTCGTGCAGGCACTGGGCATTTACCGCCCTCCTCCCCCCACCACCCTGCCCACAGGCAGACCCAGACACTAGGTGCCTTGGGCTTACTTCTGACCCCACCACTTCGTAGTTGGATGAACTTGAGCTGGTGATGTCTGGAGCCTGTTTTCTGTCCTTGGAAAAGAGGAGAAATAGTACCCAGCCTATGACGCTGGTGAGAGGATTATGTGAAGTGAATATCTTGGAACATGCCTGGCACAATGGAGGGGCTTGTTTTGTTTTTAAAACAAAGCCACCCCGAGACTTACCTGGCGGTCCAGTGGTTAAGACTCTGCACTTTCAAGGCAAGGTACATGGGTTCAGTCCCTGGTCAGGGAACTAAGATCCCACATGCTATGCTACCAAAAAAAAAAAATTAATTCATTTAAAAAATAAGTAATGATAAAAAATAAAACAAAGCCGCCAGACACACCAGATCACATTGCAGCTTTCATGAGTCCTGAGTACTTTTGCCTTTGTGGGCCTCTTTCTCCATAAAGACATCTTTAAAAGTATTTTTTCATGACTGCATTGGTATAAAGACAGATACTGAATATTAAAACATTTCACTTGACCTAGAAGTTCAGTTCTTGTTGGATTTTATTGGGTTGGCCAAAACGTTTGTTTGGGTTTTTCCAGAAGATGGTATGGAAAACCCCGAGTGAAGTTTTTGGCCAACCAAAGAAAAGAAATGAAACACTTATATGGGCCTCTAAAGTTGTCATAGGTCCTAGGATCATGCCCTCTGCACCTAAGGGAAAAATTGGCCCTGCAGACACACACCCCCCAACACACACATCCTCACATTCACACAGTCTCACTCCAGCATACACACAGACATGCACACCTTGCCCTTGCAGCATGGTGGGGGCAAGGCAAGTCTTCCTCCATGAGGCTCAATTCCAGGAGCTTCCAGGAGGAGGAGGACTTGAGTGTAGGGGGGAGGGCAGGACCCCTGCTCTGGCTCCCAAGGGCTTGGGCTCTGCAGGTGATGGGGAGCAGGGGGAGCCCTGAGCCTCCTGTTGGGGGCGGGGAAGCAGTGACAGCTGCGTTTGCTCAGAGCATCCTGTAAACAGCCCGGGAGACCCAATTCTGCCAAAGGGAGCCCTCATTCTTTCATTCTTCCTTTGGCAAAACCCTTGCTACTCTGTTCCTCAGTATCCCCACCCGTACGGCAAGAAGGTTGGATGGCCATGGGCTCTGAAAATCCTTTCCGGCTCTGAAATTTAATAATAAAAATGACAAGGAGAGGCTTCCTGGTGGCTCGGTGGTGAAGCATCTGCCTGTCAATGAAAGAGACATGGGTTCGATCCCTGGTCTGGGAAGATCCCACTTGCTGTGGAGCAACTAAGGCCCTGTGCCACAACTATTGAGCCTGTGCTCTAGAGCCGGGGAACTGCAACTGTTGAGCCCACGCACCTAGAGCCTGTGCTCTGCAACAAGAGAACCCACTGCAAATGAGAAGCCCAAGCACCGCAACAAAGAATAGCCCCCACTCCCACAGCTAGAGAAAGCCTGCACAGAAGATCCAGCGTGGCCCAAAATAAATAAATGAAATTATTTAAAAAAAAAAGAGGAAGATACGGGAAGTAAACACTTAGCTCTGCTTACATGAATTATCTCAGTTAATCCTTGCACTACATCAGCCCCATAAGTAGGTTCTGATATTATCCCCATTGTACAGAGAAGGAAACAGAGGCACAGGGAGGTTAAACCTGAGAACAGAGTTTTTCAACTATTTCTGTGAAATCAAGCCAGCTGGGGAATCTGGTTATGACGCATATCTGGTGTAGTCTTTTGTGCTTCCAGGCAGCCCCTGGGTGATTCCAAGGCTCTGGCTCCAAAAGACAGGTCTGTGAGAGTTTCTGAGGCATGAGAGGAGAGGGTGCACATGTGTGGGTGTATGTCCTGCTGTGGCGACTATGATCTCCAAGAGGGTATAGCTGAGCTGGTTAGTAACTGCTGGCTCCTCCAGGCCCAGGGTTAAGTAGTGAGTGTTACTGACTGGCTGGGCCCAGTCTCCATTGAGCAATCCTGGAGGCCTCCTGGAGGGGGTGTCTGTGGAGCTTCAGGGAAGCAGAGCAGTCCAGACTTGGGACTCTTAGGTTGCCCTTAGTACCCCTGCATGCTGCATTCAAACTCCTCACTCACCACAGCCCACAAGGTCTGGCATGACCTGGCTGGGGCTGACCACCCCAGTCTCAGCTCCCCCTCCTCTTCATGTGGTCTGTCACCCCATGCATGTGCTTTTCATTCTACCTGGAGCATGCCCCCTTTTCCTCCCTCTAGCTCCTGCTCTCTTCCTCCAGGTCTCAGCTCCTCTGTTCTCTCCTCCAGGAAGCCCTCCCTGGGTTAGCAGCCTTCCCTTAGAGAGTCCCCCTCCCCTCTATGCCTGTCTGGGTTCATCGCTCTCTGTGGACAATCTGCTCTTCTTCATTGGGGGTGTATTATTATTCAGACCTGAGTCGAGGTTGTCCAAGTCACAGCCACATCCCCAGCACAGTGCTGGGTACTCAGCAGGTGCTCAGTCAATATTTGTTGATTGAATGATTCTTCATCATCCACTCACTTACTCAGTTATCAACTCTGACAGACTGCCTTGGACAGAAACATATCTGTTCCTTTGCCACTTCATGGATTGAAGGGGGAAGATGCTATAGACTAATTGACAGGCCGGGCGGCTGTCCACGGGTGTTGGGACCTGGCTCTCAGTGTTGATAAACAGTCACCTGTCTGTCCTCACTGCCTTTTCACAGCTGAGCTGGTGACCCGGGGTCCTCCCAGGGTTGAGGTGGACACGTCCATCCGGGGTGGGAAGTAAGAGGCTTGGTTTACAGAATCCAAACCGTGGAGACAAAAAGATAGACACACAGGAAGACAACACAAATGTGCGTGCACACCTCTCACCTTTGCACAGACACACAAAGAACTAAACAAACACACAGTCACACGCAGAGCTTAACACACGCTCTCATGCACACACACTGCAGAAATGCACAGACACCAGACACTGACAGGCGCACAGCGCTACACACACAAACTGGCAGAGCTAGGCACCCCCACTGCACGGAGAGGCCCCCAGGGCTGTGGCCTGGCGGAATTTCTTAGCTACCCACATTTGTGTGGAGGTTCCCGCCTCCAAGGCACTCGGACACAAGGAAGCGTCACAGTCTTGCTCAGAGTTGCATACAACCTACAGAACAAGGCACATAGAGACACAGCATCACACACTCAGATCCCATTACTGTGCACCCTCTGTCCCACGCACACTCACAGCTACACACATGCAGTTTCACGTGTGAGGGCATGGAGACACTGCTAAGCAGAGGCTACTTTCAGATGATGACTTGTCTCAGGCCCTGGTCCAGAGGCCCTGTGAACCCCCTCACTGTGGGAGCCAGCCTCTCACCCATCCCAACTCAGACCCACACAGTGCGATGGTGTATGACTGGCTATAACTACTCCAGGCATTGGAGGGGTGGGAGTGCTTAGGGAGGCCTGAGCAAGTCAGGAGGACTTCCTGGTGGAGGTGGGTCTGGGCTGCTACTGTCAAATCCTGAAAAGATTTAGATAAGGAGGGAGTCCGTGAAAGCACTTTCTCCCTACTATAGACATCCAAGACCAAAGAAGAGGAAGCAGGAGAGTCTGCAAGAAGCTAAAAGGAAGGACCGGACCAAGGTGGTAAGGATAACAGTTTTAGACACCTTTCCAGCTGCACTTTGAATGAAAATAATAGTAGTATTAATAATATAGCTGGCAGTCACTTGAGAAAAATAACCATGTGCCAGTTGCTCCATACAGATCCACTGTATTTTCTTGTTTAAGTCTTCTGATACACTATAAGGAGGGCACTAGCTGTGTGACTCTGGGCAAGCAACTTCTCTGATCTCAGTTTCCTCATCTGTAAAGTGGAGATAATAACAGCACCTCCCTCCTAGCATTTTGAGGAATAAATGAGTTTGTATGCAAAAATGCCTAGAACAGTGCCTGGCAGAAAATACATTCCCTGTAAATGTAAGCTTCAGTGGCAATAATTATTATTATCCCCATTCAATGGATCAGGAAACTGAGGCCAGAAGCCCTTAGGGAACTTGCCCAACCTGCAGGTTTGTGAGAAGTGAAGACTGGTTCCGACCCTGGTAGTGAGGCTCTGGGGTTGTGGGTGGAGGGAGGCAGGGCCTCCCCACTTTGGGGTGTGTGTGTGTGCTTGCGTGCGTGTGTGCATGCATGCGTGAGCACACGTAGGGTGATTCCATTGTTCTCTGCGCAAACACCCAGACCCCATCCCACCCCCAGCAGGTCATCTAACTGCTAGCCACAACCCACAGCCTCCCAGACATACCCGCTGCGGCTTTCCTCTTTTCGGCCCAGGGGCCTCCCCACCGGCTGACCCCCTCCCCCGCCTCCCCTTCCTGCACCTTGAGGATGCCTGTGGCTGGACTGGGTGGTCTCAGGCAGGAGCTGCCCCGTCCCTGACTCAGGCCTGTGCCCCCTCACTGACCCGAATGCGGCCTGCCTGGCCCCCACAGCCAGACAGCCACGCGGGGGTGTCATGGAGGGGTGTCACAGCGGGCCACGTGCCCGCACCCGGGGTGGCTGAATTCCACCTGTGATTCAGTCGGCTTGTCTGGGTCGCCGGGGGTGCCCTGGTCTGTGATGTCAGCGGCCAGGTATGCGTCCGGGGTTTCTCCGAGTGTGACTCAGGCCCAGAGCTACCCTCTCCCTCCTGCAGACACTCTGGGCAGCTCTCCAGGGCTGGCGGTCGGCAGGCAGCCTGACGCTCCCTTCCCGGCCCCCTCCACGCCCTCCACACCCCTGAGCTGTGGGAACAGCGGACTGGCAGGAGGCAGATTCCAAAGGCTCAGACCCCAGGCCAGCCCCGGCAGCCCACCGGGACCTCCCCACTTCCCCTGGAGACCAGGACTCACAGATTGTTATGGAATGGAGTTCATTCATTAATTTATTCATTCAACCAGCCATTCAAACACATGTTCTCAGTACCTCTCCTGTGTCAGGCTCTCCAGACACTGGGGACAGAGCTGAGAATAAGACAGAAATTCCTCATGGTGCCCCATCAGAGCCTGCAAGTTGCATAATATTATTATTGCTATTGTTATTCCCCCCTCCCCAGATTCCACCAGGCTGCAAGACTCAGGCTAGCTTCTGTTCCTCCAGGCAGCTGTCCAAACAGTTCCAGTTACTTTTAATCCTTGGCTCCCAAACAGTCCCTGGGAGGAAGTCCTTTCAGGACTCTGACCTTCAGCCAGCCTACCGCAGCAGGTGCCTTTCCTTCCCTCTTGGACTTTCCTCATTCCCCGTCACAGTGAATGATTTAAGCCTCTGTTCTCCCCACCCCCAAACTCTTACCCCTCCACTGCCTTCCCCAGAACCTGAGCTTCACAGTGATGATCACGATCGGGCTTGCAGACACCGAGGGCTCCCTAGGTCCTTATACCAGGGTCAAGACTTAGAGACACACCTTCATCTGGTCACAGCCACCTGTGGAGGAGGCCTGTCGTCATGCCCATTTTATAGGAAAGGAACTGACGCTAAACCACACAACTAGTGCCTGAGCCTGTAACTCATGTTCTGGACACATGCTTACAGGGCACACACAGAGAGGAAGTAACAATACTGCTGACAGTCAAGTGTGGTCTTTCATAAAAGTTTATTCTGTGCTGAGCACTTTCTAAACGTTCTCTGTAGGAACTCATTTACTCCCCACAACAGTCCCATGAGTGTGGGCAATTATTATTCCCATTTTACAGATGGGAAAACTGAAGTCCATAGAGGTCTTAATGCTAATACGGTTCAGGTCCACAAATACTGCCTGAAGTCCAGCTATGGTTCCCAGTGTGGTGGTGCTGAAAATTAGAGCTATACAACTGGACACGTCTTACCAAGAGCCGCAAAGCTGGAAGGCACACATAGGAGACACAGAACCATTCACATAGTTACACAGACATGTGCACTCAGTGTGGACACATGAGTCACAGATTCACTTACTCAACAGTAATTACTGAGTACCTACTGTGTGCAGAGAAGTGCTGGGGATCCAGCGGTGACCACAACAGCCCTAGGCCCTGTCCTTATGGAGCACACAGCCCCATGGGGGAGACAGTAAACAGAGAAATACATAACTAAAGACTGATACATTCTGTGGAAAGAACTGAGAGATAACTGACTGACAAACACAACCACCTGCATAGTTGCACACAGATGACCATACACAGAGATCCAGAACTATACACACACACACAGACAGAAAGGCAAGCTAGAAACACAACTGTACACATCCATATGTATGTATCTGTGAGTACTGTATGTATAGGTACTTATATAGTCATATTTCACATGCGATCACACAAAAAGACTCAAGTACACACACCCAAACACATAGTCAGCAGGGTTCAGATAGCCATACATCCAGTTGTTGGTGGTGGTGTAGTCACTAAGTCATGTCCAACTCTCGCAACCCCATGAACTGTATAGCCCACGAAGCTCTTCCCAGGCAAGAATACTGAAGTGGATTGCCATTTCTTTCTCCAATACATCCAGTTACACAAGTGCAAACTGGGGAAACCACTCGCTGAGTCCGTCAGTTGCTCTCACACACACGAAGGAAGCCCTCATAAGCATGCTCTCACACAGGAAACCCCAGATAGACAGTCACGGACAGAATCACTCACCTACAGTCACAACCATTCACAGTCAAACACCCAGTTTTTTCTCTCTTCTTGGAGATCTGCCCCAGCCCTGGTCACATGAAGCTACTGGTTGGGGGTGTCGGGGGTATGTGTTGGGGATGAGTTATTAAAACCTCCCATCTGTGGACAGCTTCCCGGACACAGGATGGAAGGACTTTGGGCTGCCTGTCTGATGAAAGAGCTTCACGGAAGACAGGCAAGAAACCCCGAGGGAAGCAGGGAAAGGAACGGGAGGGAGCTCTCGCGCTGTGGCTCCGGGGGTGTGTGTGTGTGCCCTGCCTGTCTCTGCTGGTTGGGACCCCAAACTCAACAGCGCACCCAGAAACCCGGGAGTCTGAGGCAAAAGCAGAAGGCCAGGGACGTGTGCTTGGATCTATTTTAGTTGTTATTATTTGGGGGAATGTGAGACAGCCACCGCGCGGGAGATGCTGGACAGACAGACATGCCGGGGAGGAGGGGGCGCAGACGGACAGATACCCAGCGGAGGCGGTCCTAGGTCAGACAGGAGGAGCGGGTGACAAGCAGACGGCGGCTGTCTAAAGGGAAACCGGCAATTTGGGGGCCTGGTTCTCCCCCGCTCCATCACCGCAGCGCCCCCCCCACACCAGGCTCCCGGACGGCTCGTCTGTCCGCCCGGGCCGGTCCTGGTTGCACCCTGTGCGGCCGCGCGGCCAGGCCCGGGACAAACAGCCTTCACGTTGCTAAGCGACGGCGTTCCACAGCCCGTCGCGTCACCGCGTCTGCGCGGGCGGGGGGGCGGTGAGCGCGGAGACGGCGGCTGAGTCGTTTGTTGACGTTGCCTGGCGACCGCCGAGGCGCTGCCAGGCAACGACGGCCGACTGTTCATTCTCTTAAAGAGGCAGGAACATTTTACTGGATCCGGCTGGACCGAGCGGCGGGGACTGAGTCTCTGCAGGGAGTGGGGAGGGTCGCTGCCCAGGCGTTGGGGAGATTTAGGGAATCGGAGCCTGGCTTACACCCTCCTGGAGTAGAGAAAAGGATATAAGCTGGGGACTGTTGATATTTGAAGTTTTTAAGATGTTACTGCAAGATGTTAGATTGATTGCACACGTGCATAGCCGCACTTGTAGGCACGCACTTCTACAGGAGAGTGGGTGGCGAAGACAAACCGATAGAGAGACCTGGGTTCAAATACCTACTCTGTGACCTTGACCTGTAACTTCTTTTTTCTGAGCATCTTTACTTCCTGAAATGGGAATGATAGCATCACCCGCCTCCAGAGCTCTGACTGTATGAAATCCTGTTAAGTGCTTAGTACATAGTAAGTGCTCTGTACATAACAGGTAAAATTATATTCTTTAATAACTGAGTTCTTTCCCTACCTCACTGGGATTTGGAATGAGATGGTATTTGTAAAGTACTTACTGCAGCACAGAGTGCTAAATACACAGGGGCTGTCATATTATTGCTGATGTTTTAACTATTATTTCCTCTACTCTGTAAAATAACCACATCACAGGGCATTGTCAGTCATCGCCTTTCTTTGTGTCTTGGGGTGCAAAGGTGAGGGGAACTCAGGCAGATGTGATTGGAATTTTTGTTCTACTGGCCCCTGGCTGTGTGACCTCAGACAAATGCCTTGCCTTCTCTGACCCTCTGCTTTCTCCTCAGTGAAACCTGTGATTTCTCACTTCTCACATAGTCACTTCCAGGTAACGGTCCTGGGTGAGGGGTCCGCTCTCATTGGGTGTGTCAGGTCACTGCCCCATGTCTGCAGCATGACTCATGGGGCTACATTATGTAAAGCTCTTAGATTCTACACAGAGGGCAGGTTATATAAACGTGTTTAATGTGCATCCTACATGTCAAGCCTAGGGAGGGGACCTGGCTTGCTAAGCCTGCAATTGCCAAACTGTGGCACTGGCTGCTTCGAGGAAGTCAAGCCTGTCATGTATATTGCCTCATTCAAACTATTCCTCTGCTGGGGTCTCTCTACCCCTTAAACTCTGTGTCTCAGCCTCTGTCTCTTGATATGTCTTCAAGTTCCCTCCGCCTCTTTCTACTGTCTCTCTGTCTCTGTTCTGCCATCTCTGTGCTTTTCTGTCACTCTCTCTCTCACTCAGGGGCTCCCCTGAGTCCCTTTCTGGGTTTCTGCCTCCTTCCCACTCCCCGTTCTCTGGGTTTTTATCCATTTCTGGGTCTCCCTCTGTGTCTTTGTGACTCTCTTTAATTCTTCATTTAACTCCCAGATTTGTTCCCAGAGTCCACTGATTCTGAACAGCACCAATCCCCTCACAACTGAGTGCTGTGGGTGTCGGGATGGTTCCTCTGTTCCTTGGGCCTCTGCTAAATCAGATGGAGTACCAAGTGGCACTAAAGGTAAAGAACCTGCCTGCCAATGCAGGAGATACTAACGATGTGGTTCCATCACTGGGTCGGGAAGATCCCCTGGAGGAGTGCATTGGCAACTCACTCCACTATTCTTGCCTGGAGAATCCTATGGACAGAGGAGCCTGGCGGGCTACAGTCCATGGGGTTGCAAGGAGTCAGACATGACTGAAGCGACTTAGCATGCACACCTGGCAGTGTAGACTGACAGGGAGCCCCATCTCCTGGGCAACTTGATAAAGGTGGATTGTCTCAGTCCCACACCCAAAAGCTGTGGGTCAGAATCTCAGAGAAGGAGGTGGCAGAGACTATGATATGTGAGAGTCTGCCTGAGAGATTCTGAAAAACTGATCTGAGGCCTCCACATGTGTCCTGATGCCAGGTGTTGTTTTTTTAATGGTTTTTTAAATTGAAGTATAGTTAATTTACAATGTCGTGTTAGTTTCAGGTGAACAGTGAACTGATTCAATTATATGTATGTGTATATATATACATATATACATATTTATATACATATATATATACATATTTATATACTTTTTCACATTCTTTTCCCTTATAGATTATTACAAAATATTGGGTATAGTTCTCGGTGCTGTACATAGGTCCCTGTTGGCTGATGCCAAATAATAGGTGAAGTTCCGTGGAGACATGGCCAGGGACAAGAGTGATTTCCCCTGAAGGTAGAGGGTCCCGAGTGTGTACAGAGCAGGGGGTCAGGGTGCGGAGAGAGACAGAGAGCAAGACACAGACAGACAGACAAAAAGATACAGGCAGAGAGATACGGAAAGAGAGAGAGAAAGCCAGAAATTGCATTTTCTGCACACTGCCTGAAAATGCACCTTCACGGTGGAGGGCCACGTACCTACCTGCGTGCGAGTGTGTGACTGTATTCAACAGGTCGCTGCAGGCAGCACTGGGGTGTGCCTGGTCCAGTGCTGGGACTGAGTGTGGGAAGCGGATGCTGGGCTGGGAGGTTCTGGGTGGACCCTCTCTACATGTACCTGCCTGCCTTTAAGCCAGTGTCCCGGGCCAGCATGGGTGACTAGCTGACAACTGGAACACCAGTCAGGCAGCTTCCTTTGTCAGGCCACCACTTTCTACACCCACTGGGTGCGGCTAATGAGGATATAGCTCCAGGGGTCCTGGGGCCCACATGGATAAGTTTGGGTATAGCTCCAGATTCCGAAGGTGTTGTGGACTTGGGAAGAGCCAACCTAATAGAGGGGTACCATCTTTGGAGCCAGACTGAGCTGACTCCTTAGGCAAGCTGAGTGACCTCCGGGAGCCTTGATTTCTGCATCTGTAAAATGGGGAGGATAAGGACTTGTGTGAGGATTTTGTGACCTCTCTTTCACAAAATGGTAACTGCTGCCATCTATTGAGGGCTTGCCATGAATGTGCCTGTCAGCAAATTCTGCAGCTCTGCCTTCAAACATCTCCAGAATCTGATTCCTGTTGCCCCTTGTCCAAGTAGCCGTCATCTCTTGCCTGGACTATTGCCTGGGTCGCCTTGCTGGTCTGCCTGCCTCCACTCTGGCCTCCCAAAGCCCATTCCCCACATACAGCTGGAGGGATGCTGTTTAAATCAAAGTCAGTTCATGTCCCTCTTTTGCTCAACACCCTCCCCTGGTGTCTAACTCACCCAGAGTACAAGTCAAGGCCCTCACCATGGCCCATAGGCTCAGTGTCTCTGCCACTCTCCCTCGCCTCCCTTTCTCTGCTCCAGCCACACCAGCCTCCTCCTGTTCCTCCAACACACCAGGCATGTTCCCACCTTAAGGCCTTTGCATCTGCTGCTCTCTCTGACCTGGATGCTCTTGACCCAGATATCTCCACGGCTCCTTTCTCACCAACTTCCAGCCTTTGCTCAAAGAATCGCCATCTCATGCCGGCCTTCTCTGACCACCCTATTTGAACTGGCAACCTCAGGCCTCCCTTCCTCTCTACCTCCCCAGCACTGCTACTTTCCAATGTGCTATGTAAGGTCCATCATCTCCTTCCCCACTCCCAAAGCGTGAGCTTCGGGGAGGAAAGGGACCTTCACCTTGTTCACTGTTGAATTGCCAGCGCTTACTACAGTACCTGACACATAATGTGTGCTTGAGAAATAGGCTGAACGAATGAATGACGTGCCAGGAGTGTGCCAAGAGTTCTAGGTCGGTGAATTCATTGAATCCTTATGTTGAATCCCTATTGTCACAACAGCCCTCTATGCTAAGCGCTACCCATTTCACAAATACGGAAACTAAGAGTCAGAGAGGGAAGTCCCTAAGACAGAAGCTCAAAGACCCGGACGATCCGAGGTAGATTATTCTGCCTTCAGGGGCGTCCTTGCTGACCGGTGCGTTGTCTGTGTTTACTCTCATCATCCCCATGTTTATTTCAGGGCCCATTCCTTCTTTCCTTGGTTGCGCGGCCTCTATTACTGAGTCCCAGACAGCTCCCTTCAGACTACGAATTTCTCGGGGTTTCTGACTCTGGAGCCCAGAATCTCTACTTCCGCGTTGCCGTCTCCCCGGGTCCCTGCGCCCGGCGGACCTCCGGAGCGAAGGCCCCAGCCTGGTGCGCCCACCCTGCCTCCGCGCCCAGTCTCGGCCCCGGCGCGGCCGAGCTCGCAGCGGGCAGCCCTGGGGCGGGCGGGGCCTGTTGCCCGGAGACCAATGTTTTGCCGCTGCAAACTGGGTCTCTGGGCCACCGCGGGGGGGCAGCCTGGGAACCCGAGCCGGGCGTGGGAGCGGGCTGGGGAGGGCGCCGGTGGCCGGGGGTCTGGGGCCGAGAGAGCCCGGCAGATGTCTGGAGTCGGGAGGGAATCGGAGACCCGATTTGCGGGGAATGAAGTAGGGATATTAGGGCAGTTTCGGGAGACAAGGGAGTTGGGATGAGGGACGAGAAAGAGTATTAGGGGTCAGTTTGAGGGAGGTGGGGAGGGCTTTGGCGAAGACAGGTGATGGAGGAAGCTTGGAGAAGCCACGGGAAAAGACTGGGAGGGCGGGGGGCGGGTAGGAAGTTGGGGATAGTTTGAGGGACCCGGGACTGACTCCCCCCCGCCCCCGCAACTTCGACATGGGTGAGTGAAGGAGGGCGTGGGAAACTGGACGTTTAGGGGATTCGGAAATGACAAAGGACTGGTGTGAGGGCAGGGAGTTTGGGTAGAGGGCTGATACTTGCAGGCCGAGACAAATTCGCACGCCGGGACAGAGCTGAAACTTAGCGGGGACCGAGAAGTGAGGGTAGACAGCTTGAGGGAGAGACGGATCCCCGAGGAGGAGGAGGAGGCTTAAACGGGACGGAAACAAGGGTGAATCAGAGGAGAGGGTGCCCTTGCCACTTCCAGGTTCCTGGCGGGAGGGCCTCTCCCCGCCCATTGTCCCCGGCCTGGCCAGGACGTCCGGAGACATCCCTGGGGACGCGACGTCGGGGTTATGTAATACGGCTAGGCCCCGGGGAGGAGCGGAAGTTAGGACTCCCGGGTTCCTTTCCACGCCCGATCCCAAGGGAGGGACAGGGATCGGGATCCCCAAGCGGCTTGTGACATCACATGTGGGCGGAGTCCATCAGAGGCAAGAACTGGTTTTCTTGCTCACCTCCCTCAGCCCCCCACCCCCACTCGGGAAGCAGGGACTGAGATGAGACCCTGGGTGGGGAAGGGTATTCCTAGCAATGCCTCTGGCTGAGGCGGCCTGATGGCCTGGGCTGTGAGGCAAAAGATCCAAGGAGTGCTGATCCCTTTCATTCGATTCATTCAACAAACATGAGCCCCTACTGTTGTGCTAGTCACGTCCTGGGTGATGGAGAACCAGCCACAAACAAAACAGAAGTCCCTGATTCCAGCAGCCCCTGATTCTGTGCCCAGACCTACTCCATCCCAGTCAAAGGTGGCTGAAACTAGACCTTCACTAAACAGAGCCCCAAATCACGGATCCTCCCACCCAACCTTCCCTGGTGTAGGGGGCAGGACACACTGGCTCAGCTCCTGAGTCCCCTGGTCTCTGAATGACTGCATCCCTGTTGCCCCCACCCCCGTGGCCTGTCACTTCCTCCCATCCTCATGCCCCCCACAGGGCATGACTAGAGATGCTGGTTGTTGGCAAATCACTCCGACGTCATTACAGCTGGCTGTGCTGTCACCGTGTCCCTGAGCTGTCATCAAGAAACCTCAGTCTGTCCCTATCATCACCTCTGGGGAGTGAGGAGGGGGCACTGCCCTGCTGCCAGGGACGCCTCAGCCCCCCAAAGGCTGTGACTTGCTTCCATCCAAACCCCTCATCAGAAGGTTCTGGAAGGCACCTTCCTAGCTTTCCTCACTCCTCCTCCAGGCAGCCTCCTTGAACTCCTGGTCACTCCCCTCCAGGTCCTTAGGCTCTAGACGCTGGCCCTTTGGACTTGTTCCTCTGATCTCACCTGCTCCCATACATTCAAGTTTGAAGAGCCTTCACAGCCAGGCCCTTGAAAGGACACATTTCAACATCTCTCCAAAGCCTCAGTTTTCACTTCTCTTAAATGGGTATAGCAGTGGTGCCTGGCTTACACACTGGGTGATGAGTGATTTGGACAAGGTCACTTCTATGATGGGCTTAGCACAGGCTGAGACATTGTGAGAGCTCAATGAATTCTGTTGGCCAAGGCACAGGGGATGTAGGTAATGGTGAGAAGTGGGGATCAGAGGAAGGAGGCAAATTTACTTTTTCAAAGTATACTCTTTTGTATTTGCCACTGTGCGTGTGTGCCAAGTCACTTCGTTTCAGTCGTGTCTGACTCTTTGTGACCCCATGAACTGTGGCCCACCAAGCTCCTCTGCCCATGGGATTCTCCAGGCAAGAATACTGGGGTGGGTTGCCATTCCCTCCTCTGGGGATCTTCCCAAACCAGGGATGGAACCCACCTCGCTTATGTTTCCTGCTTTGGCAAGTGGATTCTTTAATAGTAGCGCCACCTGGGAAGCCCATTTACCAATATATGTTCCCTCATTTTTTTTAAATCCCTTTTTAAAAAAAAGTTTAAAAATGACCCTCTGTGGACTAACTTTGAAACTCACCAGGGCCTCCTCTACCCACACCTGCTCTTCCTCCCCTTGGGCCTCATGTCAGGGATGACCCCACCATCCCAGTCTCACCCGAGCACAGACGTGGGCCTCATCTTGGGTGCCTCTTTCCCCTCACAGTCTCTCAGCCACCAAGTCTGGCCCTTCTTGCCTTCTCACTGTCTTTCAAATCTGCTCTTTCCTCTCCTCTCACTCCTCCCCAGGTCCAGGCCCCTCCTCTCCCCCTCCTTTTCTCAGCCTACCTCCAGGAAGCAGTCAGAAAGGTCTTCAAACCTGCCTGTGTCCTTCCCCTCCTCAGAACCTACCATGGTGTTCCCAGTGGCCCTTGGGGAAATAGTCCAGGCTCCTCACCATGGTCCATGGGGCCCAGGGTTGTCTAGTCCTTGCTCACTTTTCTAGCCTAATTCTTCGATCCAGCTGCATGATTCTTCTTGCCTTAAAGGATCCTCCAGCCCAGTCCCTTTGCCTGCTGGTTGACGTCCCATCCAGACAACATAACCATCAAGACACCTGCTCAGTGTCCACTACGGACAGGGACAGCACTTGAGGGTGCCTTCCATCCACAGCTGAAGGGTTCTGCCTGAATTTTCATCGAGACATCATTCTACAGGGCAGTTTCTGTTCTGTGGTATTTCAAAGACTAGAAAGATGCAGACATTGAACCTCAGGTGAGCGTGGTATAAAATCTTTGAGACTGATTCTGAGAGTAGGCACTGAAAGAGTCACAGGATATCAGAATAGGCAGGTGCCTCCAAAGGATCCAAGTGCAAAAGGGAGACCCAGGGCCAGAGGGAGCAGGGTTTTCGGCTCTTCCCACTGCCTGGGGCTATCGTGTCCCTGACTTGCAAGGAAAGGAAGAATCATACTTGAACTGGATTTCGTGAGCCAAACAGTGGGGCGCCGGGCTGAGCCCTGACTGGTGACACAGAGACGCCAACTTTGGTGACAGCAGACCTGCCTCTTTCCCCAGTCTGAGCCCCAACCCTGGCCCAGGCTTGAATCCCTGGCCCTTGGCACAGTATGAGCCCTGAAACTGGCTAAGACCCAGAACTAAGCCCATCCGATCCACAACAGAAACTAGCCAAGAAGTCAGAGCCTCACTCCCAGCCCTCTGCCTGGCTGGTCCGGCATGACTTGCGGTGACCTCTGCATCGTACCCCCATAGAAGCGGAGCTGAGGGCTGGGGGTGGGGGGAGAGGGGGCGCGAATTGGGATTCAGAAAGGCGAGAGAGAACAGGGACAGGGCTTCGGGAAGGGTAGGCTAAGGGGTGGAGACGAACACCAGCGGGGGACTTGGGAAGGAGCGGCAGGGTTAAGAATGAAGGCTAGGATAGGGAAGGGGAAGCTGGATAACGGTCGGGGTGAAGAACAGAGGGGAAACTGAGGCGTGGGGGACCGGGAGACAGGGAACTGCGGGGGGTGGAGGGGCTAGGGGCGCTGCTCCGAGGCTGGTGACAGCTGGGGAGATGCGGGCTGGGGTCGCAGTTGCGGCAGCGCGGGGACGGCGGGGGCCGGTCGTCCGGCCGCAGCTTCGCGGAGAGGCCCGGCTGAGCCCGGCCCCACTCCCCTCGCCCCCCCGCTGCCTCCCCCTTCCGCTCCCCGGAAGCGCTGAGTTGTCCTGCCTTATCTGGGGGCCGCTATTTCGGGCTCCGCTCCGAGCGCGGGGACTATTTTTAGCGGCGCTCGGGTAAAAATGGACGCGGCGCCGCGCGAGTTCCCGAGGCCGCGCACGCTCCATCGCGAGAACTGGGGGCCGCGCGCCTGAGTCACCGCCCGCCCCCCTGCGAGGAGCGCGGACACCCGCCCATCCGCACAAACTCTTGGATTCCTGAGCGCTTGGAAGCCAGCGCGGCTCAGAATATTCCAGGACCGTCGGGAAGCATCCACCCGGGCTCGAGCGGTTGAGGGCCGACTTTTGGGCAGAGGCGCCGCGCCCCCTGGTGGCCCCTGGGGGGATCGCAGGCAGGGGCCGGGCTAGGAGTTCACACACCCCCACAAACCACCCACGGCCCGCCACACACCCATCTTATAAATGAGGAACCTTGAGGCCGGGACAGGAACTGGGTTGGGGGCCTCGCATCGTGAACTGCAAGGTACTGCTCGTTCAGTTTCACCTCCAGCACGTCCCTTCTTGGAGAACTCACTACCTATCAGAAAACTAGGCACCCTATGTTTTTTATAAACAGCATCTAGTTAGTCACTGGACAAGTATTTATCAAGGGCTTAATGTGTACCAGGGAACGTGCCAGGTGATGAGGACACAGCAGTGAACAAGACAGACCTCAGATATCCTTGGTGTTGTGGGGCTGACATTCTAATGGGGGAGACTCAAGATGATTTGGGACATCCATGGTGGTCCAGTGGTTAAGACTGTCCTTCCACTTCAGACGCATGGTTTCGATTGCTGGTTAGGGAACTTAAGATTTCACATGACATATGGCATGCCCCTCCCCCCCACACCAAAGACCATAAGATGATTTCAGATTGTGGTAAGCACTGTTAAGAAAATAAAATGGGAGGATCTATTATAATTAGAGGAATGCTTTGGTAAAAGTGGGCTTCCCAGATGGCTCAGTGATAAAAGAATCCTCCTGCTGATGCAAGAGGCGCAGGAGACTTGGGTTCCACCCTTGGGTAGGGAAGGTTCACCTGGAGTAGGAAATGGCAAACCGCTTCCAGGATTCTTGCCTGGAAAATTCCATGGACAGAGGAGTGTGGTTGGCGTAGTCCATGGGGTTCGCAGAGTTGAACCGGACTGAGCACCCACACACTGTAAGAGTAATTCGGGGGAAGCCTTTTTTAAGGAGGTGACACTAAAATGATCTGGTTTCACTCAGTCCCCTTACCCCATTTCATAGACTTGTAAACAGAAACCCGGAGAAGAATAACTTGGGGACTGAGCTTGTACAGTGTAGATTCCATGAGTTTTCACTGTGATTGCTCAGCTTCAGTTTGGTTTCCTCCTGAGCCTGGGTGCTCATTACCTCCCAGCACATAGATGCCATTCATCATCAATAATAGTAATACTGATTACTGGTTTTTAAATAATAGTGACCTCTTATCCAGCACCTACTTTTTATTGAGCAGTCTACTAAATGTCTCACCTGCATTAATTCATGTAATCCTCACTCTAACCAGAGGTGAGATCATAATCCCACACCCCATTAACAGATGAGAAAATCTGTTTTCCCATCTCCCTTTGCTTCCAGCCACATGTGTATCTATGGTTTTGCCGAACTTCTACTTGTTTTTTGGGAAACCACACCTTTTTCAAGTTCAGTTCACCTGATTGTTTTGGGGCTCACCCCATCCGGGTTCCAGAGAAGGACACTTGACCTAGGTCCAGCCAATCAGAGTATTCCAATTGGGCTGGCCTTTGAGGACAGTGATTGGGTCAGAAGTGAGCATATGGCCCATTTAAGACAATGAATAATGAACCCTTGAGCAGGAGCCCTTTCTCCCGTCTGGGGTGGCTAAGAGGATGAGATATGAGCCAAAAGCTGTTAGGGCTGTCTTTGCTACTTCAAGGAATGTCTTCCTGAGGAGAAAATCAGAGAAATAAAAAAACCCAGATATGGGACAGTGACTTTATATCATCGTTTAAGCTCCTGGATCAAGCTGTGACTGAAGCTGTTTTACTCCTTGACCTTTTGAAAATGTGAGCCAATAAGCTTCCCTGAACCAGTTTGCATTTGAAACTAAGAGACTCCCAATTAATTCACTTTTGCTTTCTAACCACCCGCACAACCAGGAACTTTCCGCCATCTCTAGTCCTTGGCAGCCGATAACTGTACCCCCTGAAGTACCCATTCATTACACACACACACACACACCCATGGAGGCATGGACCACCTGTATACACCTGAGCCCCCACCCCTCATCGGACAGGCACTCCTGTGGTGGCTCTGGGTCTGCTCATCTTCCTGTCCCCAGGTATACACCAGAATGAGAACCCGACTCAGGCTACTGTCTCGGGCAGGACCACTTGCCACCGTCATCACTGGCCGATGGTGGGTTTACCCTACTGCACCCTCCACTTTCTCCCACTGTCGGGATTTCAGCCTTGTCTGAGCTCTGCTTGGCTCCCAGCCTCTGCTTCGCCATCTCTCCTGCACTCCAGACACTCGTATCTAGAAGCTTCTTGGATGCCTCCCCCTGGTTGTCCCACAGAATTTCACCCTGACCTCAATATCTTCCTCCTACGTGTGGTTCCTTCTCCCAGGCCCCCAGCTTCCACTTGGTCCCACATAGACCTTGTCTCTTGGGCCAGAGTCCTGTTGGTGCCTTCCTCCCCTTACCTCCCATAGCCCATCACTCATCTCCATTCGCCACACTGTGCAGCTTGTGGGACCTTAGTTCCCCAAGCAGGGATCGAACCTGTGCCCCTTACAATGGAAGCTCAGAATTCCTAACCACTGAACCGCCAGGGAATTCCTCTGTTCTTTATTTTTTTTCCTTTTTTTTTTACTGTCTGGGTCTTCATTGCTGTGCTCAGGCTTTCTGTAGCTGCAGCAAAATCTTTAGCTTCCGTGCACGGGCTTCCCATTGTGGTAACTTCTGTTGCAGAGCACAGGCTCTGGGACGCACAGCCTTCAGTAGTTGCAGCGTGTGGGCTTGGTAGTTGTGGTGCACAAGCCTAGGTGTCCTGTGGCATGTGGAATCTTTCCAGACCAGGGGTAACTGTGTCCCCTGCATTGGCAGGCAAACTGCTAACCACTGGACCACCAGAGAATTCCTCCGTCCATTCTGTCTATTCAAGATTTTATATGTTCTTCTTCCTCCTCCTCCTTACTCTGACCCAGCTGCCTCCTTGGCCCCCTTTCCCCACTTCTTCCTTTGTATCTACACTCATCCCTAGTTTCCTGCCCTGGGTCTGCCCCTTCCCACCTGCAAGGATTTTGCTAAACCACAAACCCGCTCCTTTCAGATCTCTCCCCTGCTCAGAGCCTGCTATGGCTCCCCAGTGCTCTGGTCCTGTGATCTACAAGGCCTTCTGTGGCCTGCTGCTTTATTCAACTCCATCTCTTGCCCCCCCCCCACTTTCCCTAGCACATGCCACTTCACCTTCAAACAATACTCGAACAGCTTGCCTTTCTCCAGTGCCTTGTGCATGCCTCCTGACTTAAACATTCAGCTCTCCCTGCCCAAATACCTTTCCCGTCCTTCTCCACCTAGTGAAGAGTGCTCCATGCTTTGAGGTCCAACAGCGATCGCCTCTGCTGAGAAACCTAATGTGATCCCTCCGACCTAAGCCAGCTCCCAGCCTCTCAAGAAACCTGGTGGCTGTTGTCGCTCATTCTCTGCCTGGAGTGTGCTGGGCCCTTTGCACACACGGCCTCACTGACTTCCCCCAACACCCTTCAGGGCACAGGAACAAACACTTCCAGTTTCTGGATGAAGAAACTGGGACTCATGGAAGGAATCCCCGCCAGGGAGGGGACAGAGTCAGGATTTGAACTCGTGATCTCATGCAGCCTGGTTCATCCATGAGTATTTTGTCTCTGTTTTGTTTGTTTCGAGGGTTTTTATTTTTGCTTATTTTTGACCATGCCACCCAGCATGTGGGATCTTAGTTTCCTGATCAGGGATCAAACCTGCACCCCCTGTATTGGAAACATGGAGTCTTAACCAGTATTCTACCAGGGAAGTCCCTTTATCTCCATTTTGTAAGTTTTTATAATGTTTTTAATAAGGTCACATGCGTGCTTACTAAGTTGCTGCAGTGGTGTCCAACACTTTGTGACCCTGTAGACCGAAGCTCATCAGGTTTCTCTGTCCATGGAATTCTCCAGTCAAGAATACTGGAGTGGGTTGCTATGCCCTCCTCCAAGGGATCTTCCCGACCCAGGGATTGAACCTGCGTCTCTTAGATCTCCTGCCTCGGCAGGCGGATTCTTTATTACTAGCGCCACCTGGAAAGCCCAATAAAGGCACGTGTGTATATAATTTATGAATAAAAAATGTAGTCCATACACCAAGTGGCTGCAAAGTACTGACTGGCACTGTGGTCTCTCTCGACTAAGTAGCTTCTTCACCTGGGTCTGGTGCAGAGAGGAATTTGAGAGCATCCTTTAAAGCCATGTTTTTGACGTGAGCATTAGTCGCTCTGTTTGAATGTACTTCTGACATGGATTGTTCCAGAGCAATCACAAGAAATCCTGAGGCTCAGTGACCCCCGGAACAAGTGGCACCCCATCATCTGATGCCCTCCCAGAAGGAGAGACAGCAAATCCCATGGACCAGCGCTGTCCACAAGAAATAGGACGTGAGCTTGAATGCCCTAGTAGCTCCCCTGCAAAAGCCAAAAGAAAGAGGTGAAAACAATTTTGTTCCTGTATTTGATTTAACTAGATAGATGCAAAATATTATTTCAACATGTACTTAATATCAGTGGTCTCCTTTTTTTTAAAAAAAATTGTTTTTATTTTTGGCTGCGCTGGGTGTTTGTGGCTGCTCATGGGCTTTCTCTAGTTGTGGTGAGCAGAGGCGTCTAGAGCTGCAGTGCACAGGCTCCTCATTGCCGCGGCCCCCTTGTTGCAGAGTGTGGGCTCTAGACTGTGCAGGCTGCGGTAGTTGTGGCACACAGGCTTAGCTGCCCCAGGGCATGTGGAATGTTCCTGGACCAGGGATAGAACTTGTGTGCCCTGCATTGGCAGGCAGATTCTTAACCACTGGACCACCAGAGAAGTCCAGCAGTTTTCTTAACGAGATAGTTTATGTTCTTCTTTTTATCAAACTAAGTATATGAAATGTGATGTGGATTTTACACTCATGACACATCTCATTTTGGACCAGCCATATGTCAAGTGCTTAAGAGCCACGTGTAGCCAAATGGCTGCCATATTAGACATCGCAGCAGTAGCCAATGCCTGACTAGGGATCTGGGAGTATGGCTTTCTCAGAGTTCAGATTTAACCGTGAGATGGTGTGCCTCCAGGTGACAGCAAGAACCTAGACACTGAAGCCAGACTACAGGGTTCAAGCTCTGAAACTTCCAAACTGAAAATCTAGCCTCTCTGCACCTCAATTTATTCCTCTATGAAAGGAGAATTGACAAGACATCAGAGGGGGTTTTGTGAGGATCAAATGAATTAATAGATATTTAAACACTTAGAACAAGACTTGGCACATAATCAAGTGTTTGATTTTTATTATTATTTTGAATTTTGTAAAAGAGAAAATCTCTCAACTCCACTTTAAGAGTTGAAGAATGAAAAACTCCCTTAAAGACTTTCCATCCTCGTGGAAATGTCAGAGCATGGTGGACACACCCGACTTCTAACTATCATGTGAAGGACACTTGGACCACTCTGGGCTCTCGAGGGCACGTACTTTAACATTCCCCACTGGAACAGGTGTGTGCAATCACAAAGCTTTGGCCACCTCCCAGTCTAAACTCTGCCACATGTTTTCCTGTTTTCATTTTTCTGTTTTGATCTGTGTAATGGGTTTGATGACATGCCCCTCTCCAACCCAAGAGAAGTCCACCTGAGATCTGTGAATGGCTTATTTGGAAAAAGTGTCTTTGCAGATATAATTAAGGATGGGATCTCAAGATGATATCACTGTGGATTATCCAAGTGGTCCCTAAACCCAACGTCAAGTGTCTTTACAAGAGAAAGGCAGTCGGGGCGGGGGGGAGATTCCCTGGAGGTCCAGGGGTTGGGACTCACACCTCCACTGCAGGGGACACAGGTTCAATTCCTGGTCAGGGAACTAAGATCCTGGATGCCTTGCAGCATGGTCAAAAAAAAAAAACAAACCCAAAAAACAGATGTGCAAGATCTGTACACTGAAAGCTAATACAACATTGCTGAGAGAAATTAGGGACGACATAAATGGAGAAGTAGATATTAAGAGAGAAAGAGAAGAGCAGAGGGAAACTGGAGACGGATTAGAGAAGATGTGGTCATGTGAAAATGGAGGGAGAGATGAGAGTGACATAGTCACAAGCCCAGGAACGCCTGCGGCCACCAGAAGCTGCAAGAGGCAGGGAAGGAGCTTCCCCTAGAAAATTCAGAGGGTGGTCTAATGGTTAAGAATCTGCCTGCCAATGCAGGCGACGCAGGATCGACCCCTAGTCCAGGAAAATTCCACATGCCTCGGAGCTACTAAGCCGGAGTGCCACAACTACTGAGTCATCGGTCTAGAGCCTGTGCTCTGCATCAAAAGAAGCTACCGTGATGAGGAGCCCGAGCACCTCAACAAAGAGCTGCCCCCACTGGCCGAAACTAGAGAAAGTCCAAGCACAGCAACGAAAATGCAGTGCCACCAAAAATAAATAGATAAAAGTAATAAGAAGAAAAGTTAAAAAAAAACAAAACAGAGGGAGTGTGACCCTGCTGATATTTTGATTTTTGATTTATAATAGGATTTCCGGTCTCCAGAACTGAGAATAAATTTCTGTTGTTTTAAGCCACCAAGTTTGTGGTAATTTGTTAGGCAGCCACAGGAAATGAATACAGTCTGTTTGGGGGCCTGTCCCCTTACACCCTGAAGACGGAGTTTCTGTGGCTTTCAAATGCTGTCTCAAGGAGAAAACTGAGGCTCAAAAAGAAGGGAGAGTCAGAATCAGATCTCAGCTCCCCAGAACCTCATTCAGGATCCAGGGGCCACTGTGGAAACTCACAAGTTATTTTGCCTGTTAAAAAAAAAAATACAGAATGCCTATTGAATTTTCTTTTTCTTTTTTTTAAAGCTTGAATTTTCTTTTAAGGCAGTGGTTGAGAACACAAGCTTTTGTTGGAGTCCTGGTTTGTTTGCTTCCTTGCTGTGTGGCCTTGATCAAGAGACTAGCCTCTCCGTACCTTGCTTTCTCCTTCTACAAAATAGGAATAACAAGATAAGTCATCTCAGGGACTTTCCTTGCGGTCCATTGGTTATGAATCCGCTTTCCAATGCAAGGGATGCAGGTTCGATCTCTGGTCGGGGAATTAAGATCCCACATACCACAGGGCAACTAAGGTTGCACGTCCAAACTATTGAGCCCATGTTGCTCTAGGGCCAGCACACCACAACTAAGACCTGATACAGCATAAAGAAGAAAAAGTCTTCTCAGAAGGCTGCGATGTGGAGTACATGAGGACTGATCAACTTTGCCATTTGACATTGTCCTGAAAGTCTTTGCAAATGCTATAGGACAAGAAAAGTAAATGAGATATAAAGATGGGAAGGCAAGAGATAATGCTGCCATCTCAAAGAAAGACTAAGAGAATCAGCAAATTATTTTAAACTGAGAATTAGGCCAGATTGCCTGGCCAACTGATAATATTCAGTAACATTCATCAACTAGAAATTATAATAGAAATAAGCATGGGCTCTAGGCGATGGAGCTTCAATAGTTGCAGCATGTGGGTTCAGTAGTTGCGGCTCGAGGGCTCTAAAGCACAGTTCAGTAGTTATGGCATTGGGACTTAGTTGCTTCTTGGCGTGTGGGATCTTCCTGGACCAGGGATCAGACTGGTGTCCCTTGCATTGCAAGGTGGATTCTTAACCACTGGACCACCAGGGAAGCCCCCACACATTTCTTTTGACTTCCCATCACCCTTGTCTAGACTATCTGATCTTCCCTGTGCAACTGAGATCACTTCCCTACTGGGGTTCCAACTTCCATCCTTGGCCATTCTGCACTCAGAATAAAATCCAAAATTCTTACCATGGCCTTTGCAATCTTACATGATTTGGTCCCTTGATTGCCTGCTCTTATTTCTTGCCATTCTCCCCCTCACTCCGTGTGTTTCATCTTTGTAGGCTTAGCAATTTCCTACCACAGGGGCTTTGCACAAACTCTTCCCACCGCCTTGAAAGCTCTCCTTCCTTCACCTAGCAGATTGCCAGTCATCCTGCAGATCTCTTTAATGTTTCTTTGACAGAAAAAAACTCTCCTGCCCTCCCATTCTCCCACTCCCAGTTAAACTGATGTTTCATACTCTTGTCTTTCATATAACACTTAGGTATGTATGACTATTAGTTCAGTGATTCTTCAACTTTTGGTCTCAAGGTCGCTTATGCTCTTAAAAAGTAATGAGGACTGGACTTCCCTAGTGGCACAATAGATTAGTCCACCTGCCAGTGCAGAGGATATAGGTTTGATCCCTGGTCCTGGAAGATTCCACATGCCAAGGAGTAACTAAGCCCACGAGTCTCAACTGCTGAGCCCAAGTGCTATAGCTACTGAAGCCCGAGCTCCTACGGCCTGAGCTCTGTGACAAAAGAAGCCACTACAATGGGGAACCCTCACAACGCAGTGAGGAGTGGACCCAACTCTCTGAAACTAGAGAAAGTCTGGGCATAGCTACGAAGACTCAGCGCAGCAAAAACTAAAAATAAATGCATAAAAAGTAATGAGGACTCCAAAGAACTTCTGCTGATATGGATTATATCTATCCATATTTACTGTATTAAAAATTAAAGCTGAGATATTTAAGGATTATTTATTGGTTCATTTAAAAATAATTTTTAAAAATCAGGTTAACATAAATCCTATATTTTACATTTAAAACAACCATATTTTGGGGAATTCCCTGGCAGCCCAGTGGTTAGGACTCTGAGTTTCCACTGCGGGGGGCACGGGTTCCATCCCTGGTCAGGGAACTACGACCCCACAAACCTTGAGTCTTGGCAGAAAAAAAAAAAAAGCCAACCAACAAACAAAACCAACGGTACTTGAAAGAAAGAGAACATTTAGTAAGAAGAGGGGCAGTGTTTTACAAATTACTTTAATGTCCTGCTAGACAGAAGATAGTTAGGTCTTCACCTCTGCTTCTGTGCTCAGTGGGTTGAGATATTTTGCAGGTTGCACTGAACATTTGAGAGAGAAAGTGAAAGAGGGAGTTAAGTGTCAGCACTATGATAATCATTTTGACCCCGGGGACCTCAAGAAAGAGTGCTGGGGAACCCCCCCCCAAGGTTCTGTGGACTGCACTTTGAGAATCACCCCTTACCTTTCAGTCCAATAGGAACTAAAAACAGTATCCTGGGAACTGAACATCTCTGGGGCCAGGGTACCTGGTTCAGGAGACAGTTCTGAGGCCATGTAAGGTATTCTTTGAGCCTCAGTTTCTTCATCTCTAACATGGGGTTGGGCTTCCCAGACGGCTCAGTGGTAAAGCATCTGCCTGCTAATGCAGGAGCCTCAGGTTTGATCCCTGGGTTGAGAAGATCCCCTGAAGAAGGAAATGGCAACCCACTCCTGTATTCTTGCCTGGGAAATCCTATGTACAGGAGAGCCTGGCGGGCTACAGTCTGTGGGGTCACAAAGAGTCGGACACGACTGAGTGACTAAACAAAAAAGACAACATCATGAGGTTGGTGATGATGAAAATAATAAAAATACCTCCCTCCTAAGGTTGTAGTGAGACCCATAGGAGATAACTGTCCAACTCACACCTGGCATGTAGCATACAACCAACATTTGCTGTGATAGTTTGGGAAACGTCATTTTTTTTTTATTACCAACAGTTTTTATTCATGCAGTTAATTTCTCCAGAGGTCTATCTTATGTTGGGAAAATGGTGATGACTGAGAAGCGCCTGGCCCTACCCTCATGGGGCTCCCAGTCCAGTGGGTCAGAGTTTTAATTAGTGAGGGATTGCCCTTAGCACCAGGTCTCTGAGGAGCATGAGTTCATAAGACTGTGGAGGCAGGGAAAGGCATTCTAGGGAGTAGGAACAGCATGCAAGGAGCCATGGCAAGCGGAGAGGGGGACAGCTGTGACCCAGGGGTTTGGCTCGGTTGTGTCCATTTTTCTGCCCCCAAGACGCCTCAATCCTGTTGCTGGTGATAAATACATGTGTATATCTGGTTCCTCTCCCCTCCTTCCCAACCCCTCTTCTTGTATAAAGTTAGTTCCTTGATTCTGTGCGCTTTGAGGGAAGTCCCACCTCTGATCTAACCTCAGTCTCTCGTGCTGCAGATCCTCCTTTTTGCTGCGTATCCAACCACAGTGCCCTGTGGAAACCTGGGACGTCCCAGCAGAAGAGGTGCCCGGGATGGCGGGGGTCGAGTCTAGCGCCTTCACTGTCCCCCATCCGGGGGCCGCCGCTCCGGGCCGGGTGAGTCAGCCCCCGGCGGCTCCCGCGTCATCCCGGCCGCTCGGCTCCGCGCTATTTCGGGTTCCGGGCTCTATAAATAGAGGCTAGCGGAGCTGAGCCGCTCCCCCTCCGCTCGGGCCCCCCTGCGTCCCCAGCCCCGCCACGATAGCCGGGCCGCGCGTCACCGCGGCTAAGTTTAGAGGCGGGTGGGGACTCTGGCCGGGTCACTGCGCCCCTCGGCCGCGCCCCCGCTTCCAGAACCTTCGGTCCGGCGGCAGTCGGCCCCCCGCCCAGAGTCTCTTGGGCGGAATTAGGGGCGAGGTGTCCCAATGTTCACCATCCTCACCCTGGTCCTTTGGAGGTTCAGAGGAAAGTCGAAGTTGGGGTTAGGGGAAGGTTTGGAAATGGGGCAAGGTCTGGACTCTGAAGAGTTGCCCAGGAACTTCGGTTGGGGCTGGACTCTGAACTTTGGAGTATTTGGAAGAAGGATGGGGAAATGAGTACAGTACGGACAGCCGTTAGACTCGAACTCGCAACTCTGGGAGCTGGAAAGATTCGAATTCAGGATCCGAAAGTTCAACTTGGGAACTGAAAGTAGGAATCCAACTTGGAAAATATGCTGTAGAATTGAGAGCAACTTTCTCCCCGCGCAACTAATCAAATAGGCTCAGAGTTAACCTGAACCGCGCTCCGCGGGGCCTTTGCTGCACCTCAGCGAGAGAGAAACGGGTCAGGACATGGGTAGGGACCGCCCGCCGCTTCTCTGGGGGGTCTTGCCCGAGGGTGGGTACCTGTTCCAGCGCCCTTACAGCTCAAATCCTCTTGTGGGATGCCATCGCCCCCTGGCGGAAAAGACACGTGTTGCAGGTTTCTTTGGCAATTTCCATTCTCCCTCGGGAGAAACTGAGTCCCGCCCAGGCTGGCTTCCTTCTAGAAACCCTCTGTGCCCTTGGATTTAGAGACAAATTTTCATAGGCCATCTGTCACTGGGGCCTCAGCTCCTTCATCTTTTAAATAAACTATCGATACCTACATGCATGCTCGGTCGCTAAGTCGTGTCCGACTCTTTGCGACCCCCGTGGACTGTAGCCTGCCACGCTCCTCTGTCCATGGGATTTCCTAGGCAAGAATACTGGAGTGGGGTGCCGTTTACTCCTCCAGGAGATCTTCCTCTCCAGGGGACCTTCCCGACTCAGGGATGGAATCCTTGTCTGCTGCGGGTCCTGCACTGGCAAGCGAATTCTTTAACACTAGTCCCTAAGAGAAAGGTAATTATGAGGATTTAGCTAACAGCATGCACTCAATCTACTTTGATATTTATCTCGTTGATGGTAATATATACATGTTTTTAAATTTATAAAGTCCCTTTTCCTGAGACTGTGTGGTCTCCTCCATCATCTACTTCACATCACTTTAAAAAAAAAAAACAAAGACACCATCTCCAGAGCTTAAATGACTGTCTGGAACTCTTTTGTGTTTTTTTCTTACCGCCTGTCTCCCATGAAACCATCCACATAAGTACAGGGACCTGGTCTGATTTGCTATTAGCTGTATCTCCAGTTGGGCTTCCCAGGTGGCGCTAGTGATAAAGAACCTGTCTGTCAATGCAGGAGACATAGGAGACACGGGTTCGATTCCTGGGTGGGGAAGATCCCCTGAAGGCGGGCATGGCAACCCACTCCAGTATTCTTGCCTGGAGAATCCCATGGACAGGAGAGCCTGGTGGGCTAGGGTCCATAGGATCGCAAAAAGTCGGACACGACTGAAGCGACTTAGCACACGCGCACACACGTATCCCCAGTGTCTGTCGCACAATAGATGCTTAATACGTGGTTAGTCAAGGATGAGTGAACCGTGCAGCTCAAGACATGTCTCTGTGGCCTCACTGAATTCTCACAACCTCAGCAGTTACAGATGTGGAAGCAGCGGCTCCAGTAGTAAAGTCGCTTGGTGGAGGACCCTGTTTCTGTTCTTTGTTCATTCAAACAATATATGGTTCAGTAGTCCCTTCTGGTTTCTGGGCACTTTGATACAGCAGTGGTCACAACAGCTTCAGCCCCTGCTTGCCCAGGATGTGGTCAAGGATTATATTATTTTTATGACAGGCCTGAGTATTGCATATACTGTGTGCCAAATACAGATGTAGGCATGTTTCACATACCTCGTTTCGTCTTCCTAATAGTTCTGCTATTGTTGTTCTCGTTTTAGAGGTGAGCAAACTGACCTACATGGAGAAAGCGAGTTGCTGGCACTAGGTCACACTGCTAGTAAAGAATCCTGGGGAAAAATTACACTCAGAGCTGAGACTGCTTATGACGAAAGACTTATCATCAGTGACCCAGATAGAGAGGACCAGTATCTCCTTCTTTTTTATTCTATTTATTTCTGGCTGCACTGGGTCTTCCTTGCTGCACGTGGGCTTTTCTCTAGTTGCCAGCAGTGGGGACTGTTTTTCATTGCAGAGTGCGGGCTTCTCACTGCGGTGACTTCTCTTGTTGTGGAGCAGGGGCTCTAGGCGTGTGGGCTCAGTAGTTGTGGTGAATGGGCTTAGTTGCCTTGTTCTTCGCACGTGGATCTTCCTAGACCTGGGGTCCAACCCACGTCCCCTGCATTGGCAGGCAGATTCTTAAAAACTGGACCACCAGGGAAGTGTGGGCCAGTGTTTCCTAACTTTGCAAGAAAAATAACTAGGAACCCAGAATTTGAGATTCCATTTGTTTTTCTTTTTGGCAAGCCATGCAACCTTTGGAAGCTTAGTTCCCCAACCAGGAATTAAACCCATGCCCACTGAGTTGGGAACTCAGAGTCTTAACCACCAGGGAAGTTCCCCCAGAATTTAAGGTTCCTTTTGTGAGGGTCAAATAAAGACATTTTCAGATGAACAAGACTCAGAAATTACCTATCTAGAACATTCTCTGAAAGAGTTAGAAGAGAATGTACTCTAGCAAGAAGCAAATGAATTCAGAAGGAAGAAGTTATGGCAGAAAGTGAAGAGGAACTCAAAAGCCTCTTGATGAAAGTGAAAGAGGAGAGTGAAAAGGTTGGCTTGAAGCTCAACATTCAGAAAACAAAGATCATGGCATCTGGTCCCATCACTTCATGGGAAATAGATGGAAAAACAGTGGAAACAGTGTCAGACTTTATTTTTTGGGGCTCCAAAATCACTGCAGATGCTGATTGCAGCCATGAAATTAAAAGACGCTTGCTCCTTGGAAGGAAAGTTATGACCAACCTTGATAGTATATTAAAAAGCAGAAACATTACTTTGCCAACCAAGGTCCGTCTAGTCAAGGCAATGGTTTTTCCCGTGGTCATGTATGGATGTGAGAGTTGGACTGTGAAGAAAGCTGATTGCCGAAGAATCGATGCTTTTGAACTGTGGTGTTGGAGAAGACTCTTGAGAGTCCCTTATACTGCAAGGAGATCCAACCAGTCCATTCTAAAGGAGATCAATCCTGGATGTTCATTGGAAGGACTGATGCTAAAGCTGAAACTCCAATACTTTGGCCACCTCATGTGACGAGTTGACTCACTGGAAAAGACTCTGATGCTGGGAAAGGTTGGGGGCGGGAGGAGAAGGGGACGACGGAGAATGAGATGGCTGGATGGCATCACCGACTCTGTGGACATGAGTTTGAGTGAACTCCGGGAGTTGGTGATGGACAGGGAGGCCTGGCGTGCTGTGATTCATGGGGTCGCCGAGAGTCGGACACGACTGAGCGACTGAACTGAACTGAACAGAAAATTGTTAAGGGTTTAATTGTGCCCCCCCAAAAGATACGTTGAGTCTTTTTTTTTTTTTTTTGATACGTTGAGTCTTAACCTCCATTACTTCAGAATGTGACTATTTGGAAATAAGGTTTGATTCCTTGGTCAGGAAGATCCGCTGGAGAAGGGATAGGCTACCCACTTCAGTATTTGTGGGCTTCCCTTGTGGCTCAACTGGAAAAGAATCCACCTGTAATGGGGGAGACCTGGTTTCAATCCCTGGGTTGGGAAGATCCCCTGGAGAAGGGAAAGGCTACCCACTCCAGTATTATGGCATAGAGAATTCCATGGACTATACTGTCCATGGGGTCGCAAAGAGTCTGACACGACTGAGCTACTTTCACCTTTACAGAGACAAGTTAAAAATGGGGTAATTGGTGCATGCACGCTCAGCCACATCTGACTCTTTGCAACCCCACGGACTGTAGCTCACCAGACCCCTCTGTCCATGATATTTCCTAGGCAAGAATACTGGAGTGGGCTGCTATTTCCTTCTCCAGGGGATCTTCCCAGATCAGGGATGGAACCTGTGTCTCCTGCCTTGGCAGGCAGATTCTATACCACTGAGCCATCAGGGAAGCCCAGGAAATTATGAGTCAATTATAGAAATAAAAAATTAATTAGAAAAAATATTTTACAGTAGGCTCCTAACAAAAGGTGAAATCAATGGAGAGATAGAGACAATATGTTCATGGATATGAAAAAAGATGTCAATCTTGTCATTAATTCATCAGTCCAATGCAGTTCCCATCCCAATCTCAATAGGAGTTTTCAGGGAACTAGCTAGAAAAGCAGCTACTAAAATCTATCTAGAAGAGAAAATGGACAGGAATGGTAAAGACTGATTTGAAACTGAACAGAAGTGGGAGACTACCCTCATATGATATCAAAACATATCTAAATAAACAGTTTGGCATGGAGGCAAGAAGCAGATTTAGAGATCAATGAAATATAATAGAAATGTCAGAGATCGACCTGTGGATAAGTGGGAATTTGACAGATGACAACAGTGGAATGTAAAAAACCAGGGAAAAGGACTGACTTTCTCTCTCTCTTGTTTTTTTTTTTTTTTTGGCTGCTTGGCAGTGAGGCTTGTGGTATCTTAGTTCTCCAACCTGGGATGGAATCTGGATCCCAGCAATGAAAGCACCGATTCCTAACCTCTGGACCACCAGGGAATTCCCAGAACTGCCTTTTCAAATAAATGGTGTTGGGGACTTCCCTGATGGTTCAGTGGCTAAGACTCCACATTCCCAATGTAGGGGGCCCTGGATGGGGAACTAGATCTCACATACTGCAATGAAGATATAAGATCCTGAGTTATGCAACTAAGACCCAGCACAGCAAAATAAATTTAAAATAATAATAATAAAATAAATGGTACTGGGACAACTGCCTATATCCATCATAAATTCCTACCTTAACACATGTTCAAAAATAAGTCTCATGTGGATTCAACACAGAAAGAAAATCAAAACTAGGAAAGTATTAAAAAAAATGATAGCCTATATTTATGACCTTGGGGTATGCATGCTTCCATGCCAAGTCACTTCAGTCGTGTTCGACTCTTTGCAACCCTATGGACCGTAGCCTGCCAGGCTCCTCTGTCCATGGGATTCTCTAGGCAAGAAAACTGGAGTGGGTTGCCATGCCCTCCTCCAGGGGATCTTCCCGACCCAGGGATTGAACCCACATCTCTTATGTCTCCTGCATTGGTAGGTGGGTTCTTTACCACTAGCATCACCTGGGAAGCCCCCTTGGGTATGGCAAGCCTCTTATACATACCAAAAGTCAGGATAGACTAGATTGATAAATAGGTGCACATAAACACTAAGAATTTCTGTGTGAGGAACATAAATAGATAAAGTTAAAATACAAAGTGCAAACTAGGAGGAAATGTTTGGAATATATGTAACTGACTAACAGGATTGGAATTCATAAAGCACTCCTGCAAATTAATAGTAATAAAAAAGGCATACAACCCCGTTTTAAAAATGGGCAAAGGATATGAGCAACCAAATCACAGAAAACAAAATATTTAAGGGCAATAAACTCACGAAATAATGTTCTCTCTTCTTAGTAATCAGAGAGTTACAAGTTGGAACAGTGTGATACGATCTTTCAGGAAATGACTAATACTAACTCATCAACCAGGTCTCTGCTAAGATGTCCCTTCCTCTAGGAAGCTCTTCCTGGCCCTCGGGCTGGATTAGGTGTCCCTGTCCCCACCCCGCTCCCTGGCCCTCTGGAGTCTTCTATCGAGCCCTGCCCACTCTGGGTCGCCCCTGTTGGGGAACAGGTCTGTCCCTCCGAATGCGTTGTGAGCTCCAGGAGAGCAGAGCGGGGCTGTCGTTATCCTTGGTCACCACTGTGTCACTAGCAGTGCCTAGCACAGAGCTGGGAACAGAGGAGACACTCGGGGATCATATGTGGAATTAAAGAATGAGTGAACGGGGAAACTGAGGCCAAGTCGGTGACAGAACTGGGATTCAAACCCAAGTCTGTACTGAGAGAAGGAACCTAGTTTGATATCCTGCCATCTCTTCTCCTTTAAGCCTCGCCCAGAGCCCGGGCACACTAGAGGCGTTCAATAAGGGCACCGAAATCAAACGGCTTGGCAGCCCAAGACACTCAGGGCGAGAGGTCGACAGCTCTCTCCAACACAAACCTCAGGACCATAGAGAGCTGCAGTCCTCCAGGACCATAGAGTGCTGCGCCGGGACCGCCCCTCTACTCTACTCTTTTGGGGAACGTTGGGAGCTGGCTACAGGGCTAGAGAGGCCGGAAGTGCGGCGAGCCTGGGGCCGCGCTGGCCGCGCGGGCGGTGGGAAGCCTCTATCTCCCTCCGGTCTTTTCCTCGCGGCCCGGGGGCAAGGAGGTGGGTCCTCGGGGAGCTAAGACAGCCGGGCTAGGGCGAGAGGGGTCGGGGGTGGAGACTTCCGGCGGCGATTGGCAGCTGCCAGTCAATCGGTACAGCGTCTAAGAGATTGAGGAGGTGGAGCGAGGGGAAGGCATCCAGGTGCGAGCCCTGGGGCGGGGCGGACGGATGGTTGGTGACAGTGGTCAGGCCTGGCAGACGGAAGGTGGGGAGCTGTGAGGGCGGGAGAAAAGAAGGTTGGGGCCCTGGAGGGCGTGGCGAATGGAGAGAGTGGACCGGTAAGGGGCGGGGCAAGCCGGAGGTGGTGGCTGTATGGGGCGGGGCCTTATAGAACCTATCTCGCTCCCTGGGTGTCTGGAGGTAGACGCTATCGAGCCCTGGAATTTTTTTTTGCGGTGAGGGTAGGGGGAGCGACTGTGACTGGAGGTTGGAGGGGCGGTTCCTGCTGGGGAATGCTGATGTCTCATTGGCTCCCAACACCACGTCTTCATTTTCAGGCCCCAGAAGGAGCTAGGGATGGACGAAGAGGGAGTACACAAGCCCGCTGGCCCACCCGCAAGGAAGAAATTTCTCATTCCTATGGACGAGGATGTGGTCCCTCCTCCTGGGGTAGGACTAGGAGATGAGGGAACCGCTGAGAGGCTTGGAGGGGTTGGTTAGGAGGAAGGGGCCTGTAGAACCGCAGTGTGGGTTAGGAAATGTTGGGGCCTGAGTTACCTTGAGAAGACAGTCCTTTGATCTATGCAGGTCTCAGTTTCCCCACCTGTAAAATGTCATAGGAGGGCTCAGGCAGAGTTAGAAAACCAGTACCAAGGGGACTAGCTCTGGAATGTTTCACGTGCTCAGCATCTTGGTTCTGCAAAAGCGTGAATTTATTGCTGAACTTTAAGAATTGGAAGGTTTTGCGGTTTTGAAGTAAGTCTGCACATCTAACATCTGGTAAATAAAGGATCTGGCAGCACTGAATTCTCAACCCCACAGGAACACAATTGGCTGGTGCTAAGTACTGGCTGCCACCTATGTGCTATGAAGAAAAAGAAAGTAAGCTAAGGATATATGGTGTGATGGGAAGCGAGAGCTACTTTAGATAGAACAGTCAAGGGAGGGCTTCTTGGAGGAGATGATGCCTTTGCTGAGATGTAAAAGAGGTGAGGGAACGAGCACTGTGATATGGGGCGGAAGGAAACAGCAAGTGCAAAGGCCCTGAGGTGGGAGAAAACCTGATGCATTTTAGGGCAGCTGGAAGGCCAGTGGGGCTGGAGTAGAGAAAACCAAGGGGGAGGAGATAGAAAGTGAGATCTCTGAGGCGGAGGGGCAGGGACAGCTCTTTTTCTAAAAGTCTGGAGGGCTGTGGTGACAGCTTCAGCTTTTACTCTAAGGCAGGAGCCACCTCAGGGCTCTGAGCAGAGGAGGGACATGTATGACTCAGTGCAGGGAGCAGACTGGGGATAAGGGCCGGTGAGGGAACTGGTGAGGATGTGACTGCAGCCGCCCGAGGGAGAGGAGAAGGTGGTTGGGGCCAGGGTGGTGGTGGCCGAGGAGGTAGGAAGAAGTGGCTGGATTCAGACTTCGTGTGCCCTCTCACATCTCTTCCCACAGGCCAAGCCTTTATTCAGATCCACACGGAGCCTGCCCACCGTGGAGACCTCACCCCAGCCAGGCCCTCAGACCTATGCTGAGTACGCCCTCTCTGGACCTCCAGGCGGGGCTGAAGCCGCACACCCCGTGGGGCCAGAACCCCTGGCAGGAGAGACCCCCAACCAGGCCCCCAAACCAGGAGCAAAATCCAACAGCATCATTGTGAGCCCCCGGCAGGTGAGGATGGGAACGGAGAAGCGGGACTTTGGACTTTCTGGTGGGAAATGCATATTTAAGGAGGGCTTTCTGGTTGGCAAGGAAGGTCTGAGTTCCACCCGCTGTGCTCTCAACAGCGCCATTCATCCATTCAGCTAGTGTGTGTGGGTTGAGGATGCCCCGTGTCCTAGTCCTTTCGGGCTGTTCTAACAAAAATACCGCAGACTAGTGGCTTAAAGAGTGAACATTTATTTCTAACAGTTCTGGAGGCTGGAAGTCCAAGATCAAGGTGCTGGCAGGTTCCATGTCTAGTGAGGACCCGTTTCCTGGTTCATAGCCAGCTGTCTTCTCACTGTGTCCTCACAGCTTCAGAAGGGGAGAGGAGCTCCTGGAGTCTCTTTTATAAAAACACTAATCCCATTCATGACACTTCCGCCTTCATGACCTTATCACCTGCCTTTACCTCCTAAGAAAGAATCTGCCTGCAATGCAGGAGCCGCAAGTTCGATCCCTGGGTTGGGAATATTCCCCTGGAGGAGGGCATGGCAACCCACTCTAGTATTTTTGCCTGGAGAATCCTATGGACAGAGGAGCCTGGAGGGCTACAGCTCATGGGGTCGCATAGAGTTGGACAAGACTGAAGTGATGCAACACATAGCACGTACCATCACATTGGGGTTAGAATTTGGCCTGTGCATTTTGGGGAGACACAGACATTCAGTCCATAATGCCCCAATTCTTTTTTTAAGAATGATATTTGCCATAGGGGAAATACGAGCCAAAACCACAATGAGATACCACTTCATATCCACTGGGATGGCTCGAATCAAACGGATAGACAGTACCAAGGGTGGGGAGGGTGGGGAGGACCTGGAATCCTCGTACAGTGCTGGTGGGAATATGAAACGGTGTGGCCACTTTGGAAAACAGTCTGGCGGTTCCTCAAATGTTTAAACATGCAGTTACCATATGGCCCAGCAACTCCACCTCTAGGATATACCTGGAAGTGTATCCTGGGTATATACATTTGGGTTTTATGGCCTAGGTATATACATTTGGGTTTATACTTTTTGTTGAATGTGAAAATGCTGCTGTGAACATTTAGTACCAGTGTTTGTGTAGACATGTTTCCAGTTCTCTTGGGTATTTATCTAGGTGTAGATTGGCTGGGTCATGTGGCAATGCTGTGTTTAACTTTCTCAGGCACCCCCAAACTGTCTTCTAAAAGGCTGCACCACTTTACTTTCCCACCAGCCGTGGGTGAAGGTTGCATTTCTGCCATATCCTCCCCACTTCTCGTTGTTGGTCTTTTGGATTTTGGCCATTCTAGGAGGGTGTGAAGTGGACAGAACAATCCTTTAAAAATTAAAATCGGATCCCGCCTCTCCCTTACCCAAAGCCCTTCTACGGCTACTGGCATCTCAGGTCAAGATGCTCCAGGGCTGCAGACCCTTCCCACCACCTTCTCTGACCACACACCACCACCCTGCTCCCCACACGAGAGCAGATCCACACCTTCATTCGAGCTGAATTCCACTTCACTTGGTGATTACATGTCCATCCCCCAGGTGCTTTTTTGGAGGGCATTGTGCTGGGTCTTTGTTGCCTCACACAGGCTTTCTCTAGTCGTGGGAATTGGGGTCTGCTCTCTAGTTGCACTCCGCGGTCTTCTCGTCGCGGTGGCTTCTCTTGTTGCCGAGCGCAGGCTCTAGAGGGCATGGGCTTTAGTAGTTGCGGCACGTGGGCTCAGTAGTTGTGGTTCCCAGGCTCGAGAGCACAGGCTTGATAGTTGTGGTTGTGGTGCTCGTGCTTAGTTGCTCCACAGCATATGGGATCTTCCCAGACCAGGGATCGAACCCGCATCTCCTGCATTGGCAGGTGGATTCTTTACCACCGAGCTTCCAGGGAAGTCCCCCAAGCTGCCTTTGCTTAATGTCTGTGTCCCCCACAGGGGCCGGGATCTGTGTTCTCTTGGTCAGACTTAGAAATAGATCAGCGCTTGACTTGCTCAGAGTATATCTGTCTTGGGCTACAGAGTAGAGTGTCAGGGGTGTTTAGAGGGAGGCGTCTGCTCAGCAGACGCCAGGGGTCTAACCCTGTGGAGAGTCACAGGCACCCTGAGGAGCTTCCTCCTGAGGACCCTGGGGAGCCACAGCAGGGCTTAGAGCAGGGGAAGGGCAGGCTTGTGCTTTAGGAAGAGCTGTCTGGCTCCTGTTTGGAGGGTAGCCGGGAAGGGCAGGGGAACAGGAGGAGGTGGGGTGGGAGCCGTGGCACTGGAAGGGGAGGCATTTCTGGGGGATGCTTAGAAGCTAGGTGTCCTGCTTGGGGGAGGGGAGGCAGAGGGAAGCCCTGGGTCTCTGGATGGTGGGCCATCCCTGAGTTGGGGCTGGGAGGGGTGGCAGGTATGGGGCCAGTGAGGTCGACACGTGGGGACAGGCATCCAGTGGCCACAGGACACAAACTGGGGCTGGGAGAGAAGACTGAGTCCGAGAGGTCCAGGGACCCTTAGATTAAGGCCGAGGGCCAGGGAAGGCTTCCCTGGTGGCTCCATGGTAAAGAACCCACCTGCCAATGCAGGAGATGTGAGTTCCATCCCTGGGTCAGGAAGACCCCCTGGAGAAGGAATTGGCCACCCACTCCAGTATTCTTGCCTGGGAAATCCACCAGAGAAGCCTGTCGGGCTACGACTGAAGCGACTAAAGAACAGGGCCGGAGAGGGGGGGCCTAGGTCAGAGCCCCAGCACCCAGAACATTCCGGGCTGAGGAGAGGGGTCTGGGGAGAGGAGGAGAGCAGAGCTGGAGAAGCCCCGGGTGCAAAGCAGGAGGAGGGTGCAGAGGGGTGGAGCAGAGGTGGGAGGAGGGCCCTGGGGTGGCGGTGGGTGGGGTGGTCCCAGGGCCCCCCACTAATGGCTTTGCTCCTCCCTTCACCCAGAGGGGCAACCCAGTGCTGAGGTTCGTGCGCAACGTGCCCTGGGAGTTTGGGGACGTGCTCCCCGACTACGTGCTGGGCCAGAGCACCTGTGCCCTCTTCCTCAGGTGAGCGCTGGGGCCGCCCACCCTCCAGACAGCCTGGGAGTGGGGTGCTCTGGGTGTTCTGGGCTGTCGGGGGAGGAGGAGACCCCGGGGCGTGGGCCTTGGTGTGACCCCATGGAGGAGGCAGAGATCTTGGCCCGTAAGTACCCAGAACAAGAGCGGAGGTCTCGGGTCCAAGGGAGGAGAGGCTAAGGCCAGAACTCCTGCCTCTTGAGGGAGGAGGGGGCCTCATGTCGCAGACCCTCAGAACTAGAGCCAAGGTTTTGGTAACCTTCACCAGTTAAACAGGATTCCCCCCTCCACTCCTGGGGGCCCTTCTCCAGACAAAGCCAGACAGGGGAAGTGAAACTTGCTAAGTTCCTGTCCTCCTTGTGGGGTATGGAGCTGGCGGCTGCTGGGCAGAGATGCCCCTTCATTCCTGGGTGGCAAAGCTGTCCCACCCCTCCCTGCCAGCACCCTCAGAGGCCAAAGCAGGCAGTCCTGGGGGCGGGTAGGTGGGCCCTGCTTCCCCAGACCAGCTATGCAGCACCCCCTGACCCTAACCCCTGGGGAACGAATGCTCCACCCGAAACCCAGAGGTCTTCTCTTCCTTGGTGAAGAATCTGGGGATCCACCCTTCCAGGGAGCCAGAGCCAGGCAGCCCTCTCTGCCAGGCCCCGCTGTGCTCCATTCTTGAAGGATGACCTTGGGCGAGTCACTCTCTGAGCCTCAGACCCCAGCAAGCCTGTCTGCCTCACTCTCCAGCCCTCCAGCCAGAGGGCTTCTGGTGTGTTTCAGGCAGAGACCTCCCAACTCCTCTCTCTCTCCCCACCCACCAGCCTCCGTTACCACAACCTCCACCCAGATTACATCCACCAGCGGCTGCAGAGCCTGGGGAAGAGCTACGCCCTGCGGGTCCTGCTCGTCCAGGTGGATGTGGTAAGCAGGGGTCACTCCCCCTGGGCCTCAGTGTCCCTGTCTGTGAAATGAGGAGCCTTGGGTCTCTTGGTTGCCAGGTGGGTGTTGAGTCCTTTCCAAGGAGGAATGCAAGTCGGAACCTCAATGGGGAGTTTCTTGCATCTGAGCCGCAACCTGTGTTGGCGAGGAGGTGGGATGGTCAGATTACCCATCTTTCCTTTCGCACGCACCAGCCCTCTGCCACCTAAATACTTCTTGAACCTGTTTCTTTCTCTCTGTCCTCGCAGCCCCACCCTGATCCAGGCCCTTGCTTCTCCTGCCTGGGTCTCTGCCCCAGCCTCTTCTCATCTCGTGGCCGCCAGCTTTACCCCTCTGCAAGCGGAGGGTTCTTCAAACACACAGACCTGAGGTCCAAACCCCCATAGCCCCCCAGTGCCCTCTGTGAAGCCCTGTATGACCCAGTCCCTGCCCTACTCTCCCAGCTCATCCCTCAGCTTCCAATGATCACCCTTTCATTTCACATCTTCCATCCTATAGCAGTGAATTCCATTTCCTCAAGCCCTCTCTCCCTTTCCTTCATTTGCACACACTGTTCCCCTGTCAGAAATTCCCTTTTCTGCTGTCCTTTGTTACCCTCACTCCTCATCCTCCTTCAGGTCCCAGCTCAGATGTCCCCTCCTCCAGGAAGCTCTCCCTGATCCTCCGGGTACAACAGATGCTCCTCTGGCTTCTCCGCCTCAGCCCTGGGCACTCTGGGTCATCACTGTCTAGGGATGGGTCTGTCCCCCTCATCAGACTGTGAGTCCCCAGAAGACAGAGTCAGGGCTGGCCTGGTCACTGCTGGATCCTGGGACTGCCCTGCCTGGGTCAGGCACCCCATCGGAGAATAGGGAGTGTCAGTTGAGTGAAAGACTCTTGGCTTCCTAAGGTGCTCAGCTTTTAAGACTCTTTAACTCCTTGCTTTCTCCCAGAGCCCTCATTCTGGTTTTCTTCTCTCAGAAAGATCCTCAGCAGGCCCTCAAGGAGCTGGCTAAGATGTGCATCCTGGCCGACTGCACCCTGATCCTTGCCTGGAGGTGAGATGGAGGCTCCCCCTCAGGTCAGGCTCCATCCCAAGAGTTCTCCCCCCTTCCACCTCCAGACCTTCCCTCTTCCTCCCAGGAATGCCCTGTGTGAACCTGGTCCAGGCACTGCCTCTCTGGGCTTCAATTTCTTTTTTAAAATATTTTATTTATTTTTGATTTATTTGTTTTTGGCTGTGCTGGGTCTTTGTTGCTGCGCGCAGACAGTGATGGAGCGAGCAGGGGCGGCTTGCTAGTTGTGGTGCGTGGGCCTCTCACCGTAGTGGCTTCTCTTGCTGTGGAGCTTGGGCGCTAGAGATCACAGGCTCAGTAGTTGTGGCTCACGGGCTTAGTTGCCCTGAGACACGTGGGCTCTTCGTTCCCCGACCAGGTATCGAATCTGTGTCCCCTGCATTGACAGGCGGATTCTTAACCACTGGACCACCACGAAAGTCCCCGGGCTTCAATTCCTTTATCTGTAAAACAGCGTCTTAATATCTTTCTTACAGGGTTGTAGGCACAAAAGGTGACATAGATCAAATTCCCAGGACCATGCTAGGTACTTATGAGTTAGACATAAAACCTGGCTGAATAATTAATTCTAAGTCTAGGTTTATAAAGATCATTTTGATTGGTTCTTCATAGGGAAAAGAGATCCCTCCCTTACACCATAATCAAAATGAAGTCTTGATGATTATAGACATAAAAAGAAAAGCTACAGTAAAAGTATAAGAAATTATATATATATATGGCTTTCCTGGTAGCTCAGCTGGTAAAGAATCCACCTGCAATGCAGGAGACCCTGATTTGATCCCTGGGTTGGGAAGATATCCTGGAGAAGAAACAGCTACCCACTCCAGTGTTCTGGCCTGGAGAATTCCATGGACGGTATATAGTTCATGAAGTCACAAAGAGTTGGATATGACTGAACGACCTTCACTTATGTGTGTGTATGTGTGTGTGTGTATATATATATATATATGTTCTTGTGCTGGGAAAGTCTTTCAAAGCAAGACTCAAAACCCAGAAGCGATAAAGGAAAAGGCTGGCTGATTTGAGAAAATTAAAATTTTAAACTGCTGGATAGTAAGAGATACTCTGCTGCTGCTGCTAAGTTGCTTCAGTTGTGTCCGACTCTGTGCTACCCCATAGACGGCAGCCCACCAGGCTCCCCGTCCCTGGGATTCTCCAGGCAAGAACACTGGAGTGGGTTGCCATTTCCTTCTCCAATGCATGAAAGTGAAAAGTGAAAGTGAAGTTGCTCAAAGTTAAAAGACAAGTGACACATGAAGAGGAAATACTTGCTATATATGATAAAAAGACTTAAGATCCCTAATTTACTTTTATTTTTTAAAAGAAACTTTATTTATGTATTTGTTTTTGGCTGTGCTGGGTCTTTGTTGCTGTTTGCAGACTTTGTCTAGTTGTGGAGAGCGGTGGCTTCTCTTGTTGCAGAGCGCAGGCTCCAGGGTGCTTGGGCTTCAGTAGTTGTGGCTCACAGGCCCTTCAGTAGTTGCATTTTCCAGGCTCTAGAGTTTAGGCTCAGTAGTTGTGGCTCATGGGCTTAGTTGCTGTGAGGCATGTGGAATCTTCCTGGACCGGGGATCGAACTTGTGTCCCCTGCATTGGCAGACAGATTCTTATCCACTGCGACACCAGGGAAGTCCTAAGATCCCTAATTTATATGTTTACATATAAATGTTTTATTTATACAGTTCAAAATATTTACATGCTTATATTCACAGGAATGTATTTAAACATGTATTATGTATTTATATAGAGAAAGGACCTCCTACAAATCAGTAAGAAAAATAGCCCAGGAGCTCCCTGGTGGCCTAGTGGTGAGGAGATCCTGGGCTTTCACTGAGGTGGCCTGGGTTCAGTCCCTGGTCGAGGAACTGAAATCCTGCAAGCCATGCAGTGCTGCCAAAAAAAAAAAAAAGCCCGATTTTAAAAGTCTAAAGCAGGTTGTCAAGAAGACATGAAAAAACTGTCAGTCATACAGCTTGTCAGGAAATGTCAATTTTCAAAGAATGAGGTGTTATTTTTCACCCATTAATTTGGTGAAAATGTCAAGAAACAGGCACCTGCATGGCTGGTTAGCAGGAAACTTGACTGGTGATTAAAGTGGAAAATAGTCATGCTTTTTAACGCAGTTCTTCATCCTGTGAGTCTCCTTCACTCCTCAGGTTTAGCTCAGTTCTGACACTCTCTGCCTGGAGATGAGGTCGGATCCCCCAGGTTAATGGCTCACAGTGCTGCCCCATCCCACACACGCTGCAGGCGCCAGTCACAAGCCCAGGGAATCACCTGTGCTCTGAACAGAGGCTGCAGGTCAAGACCTCCAATGACCCTTGCTCAGGTTTGATTATTTTGCTAGAATGGCTCTCAGGACTCAGGGAAACACTTATATTTACCAGTTCATTACAGGATACACTAAAGGATACAAACAGGTACACAGGGCAAGGTCTGCGAGGGTCCTGAGCACAGGAGCTTCTGTACCCAGGGAGCTGGGTGTGTGTCACCCTCCTGGTGTGGATGTTTGCCAGCCTGGAAGCTCCCTCAATCCCAGGATTAGTGTTGAGATTCTATGGCAGCTTCTCACATAGGCATGATTACTTATTAACTCTGTTTCCAGCCCCTCTTCCCTCTAAAGGATTGGGGGTGGGGTGGGAAATTCCAAGCTTCTAATCCTGGCTTGGACTTTCCAGTTACCAGCCCCCCATCTAGGAGCCACCCAGGGTCACCTCTGTGAAGCAGAAGCAGCCCTTGGTGATCCTATCACTTGGGCATTTACAGGGGTTTGGAGCGCTGTGTCAGAACAGGGACAGAGACCAGTATATATCTTCTGTTAGCTCATAGGAGCCTTTCAGACTGGCTTCTTTAAGGTTTCCCCATGTCTTTTTTTTTAATTCGTTTGGCTGCATGGGGTCTTAGTTGTGGCATGCAGGTTCTTTCACTTGAAGCATGTGGGATAGTTAGTTCAGGATGCAGACTCTTGGTTGCATGTGAGATCTAGCTCCCTGACCGGGACCCTGCATTGGGAGCGCGGAGTCTCAGCCACCGGACCACCAGGGAAGCTCCCTTCCGCGTCTTTTCGTGTCTTGGTAGTTCATTTGCTATCACTTTGCTACTCACTGTCTGAATCCATTCTTTTTCCGCTGTGTAGTCTTCTACCTGTAGCCCCGTATTGGTGGACACTTGGCTGATTCCCAGGGTTTTGCTGTTACAGCGACACTCCCATTACTGCCCCCAGCCCCAGGGATGGGTTTTGAGGCCAAAGGGTAAATGTATTTGTCATTCTGTGCCCTCCCTAGGGATGTGTTACCGCTATACTTTTTGACTACTTAGAAAAATGTACTTGTGTATTAGTTATATATTAAAACAGAAGCAAGTATGAAAAATTGGTCTCTCTTTACTGTGGGAAGTAGCACAGCGGTGTATGGGGAGCCCGGCTGTGTGATATTGGGCGAGTGACTCAGCCCCACTCGTCTCAGTTTCCCCCTCCATTGTCATGGATTGAAAATAACTGCCTTACAAGATCTCTCAAGAGAGCCCAGAAGCTTCTGAAGATAAAGGGTTTTGGACAGTGTCTGGAATGCAGCTAGGCCCCCACACGGGGAATATTTCCCATGTCTTTACATCCAAACTAGGGAATATTTTGGACCCATTAAATAAATGGGGTCAAGGGACTTTCCTAGTGCTCCGGTGGCTGAGACTCCGTGTTCCCAAGGCAGGGGGCCCGGGTTCGATCCCTGAACTAGTCAGGGAACTAAATACCATGTGCTGCAACTGAAGATCCTGCCTGCTGCAAACAAGACCTGGCACAGACAAATAAAGACAAATATTTTTAAAAAAGTAAATGGGGTTGCGCTCTGCCTTCCGATGTGGAAGAATGTCCTCACTGTACTTGGGAACAAAAGTGAAAGTGAGGAAGTGAATACAGCATGTCCTGAACAAATGATTAAGAACAGTCCCCTCTGCGACTAGAGCAAAAGCAACAAAGCCCACAGAAAGACAGAGAATTAAAAAATGAGCATTGAGAATACAAATCAATGTTTAATCAACAAACATTGTCCTCTAGCTAGACTCTGAAGGCTGACAAAATGCCTCAAGACAAACACTTGAGGAAAAAGGCTAGCTTTTTCCTGGTGTGAATAAACTTGGGTTCCTCTATTCTGTACACCGACAGGCCCGTTTAGTGATTTAGTTGTTTCAGCTACTTTTGAGACAGTTAATTACATGTCAGAAAAACCCAGTGCCTAATGGAAACATGAATGGTGACTGTGAGGTTAGTTGCAGCAGTCAGCTCCTAGAACTTCCCTTTTGAAGGTGTGCTGCATATAAAACCTCCCTCCCAGAATAGCTGCTGCTGCTAAGTCACTTCAGTCGTGTTTGACTCTGTTCGACTCTGTGCGACCCCATAGACGGCAGCTCACAAGGCTGCCCCGTCCCTGGGATTCTCCAGGCAAGAACACTGGAGTGGGTTGCCATTTCCTTCTCCAATGCATGAAAGGAAAAGTGAAAGTGAAGTCGCTCAGTCGTGTCCGACTCTTAGCGACCCCATGGACTACAGCCCACCAGGCTCCTCCGTCCATGGGATTTTCCAGGTGAGAATACTGGAGTGGGGTGCCACTGCCTTCTCCGCCCAGAATGGCTAGTATTTCTTAAATAGGCTTCTAAGCACCAGGCATGGACTTGTTTAATTGTCATTAGCATCCACCCCTCTTCCCTACTGGCTCAGCCGTAAAGAATCTGCCTGTAAAGAATCTGCCTGCAAAGCAGGAGACTGGGGTTCAATCCCTGGGTCGGGAAGATCCCCTGGAGAAGGGTATGGCAACCCACTCCAGTACTCTTGCCTGGAGAATCACATGGACAGAGGAGCCTGGCGGGCTACAGTCCATAGGGTTGGAAAGAGTCGGACATGACTGAGTGACTAACACTTAGTACTTAGCACACACACCCCCCACTTGACAGGTGAGGCAACCAAGGCCCAGAGAGATGAAAGTTCTTGGCCCAGGATAACTCAGGTGGGAAGTGGGGCCTGAACCCCACTGGTCAGGCCCCCAAGCTATGGCCCTTAGCCATGTCTTAGAAAAGACTTGTCAAGGTGTGCCCGCCCAGCAGGGGCTACCGCCAGGGGACATTTAGGTGAGGTTGAGAACATTCATTTCTCTATATTAAAAGTTTGGAATTCTAGCATCAGCAAATGAAATTAATGTAAAACATGACCCCCCTGCCCTCTTTCCCTGACCCGAATGTCTCTCACCCCAGCCCCGAGGAGGCCGGGCGGTACTTGGAGACATACAAGGCCTACGAGCAGAAGCCGGCTGATCTCCTGATGGAGAAGCTGGAGCAGGACTTCGTTTCCCGGGTGAGGCACCCTCCCCTCCCTGTCTGGGCCTCCCCCAGCTCCTCCTGGGGGTCTGAACTGCAGTCCTCAAGTCATACCTCTCCCCCCCGCACCCCGACCCTCAGCTTCCAGTCACTTCTGCCCCAACAGCAGCTAGCAGGGTCTTCCTAAGCCTGCTTTCTTCAGCTCAAAACACTTGGGTGGGGACTTCCCTGTTGGTCCAGTGGCTAAGCCTCCGAGCTCCCAATGCAGGCGGCCTGGGTTCTATCCCTGGTCGGGGAACTGGATCCCATGTGCCATAACTATTTGGAAGTCACAACTAAACCTCCTGCATGCCACAACTGACACTTGGCACAGTCAAATAAATAAATATTAAACAAACACCCAAACCCTCCCATGGCTCCCCAGTGCCCTCACCACACTCCCCAAGGTCCTGCCTGTTTGACCCAGCAGCCCCTGCCTCCTCATTCTGTCACTCCTGTGTCCATCCTGTTCCTCTCTTGATTAGTTGCCTGATCTGGTCTTTCTCCTATCTTAGCTCCAATGCTTCCTTCTCCAGGAAGTCTTCTGGGATCCCCAGGTCAGGTCAAGTGCCCACACTGGGCTCCCTCAGCCCTGCCTGTCTGGGTCACTGTGTCTGGAACTGATCTGCCTCTCACAGTGGAATAGGAGCTCCAGGAGGGCAGGGCTTGGTTTGTCTCAGACCTGCTATGTCCCCAGCACCACCAAACACTCAGGGAGTGCTCGGAGAATAGTTGCTGAATGAACTGAATTGGGGCTCCAACGAAAGGGTAATGGAGGATGCCCCCAGCTACCCTTGTGCAGGGTGTTGTGAGAACCCCTATTTTTCGAAAACGTAGGCCCAGAGAGGTCAGTTCCTATGCCCAGGGACTCACAGGGAGAAGGCAGTGGGGCCTGGTTTTGAACTGGGGTCCAACTTCAGAGTCTACAGTCTTCCCCGGGGCAGAACAAGCTCAAGGTAAATGACTTATCTTCTCATCCCATGACCAGTACCCTCTCAGCTAGCTGGAGATCACTCTGAGATGACCTTTTAATCATCAAAACACATAATCAAAAAACACACCCCCAAAGCATTACTGAGCGCTTCCTGCATGCAGAGCAGCCTAGGGACACAGCAGTGACACAGGGCCGCCCTCACAGGCTCAGTCTTGTTTTCTTCTCCCACCTTTGCCCCCCTCTCTCCTTTCCCTCCAGGTGACTGAATGTCTGACCACCGTCAAGTCAGTCAACAAAACGGACAGTCAGACCCTCCTGACTACTTTTGGGGTGAGGAGCAATTGCCTTGTGCCGATTGACATTTCTACCTGCTTTGCTTTTCGAGGAAGCTGCCCACCCATTTCCTTCTACCTCCCAGTGCCCCCTCCCCATCCTTCCTGCCTCCCCCGGCCCCTGCAGGATCTCCCTGCCCTCCAGGAATATCGTACACCCACCGAGCAGCTGGGGGCAGGGGAGGTTTTGGGTTTACCTCCCCTGACCACTCGCTTCTACCTTCCTCAGTCTCTGGAACAGCTCATAGCTGCATCCCGGGAAGATCTGTCCTTGTGCCCAGGTCTGGGACCCCAGAAGGTAAGAGCCCGGGGAAATGGGCTTGAAGGGCTAAGGGCAGGAGGGAGCTCCAAAGAAATGGGACCGCAGGTTCCAAAGTTCTGAGGTTTCAGAAGGCCCAGAGAGGGTAGGAACTAGCCCAACCTCACACAGCCAGTCTGGGATACAATCTAGATCTGACTACTTCTCTCCTCGCCCCCACAATGTCCCCTCCAAGTGAGGAGAAAAAGAACCAGAAGCCCCCTCTGATGTACCAAACAAATGGCTCATTTAATGACCAGTTCCTTTTCTTCCTCCCCCCTCTCCAGGCCCGAAGGCTGTTTGATGTCTTCCATGAGCCCTTCTTGAAAGTGCCCCACTGACCCCAGATGCCAAGGAGGTCCTCGGTGTAATAATAAAGCACTTTTTTCTGGCCTAGGCTCTGGCTGGTGTGGTGTGGGGTCAGTGGGAGGGGGGTTCTTTGCTCCTGCTTTCTGATGACCCAGGTGGCCACCTTCAGCTTGTCTGAGTCGCAGCCATCAGGCTCCCCGGTGGACACTTACACGGGATCCTGCTGCGGCTTCTTCTTCCGCTTTGTCTCCTGTCCCGTGGGAGCCACCTGCCCAGACTCGGGATTCAGCGGGGGCTCTGGCATCTCCTCCTGGGATGCTGTCTCGGGCACCTGGCTTTTCTGGCCCTGCTTTTTCCTCTTCTTAGTGCATGCTGGATCTGCCCTGGCCTCAGGCTGCCCCGTATCTGGCAGCTCGGGCTCCATCGTCTCGCCATGGGGGTTAGTCTCCTCAGGCCTGGGCTCTGGCGCTAGGTGCCCTCTTTCTTTCTTCTTCTTCCTGGTGGATGCTACAGCTGCCTGAGGCTCAGCAGCACCTGGCAGCTCGGGCTCCATCCCCTCTGCCTGTGTTTCCACCACCTCTGTCCCTGGCTCCATCATCACATTTTGCTTTTTTTCTTTCTTCCTTCTCTTTTTGGGGGATCCCAGAGCTGCCTCAGCCTGTGGCTCCACATCAGGTGGCAGTTCAGGCTCCATCACCTCCCCTGCGAGCTCAAGAGGCTTCACCTCTGGCTCTGTTACCTCCATCCCTGGCTCCCTCTTCCCTTTGTAGCTCTTTTCCCTTTTCTTCTTTGAGGACGGCAGTGGGATGGCTTCCTCCTGCGGCTCCGTCTTCACCTGCAGCTGAGACTCCGCTGTCGTCCCCTCCACCGGCTCCATCTCTCCTGGCTCCTTCTGCTTCTTCCTCTTCTTTCTGGGGGACAGGACTGTCTCTTCCAGAGGCTCCCTTTTAACTCTGAGTTGTAGCTCCTCCACTATCTTTTCTTTGGATTCTGGCATCCCTGTTTCTGGCTTGACCATTTCGACAAACTCTTTGGGCTTCTTTTTCCTCTTCTTGGTGGTGGACGGGGACAGTGCTCCTGGAGGCTCCAACATCTCAACAACGGGCTCTGTTGCCGGTGGCTCTGTCACCTCTAGTTCTTTCAGCTGCTGCTTTTTTCTCTTCTTCCCCACATCCAGCTCTGGGGACCCCAAAGCTGTGTCCACCTCCAGGGTCCCATGCTCATTCACTGCCTCCTGAGGAACTGAGGCTTCTGGCAAGTGTCTCTTCTTTTTCCTCTTCCCTGAGGCCAGGGACTTCAAGGCCAAGACCGACCCAGGCCCTGTGACTGGTGGGCTGCCTCCGAAGGCACAGAACCGAGGCTTCAGGCCAGGGGGTATCTGTGGTGGGGGACTTGAGGGAATGGACTGCAGTAGAGTCCCTGACAGGGATTCCTGGGGACCCTCAAAGATCCTCAGGCTGCCCTGGGGTGCCGGGGCACAGGTGAGTCCCCCTCCTGCCTCCGCTGAGGGGGCCAGCAGGGTTGCTTCTCCTCCAGCTCTGGGGCCACTGCTGCTGAGAACCCGGTAGCGGTGCCGCTTGCCTGCCAACTTGCCCTTCACAATCTGGGAGCCAGAGAGAGGCACGAGTCGTCCGTTGAGGCTGAAAATTGAAAAGAGAAGGGCAGAAGCTTGATCAGATTCTTTCGGTGGGACAGGGGACAGCAGTTGAGATGCAGCATTTCTGGGTTCCCCAGGAAAGCCCCCTTTAAGTACCCCACCTCGTTCAGCTACTGGGGTGAGAAATGTTCCCGGGAGTTGGCATGGGACCTCTTACCAGTCTGGAGCGAAGTCTACAGGGGCCTGGATGAGCCACAGCTCTGTATCTGGGCCGGTCAATGCCTCCAAAGAGAAACGACTGTGTTCTGAGGCTGGGGGCGTCGCAGTAAAGTTGGGGGGACAAGAAAACCGAGCAGCACCTACAGAAGGGTAAATGGTCATTTGTTCCGGTCCAGTCCTCCAGGGCGCCTATCGGTCCATTGGTCTCAACTTCTTGAGCGCCCCAATTCTCTTACCACGCCTTTCCTCTTCCCTGTCTGTTCCCCAGAAGCGCGTCTAGACCGCCATCCTAACCCTAGTTCTCCCCACCAGTATCCCCTCCACGACCCTCAAATATCCTCTATCTGAATGCCTCCCCGTCCCCACCATCCCCCGGGGGATATATTCTCCGCTTGGACAGATTCTTTTGGTGAGACGGGGGGACAGCAGCTGAGAAGAGGCATTTCTGGGTTCCCGAGGAAAACCCTTCTAGATTTCCTCCAGGTTTAGCCACTGGGGTGAGAAGCATGGTCCGGTCTCAGAGGATGTCTCTTTTCTCCGTCCGAACGCTCCAGGGCGCCCCTTTCTCCTCCCGCCGGCCAACTCTCTGCACCCTGTCGGCCCGCCGTGAAGCAACTCACCGCCGGACAGGGTCCCCGCCATCCCGGGACCCATGCCTCAGGTAGACCAAGCAACTCAGGCCCCGCCGCCAACCACGTGGAACCACAGGGGTGGGGCCTCGTCTGGGAGCGTCCATGTGGCACCGGAGCGCGGGAGGTGTCGCTCGGATCCCGCTCTGTCTGTGAGCATAACTAGGGGAAATTTCCACTTGTGCACGGCCGAGAAGCGAGAAAAGTCATCTTTTACTGAAAGTCTACTCCCAAAAGCAGCTGATTCGCTGTCTGGGGCGTGGGGAGGAGTTAGAGCCGCACACGGTCCCGGCGGGTATCCCCACAGTGTTTCAGACGTGATTTGGTCCAACGTTGCCTTAAAGGGGCCGCCACATTCATAGGCCCTAACTCTTAAAGAGACAGGAAGATCGAGTGGTCTGAAAACCTTAAAGAGACCGGTAAGAGTCCAGGTGGGCAGGACTGTGGTTTCAGTGTTACAAACCCTTCTAGGGAGGCCCAGATGCCTCGGAAGTTCAGAACTTGACTGGGAGAGGTGCGAAAGCCGAGGAATGAGGGCTTTTAACTACCAGCCAGGGGCGGGCTTTCGGGGCTCCGGGGGAGCGGGAAATATAGGGGGAGGAGCCTGTGGATCCCGGGGAGGAGCCTCGGGGCTCCCGAGCTGGACTCGCGTGGGGGGCTGCGGACTAGGGGAAGGGGCAGTGGGCCAGAAGAGACGGGTCGATTCCCTCGAGGATTTAATCTCGTGCGTTGGGGGCATTTCCAAAGCCTTTGAGAAAGGGAGAATGATTAGAAGTCCTGATCAGTGCCCCGTCTCTGTCCCCGGGCGCGTGTAAACAGCGGCACGTGGACGCAGATCTGGGGGACACGCCCACGTCCCTTCCCACGGGAATCGTGCCGCGTGGGGAGACGGGCGGAGCCGCGGGACGGTGACTAGACAGGGTGACCAGACTGCATTCCTGACCGGTGTGTCAGCGCTGATTCCCGCCCCCTCTGCCGAGATTGCGGATCCTACTTTAGAACTGGGGCGCCCACCTTCTCAGCGAGCCAGCGGCTACCCAGAGCGAAGGGAGGGTCAGGGAAAGAGGACGGGTTGCCTCTTCCCAGGATCGCCAGTTTCCCGTGCGTGGGCGAGACAGGCGGGCGCCGCCCCTGCGAGCTCCGGGACTACAGTTCCCAGAGGACGCGAGACTGGGTGGTGCCGGACGTCGGTCGAGGAGGCTGCTGGGAGTTGTAGTCCCAGCCTCCACCTTTGGGAGCTGTACTGAGAAATTCTGTCAAGATCCCAACCACTCTTTTTACGGATGGAGAGACTGAGGCTTAGAGACTCGAGGGGATACTAATTTTAGCGAAGCCCTCTTCTCGCCTTGGGGGCGGGATATGTGTCTCCCCCAGCCTCTGTAACTTTCTACCTCTTCGGTGGTGTCCGAATCTTCATTCAAGAAGGGGGAAACTGAGCCTGGAGGGGTGGGGCAGGGACTCAGGATTTCGTCTCTTGCAACCGCAGCAAGGTAAGAGTCTGAATTCTATTTACTTAGTTAGGTCACCCTTGGCTTTTCGACCTCGCCCTTCCTGTCTGTGAAATGGACTTTCTGTCACTTCGAATGGGACCGTACCGGCTCTGTCCCGCTGCTCCGGGACTACAAGTCCCAAAGTGCTCGAGGCGACCCCCACTCCCCCTCCCCTCCGAGACCCGCCTCCCTCCGGTCGGAGTCACGTCGTCTAACCTGTTCCCGGCGCCTGCCCCGCCCCGTCCTCGGCTCCCCGCAGCCGGAGCCGGAGCCGGAGGAAGCCCCCCGGTGCCAAAGTCTGCCCCGGATCTGTGAGTTACACCCCCTTGGCTTCAGCGGCTCTGGTGGAGCCCGAGACTCGCGTCCCTGGGAGGGTCCTGAAGAGGCTAGGACGCCAGGTCCCAGGGCGGAATTGGGGGTGCGCAGGATGCCAGGGACATTAGAAGGCTAAAACTTGGATACCTGCTTTACTGGGCAGAAGGAAAGGGGGCTCGAATGCCTGAGTTCTTGGAAGGGTGGGCGCGGACACAGTAGTCCTGGGGAAAGGTTCGGAACTGGGGCTCCTCAGTCTCTCGAGTTGGGAGCTCTAGGAATCCTGAGACCTTGAGTAGAATTGGGATATCGGATCTCTTGGGGAGAAATGGGAGACTTGGACTGCTGGGGCTCTGGAATGGGTGGCCATCCCTGCCACCCTTCAGCTGCCTTTTCGACCGAGTCTTTAGGTCTGGGAGCAGAATGAGGGACGGGGTGGGGATAGTGGAACCTGGGTTCCTGAAATGAATCAGAACTAACACTCTTGGTCCCTCTGAAGACTGCACCCCGGCGTTCCCCCCTCTTTCTGGCTCTGGGGTGGGGGCCGGGATTGGGGTGGGGAGGACTAGGGCAGGTCTTCAACCTTCTCTGTGCCGCTGCACGATCCCCAACATGTCATTAACCGGGGCGTCAGACCTGCCTAACCAGAGGAGGGACCTCCGCCCCAGGGCGCCCCCTGGTGGGGGCGGGGAACCTCCTATTACCCCTTGAAGGTGGGAAATATCTGGGATTTGCAAAGAGGGTTCTAGAATCCAGGGCAGAATTCCAGAAGGTGGGGTGGGGTTGAGGGGGGCTTGCAAGGCTGGACACAATACAGCCGTTACACAGAGAAGAGGGGGTAAGCTGAGTCATAGAGATCACAGTGGCAGCATCGTTGGGGGTCAGGATTTGCCCTCTCCCTTCCACACAGCTCTCTTGGGCGTCAGGATTCCATCCCCTCCCACCGGATTTTCTGACTGACTTCTCTCCTAGGGCTCCTGGCCCTGACCCTGGGGTGAGAAATGTCACCTCCCCTCCCATCTGTCTGACCTGAGGTAGTGTGGCAGATAAGGGAGGATAGAGGCTAATTCTGGAGGTGTGTGTCTGTCCTTGAAGCTGGGGGAGGGCAGCCGCCCGGCACCTCCCTCCCAAGACCCCCCCTTCTCTCCACCCCTATGTGTCACGTGAAGGGATTATACAAGGGGGTGGGGGAGGCAGGGGGTTCTGGTGAGAGAGGGAAGAACTTCCTAATGTCTGGGCTTGAAGGGCATTTGCTGATAGCCTGGGATGAAATTAAAAATAATAACCGTGGCTGCCAAGGCAGAGCTCACAGCGTGCCAGGCTGAGGGCTGGCAGGTAGAGAGATGGTTCCCACTGTCTACAGAAGTCTCCAGCAATTGCCCAAAGGTCTTGCTTCCACTGGGGTTTGCTGAGCCCACCCCAGGGAATGACTTCTCTTTGGTCCATTGGGGAAACTGGGGCTGGAGTGAAGGCAATACTTTCGGCTTTTGCCACCTTCTGTCTGGAATCTTCCAGGGATTCCTATGCCCTGGAACGGACCAGAACTAGAGATGGCCAGAACTCAGGAAAGCAGGGGAGAAGATGGGATGGGATTGGCGGTGGTGGGCTTGCACAATACAGCCATTATATAGAGAGGAGGGGGTAAGCTGAGTCATAGAGGCCACAGGTTGGGTTCTGAAATCCGAGGACTGAAATCAAGATGGCAGGGTCAAAGCTCAGGGCTTTTAGAATCTCAGAAAGATCTGAAAGGGCCGTTTTGGAGAAAGTCACTTTGGGTTTTGAGCTCTCTGTCTGTTCCAGGCCTGGGAATTAGGAATCTTTTCCGTGTGAACTTTACCCTGCCCTGCAGTGTTCTAAACTCTGTGCATAAATTATGTCATTCAAACGTCACATTTCTTTGAGGTGAAGGTATTGATTCCCTCTTTATACACTTAAGGAAACTGAGGCACAGAGAAGATAAATAATTTAAAGAATGGGAAGGCCCAAGCTCATTGCACAGATGTCCACAGAGGAGGAAACCAAGTCCCAGGGCGGGGATGGTGGGGGGATGGGGGGGTGGCGGCTCCCAGCGTCTGTCTAGGAGGATTCCAACCTGGGTACTGCCAGTCCAGCCTAGCACTCTGACCCGGTTCCTACGGAGGATGCCTCCTCCAGGACCTCCACCTCCGCCCCTGATTTTTAATTCCAAAGAACCTGGCTTGGGTGCAGAAGATTCTGGGGAAGGAGACCTAAGAGCGGAGGAGAGGGGCGCCCGGTGGAGAGGACCTGGGGGTGGAGGACAGGGGCCGCGAGCAGAGGCGCGGCCCGCGCCACCCTTGCGCCCCGCCCGGTCCCCGCTCTCCTGCCGCGGGAGGTGCTGCACCTGCCTGGGCCCGCCGCGCATTCCCGGGGTCTGAGCTCAGGCGCTGTCCGCTCTCCCAGCTGGGGTCGTGCCGTGACCTGGAGCGCCCCCTGGCGGCCCCGACGCCCCCTTCGCCCGCGTCAGCCCAGGGACGGCTCCACGCCCAGCCCTGGCATTTCCTTAGACCCAGAGGACGTCAGCGTGGGATGTGTCTTCGAATTTGAGAATCAGAAACTGGCCCAAAGAATCACTTGCTACCAGAGTGCTGGCCCTGGAGGTAGCATAGATCGTTCGTTTTTGTGTTTTAACAGAGTGTTTCCTGTGTATCTCTAAGATTCTAAAAGATGCCGAGTTTTGGTTCCTATCCGTTCCGTTCAGTCGTGTCCGATTCTTTGCGACCCCGTGGACTGTAGCCTACCAGGCTTCTCCGTCCATGGGATTCTCTAGGCAAGAATACTGGAGTGGATTACCATTTCCTTCTCCAGGGGATCTTCCCGACCCAGGGATTGAACCCGGGTCTCCGCATTGGAGGCAGACGCTTTAACCTCTGAGCCACCAGGGAATTTGAGGCCTCAATTCTCAGAACCTGAATTCCTGTTGCACTTTCTGGCCAGTTGGATCCTCACAACAGTCCTCTGAAAATGAACTGCTATTGACTCTAATTTTACAGATCAGGAAACTGAGGCTATCTGGTCAAGTGGGACAGGTGTTACCAGATTTGAATTCTCCTTAACTGTGCTTTCAGCAGCTCCACTAAACTAGACGTTCACCTAGACTTTTAGGACTTTGGAATCCTAGAATAGATAGAACTTGGTGCAGGAAGACAGAGAAGTCTAGGCTAGCCAAAGTGGAGAATTTTAGAATGTCCCAAAGATAGAATCTTGGACTCAGAACTTTCAAACCATAGACTTCTCAAGCGGAGGGTTTTAGGTTCCGTAGGAATATAGTTACAACCTCAAGATGCTTATAATTTCAGAATCTAGGGCTCTGAGGGATTAAGGAGGCCTCTTAGAATAGCCGATTTGCCTCCTCCTTTCACAATTTGGGGAAACTGAGGCCCAAGGAGTGGAGGGGACTCCGAGTCCAAGGTCACACACTCCTAACACACCCAAATGAGCCACCAGCCCCAACAGGTTCTGTTCTGAGGCTTCCCAGACTGAAGCCAAAATCAGCATGCCCCAGCGTGCCCTGCTGCCCACGCCTGTGCCCCAAATCAAAGCTAAGCCGCCGGTTGGTGCAGCGGGGAGGTGGCAGACTTGGCGGGCGTGGCGGTTACCTTGGAGATGGGGGTGGTGCTGGCCCGACTGGTTCCTGGGGTCCTGGCTCATTCCCACTGGGTTGGCGACTTCAGTGGCCCCTGGTCACTTCCCAGTTCTGTTGACGCTGGGCCTGTGTGAACACGCTGAGTCTGCTCTGGGCGGGGACTCTGGGGAGAGGAAGCTGAATGGTCCCTGTCCTCTGGAGCCGCTCCAGACTGACAGAGATGACCCAGAATGTCAAGTTAGTTTCAAATGTGAAACCCAGTATGCTGACTTCTTGCAGGGTGATCTGAAATGTATGTTTCTGAGCCTCACTTTCATGCCTGCTATGGAGGTTTTGATCTTGGGATAAGGTACTGGGTGTAAAGCACTTGGTACAATTCTAGGTGACAGTGACCTCTCAATAAATAGTTGTTTTATTTCATTAAACCCTCAGGCAACTAGCAAAGGTCCTAGCACATAATGTTGTTGTTCAGTTGCTCAGTCGTGTCTGACTCTTTGCTACCCCATGGACTGCAGCACCCCAGGCTTCCCTGTCCTTCATCTCCCGGAGTTTGCTTAAACTCATGTCCATTGAGTCGGTACATAATAGGCACATATAGAAGGCAACACCATCATTATTTTTAAAAAGATTTCCAGCATCTAGCACAGTGTCTTTTGGTCCCTAGTAGCCATTCAGTAATTGATAGTTATTATTATTGCAACCTCTGTTCACTATAATGCATGGCACATAGTAGGTGGTCAGTGGATAATGGTTGAAGGAATGATCCAGTTTTATTAAGGCTGAGACAGAGATGAACAAGGAGTCACGTAAAGAAAGTGAATTGTCCTGAGCCAGAGGGTTTTACAGGAATTGGCATTTCCCAGCAGTGGCGTTGGAGGGGCACAGAACTTCCAGTGGAAGGAACTAGGAGAGTAAAGGCACCCTCGCGCTCCTTAGGGCCTCAGGTTCCCTGTAGGCGGGCCCTGAGCCGACTCTTCCCCGCCCCCGCCTCCCCAAACGCAGGCGCCCCGCTCCGGCTGGCCGGCACCATGGACAGTGAGTCGTTCCAGAGTTCGGGGGACATTCTGGACCTGAAATTCCAGTGTGAGCCGGGGTAGGGGGCGGGGCTTTCCGGGGCGCGGCTCTCGGGGGGCAGGGCGGTGTGGGCGGAGCCCAGTGGTCCCGGTCCTCACTGCCACTCCCACCCGCCCAGCTCTAGCCATGAAGCATATGGACCTGAAGCAGATGGAGCTGGACACGGCGGCGGCCAAGGTGGACGAACTGACCAAGCAGTTGGAGTCGCTGTGGTCGGACTCTCCCGCTGCGCCTCTTGGCTCGCAGGCTGCAGCGCCGGCTAGGGTGAGCCCGCGGGTCCTGGTCCCCACCCTGGCACCCTGAAATGTCAGCTTCTTTTGTCCAGGAGTTCAGGCAAGCCTGTCCCATGGGGCAGGCGGTGGGCTGTTTAAGGGCATCTGATAAAGGGGGCCAGTGGAAGCGGACGTCTGTCAGGACCCTCGGAAGAAAAGGGGCTTTTTTCTAAGCGGCACAAAGGCACTGTGTGTGCTGGCCCCAGCCCCGACGGCAGGGCTCCCTAGGCCTGAATCTCCAACCCCGCCTACCTCTCCAGGGTTGGCTCTCGATCACCGCTATCGATTGACTTACCAATCCTCTACTGACGTCTCCTTTGACCCCACAATGTCCCCACAGCTGTCCCGGTACAGCACCAGCCCGGTCCCTGAGCCCATGGGCAGCCGCGGGTCCTCCCGGAAGGCGACCACCGACGGCGCAGACACCCCATTCGGACGCTCGGAGAGCGCCCCGTCTCTGCTCCCCTACAGCTCGCTATCCGCGAAGGGCCGGCCGTCATCACCGCGCACCCAGCTCTACCTGCAGCCGGACGCCTACGGCAGCTTAGACCGCTCGCCCTCGCCCCGGCCCCGCGCCTTCGATGGCACAGGCAGCCCCCACGGCCGGGCGCCCTCCCCTCGGCCCGGCCCGCTCCGACAGCAGGGTCCCCCCACCCCCTTTGACTTCTTGGGCCGCGCTGGCTCCCCGCGTGGCAGCCCCCTGGCGGAAGGGCCCCAGGCCTTTTTCCCGGAGCGCGGGCCCTCGCCTCGCCCCGGGACCGCAGCTTACGACGCGCCGGCTGCCTTTGGGAGCCCTCTGCTGGGCGCCGGCGGCAGCGCCTTCGCCCCGCCTCTGCGCGCTCAAGGTGAACCGCGGGGCCCAACTTGGCGGGTGCGAGGGGTGCAGGGCCCGGGACCAGCCTCTATTCCCCTACTCCCCACCCGGGATCCTCATGAGCAACTTCTCCCCCAGACGACCTAACCCTGCGCCGGCGGCCCCCCAAAGCCTGGAACGAGTCCGACCTGGATGTGGCTTATGAGAAGAAGCCCTCGCAAACCGTGAGCTATGAACGTGAGTGATGGAAGGCCAGAGGGTGGGGGAGCAGGAGAGGCATCCCTCAGACCCTAATGATTCCCGCCTCACAGGTCTGGATGTCTTCCCGCGACCTGCTTCGCCAGGCCTGCAGCTGTTACCCTGGAGAGAGAGCAGCCTGGATGGGCTGGGGACCACCGGCAAGGTGAGCGGCCAGAGAAACTTGGGGAGGGGATTTGTGGGGTCAGGACTAGTCTCCCCTTTCTGGCTGCGCCCGCAGTTTCCATACCCTTCCCCGGCTTTACCCTGGATCTCCACCCCCTCCCCGACCCCCTTTTCTTTCCCTCTCTCCTCTGCCCTCCGCTCCTTCTCTCCCTTCTTGCCTTTTGCCTTGACCTCCCTCGTCCTTTCCTCCACTCCTCTATCTTTCGTCCCCTTAAGCCTATCGTTCTCCCACCTGAGCCCTTTCTATCTTCCTTCCTTCCCTCTTTCTCCCCCAGGACAACTTCACCAGCGCTACTCTGCCCCGCAATTACAAGGTCTCCCCTCTGGCCAACGACAGGCGTTCTGATCTGGGCAGCTACCGCCGATCACTGGGCTCCACGGGGCCGTCAGGCACTTTGCCCCGAAGCTGGCAGCCTGTCAGTCGCATCCCCATGCCTCCTTCCAGCCCGCAGCCCCGCAGTGCCCCCCGCCAGCGCCCCATCCCCCTCAGCATGATATTCAAGCTGCAGAATGCTTTTTGGGAGCATGGAGCCAGCAGGGCCATGCTCCCGGGCTCCTCCATCTTCTCGCGAGCTCCCCCACCTAAGATGCCTCCCCAGCCCCAGGCACCCCCCCAGCCCCAGCCCCAACCACAGCCCCAGCTGCCCCCACAGCCCCAGCCACAACTACAACCCCAGCCTCAGCCACAAGCCCCTGCCCCAGCCCCCCAAGCCCCCCAACAAACTTGGGCCCCTGTAAGTGAAGGTGAGTCAGCGCTGGGGGTTCTGGAGGGCTGGGTGAAGGGAGGACAGATGGCTGGCGACCAAACCAGCTGGGAGACCCATCAATCAAATATCTTTGTAGAACTGTCCCTGCAGAGCACGAGGCCAGATGAGCTTGGGGGTTTGCTCAGGAACTAGCCATAGCACAGTGCTTAAGCAGGGACTCTGGAGTCAGACTGGCTGGCTGCATGCTGTGTGACCTTTGGCAAGTTACATAACCTCTCTGGACCTCCATTTCCTTGAGTGGAAAGATGAATAGTGGTAGAACCTACCTCACTGGGTATGGTATTGGATTATATAATCCCTATAAAGGCTTTAGGGCTAAAATAGGGCCTGATAGATTACTAAGCCCTCAGTAGCTATCATAGTAGTCATAATAATTATTAATAGTTTTTGGGTGAGACCAGTTCAGGGCTTGGACTTAAACAGAGTAGGTTTTGAGCCCCTCTCTGCGATCGACATGCTGTGTGACTTAGGATAAATTAATTAAGCCATACGAGCTTCCATTTTCTCATCTGTGAAGAGAGATGAATAATACTTACTTCATAGATTATGATGGGCATTCAATGAAATCATGTAGAAAATGATCATTATTAAAAGAAAAACAAGGAGAACAAGCATTATATATTTCAACCTGCTTTTAGAAACTGATTGGGAGGCAGGAAACAGCGATGAGACCATCAAATACCAGGATTCTAGTCCCAGCAATTGTCTGCCTGAGATGTTAAGAGAGGAAATGATTAGTCTTAGTCAAGTCTATCATAATAGTAGGAGTAGAGATTCTGGAGTGAGATAGAACTGAGTTCTAATTCCAGCTGTGTGGCTTTGGGCAACTGACTTGCCTTCTCTGAGACTCAGTTTAATGAGATGATAGTCACATCAACTTCACAAGGTAGTGGGGAGAATTCAGTAAGGCAGGCGTGGAGAAAGCACAAGGCACAAGCTTGAGTGCGTGATAGATGGGGGAGGTCATAGTTGTCTGTTATTTACAACCCGAGGAAGTTGTAGCCCAGAGAGAGCAAGAACTGCCCTGAGGACACACAGCAAATCAGGCATTGGTGGCAGGTCCTGGAAGCTCTGGGGAGGGAGTCTTGAGGGGCTCCAGGGATCCCTCCTCTAATGGGGCGCTTGTTCCTTCTAGGCCTCGCCAAACCTCCCGCTGATCTGGAACCTGAACCAGAGCTGGAGGGGCTGCTGACGCCCGTGCTGGAGGTTGGCGATGCAGACGAAGGTGCTGTGACTCGGCCCCTTAGTCCCACACGGCTGCAGCCAGCGCTGCCGCCTGAGGCACAGTCAGTGCCGGAGCTGGAGGAGGTGGCCCGGGTGCTGGCAGAGATTCCACGGCCCCTCAAACGCCGGGGCTCCATGGAGCAGAGCCCGGCTGTAGCCCTGCCCCCCACCCACAAGAAGCAATACCAACAAATCATCAGCCGCCTCTTCCATCGTCATGGTGGGCCTGGGGGCCCAGAACCTGAGCTGTCCCCCATCACTGAAGGATCTGAGGCCAGGGCCGGGCCCCCTGCTCCAGCCCCACCGGCTCCCATCCCACCCTCAGCCCCTCTCCAGAGCAGCCCACCAGAGCAGCCACAGAGCATGGTAAGTAATACAGGAGGAACCCAGGGTATATCACTTAGCATATGGAAGTGTTCCTTCCCTTTTAGGACAGAACCTAGAAATTGCACACCTCACAGCTGCTGCATTCCACTGGCCAGGAACCCAATTGCAAGGGAGGCTGGGAAATGTAGTTTTTAAACCAAGGGTCAAAAGAAAGAGAACATATATGGAGGGGCATCTGGAAGTGTTGACCATATAGAGGCTTCCTCTGCTCCTCTCCAGTAACCTGTCCCTGCCATGGCTTCCCTTCAGGAATCTGAGTCTTCCAGCCTGGAAATTACTTGTCTTGGCAGGACAGAGGGTTTATTCTGGGATCTGAAAAGCCTGCCGAAATCAAGGCGGTCACCATTTCTCTCTTGAGCTGCTGCACAGCTTCTCATGTCCCTTTTCTCTGGAGATCCACTCTCCTCTTACACCTCAGCAAGCCCGTGCTATGGCTAGAAATGGCCCACCCAGCCCTGATTCAAAATGACCTCTCAGTTCAAGTCCGTGGTGTCCTCTGACTCTAGTCAGAGCTTCTTCCATTCAGATTTTCAAGAACCAGTCTCTGGTCTCTGAGCCTGTGGGTTTCATGATTAAGTGTCCCAGCTGCAGAGCAAGGCTGCCTGGGTTCACATCCCAGTTACACTGTACTTATTAGCTGTGCAACCTTGGGCCAGACATTTAGCCTCCCTGGACCTCAGTTTCCTCATCTGTAAAATGGGAATGAGAATAACTACAGAGTTGTGGTGAGAATTTAATACATTAATGTAACGCTTAGCATAGTGCCTGGCACTTAACTGTTAACCACTATTGTTACTGTTATCATTTGACCAGGAGACAGTCTCCTGCTGATCTTGTTCAGGTTTCTGCATCTAGGCTGGGGGTGGGGAGCATAGTCACATGGAATAATCTTAATTGCTCAGCGTGGGTAGACGGGGAGAGAAACAATTCCCAGAGAAGAAGTGGGGGCCAGGTGGACCCCCAAATGCCGATTCCTAGGCCTTCCTGAGGGTGGAGCCAAGAAATGTTGGCTCAGCCAAGATCCTGAGGTTCAGGATCTTGAATCAAGAATGGAAGAATAAAAACGTCTTGAAATGGTCAAATTGCCTCACGGTAGAATCACAAAGTCCTGGCCACAGAGAAACTTGAAAACTCACAGCATTCAATCATTAAATCCTGGCGTCACAAACTCAAAACTGAAATTTCAGAATCCTAGGACACTGAGGATGCTAACAGTAGAAGTAAAAAATTAGTAGCACAAACCCTGGTTGTACTGATTCTTGAAGTCCCCAAAACTGAAAGTGAAAGACTTATTTGATTCAAAAAAATCACAGATGAGGGCACTAATATGTTATAATACAAGATTTTAAGTGAGCATTTACCACTAGAAAGGAACACATAGTAACTAGGAAGAAATAGAATAAAGAGGCCAAAATCACAAACACTCAGAACCGTGATGAACATTTTGAGCATTTCCTTCCAATATTTTGGAATGAAATTCTTTTTTTTTTTGGCTACTGTTGAGAAAATTTTTGATAGAAGAGAAGAAATTATCCTTTCTAAAAATTTGTAAGGCAACATTATGGTATATGGCGATGATGTTTGACATTCTTTGCAGGCTGTCTGGGCCACTTTATGGACCTTTTTCATAACCTTCTTAGATTCTAGAGGCTGGAATGAAATTCTAACCATAAAATATTCAAGCTCTCAATCACAGAATCTTGAGAATGCAACGTCCTGGGTCCCCAGCAATTTGAAATGGCACAACTTTAGCATTTCTGGACTCACAGTATACTGGAAACAACATCAGAGAATTTTGAAATCAGTGGCTCTTGGGATCTTCAGATTCCAGAATCCTGAAATCATTGACAGCAAAGGCTGGAATCACAAATGCTTTGTGCTCAGAATAAATGAATTTTGTAGAATACTTGAAAATCAAAAATAGGAAAGCAGAAGGAATAGTATGACAAATATTCAAATTTCAAACATCTAAAATGAACACCTGGTAACGTCATGTTTATTATCTAAATGAAATGAAACTATGAATTGAATATCTGGCTTCCATAGTCATCAACCTGATGGTCTCCCGGCCTCCTCTCAAGCCTCAGGGCCCTAGATTCCAAAATCTCTGGATTCCCTGAGTGTTGTAGGGAACCAGAGACTATAGAACTGAGGCACCCTCCTCCCCATGGCCCTCTGGACTCAGGCTCTGTACCTTCCTGGGTTCCAATTCCAGCCCTGTCTAGGTGGATGACCTGGAGCAGTCACCGGGTTCCCGAGCCTCTGTTCTCCCCTCCAAGGAATGGGTATATTAGCTACCCGCCCCCCAAGTCACTGAAGCATCCCCACCCTTGTCCCCCAGGAGATGCGCTCGGTGCTGCGGAAGGCCGGGTCTCCGCGCAAGGTCCGCCGTGCGCGCCTCAACCCGCTGGTGCTGCTTCTGGACGCCGCACTGACTGGGGAGCTGGAGGTGGTGCAGCAGGCCGTGAAGGAGGTGAGTGCCGGGGGTGCGGGAGAGCAGGGCTGGCGGGGTGGGGGCGGCCCGACGCGGGAATGAGCCTTCCGGTTCCCCGGCCCGTCCAGATGAACGACCCGAGCCAGCCCAACGAGGAGGGCATCACCGCCCTGCACAATGCCATCTGCGGCGCCAACTACCCCATCGTGGACTTCCTCATCGCGGCCGGGGCCAACGTCAACTCCCCGGACAGCCACGGCTGGTGAGCCCTGACGGCGCGCGCGGCCGGCGTGGGGCGGGGACGGCGCTGGGGGCGCCCCGCGCGGCCGCTCACGCCCGCCTCCCACGCCTAGGACCCCGTTGCACTGCGCGGCGTCGTGCAACGACACGGCCATCTGCACGGCGCTGGTGCAGCACGGCGCGGCCATCTTCGCCACCACGCTCAGTGACGGCTCCACCGCCATCGAGAAGTGCGACCCGTACCGCGAGGGTTACGCCGACTGCGCCACTTACCTGGCAGGTGCGAGGCGGGTCGAGGGGTCCAGCTGCTAGAGATACTGGGCAGGGAAAGGAAGCCGACTGCGGCTCCCCAGAGAGGATGCCTGGGGAGGCGAGAGGCTGTATGGACCTGTGACAGCATCACCGAGGAGGGGCCGGCGGGAGGGACCACCTGCGGCGGTGGCGGAAGGGGCCTCCCACCTGGCAGGTGCGAGAAGGGTGTGTGACGGCAGCAGATTGTGCCACCTTCCAGGGAAAGGGGGGCAGGGCAACCGTGCCCTCAAGCTGGACACCGGTGGGAACGAGAGCGGTTGCGGAGATTGCGCCGCTTTATCTGCTTTCCCATCTGTGCGGGTGGGGGAGTTGGACGTTCCAACTATACTGTCTTCTGGCCCAGGGCTACCTGGGGGAGATACAGTGCCACACAGTGGTCGGTGAGGAGGCCCTAGCTTCTGGGGAGGGGCTTGGGGCCTCCTCCACTTGTAGGGAGACGGGATACTGTACCCTGTATCTCCAGGAGCTGTGGGGGGCGGGGAGGTGGAATCACATCATCCAAACAGGTGATGGGAGGAGCTAAGTGGGCAGTACCATGGCGATGTGCCTAGGGTCTGGAGCGGAGGGGTCAACTGTAGCCTAAGGTGGGGTCAACTGTAGCCTAAGGTCGGCTCCAGAGCGTCGCACAGTTGGAGTAAGGCAGGCTGCAGGACGTAGGGGTGGGACAGCGTTTGTAAGAGGTGAGCCTGCAGGGACTACAGGACAGCATGCTGTGCTGTGGCGGTAAGTAGGCTGGAGCCGGGGGCTGTAACACCTGCCTTAGCGGTGAGCGGCGGCAGACCGGGACTGGGGGATGAAAGGGGAGAAGTAGACCTTCCACCGAAGAGGAGAAGGGCTGTAACCTCCGGGTTAGGGGGGACTGTGACCCCCTTTGTCATAGGTCGGTGGAGCCTAGAGATACGAGGATTGTAGCGTCCTGATTGTAGTAGCCTGCACCCGGAGAGTCCTGTGAGGCTGCAGCGGAGATTGGACAGCGCACGCAGGGGGAGGGAGGGGCGAAGAAACTGGAGCATGCTGGGCTGGACCATTTAAGGGGGGAGCCTGGCGGACTGTACCATTTGGAAAGGGGGGAAATCCTTGGGTATTTCAACACTTACGGGAGTCGGTGCGGGTGGGCTATACTATCTGGAAAACGATTACATCCTCTTTGGAGACTTCATCTTTTGAGTGGGAAGTGCGCAGTGTGCACTGCTCCATCTGGAAACGGGGCGTTGGGACCACTTCCGGGGGAGGAGTAGGGCTGTACCTTTGGAAGGACGGCTTGAGTCCTCTATGGAGACTGAAGCTCTTAAGTAGGGGGGACGGGGGGGAGCTGCAGACAATTACACTTCTAGGAGCGGTCCAGGAACTTAACCAGGTATAAGAGGAAATGGGGACACCGACCCTTCCCTGGGGGTTCGTGGCCAGGCCTGATGCACCCCATTAGAGACTCCCAGTCCCAGCAGCTGAATGCAGCTCAGGCGCCCCACTCCAGACAGGGCAACACACACAACTTTAATAGGGCCTCAGTCCCCCAGGTGGGGCTGGTGTCAGGTCTCAGGCTCTGTCCCTGAGTGTTCCTGGCTTGCCCTGAACCGGGCGCTGACCATCCCTGCGGTTTCCTGTTTCAGACGTGGAGCAGAGCATGGGGCTGATGTACAACGGGGTGGTGTACGCCCTCTGGGACTACAGCGCCGAGTTTGGGGACGAGCTGTCCTTCCGAGAGGGCGATTCGGTCACCGTGCTGCGGAGGGACGGACTAGAGGAGACCGACTGGTGGTGGGCCACGCTGCACGGCCAGGAGGGCTACGTGCCCCGTAACTACTTCGGGGTGAGCCCAGAAGAAATGTTGTGTGGGTCTCCTGTTGGCTGTTTGAGTAAAGGGCTGATCCCACGGGGTGGGAAGAATGGCAAAAGAGACAGCCCTTTATACTGGGGTGGAAGGGCGGTCAGAAGAGTCCATTATCTGTCGTGGGGAGGTGAGGAAGAGCCCATTATAATAACAGGAGAGGTAAGGGAAATCCCTTCTTAGAAGAGGAAGAACCCCTTGCTGGTGGTACTTCATAGCGGTACTCACCAGTACTCTATTCCCCGATTATGTGATTGGTTTCTGCTCAAGCAAATATTTTTATTATCCCTAATTATATTCATGGAGAGGTAAAGAAGAATGTATTTTAGCCAAGAGGATTATGAAGAATCCCAGTTTGGTGATGGGGGGCACTTGAAGAACTGTGTATTACCGGCATGGAAAGTTTTTGTTACACTGCACTGGGCAGGGTGAGGAAGAATCCGTTAATATGATCGCGGTAGGATTGCGAGTCTGCTAGGTAAGGGGAGGAGACCAGGAAGATCTCATGACTTTCCTGGGAGACAAGAAGATGCCTTTAATTACGGCATAGGTGGCAGGTGGGTCCCAATCAGGCAGTAATGGTGGGCGGGAGAGGTGGGCGTCTTTTTTACGATGGAGAAGACTCCATTTCATCCGGCCCCGCTGCCAACTGGAAGGCTCCATCTGGTGCTTGCCAGGGGATTCCAGTGTGGTCTGCGAAATGCTGAGAGGGTCTGTGAGGAAGGGATGGGAGGATGGAGACGGTACACGTGTTTGGGGGCTGGATTAAGTGACTGTATTACATTTGGGGTGAAGCGAAAGGGTGGGAGCTCCCGGCGTCTGAAGAGCCTGTCTTCCCTCAGCTCTTCCCCAGGGTGAAGCCTCAGAGGAGTAAGGTGTAGCTGGAGAGAAGGACGTTTCCAAGGGAGACAGGATGAAGCAACAGCTGCCTTCACTGCAGACCTCCTCCTCCCTTTCTGCTGCATCTCTCTGCACCCCCAAGCCCTTGCAGCGGTGGGGTCCTTGTCAACAGCTCTCCGGAAACCCTGGGGAGAACGAGGACCCCAGCCTTAAACTTAGAAGCCTGTCTTAGCTGTGGGAGGTCGTGGTGGGTCTGGGAATCATCGGGGGCAAGATATATCCCCCCATTTGCCAAATCAGGTCTCATCCGAAGTGCCTCCTACTTCCACTGCCAACCCCCCCACCCCCCGCGCCCCCAAAGCAAGCTAACCCACCATCCCAGCAGAGCCTGGAGTGGGTCACCGCTACTGGATTACCCTGGGAGTCACCTGTGCCCCCTATCGACCAGCAGCCTTCAGGGGCCAGGTGAGGCGTGGGCGTCTTTGTCTCTATCAGCATCCCTGCTCTACCTCTCCCCAGTCGCGTGCCTTCACATAGCGCTGGTATGACAACAAAACGGGGAGTTTTCTTTTTTAAATAAAGGTAGTTTGCACAGAAATTGACTTCCTTCTCTTTGAATTCCATCCTGACTTAATAAGTGCTTGTCATTGTTAATATGTTTGGTAAACCAGTCTTAAAGTGGTCCCTTTGGAAGGGATTTCTCTGGTGTGAATCCAATCCTCCCTCTTTCAACTATGCTTTTTTTTTTTTTTTTTTGACTGCACCACACCTCTGCAAGTGGAAGCGCAGAGTCTCAACCGCTGGACTACCAGGTAAATTCCTGGCTTCTTCTTTAAACTGGACTTCCCTTGTAGCTCAATCGGTAAAGAATCTGCCTGCAGTGCAGGAAACCTGGGTTCGATCCCTGGGTTGGGAAGATCCCCTGGAGAAGGAAATGGCAACCCACTCCAGTATCCTTGCTTGGAAAATCTCATGGACAGAGGAGCTTGGTCCCAAAGAGTTGGGCAGGACTGAGCGCTAACACTTACTTAAGCTTAAAGACGTGAAAGTGAAAGTAGTGCAAGTGTCAGTCGCTCAGTGAGGGACTCTGTGACCCCATGGACTGTAACCCGCCAGGCTCCTCTGTCCATGGAATTCTCCAGGCAAGAATACTGGAGTGGGTTGCCATGCCCTCCTCCAGGGGATCTAAATGGCTGATGATTCTGTCATCTGCAGTTTGGGACCATCTGCTCCTCTAATTTGTTGTGTCTGCTGGTTCTCACTCACGGTGGCTTGTTTCCTCAAGTGTCCTGAAATGATGGGTTGTGAGATCATCTTCAACAGGGTTTTACCACGTGTTTTTTTTCGAGGGTCTGACCCCAAAGAGTGATTTTCCTTGGTTTCTGCCCCACTTCTTTATTTCATAAACTGCTCCGTGAAGATTTTTGATAAATCACAAGCCTTTCTCTCTTCTGGTTTGCATTTCTTTACAAATCATAAAGCTTCTACTTTTATGAAAAATTTTTGTATACTTCCTTCTAGTCTTTTCTTAAACTTCATATACAGTATGATATATATTTTAAGATTGGGGCCATACTATGCATATGGTATGTAATTGTTGTTTTTCATTTAACATTATAAACATTATATTGTGAACATTTTCCCAGTCATTCTCATTATCTTCAATGTCCAAAACAACTCATGCGAGTATTTAAATTATTTTAAATTAACATTTAAATTGATTTAAATAAAAATTAAGGATTCAATTCCTCAGTCACATTAGCCACTTTTCAAATGCTCAGTAGCCACATGGCTACTGGGTACTGTTTTGAACTGTGCAGATATAGAACTTTTTTCATCATCCCAGAAAGTTCTACTGGATAAAGCTGACGTATGACATTTCCATCATCCAGAAGCTCCATTGTGCCTCTTCTCAGTATATACACATTTCCTCCCCATAAGGAGTAATCCTTTCTATCACTGCTGCCTAATTTTCATGAATATACTTTAAAAGTCAAATGGTACTGGTGCCAAGATATGTGTAACGAAGAAACACGGTCCCCTCTGCCACCTCTCCCCGCTCCTATCTGTTTTCCAGAGGCCTCTGCTTTCAACTGCTTTAGCTGTTTCCTCTGATATTTTCTTGTATGTCTCTAAACATGCTGACTTTGCTATTTCTTTTTACTTTCTGGCTGTGCTGGGTCTCCGCGGCTGCACGGGCTTTTCTCTAGTTGCGGCGCGCAGGCCTCTCATTGCGGTGGCTTCTTTTTTGTGGAGCACGGGCTCTAGGGCACGTTGGCTTCAGTAGCTGCGGCACACGGGCTCCGTGGTTGGGGCTCCTGGGCTCTAGAGCACAGGCTCGATAGTGGTGGCACAGGGGCTTAGTTGCTCTGCAGCATGTGGGATCCTCCTGGATCGGGGATCAAACATTTGAAATTATCCTTAATAAAACCCCTAGGTGTCATCTCAGGGGGGTCCAGAGAGCTCCGCTACCATAGCCCTTTAGGTCTCAGTGCAGAGAATTCAGCGAGAGCGAAGTGGTAGACAAGAAGGGATTTATTAGACTAGGACGACTGTGAGGCTGACAAGGGGGCAAGTGAGAAATGCTCCGCCCGGAGAACTTAGTGGGCTACGGTTTCATTATCAAAGGAAGAGTGAGGAGGGGGAGAAGACCTTCTTTCTTGAGTAGATGTCATGCTTTTATCATTAGCTCCTCCTCCAGGTTGAGCAGGAGAGTTTTCTTGTCCCTGCGTGGTCCAGCTATGTCCACAAATTACTGTTTTTATGTGTACAGAGAGCATGTCCTAGGCATCATTCACTTACTGAGCTCACTGGGCAGGAAGTGGGGCTCATGCCACCATTGTCTTATTGTTTTGGGGCGTGTCCTGTGCTTCTGTTGCCTGGTTTTGTTGCTAAGCAAGCCTGCTTGTTTTCGCGGGTAAGCAAACCAGTGTTCTCGAGTCATCATTAAATTACAGGGGTCTCTATTTTTCTGCTTACAATCCCTTACTGGGATTAACTATTTAAGCACCTATTTTGTCCCTTCATTCTCTCCCTGTCATCAACACCCGCTGATAAAATGCCCCCGATTTTGTACAGCTGACATGCTAGCAGAAGAGACAGACCATGCACAAAGTGATAAGCAAAAAACATAGTCCATCAGAAAGCAGAAGTGGATGTATTGTGCTTGATTGCAGGTGTATCCATTCCTTTCCTATGGCTACTGCCACAAATGACCGCAAACTTTGTGGCTTAAAACAACACACATTTTTAAAAAATAATGTCTGTATTTATTTGTGGCTGTGCTGGGTGTTCGTTGCTGCATGGGCTTTCCCTAGTTGCAGCCAGCAGGGGCTACTCTCCAAGTCACAGTGCTCGGGCTTCTCATTGCGGTGGCCTCTCCTGTTGCTGAGCACGGGCTCTAGGCATGTGGGCTCAGTAGTTAGCACAGGCTCATTAGTTGTGGCGCACCGGCTTAGTTGCTCCGAGGCCTCTAAGAGATCTTCCCAGACCAGGGGTCAAACCCGTGTCTTCTGCATTGGTAGGCAGATTCTTTACCCCTGACCCACCAGGGAAGCCCCAACACTCATTTGTTTTCTTGCAGTTCGTCACATCAGAAGTCTGGGCTGAAATTAAGGTGTTGGCGGGGCTGCACTCCCTCTGGAGGCTGCAGGGGAGAATCAATTTCCTTGCCTTTTCCAGCTTCTAGAGCTGCATTCTTTGAATTCCTTGGCACTGCCCTCTTCCTCCAGCTTCAAAGCCCATGGCGTGGTATCTTGCTTTATTGTCCAACTCCCTCTGTTTCTGTCCTGCTGTCAAATCTCCCTTTTATGAGGACACCTGATTATACTCAGGATGCACCTGGTAGCTCAAGACGCTCATCTTCATCACACCTGTAAGTTCCCTCTTGCCGTTATGCAGGCAGACTCTTTATGTAGGGGGAAAATTAAAATGCAGTCAGTATTGCGAAGAGAGCTCTCTAAAACAGAGCTAGGAGGCCACTGAGGAAGTGTGACTTCTGCACATCCCAGCCTGGCTAGAACCTCACCTTTTAATCACCTATTGTCTTAACATAGGCATCCAGAACACTTGCAAAAAATGGTAAGATCCTTGCATGCGGGCTCAGGAGTTGCGGCTCACGGGCTCTAGAGTGCAGGCTCAGTATTTGTGGCACACAGGCTTAGTTGCTCCACAGCATGGGGAATCTTCCTGTACCGGGGATCAAACCTGCAATCATCCCTAGTATTGGCAGGTAGATTCTTTATCACTAGCGCCACCTGGGAAGCCTGGAATACTCCTTCAGTTTTACCCAAATCTGTTTCTCGAACTGCAATTCTTAAGACCCTAAATAAACTTTTTTTTTTTTTTGCCATGCTATGCAGCTTGAGGAATCTTAGTTCCCTGATCAAGGCTCAAACCTCAGCCCCTTGCAGTAGAAGCACAGAATTCTAACCATTAGACCACCAGTGAAGTGAAAGTTGCTCTGCCTCTTTGCAACCCCATGGACTGTCCATGGAATTCTCCAGGCCAGAATACTGGAATGGGTAGCCTTTCCCTTCTCCAGTGGATCTTCCCGACCCAGGAATCAAACTGGGGTCTCCTGCATTGCAGGGGGATTCTTTACCAACTAAAGAATCTATCTAAAGAGCTATCAGGGAAGCCCTAAATTGGACCATCAGGGAATTCCCTAAACTCTTATTTGGGACCTTCTGTATTTTGTTCTGTTTTTGGTTGACACGTGAGGGAACATTCATAGGTTCCAGGGATCAGGACCAGGAGATCTTTGGGGACCATCATCTGGCCTATCCAGTGTGTGCTCTGCTGTGTATTGCAATTTAAATAGGGAAGTCAGAGAAGATCTTGCTGAGGGAAGGATGCTTGAGGAAGATTCAGGGAAGGCTTGAGGAAGGTGAGGAAGGAAGCCACACAGAGATCTGAGAGAAGAGCCTTCCAGACACAGGGAGCAGCAACTATGAAGGCCCGGAGCAGGTAGGAGGCAGTCATTCTAAGATGGCTGTCCATCACCCCTGCCTTCTGGTATTGATGGCTTTGAGTAAGCCCTCCCCTTGACCCTGGGCTTGTTGCATTGATGGATTCTAAGGAATGGACTACACTAGGTCCTCACTATCAGTGAGGACCAACAGTGGACTGAAAATACAGTTGTCTCTTGGTATAAGTGGAGGGACTGGTTCTGGATACCATCCCCGCCCCCTACCTACAGATACCAAAAATCTCTGAATACTGAAGCTCCGCAACAAAATGCCCTAGGGCAGTTCATCTTATGTATCTGTGGCTTCTGAATCCGTGGATATGGAGGACAGATTGTAAAGAACTTGAGCCCCTGCTCTGTGCATGTCCTGTGCTGTGCTGTGCTTAGCCACTCAGTCGTGTCTGACTCTTTATTGTGTGGCAAAAGGCACATTGGTGACCAAGACAGTCTCAGCCCTACCTTCCTGGGGCTCACAGTCCAGTAGGGGAGACAGCCGTCCCAGACAGCCATGACCCAGAGTGGGCAGGGTGGTGCTAAGGGAGGGATGGGGAACAGCTGTCAAACCATGGGCAAGTTTTTCTCTGAGACTCAGTTTCCTCACCTCTAAAGTGGGGATAATGACACTTACACCAACACAGGACATTTAGGGACTTCCCTGGCAGTCCAGTGATTAAGACTTCACCTTCCAGTGCAGGGGTGTGGTGAGGGATCCCTGGTGGGGGAGCTAGGATCCCACATGCCTTGTGGCCAAAAAGTCAAAACATAAAAAAAAAGACAAACCAGAAGCAATATTGTAACAAATCCAATAAAGACTTCAAAAAAAAGGACATTCTATCACAGTCATACAAAGGAGAATACACTCCCAGTTAGGTGAAGTCCCTGAAAATAGGGGCTGGAGAGCTAGTAGAACTCGTAATGGTGGCAGCGGTGGCGTGGGTGTTGAGCCAATTAGTGAGGTTGCACACATGACCCTGAGCCTTAAGACATGCCACAGTGATGCTCCTTGCAGTACCATACAGCAGGAGAACAAACTGGGAATGAGGTAGGAGACAGACGAGCTCCCGTTTAGACATTTACAACTGGCCTCCTTTCTGCATTTCATGGGGCAGGAAGAAGTGGGCTTCAGGCTGGATACTTACAACTAGCCTTCTGTTAGCATTTCCTGAGACAGGAGATAGGTGGGCTCCAGTTTAGGCCTTTACAATCAGCCTTCTGTTTGCCCTCAGAAGTGGAAGTAACAACAGATACAGGGTAAATAGCCTGTTTTGTCTCTTGTAAACACCTTAGGATAATAATCACAGCAAGGACAAAGAGGGGCAAAACGCTGTTTGAGTAAAGGATTAAGGGATCTCCGCTCCCACCCTCCTTTCTGGGACAAGGGAGACACACCATGCTGGCAGAAAGGCTTCCGGGATGTCAAAAGTCAGGGGATAATTCCAGGCCATAATGAAGCTTGCTGGTCCTGGAAGACTTCACCTCCAGATTCATCTTGGCGGAGGGGTGAGTGGGCACCTCAGGGGAGGGAAGGGGGACAAAGCAAGATGACTGGCCTGAAGAAAGACCAAGATCTGGAAAACTGCCCCCTTACAACAGATTTAAACGTCCCAAAGGTGTAACCCCAGAGTTTGCCCCTGTGTCTTTCCACACGTACTCTTCTTTTCCAATAAACTTTTTCCTTTTCTCTTTACCTTCTGCCTCCTCCCCCGAATTTTTTCTAAACACGGCAGGCAACGATTGGGAATCCAGGTCCTAGCGTCTGACCTCCGAGGTCTAGAGGTTAAGACTCCCTGATCAGGAACTGAGCTCTTGTTCCCAGCTGATGCTCGCTTCTGCTTGCTGCAAGCTGCGGTTACTACTGCGTGGATCGGAAGTAAGGAAGCGCAAATACAAAGGATATTAGATAATTGGGAGCTCCTGCCTGGAGAATCCCATGGACAGAGGAGGCTGGTGGGCTACAGTCCATGGAGTCGCGAAGAGAAGGATACGACTGAGCACTGTATACAGCACAGGGCATCCCCGGTGGCTCAGATGGTAAAGAATCCGCCTGCAATGCGGGAGACCTAGGTTTGACCCCTGGGTTGGGAAGATTCCTAGGAAGCCCTCTATGATCCCCCAGGCTCTGACCCTCTCTGGGTTCTCCCATTCTAGACTTGGTTGCTTTATTGAAGTTGGGGGAAAAGGGAGGGGTACCTCTTAAAACCAGGAATATAATAGAATAAAATTGAGTATGCATTCGCTGCTCAGGTAATCGGGACAGACGCGGGATGACCGAATACCAGCGAAATGGGATCGATTCTCTCAGTTCTCTTCGATCTACGTTTCGTTCTGGGTACTCGGCGATCCTCCGCGATGCCTCCGGTACCGCCTCCCCCAGAGCCCGCCTCCCGCAATTGCCGTGCGCACGCGCACTGTGCCGCCCGAAGTCATTCCCGTGGGGAGTGACGGGCAGGCTCAGCCAATGGCGTCGCGAAGAAGGTGGAGCAGCGCCTCGAGGATGCCCTAGGGAGCCTGTCTTCCTGAATATTCATGAGGGAGGCGGGCCGACGACGCTTCAAGCCGCGACCGGCGCCATGAAGTGAGAGGAGGGCCCTGGGTTCGCGGCTCGCGGGCGGGCGTGGGGGTCCGGAAGATGAGGGGGCGCGTGGTCAGGCCTCGGGTCCCGGCGGAGCGAAGGGAGGCTGCCGCACTGGGGTGGGGATAGCCGCGGAGAGGGCCAGCGAGGGAATGCCGAAGGGACCTGGAGGCTCCTAGGAAACTGGGGGGATGTGCGGGACGGACCAGCCGGCCGGCAATCGCTCTCGGCCCGACGGCAGTGGAGTGTGGGGGCTGGAGAGGGCCTGGGGGGACGGGGGACTGATCCGGCAGCCCCTGCCGCCAGGCTCAACGTGGACGGGCTGCTGGTCTACTTCCCCTACGACTACATCTACCCGGAGCAGTTCTCGTACATGCTGGAGCTCAAACGCACTCTGGATGCCAAGGTGGGTGGGCCGGGCCCGCCGCTGCCCATCTGACAGGCGCGTTTAAGACTGAGATTGCAGCGGTCCCCAAACTTTTTGGCACCAAAGACCAGTTTTGGAGAGGACAATTTGCGGACGGAGGGATTCAAACTCATTTTTGTGCAGTTTATTTCTTATTACATCAGGTCTATAGGACATTCGATCATTAGGTCTCAGATCATCAGGCATTAGATCCTGGAGGTTGGGGACCCGTGGTCTAGAGTTTAGAAATGTGAGGTCCTTGTGATAGCCAGCGCTGCCAAACTTGGTATCTCAAATAATCAGTTCATTTCAGTTGCTCAGTCGTGTCCGACTCTTTGCGACCCCATGAATCACAGCACACCAGGCCTCCCTGTCCATCACCAACTCCTGGAGTTCACTCAAACTCATGTCCATAGAGTCGGTGATGCCATCCAGCCATCTCATTCTCTGTCGTCCCTTCTCCCGCCCCCAATCCGTGACAGCATCAGAGTCTTTTCCAGTGAGTCAACTCTTCGCATGAGGTGGCCAAAGTATTGGAGTTTCAACTTTAGCATCAGTCCTTCCAATGAACACCCAGGACTGATCTCCTTTAGAATTGACTGGTTGGATCTCCTTGCAGTCCAAGGGACTCTCAAGAGTCTTCTCCAACACCACAGTTCAAAAGCATCAATTCTTCGGCGATCAGCTTTCTTCACAGTCCAACTCTCACATCCATACATGACCACTGGATAAACCATAGCCTTGACTAGACGGACCTTTGTTGGCAAAGTAATGTCTCTGCGCTATCTAGATTGGTCATAACTTTCCTTCCAAGGAGTAAGCGTCTTTTAATATCATGGCTGCAATCACAAATAATAGTTCTTAAAAATAGCAGCAGTTGACCTTTATCAAAGGCTGAACTGCTCCTTGGTTGGCTTAGGCATACAGAGACTCAGGAATTGGCTATCCACAGCAGTGTGTCCTTGTGTAAATCACTTAATCTCCCCTCTGCGGTCTTCACCTTGGTAAATAGCCATAGTAATAGCACCTACCTCAGTTTAATATGCGGAGAAGGCAATGGCAAGCCACTCCAGTACTCTTGCCTAGAAAATCCCATGGACGGAGGAGCCTGGTAGGCTGCAGTCCATGTGGTCACTAAGAGTCAGGCACGACTGAGTGACTTCACTTTTCACTTTGACACATTGGAGAAGGAAATGGCAACCCACTCCAGTGTTCTTGCCTGGAGAATCCCAGGGATGGGTGAGCCTAGTGGGCTGCCATCTATGGGGTCACACAGAGTCAGACATGACTGAAGCGACTTAGCAGCAGCAGCAGCAGTTTAATATGGGGCTTCCCAGGTGGCTCAGATGGTAAGGAGTCTTTGCAATACAAGAGGTCCTGGATGGGGATGATCCCCTGGAGAAGAGAAAGGCAACCCACTCCAGTATTCTTGCCTGGAGAATTCCATGGACAGAGGAGCCTGGTGAGCTATAGTCCTACAGTCATGGGATCGCAAAGAGACATGACTGAAGGGACTTAGCGTACATACATATCAGATAATGTACTAAATATTTGGCCCTCAGTTTGTCACTAATCCTCATAGTCATGTGATGAAGAAGAGCTTATTAGACCCCCAGCCCCTATTTTTCTTTTTTTTGCTGCACTGCATGGCTTGCATCATAGTTCCCTGACCAGGGTTTGAACCTGGGCCCTCGGTAGCGAAAGCTTGGAGTCCTCACCTCTGTAGGCAAATTTTTAGAGATACAGAGTCCTCAGGTTGAGAGGTCTTGCCTAAGACCACTCAATCAAAGTGGCAAAAGTGGGGTTCAAATCCACTGCCCCTGGGTCCCAGATTTCTAACTGCTATGTTGTCCTATTATTCCAAGATGGTTTCATTCTGGGGGGGAGGGTCCCAGAGTTTGTGTCCCTGGAGTTTTGAGTGCCTGTGTCATGTCCCTCCTGCCCACCACAAACAGGGTCATGGAGTCCTGGAGATGCCCTCAGGCACTGGGAAGACAGTGTCCCTGTTGGCCCTGATCATGGCATACCAGCGGGTAAGTGACTCCCTGGGCCCAAGGAGGGGGCAGAAGGAGGAGGCTGGACGGGGGCCGAGGCTGAGCCCTTGGTTGTCGGCAGGCATATCCCCTGGAGGTGACTAAACTCATCTACTGCTCGAGGACTGTGCCTGAGATTGAGAAGGTGAGCCCTGGGCTATCCCAGCCCCCCTGCCCTCACTCTTCCCTAAGCCATCTGTCCCTCTGGTGGTTGCCATCATAGCTTTGAGCTGTGGGGAAGGGCTAGAACCTGCCTGGACAGGGGCTTGTGCTTCCATTGAGGCCAGTTCCCCCCTCCCTCATCATCTTTAACAGGTGATTGAAGAACTTCGAAAGTTACTCAGCTTCTATGAGAAACAGGAGGGCGAGAAGCTGCCATTTTTGGGGCTGGCTCTGAGCTCCCGGAAGAACCTGTGTATTCATCCCGAGGTGAGCGCTCATTCCTCCCCTCTCCCCTGAGCATCAGGGTTGAGGAAACTCGTCCGTCCAGCCGGGAGTTCTAGATCCCCACCCTGACCAGACTTCTCAGGGAAATGTGCAGGGGCCACGCACAAAGTTCTCTTCTCACTCATCACATGCCAACTCATCGTTCATGGCTCAGGCACACCTCCTCCGGGGAGCCTTCCCACTTCCCCCAGCCTGGGAGAGGTGAAAAGGTAGCTCCTGGAGTCTGGCAGGCCTGGTTTCCTGATTCTGAAATGCACTAGCCATATACTCTTGCATAGGTGATTTCTGCTGTCTGGGCCTCAGTCAGCCTGTCTGTAAAATGGGGTTAATTAATTACCTGCTTCATACAGTTGTTGATAAGATTGGGCAAGGAGGTCAGGGCTGGGCGAAAAGGGTGAAGCAGTCAAAAAGTACAGATTTCTAGTTATAAAACGTATAAGTCATGTAATGTAGAGTTGACACTTCGTATCTGTGGAATCGGGAACTGCAGATCAGGAGGGCCAACTGTGCTAGGTCACTTTATTTATTTATGTGTTTACTTAGCTGGGCTGGGTTTTAGTTGTAGCATGTGAAATCTAATTCTCTGACCAGGAATCGAACCCGGGCCCTCTGCATGGGGTGCTGGGAGTTTTAGCCACTGGACCACCAGAGAAGTCCCTTGAGATGCTTGCTTTTAAATAAGAGTTTGACTTAGAACTTTAAATTAAGAGCCATAAATGAAGAGGCACCATGTAGTAAATCGCTGCATGGGTGTGTCCAGAACACGTTCAAAGGGTGGTTCTATCCCCCTTAGGATAATGGGAAGTCGAGAATTAACAAACTGGAGTAGGTTTGCTGGAAATGTGGTAAGGGCATAAGCAGTATTATGCTGTATTTCAGGGCGGTGTCTTAGTTGTCTCTAGAGCTGTATAGTGACCTGGATAAGGCTGAAGGTTGTGCCAGATATTTCCATCTTGGTTTTTTCCCTCCATGGGCCTGCTGCTTTGGAAGGACTTAACAGCATAGCTGTAGTTTTCATCTGGACTGAATTGAGTTTTTCAAAGTAGATTTGCCATTAGCTCTCTGCTTCAGTCCTAGTGAAAGTTTTCAGAGTTTTTAAAATACTTTTCTGTGGGAGCATCTACGACACATTTAACCTTGTGAGCCTTATATGACATACTTGTACCTATTTATCATCTTTTGGCTGCATCCCACGGCATGTGGGATCTTAGTTCCTCAACCAGGGATCGAACCTGCACCCCCTGTATTGGCAGTGCAGAATCTTCACCACTGGCTCACCACAGAAGCCCCTGTATTGCCTGTTAAAAGTAGTGATAATACAATGTAAAGGCGTTATTATTATTTAAAGATAATAGTAATAAAATGTAAAGAAAGAGAAAGAAGTAGCATAGTCTTTGCAACTGATGAAAGGGGAAAGGGAGAGGGAGGGGCCCACAGCCTCAGAGCCCTCACTTTGGGGAGAGAACAGTTCCGTTCCGAGGAAGGGCAGCCCTGGGCTGTGACCGTGCCACCAACAGAGCCTTGGAGGGTTCGGAGCAGGGTAAGGAAGGTCTCAGACTGCGATCAGAACCTCCTCTGCTTCTCAGACCTTGCCAAGGGTTCTGGCTGTTGTAGCATTTTAAAAGATAAAGCGATTGCCTTTAATCTACGTGCTGAAGGTTCTTCAAGCCTTAATGTTAAAAAAAAAAAAACCACAAAAAACTGAGGTATAATTGACACTGTACAAGGCGTACTGTTGTTCATTTTGTTATTTACTTTTGGCCGTGTTGGGCTTGCACTGCTGCACACGGACTTTCTCTAGACGCAGCGAGCAGGGCCTTCTCTCGTTGCGGCGCGTGCTTCTCATCGCAGCGGCTTCTCCTGTGGCAGAGCACAGGCTCTAGGCTCGTGGGCTCCGTAGTTGTGCCACGTGGTCTTAGGTGCTCTGTGGCATGTGGGTTCTTCCCGGACCAGGGATTGAACCCGTGTCCCCTGCATTGGCAGGCGGATTCTTATCCACTAGACCACCAGGGAAGTCCTAGGGTTTCACATTTAAAAAGAATAAGAGGCTGACAGTTGGGCCACTCTTGCATCCTTGCAGTAAGTTTGCAGGTGCCTTAACTGTTTAATCACAAAGCAGGTTCAGGACAAGTTTGCCACAAATGCCCGAGTCCCACTCTGGTCATCTCACAGGATGACCTCCCACCCCACCTAGCCGTCAGGTGTTGAGCCCCGGGTTCTAGGCGTGCTCGGGCTTCTTGGCCTGTCCCAGTGCTAAGATGTTCCTTGGCCCCCAGGTGACACCCCTGCGCTTTGGGAAGGACGTGGACGGGAAATGCCACAGCCTCACGGCCTCGTACGTGCGGGCGCAGTACCAGCGGGACTCCAGCCTGCCCCACTGCCGCTTCTACGAGGTACCTGCAGGGCAGCGGGGGGCAAGGGAGGGTGAGTTGCAACAGTCAACCCCCCTGACCCCCAGCTACCCTCTCACCCCAGGAATTTGATGTCCATGGGCGCCAGGTGCCCCTCCCTACGGGCATCTACAACCTGGATGATCTGAAGGCTGTGGGGCGGCGCCAGGGCTGGTGCCCATACTTCCTGGCCCGCTACTCAGTGAGGAGGCGCTGGGGCTGCGGGCGGGCGGGAGGGATACAGGCTGCCCACCCCCTGTCTGCCTATCTGCCTGCCTGCCTAGATCTCCCTACTGGTCGGTGCCTATATCTGTTGTCAGTCTGTCTCTACCTGTTCATTTCTATCTGTTCCTCGCCTCTGCCTGCATGTCTGTGTCTGTCCACCTGCCTGGGTCCCTCCCTTTGCTTCACCTCTGCCACCTTGGAGGGAGTCCACTGGGCGGCGGGGCCCTGGTGGTGGGCGCTGGCAGGTGGGCTGGGGTGACCCTGCCCCTTCGGCTCCCAGATCCTGCACGCCAACGTGGTGGTCTACAGCTACCACTACCTGCTGGACCCCAAGATTGCTGACCTGGTGTCCAAGGAGCTGGCCCGCAAGGCCGTGGTCGTCTTTGACGAGGCCCACAACATCGGTGAGCAGAGAGCCGGGCGGGGAAGCGAGGCGGCCCCTCCGCTGCTGCTGCGTCCGCTTGCCTGAGCCTGGCCTTCTCCCCGGCCCCCCAGACAACGTCTGCATCGACTCCATGAGCGTCAACCTCACCCGCCGCACCCTGGATCGGTGCCAGGCCAACCTGGAGACCCTGCAGAAGACGGTGCTCAGGTGGGGGTGCCCCGGCCCGTAGACCCTGGTGCCTGACCTGCCCCGCAAGTGGCCCAGCTCTTCCCACACCTCGACTCCCCGCAGGATCAAGGAGACGGACGAGCAGCGACTGCGAGAAGAGTACCGCCGCCTGGTGGAGGGGCTGCGGGAGGCCAGCGCCGCCCGGGAGACCGATGCCCACCTGGCCAACCCCGTGCTGCCTGACGAAGTGCTGCAGGGTGAGCCGCGCCCCAGCCTTGGCCCCCGACCCCGCGCCCCCCGCCCAGCGCCTGGCTGATCCCGTCTCCCCGCAGAGGCGGTGCCCGGCTCCATCCGCACAGCTGAGCACTTCCTGGGCTTCCTGCGCCGCCTGCTGGAGTATGTCAAGTGGCGCCTGCGGGTGCAGCACGTGGTCCAGGAGAGCCCGCCTGCCTTCCTCAGCGGCCTGGCCCAGCGCGTCTGCATCCAGCGCAAGCCCCTCAGGTGCGCCCCCCGGCCTGGCTGGGCATGGAGGGGGTCCCGGCAGGGGTAGGGGGTGGGCGCCCGGGGTCGCCGTGTCACCGGCGTCAGTCGCCATGATCAGAGAACTGACCTCGGGAAGTGTGATGGAAGACTGTGTGCAGGGAGAGGAGGGTTGGAGGGGTGGGGGCGAGACCCCAGGGCCCTGGCCGTGCTCAGGGGTGTTCTCACTCCAGCCCTGGAGGGAGCGGCCCTGGAGAGGGGCTCATGATGAGGGCCAGCAGGGTGGGAGCTGGGAGAAAATGCTGTGGGCCCCCCACTCCCTGTTTCCTCCCTCCAGGGCCTCTCATTGCCCCCCACCCCCAACCCCTGTGCAGGATCCAACCCTCCATGCAGTCTGGGGGCAGGGCCAGTGATGAAGGGACTCCGAAGTCAGGGTGGAACGTCCTCTGCTTTTCCTTTGCTGCTGTGGATCAGCCTTTGGTCTTCTCTGAACCTCAGTTTCCTCCTCTGTGCAGGGGGTAGGGAGTCAGCCCCTTTACCCCCAGGTTCCTGTGGTGGTTTAATGACAAAGCAGCGACCCCAGGAACCCACCCCCACCCCACCCCCCTACCCCGGTCGAGCCAAGCGCTCTGCAGTCCACGTCCCGGGGACTCAACACCGCCCCTGCCTGGTGCTGCCAATAAGGACGCTGTGTCCCGTGTAGGGGAAGCCACAGGGTGCTGTGTGTGGTTGTGACCGGAGCCCGGCCAGTGGGGCTCTGAGGCTTCTGGCTGCTCTGCCTCTGAGGAAGTGGGAGCCCTTGGTACGGCTTCACCCCTCTCCCCTCACGAGAGACTTGTGAGAACAGAGGGGATCTGAGTCGCAGGATCTGTGTTCCAAGGGCCTGCTCTGTGCTGGGGACACAGCAGTGGCGGAGACGGCCCTGGCCCTCCTGGGCTCACAGTCCAGTTGGGGAGACAGACTCGTCCCAGACAGGGACAGTCCAGGGCTTGGGGGGTGGAGTCCTGGGGGCTGCGGGAACACAGAGGGGCCGTCTGATCAAGCCTGGGGGATAGAAAGGCAGACTGAAAAAGAGGACACACAGGAGATAGGTTTTATTCATTTTATTTCTTATTTTTCTTGGGCACACCGCTTGGCATGTGAGATCTAGTTCCCTGACTAGGGCTTGAACCTGGGCCCCCTGCACTGGGTGTCTTAACCACTGGCCCGCCAGGGAAGTCCCAGGAGGCAGGTTTTAAACTTCACCGTCTGCCTGGTCCCAAAGCCTGGTGCTTCCACTCCATGCATGGCCTGTCCCTAACTCGAACTGGGTGGCCTTGCGTGTGTGCCGTTGATAGAGCCTGTGTCAGGCTCAGTGAGGCTGTGTGAGGTGATCGTCTGGGAGCGTGTGGAGCTCTTAACTCTGTCACCAAGGACTGTGACTGAGACCTTGTGGAGATCTGGGTGGGAGTGTATGACCGTTGGCCATGCAGGGTTCACGTGGTGACTGTGGGATGCTGGGGGTGGTCGCGGGTCACCCCTTTTGGTTGAGAACCTGTGTGTGAGAGCATTGCCTCATGTGACAGGACTGTGTGACTCTGGAGTGTTAGTCACTTCAGTCGTGTCCGACTCTTTGTGACTCCTTGGACTGTAGCCCACCAGCCTCCTCTGTCCATGGATTCTCCAGGCAACAATACTGGAGTGGATTGCCATTTCCTTCTCCAGGGGATCTGCCCAACCCAGGAATCGAGCCCGGGTCCCCTGCCTTGCAGGCAGATTCCTTACTGTCTAAGAATTCAGGCGGTGACTCTGGGCTGTGAGATTATTGCTCTGTGTACCCTCCTGTGGCTGCAGCCCCCCATGATGGGCAGTGGTACAAGGTAGGGACACAGAGTGACCCAGACCCTGACCTCCCAGAACTGCCAGGCAGCTGGGGAGACGGCGCATGGGCACGTGCTCTGACGGTGACGAGGGGGCTTCCGGCCTGCGGCCACTGCCTTCCTCACCTGCCCATCTCCCACCCCACCAGGTTCTGTGCCGAGCGCCTCCGCTCCCTCCTGCACACCTTGGAGATCTCAGACCTCACTGACTTCTCCCCACTCACCCTCCTCGCTAACTTCGCCACGCTCGTCAGCACCTACGCCAAGGGTGAGCTCGCCTCTCCCTGCCTCTGCCGGTCCCCGGCAGCCGGAATCAGAATCCGGCAGAGGCTAGAGGGTCGCCCCTGGGACTTGGACAAGCTGGGCTCTGGAGTTTGGATTTTGTTTTAAAATTCATTAGCCACATCGGGTCTTAGCTGTGACACGCAGTATCTTTAGTTCCCTGACCGTGATCGAACCCGGGCCCCCGGTGTTGGGAGTGTGGAGTTTTAGCCACTGGACCACCAGGGAAGTGCTCTGGGCTTTGAGGGCAGTGGGGAGCCACGAACAGCCCTTGAGTGAGTGAGACTTGTGCTCAGATGGGTTATTTTCAAAGGCTCCCTCTGGCTGCAGACGGAGGAGGGTGGGAGTAGGCAGTGCCATGAGACGAGGAGGGAGAGATTCTGCGGGGTCCGCTTACCCTGGGGAGCGGGTGAAGGGGTGGTCATTCTGCTCCTAGCGGCACTGGGGAGCCATGGCAGGTTCTGAACAGGGAGAGGCAGGGTCAGATTGTGCTTTAGAGGATTCTCCTGGCAGAGGCTGGGCCAGGGCAGGAGGGGTGCTGGAGGGAGTCGTGGGAGGTGAAGAGGCCGGGACTTGGTGCCTGGTCGTGCAGGGCCTTGGGGAGAGGATGCTCAGATTTCCAGCCTGCTGGGAGGGTACAGGGGAGTGTTCTGCCCCCCAGTCATCAGCTTTAAGCTGCCAAGGGCTCAGTCTCATCCCCGGGGATTACTCCTCTATCCAGCAAACTAGGTCAGCCTGTCTGACGGCCCGCGGGCGGGCCCGGCCTTGGCGGGAAGATAGCCCGTCCCCCACCCCAGGGCAAGTGTCACTGGAATCTTCCTTCTGCCTCTGTCCCTCTGTCCATCCCATCCTCCCTCTCGGTCTGTCTGTCCTCTCTTCTCCCCTTCTCCGTCTACCAACACCTCACATTCTTGTACCTGGAACAGCCTTCCCCATCCTCCTCAGCCCCAACTTTCTTCCCCCTCGCTCCTCAGTTCTTGGCTCAGGAGATACATCTCCTCCTCCTCCAGGAAGCCCCTCTGGCTCCCAGACTGAGTCAGGCCCCTCCTTTAGGCTTCCCTGTCCCAGCCTTGCCCACTCAGAGTGGTCACTCTGGGGACAGCTCTGTCCCCATCCCTGGACTGAGTCCTGAGAGGGCGAGGCCAGGGCTCTCAGTCACTGCTGTGTTCCTAGTACAGGGCTCGGCACAAAGGATGTGATATTTTAAAAAAAATATTGACTAAGTGAAATTGATTATGTGGATGCGTTCATTCATTTATTTGCTCAATAAATGGGCCATGCCCAGCCCTGGGGAATTGGTAGGAACCAAGAAAGACCTCATTCTTGACCTCCCAGAACTTCTAGCAGGGAAGACGGGTAGCAAAGATGTAAGCATGGGTAAGGAAGATAATTCCAGAAAGTGATAGTTTTCACGGGAAACGAACATGTTGCTGTGTTGGAGCATGCGCACAGTGTCCGCGGTGGCCAGGGTGGCTTTCCTGAGGTGCTGACATTTGAGCTGAGTTCTGAATGACCAAGAGCCGCCTTGGGAAGCCTTCCAGACAATGGGGCAAGTGCAGAGGCCCTGGGGTGTAATGACTCTGGTGGGGTTGTGTTTTTTTGTGTGTGTGTGACCCTGGTGGTTTTGAAAGTCAGGCAGGAAGCCTGTGAGCACAGAGGAAAGGGGGTCGGGGTGGCAGGATCCCCCCGACAGTTCTGAACCCTGGGAGGGACGTTGTGGGGAGCCCTGGGGGCTTCTGAGCAGGGAGAGATGTGACCTGACTAGATTTCAAGGATCCTCTGGCCACTGTGAAGGGAGCGGGGATCAGGAGGCGACTGTGGTGGGCCAGGCAGGGGGTGATGGCGGCCCGTCTGGGCGGGGGCAGGGAAGGTGGTCAGAGGGCAGCTGGACTTTGGAGCAGAGCTGACCAGCCTCCTGACCGCTTAGACAGAAAGCTGCTCGGGAGAAGGCTGGAGGGGCGTGGTGGGACCCCGTGGTCCCTGGAGGGTGAGGGGTGAGCCTTTGGTGCCCGGCTCAGTGTCCTCAGTGAACGTTCGCATAGGTGTCAACCCAGGGGAGGGGCGGGCAGGTTGGGGTATATATTGGACTCAGGGGCCTGGACTGTAGCTTTGGGCTGCTGATGGCTGGTCCTATTCACTGAGGAACACGAGGAGAGGGGGACTGGAGTGGAGGGAGAAAGAGGGCGGGATAGCCGAGTGGGCAGGGTCATGACTGGCCCTCAAGGAGTCTCACCGGCCCCCCGTAGGTTTCACCATCATCATCGAACCCTTCGATGACAGGACCCCGACCATTGCCAACCCCATCCTGCACTTCAGGTGAGATCCCACCCCAGGGGGGATGTCAGCGGACCACAGGAGCCTGGCCCCTGCTGTCTGGCCCTCACCACCCTGGTCTGCTCCTCACAGCTGCATGGATGCCTCCCTGGCCATCAAACCTGTGTTTGAGCGCTTCCAGTCTGTCATCATCACATCCGGGGTGAGGACCCTCTGTTTTGGCCCCCACCCCTCCCCAGGGGGCTGCTGATTCCCGCCCAGTCCTGCTGAGATCCCTCTGCTGTCCCCACTGTAGACACTGTCCCCGCTGGATATCTACCCCAAGATCCTGGACTTCCACCCCGTCACCATGGCAACCTTCACTATGACGCTGGCCCGGGTCTGCCTCTGCCCCATGGTGCGTGGGGGAGGTGATGGGGAGGGTGGTGGGAGCGAGGGCTGTCCTTCCTCTCTTCACTGCTCAGGCAGCCGAGGGCACGGATTCTGGGTTCTGACGGACCTGGGCTTGAGTTTGACTCCCCGAGCCTCAGTTTTCTCATCTGTGAAATGGGAATACCCCTTCTCTGATCTCCCAGGGTGGCTGAGGGGATTTAGTGAGACAGTGAGTGTGACAGGCTTTCGTGGCCCAGGGCCTGCTACTTGTTTAATGTGGTTTTGCCTGGCCTATCTGGCAGTGACCTTGCTAAGTGACCCTACCACTCGGCCTTGGTCCTCTTCTCTGTAAAATGAACCTTGTAACATGGGCCTTCAGTCCCATTTCTGAAGTTGCTAGGCAGATGTGTTTTAGAGTTGAGAATTTTCCAGACTTGAAACATTCCCAAGGGGTCTGAGCAAATCCCTCTAGTGGAAATCATGTTTCAGCAAACATTCTGACAAGTCAGACCAAGGGAGATCCGTGAGCACACTGAACAGGCTCCGTGTAGGGCAACTCTTGCTACCAGATGAGTTTGTGCCAGACTTGAGTACCTGGAGTTTCCTGAGTGTTTTGGCTTTCGGAGCTGCCCTCCAGGGCTCATGGGCTGGTGAGGACCCTCCACCACATGGTGCTTTTGTGATTTTGCCGGTGGGGTGAGGGACAGCTTCCTGGAACCGCCTGGTTGGAGGCCGGGGCAGACTAGAGGGTCCTTGCTGGTGAGACACACAGACAGGCCTGGGGTCAGTTCCATCTCTGTTGTCCATCTGCTGGGTGACCTTGGGCGGGCGACTCGCCCTCTGTGAGCTTGAGGTCACTCGTCTGCACCCCCGCAGATAAGAGGGTAGCTGAGGGTTCACTCGCTGACACTGTGTCTATAAAAAGTACACAGCAGCGCTAGCCCGCAGCCCGCGGGCACACACTGGGGTGACTGTTGCCAGTGCTTAGCAGGACCTCTCTTGCACTCTCCAGATCATCGGCCGTGGCAATGACCAGGTGGCCATCAGCTCCAAGTTTGAGACCCGGGAAGATATTGGTATGGTTCCCACGAGGGTGGTTTGTGTGGGTCCCAAGAGGGGAGGTGGACCGGTCAGCAGCCGGGTCATGATGCAGCAACAAATCAAAGTGGCTTCGCACAGAGGTTGTTTCCTGCCCATGCTGCGTGCCGTTGTGGGTTGGTGGGGGCCTTCCACGAATCTCTCCCTTCTGGGGACCTCCACCATCAGCCACATCACTGCGCTGGCAAGACGGGATGGGAGGGGTCCTGGTGGCTTGTGCACTGGCTCGTAAAGCTCCTCACCTGGAAGTGACACAGCCCTTTCTTCACTGGCTGTGGCAAGTCATGTGGCCACACCTAACTTTGGTGGGTCAAGGGGCAGTCCTCCCATGTGTCTGGAAGGAGAATTGGGATGCGTGTGAACAGCCGGCAGTGGGGTCTCTAGGAACCCCTAGTTTCAGACAGGAAAGCTCTGATGGGGAGTGGGGAGGAGGACGTAAGCCAGGAGACGGTCTGACCTCTGACCCCTCACAGCGGTGATCCGGAACTATGGAAATCTCCTGCTGGAGATGTCCGCCGTGGTCCCTGATGGCATTGTGGCCTTCTTCACCAGCTACCAGTACATGGAGAGCACCGTGGCCTCCTGGTACGAGCAGGTATGCCTGCCTCGCCCCACGCTAGGACCCTCTGAGCGCTTGGACCCTCTGAGCACTCGGCTCTGTTCCTCTGTTGGCTTCTTTCCTCAGTGTTTTAAATGGTGATGTGTATTGTAAGTGACAAGACAGTGTATAAAACACAGAGGGCAGTTTAAAGACCTGTGTTTACTGTGCCCCTACATCCAGGTTAAGAACTAGGACATCAGCGGCCTCGCTGGACCCCTTCCTCAGAGGCATGCCCCTCAGGAGGGCTGACCACACCCCACCTGAGGGGTTCCTGGTTCCCTCTTTGCTCTTTGGGGGGGTTACCCCAACTGTCCCTCCAGCTCATGTGGTGCGGTGTGGAGACACTGGGTAGCAGGCATGACTAGTGGGGTGCCGTGCCATCAGAGGAAGGTTCCGGAGAATTAAGGCTGAACAGAGACTCGGGGCAAAGAGCCTGCAGGAGTCCCTTCTGGGGTGTGTGTGGGCGAGGTCATGGAGCTTTCTGGAGATGGGGTTCACCACAGCTGGGCACTGGGCCCCTGACAGGATACGAATCTGTATCATGAGCCCGGCCCTCGGGTAAGTTAGAGCAAGCGCTCCTTTGGGGTGAGGCAAGTGAACGTGGCTAATGTGAGCACCAGGGAGCGTGTGGGAACGTCACCCACACAGGCAAGACCTCGGTCTTGTCCTCAGGCTCTTTCCACACAGTGTCAGCCACTTGAGCCCCACGACCTCGGTGTCTTTTGTGTGTAGCCTAGGGTCACAAAGATGGTCTCCTGTGTTTCCGTCTAGCAGTTTTGTAGTCTTAACTTTCACATCTGAGCTCTGTGAGGTACCGCAGGTTCATCTCTGTGTAGGTTGTAAGTCAAGGTTCATTTTCTTCCCATTTGGAAATCTGTAGCTCCAGACCCATTTACTGCAGAGAGCTCCCCTACCACACCGAGTGGCACATGTGGCAGGTCTGTGTTGGGGGCTGTTTCTGGACCCTCCGTGCTGTCTCTCTGGTCTGTCATGCATCTGTCCTTGATCAGAACCGTGCATCTATTGCAGTGTCAAATGTGAACGCTCCAGGCAGCCTCTGATTGGCTCTGCCTGGCCTACATCAGCCTCTCCACCAATCACCAGCTGGGGGTGGAGCATCCTGATTGGTCACCCTGGGCCATATGCCCACCCCTCTTGTCCAAAAGATGGGGATTGGTTCCCTCCCCAAATCACAGAAGAGAGGCTGGACTCTGCCACCACCCTCCCCAGATCTCCAGAGGGCAGGCCGAGGCCAGGGGACAGGGGTGGCCTGTCGCAGGGGAGTCAGTGGCAGAGCTGAGTTTAAGCAGGACACCCCCGTCCTTGAACCCACCATCCTTTGCCCACATCCTGACCTCCCCGTGTCCTCCCCGAAGGGCATCCTGGAGAACATCCAGAGGAACAAGCTGCTCTTCATCGAGACCCAGGATGGGGCTGAGACCAGCGTCGCCCTGGAGAAGTACCAGGAGGTGGGTACTGGGGGGACGAGGGCAGTCTAGGTGGAGAGGGGCCAGAGGCGGCACAGCTCCCTGGTGACGCGTCCGTGTCCTGGCCTCCCCTCCCCAGGCCTGCGAGAACGGCCGTGGGGCCATCCTGCTCTCGGTGGCCCGAGGCAAAGTGTCTGAGGGAATCGACTTTGGTGAGTGGACTCGGCCCTCCCCGCCCCCGATGGCCCAAGGGGACCTCACCCACCCGCCCTCCATCTTGCACACACAGGGGCCTCCCCTTCCCTCCATCCCCCTCTCTCGCTGCCCCTCGCCCCGCAGTGCACCACTACGGGCGGGCCGTCATCCCCCTCTCTCACTGCCCCTCGCCCCGCAGTGCACCACTACGGGCGGGCCGTCATCATGTTCGGGGTGCCCTACGTCTACACCCAGAGCCGCATCCTCAAGGTGAGCCTCGCAGGGGCGGGCGGGTGAAGGCCTCCCCTGGGGCCAGTGTGAGGAAAGGCCCTGGCCCCCATCTCTGCACTCACAGGCACGACTAGAATACCTTCGGGACCAGTTCCAGATTCGTGAGAATGACTTTCTCACCTTTGATGCCATGCGCCACGCTGCCCAGTGTGTGGGTCGGGCCATCCGGGGCAAGACGGACTATGGTCTGATGGTCTTTGCTGACAAGGTGCGGGTTTGGGGCCCTCACCAACCAGAGGGGGAGGGCCAGGCTGTGGGTGCCTGGGCTCCCCCACCAGGGTCCTGACACCCCACCACCACCACCAGCGGTTTGCTCGGGCCGACAAGCGAGGGAAGCTGCCCCGGTGGATCCAGGAGCACCTCACGGACGCCAACCTCAACCTGACCGTTGACGAGGGGGTCCAAGTCGCCAAGTACTTCCTGAGGCAGATGGCACAGCCCTTCCACCGGGTGAGCCCTCTGCCGGGAAGACCCCGGGGCTTCCCCCCTGAGCCCCAACCCCAGCCTGCCCCAGACAGGGGCACCCCCCACCCTGTGCCTGGCAGCTGGGGGAAGAGTTGAGAGCTCCTGATGTCATTGTGTCCCCAGCGGGTGTCCCGAGCTGGTCGTGGGGCCTGTGGAAGGCCAGCCCTCTCTGACTCAGACCTGGCACTCTGCTATCTCCCTCCCTGGGTCCGTCTTCTGTTCACAGGGACTGGATGCCCCGAGTTAACCGGGCATGTCAAGTTCAAGCACCCTGTCCTGGGCCCCCGGGTGGCACCTCCTGTCACTACCGAGCCCTGTGGGGGACGTGGGCCAGCTGACACCCCTCTCCTCACTCCCAGGAGGACCAGCTGGGCCTGTCCCTGCTCAGCCTGGAGCAGCTGGAGTCAGAGGAGACACTGCGGAGGATCGAGCAGATTGCCCAGCAGATGTAGCGCCAGGTGGTGCCGTGACGCCCGAGTCTTAGCCGGCCCAGGTCCTGGTGCTCAGAGGGGCCTGGAGGTCCCCACAGGACACCTCAGGCAGACCTTTTAGCTGCCAGATCTACAGCCTTTAATCTCAGGAGCAGAGCTCAGGGAGGCCCGAGCCGTGAGGGAGAGGAGAGGACTCCCTCCCCTCGCCCGCCCCTCCCGCTCCTCCTGAGAAGCCGCAGCCATGTGGTCCTGTCGCCTCTAGCGGGGGCCCAGGTCCTGGGTGCTGGTACTGAGGGTCCGCGAGGCCTCGCTCAGATGCTGCCTGGGGAGCTGGGGACAGGCATGGGGCGGGTGAGGGCAGGACACAGGGCTGCCCCAGCCCAGTGGGGCTACGCCACCGGCACGCTTGTCTGCCCATCCTCCTGTCCCGACCCAACTCCAACCCCTCCACCTCCCTGCATCTACCCAAATAAAACTCATCCGTGCTCATGTCAGGATCCATTCCAGTGCCAGCCTGACCATCCCCCGGTCTCTGGGCCTGTCCCATCCCTGATCCAGGGGTCCCCCCACCTGGTTCTCGGGCGCCCTCGAGCCATCCATGTTCAGCATGCTGAGCGACATGGCCCTCTTCATCCTGCCCAGGAACAGGGCGCACCAGTGAGTCTGGCTCCCACCCTGGGAGACTCGGGCACCGGGCTTGACGGTGTGTGTCACAGGGGAGGCGGGAGCCACACACAGTCCTCGAGCAGGACAGGGGGAGAGGGGCGGACTCACCCGACTGCCCCTGCCGCCCCCTCGCCTCGGAGCCGGGAGACCAGCTTCTCACTTCCGCGCCGGATGGACTCCCGGAGCTTAGAGAAGGAGCTGCTCCGACGAAGGGTCTGGGGAGGGCGCCAGGGACGCCAGTCAGCCTCCCCTGCCACCCGGGCCCCCCTTCCCCCGGGAGCCCGCATAAAGCCCTCCTCACCTGCTGCTGTGCGTCACTGGTGCTGCCTGTGTTGGGGGCTCCTGGGGACAGATGGGGACATTGTGGGGGGGACGCTGAGCAGCCCCTGGGGCAGGGGAGGGGCCGGGGGCTCACCGAGCGGGGCGGGCAGGGCCTCCTTGCGGAGGATCTCTTTGTACAGCTCTTCCGCCTGCTGGTACTTGTTCTGCTTCAGGTAGGCTGAGGCCTGCGGGGAGGGCATGGCCTGGGTGATCCTGGCTCATCTAGGCACCGCAGCTGGCACCTCCTTCCTGGCCCCACAGGAAGCAGCCCAGCCTCGCCCCGCACTCCAGGCCCCTGGCCGACTGCCGAGTGGGCTTGGAGCCCGAGCCCACTGCTTCCCACAGGGCAGGTGACCTGCTGACTGCGCAGCGGCCTGTTCCCCAGGCTACCTTGAGCCAGCGACAGCCCTCTCTGTGCCTCAGTTTCCTCATCTGCACAGTGGGGCAGTGAGAGCACCGACCTCACAGGGCCTTGAGGAGACGGTCCAGGGAAAGTCCTGAGAAGCGGGCCTGGCTCCATAAACGCTCTCTGCTCCCGGCCCAGTCTCTCTGGCCACCTCTCTGCCTGGAGCTGTTCTCTGGCCCCCACCAACCTGCCAGTTTCCTGACCCTTCCACGTCCTCTGAGCTGGGGAGCCTCACTGGGGTGGAAGCCCAGCCCCATGGGGCACCTTCAAGGACTGGGCGGAGATGGGGCCCCTGCTCTCTGCAGGGCAAGGCCCCCTCAAACGACAGGTGCCTGCCCGGTGTTGGGGCCCCAGGATCGAGACCGCCAAGCCCCCAGGTGCCCTCACCAGGTTGTTCTTGGTCTTGGCCACGTTGGGGTCGTGGGGCCCACCCAGGGCCTCGTAAATGCTCAGGGCCCGGGCGTAATGCCGCTCCACCTCCTCGAACTTGCCCTGGTTCTGGCAGAGCAGGGCCAGGTTGTTGAGCTGCTTGGCCACATCTGGGTGGTCGGTGCCCAGGACCTAGGGGTCATGGGGTCACAAGTCATCTGGGGTCATCTGGGGTTGGGCCACGTGTTGCCAGCAGCCGTCATGACGAGGCTCATGAGTTGGTAGCTGGAGTCGAGGGTGGTGAGTCTGGGACTGGGCACTCTTCTAGGTTCACAACATCACATGGGCAGGGCACAGAAGGTCCAGGGCACAGAAGGTCCAGGGTCACAAGAACAAATCAGGGCCACGTGAGAGCCACAGAGTCGAGCGCTTCAGGATCAGAGGGAAGGGTCGTGTGGGACGGGGGACCCGCAGGAGCTGGGCCGGGCAGTACCTTCTCCCGGATCTCCAGAGCACGCTGGCACAGGGGCTCTGCCTCCCGGTAACGTCCACGCTTCCCGTAGAGGACGGCCAGGTTGTTGAGGGTGGCGGCCACCTGGGGAGTGGGGAGGGGGTCAGGGGGAGGGGGCCAAGCCCACAGCCCCCGTGCCCGCCCTCCTGGGCCCCCACTCACTGCAGGGTGCTCGGGGCCCAGCGTCCGCTCCCGGATCTGCAGGGCGTCGTGGAGCAGGTCTGTGGCCTCTTTGTACTTGTTCTGGTCTCTGTGGGGCAGCCCCAGGGGGAGGGGTGAGGCCAGGGCCCTGGGCTGGGCTGACACCAGCTGGGCAGGTCCTGGCTGAACTGAGCATGGGTGGCGTCCCCCGGGGGTCCCTTCTGGGTGTCCCCACCCCTCCCAGATCTAGCACAGGGTCCCTGCACGCCCAGGTGGCCGCCAAGCCTCTGCCACCCCAGGCTTCCGCCCCACTCTGTTGGTCTCTTGCTCACGCCGACTCCTCTCTGCCCGGGTCTCCGTGGTCTCCCCAGATCTCCTGTCCCCTTCCACCCCACCCCTGCAGGTATGCTGTGCTGTAGAGCAGGACCCCAGGGCTCCCCACTTCTGCCCAACAACATCCCCCATGCCCCCTCCAGCGGCGGCGGCCCCCACCGGTACACCAGCGCCAGGATGTTGAGCATGGTGGCCACGTCGGGGTGGCAGTGGCCCGAGCTTCGCTCCAGGTCCTCCAGGGCCTGGCGGCACAGTGGCACGGCCACCTCGTAGCGGCCCTGGCCTGCGTACTGGATCACCAGGTTGTGCAGGGTCCGGAGGCGGGCCGGGATCTCGTAGCCACCCTGCTGGGCCACGGTGGCCCCCGCTGCCTCAGGACCTGGGGGTGCGTGCGGGTTACCAAGTCACTGCAGGCCTCCTGCTCCCCCAGCCCACACACAAGGGGACACGTGCTCCCCCAAAGCCACCGCTACCTCGCAGGCCCCTGCGCTGACTCCCGAGATGGGAATCCCAGGCATCTCAGGCCCGTAGGAGGGGGCCTGGCCTGTGGGATGGACCCACGGGAGCCGCCTGGTTCCTGGAGCTGCGGTCACCATGACAGGCCTGGTTTCCAGCTTTTCCAGGCTCATCTACCCTGTTACTGCCCCCCCACACACACACACACAGCCACCTGCTTCACTCTCTTGACACCCGGCCCTGACCTGCCCCATCCTCCCCAGAGACCTCGGGGTCCAGCAACTCAGATGGCCCCTTCCCAGCCTCGGCCTCCCGTCCTCCATGGCTGAGCCCGCACCCACCTCTCCGCTCCTCCTCCTCACTGGGGAACAGGGAGGCCAGGCTGTCCCGGCGAGGGGGGGACTCGGGCTGCTGCAGAGAGAAGAGGAAAGTAGGGTGTCATGGGACATCACGGGACTTGGGAGTCTGATTCTGAGATGGGGGTCCTGAACCCCAGGGCTTGAAGGAGGTGGTGGGCAGGGTTCCCAGGGGTCTCCTGAGGGCTTGGGAGCATCCTGGGGCTTTGTTGGACAGCTGGGCATGGGGCAGGCTTCGGAGTAAGTTCCAGTGGGTCTGGGATCTGTGGCGGGTTCTTCAGAGGTTCCAGGGAGGCCAGGGAACCTTTGAAGGCAGGGGCTCTGCAGAGGGTCAGGGGGTCCTTTGGGGGCCCTGCCTCGCCGGCCTGGCCGCACCTGACTCTCCGCGGGCGGGTCGTACTGCCGCAGCTGCCCAAGGAACTCCAGGTGGCTCTTCTCCTCCTCCAGCTGGGCCACGGCCTCCTCACTGGCCTGCAGCCGCCGCTGCGTCTCCTCCAGCTCCTCCCGCAGCCACGCGTTCTCCTGGGCCAGCCGCCGGGCCTGCGCCCGCAGCCGCTGCTTCTCTGCCTCCAGTGCGCCCACATGTGCCGACAGCGCCAGCAGCACCTGCCGGGGGGTGGGGGGGCGGCGGGTCAGAGGCCTGGCCCCCACCCTGCTAGACGGTCCCCAGCCCAGGGCCTCAAATCGAGCCACAGCAGCCCCTTCTCCCCAGGGTGCCCCAGATTACAGAGAGCCCTCCAATGTGGCTCCAGGGATGCTTGGCGAGTCCCAGGGTCACACCCCGATCCTGCCTGGGGGACCCCTCCCTCCCATTTCACCCAGACACACAGATCATACACAGGGACACGTCATATCCCACCCAGGCAACCCCGAAGTCTGCCCAGGACCCACCCTTCTATGGAAGGACCCCACCTGGTTCAGGAGTCCCTGTCACACAGAAGGAACCCCCCCACAACCGCAGGCTAGGGACCCCATCTCAGGACTAGAGGCTCCCTGTCCTGGGCCGGGCACCCCTAGGCCCCCCCTTTGCCCAGACCACCCCCCAGCACGCCTGGCCCCTCATCCCGGGTGACCCCCCAGGCCTAAGCCACACCCCAACAGACAGGGCGCCCCTCATACCTACCTGGGCCTCGCCCAGCCCTAGCTCGATGGCCTCCAGCGAGTGGCTCACCACCTGCTGCTTCTCTTCCAGCAGCTCCAGGCCAGCCGCCGGACCCTGGGCCGCCAGGGCCTCCGCCAGGTGCCCAGCCAGGCCCCGGTGCTCTGCCCGCAGGGCCTCCAGCCCCTTCACCACTTGTCGCGTCTGCCGCACCAGCTCCTCGGGGCTTGGGCGCTCCGGGCCGAGCCCCATGCCTCCCGGGGCCGCCACCTGCACAGACATGGCTGCTCCTGGGGGGGACCGGGACTGGGGTGGGGGGGTTGGCGGTCACTGCTGGGGCCGGGCAAGCCTGCCCCTTGGCCTCCGTGTCACGGGGCCGCACATCCCCTCCCAGCCATCGCCCCATCCGCCCATCCCGGCCAGCCCTCTGCCTCCATGCTTTCCTCACTGCAGCCGGCAACCTGTCCCATGCCCATCCTGGAGAGCCCACAGCTGGAAACCTTCTGGTCTCCTTCGCCTGTCCTCAGCCCCAGGGCCCAGCCCCGAGGACAACTCCCAAACCTTCCCATGTGGAATTAACCCAGGCGGCCAAGCAGCCATCCCACAGCTGCCACCTGCCCTCAGCTCACCTGGTCAGCCCTCCGCACCCCAAGGACCCCGGATCCCCCAGCCTGGCCGGCCCGGCTGTGTGACCCGGACCGGAGGTGCCCTCCCCTGCTGGGCGTGTGGGGCGGGACGTGTGGAGGCGGCAGCCTCTCCGTGAGCTCACTCTCAGGCTGTTTTTGTTGGGAACCAGTCAGACCACTGGGGGTGGGGTGGGGTGGAGGAGAGGGCCACGGGGCTGGGGTGCGGGAAGCTGAGGAGGCCCGGGGACTGGGGAGGTCAGGGAGGGTCCCCACACGTGGTGACTCCTGGGGACCCGAGGAGCTGACAGACCAGAGGAAACTGGCTCCACCCTCCACTGCAGGCAGGCCCGGCCAGCCCAAGGCGTGCTGGGACACACGTGTGGCAGGCGTGGCCTGGGGGTGTCACATGGTCTGTGTGACAGCTGAGGGTCTGAGTCCCAGATGGTAATGGGGGGGTCTCACACGTGGGACTGCACGGGGTTGTATGGGGGTGACAAGGTCAATGACACTGGGGACGGTGTCTCTGGGACACACACACATTCCCCTCTTAGAAACAGACCTCAACACAAGCACACCCTCCCTTCTTAAAACCACACTATACACATTCTCCTCTCAGATATATGACACAGACTCTTCGTTATTTCAAATATAACACAAGACATACTCTCAGAAATATGCCTCTACACACACTCCATCTCAGAAATACAACAATACACATCCTTCTTTCAGAAATACAACACACACACACTTTCTTTTAAAAATACAACTCAACACACCCACTCACATCCGCGTTTTCTTTTCAAAATACAAGCTAGTACAAAACACTAACTCAGGCACACACACACACATATTCTTCTTCCAGAAACAGCATATGTAGGGACTTTCCTGGTGGCTAAGACTACATTCTCCCAATGCAGGGGGCCCAGGTTCAATCCCTGGTCAGGGAACTAGATCTCTCATGCTGCAACTAATGATCCCGGGTGCTGCAATGAAGACCCGAGACAGCCAAACAAATAAGCATTAAAAAAAGGAAAATAACACACATACACTCCCCTCTGAAAAACACAACCCAACAAACAGGTACATTTTCCTTTCAGAAATAAAAGCCATGGGCTTCCCTGGAGGCTCAGTGGTAAAGAACCCGTCTGAGAATGCAGGAGACACAGATTCAATTCCTGGTCCGGGAAGATCCCACATGCCGCAGAGCAGTAAGCCACTGTACCGGGACTACTGAGCGTGCGCTCCAGAGCCCGGGAGCTGAAACTACCACCCAAGCGCCTACAGCCTGTACTCTGCAACAGGAGAGCCCACCTCAACAAGAAGCCCACGCAGCAAGATCCAGCACAGCCCAAAACAAATAAAATGATAAAAAAGAGAAATAAAAGGCCAGACAGAAAACAAACGCATGGTTACCAAAGGGGGCAGAGGGTGGGGAGGGATAAATTAGGGGTTTGGGGTTAACATATACATATGTAGAATCAATAACCAACAAGAATCTACTGTATAGCACAGGAAACTATACTCAACATATTACAATAACTTACAGTGGGAAACAATGTGGAAAATAAAGATAAAATACACCCGAAGCACTTTGCTGTACACCTGAAACTAACACAACGCTGTGAGTCAATAAAAACTTAAAAAGTCAAAGCCAACACACAAAGCGTCTCCTCCCTCACCCTCTTCACTTGCGAAGATGTAACTAAATCCCGAGTCACTCCCATTCGGACTGTCTCCTTGAACGCTGACGCCCATGACACAGGCCCGCTCCCACACCCCCACATCCTGCCAGCAGCCAGCCCTCCCTCCCACGCCTCCCTCCCTCACGGCGCCCAGGACTCACGGTGGACCTGTCATCATTCCTCCCCGCTTCCTCCACTGCCCCTGCCTGGCCAGCCGGGAAATCGTGCGCACACACACACTAGAGTTCCACACATGAATGTGCGAACCACCCGATGCTGGCTCTTACACCCTCACAGCGGGTGCCCACAGCACAGACGGCGGTGGAGACACACGGCGTTCCATGTTCTCGTGCACGGACCTGCAGGCTGACTTCACTCCAGCCATGGCATCCCCGAAAGCAGCCCAGCGCCTTTTGCACCTGCTCACAGTCACATCCACTCAGACACAGAGTAAGGGCAGGTGTGTGGCCCCGTGGGTTTTACACACTGCAGGCTCTCCACACCCAATCTCCCTCTTTCCCTATGCATATGTGTTCACACACATATTGATCTCCGTGTATGCTGTACGTGTGTGTACGTTTATCACATCAGACATTAACAGCTTCACACCTTACACACAAGTTCTATAAATGATCAAACCACGCCAGTTCACTGAGTCATCCCGACAACCATGACCCTTATTCACCTATACAACCTCCTACAACATCACATACAACCTCAAACAGCTGAGTCGGTTGTTCCAGACACGGCCTCATAGAGTACCGCTCACAGTGACACGCACGACTAAACCACAGCCTCGCATCACTCGGACTGTGTCCTTGACACATCTCCCACACTCACACGTCCTCCAAACAGCACACTCCCCTTCACCTGCTCAGCCCCGTGTGCAAAAGCACACAGTTGACCATGATAATCACAGTCACACTCCACACATCCATCCCATACCCCACAGCACACAGCTCCCTGCCATTCCCCCCTACAGTCTTACCATCAGAGAGACAACCACGGCCACGCAATTTCTTGGTCACATACCTAATGCTATAAACAGTTCAACTCTCTGCCAAACACACACACACATACATACACACACACTATTACAGACTCACCATCAGAGGTCGCCCACATTTTCACACCACTGAAAGTTTCACATCATTCACACAGTCCTTTGGTGCCCTCGCAGGGCTAAACGGACAGGCCATCGCCTGTACCAACCTGTACTCACATCTGTACGCACCGTTTGACACCATCACCCACACCTGAGCTTTCTACATCTCTCGGGCACACTCATGCCCAATATCCACGCACATATACACTTGCAGCGGGAGTGCGTGGCCCGCTCCCCAAACCACACAACTTACCCCTGGCCGGCCGGCTGAGCCCCGCGCACCCCGGTTTCACAGCCCGCCAGCCTGCCAGCCGGCCGGGCCGTCACAAGGGCCCCCTCCCTCTCCCAGGCCCCGCCCCGTCCTCGCGCCTGTTTACCTGCGCCCCGAGAGAGGCGGCGCGGCCCCAGCGGGGCTTCCAGACCCGGGAGAGCCCCAGGGCGGGACAGGGGGCGTCCAGGGACCCCCAAGGCCCGTCCCCGTCTCCAGGACAGCAGTCCCAGGGGTGTGCCAGGCCCAGCCCACACTCTGCCCCCGCCTCCATCCTCTCGGCTCCCGGGACTCCCACCCCGCACTCCCGGCGCCCACCTGACCGCGAACAGCTCCAGGTCCAGCTTCTCCGCTGCGCACGCACGCCCGCCGCCCGCAGCTGCGCCCCGAGTCTGCGGCCGCGGGCGGCTGCTCCGGGGGGCGGGTCGGCCTGGAGCCCCGCCCCGCAGGTGAGACCGGCCCCGCCCACCGCTCCTGAAAAGTTAAGCCCAGCCGCCCCAGCGCTGCGGGAATAGCAGAGCCTTGTGCGCACCTTTTACTGGTAGTCTCTGCGGCACGTCGAATCCGAGATGATTGCAGGCGCGCAGGAAATGAGAGTCTCCGCCAAACTAGAATCTCGGAAACTCGGAATCTTAGAAACTTTGCATCCCAGACGGATGGCCTTCTTGCAAGGCCAGCCTCCGGCCCTTCGCCTCGGCTGTGCGCCCGCTTTGGACATCTCTCCACACAGATCTCGACGTTTGTCCTTTTTCAAAGGCCGTTTCCTTCGAGAAGCCTTCCTTGCCGCTTCTAAAAACACCCTTCCCACAGAAACACAACCTCATTTCTCCGCTTGATTTTGTTAATAAAATTTTTCAGGACCTAAAGTGTGGTGTTGGAGACGACTCTTGAGAGTCCCTTGGACTTCAAGGAGATCCAACCAGTCCATTCTAAAGGATGGACTGATGCTCATCAACACCAGTCCTGGGTGTTCATTGGAAGGACTGATGCTAAAGCTGAAACTCCAATACTTTGGCCACCTCATGAGAAGAGTTGACTCACTGGAAAAAACTCTGATGCTGGGAGGGATTGGGGGCAGGAGGAGACGGGGACGACAGAGGAGGAGATGGCTGGATGGCATCACGGACTCGATGGACATGAGTTTGAGTGAACTCCGGGAGTTGGTGATGGACAGGGAGGCCTGGTGTGCTGTGATTCATGGGGTCGCAAAGAGTCGGACACGACTGAGCGACTGAACTGAACTGAACTGAACTGAAAATTATGTAGCATTATAATTACTATGTTATGTTACATCACGTTATTAGCGAGGCTAAAAATCTGGCTCTGAGTTCACATTCTGTTTCACCGTTTACTGGCTGTGCAGGTTTTGGACAGTAACTTAACCTCTCTGTCCCCATTTCCCTAGTCTGTAATAGATTAGTCAAAAGCTGTGAGGACTGAATGCCTTAACATATGGATTGGAAGCATTTAGCAAATATTAGCTGCTGATTTCATGGTGTTATATTATTGGTTCGGCTTTCCAAGTGGCGCTAAAAAAAAAAAAAAAACCCTCCTGTCTACGCAGGAGATATTAGAGACGCAAGTGCGATCCCTGGTTTGGGAAGATCCCCTAGAGGAGGGCATGGCAAGCCACTCCAGTATTCTTGCCTGGAGAATCCCATGGACACAGAAGTCTGGCAGGCTACAGTCCTTTGGGACACAAAGAGTCGGAGATGACTGAAGCAACTCAGCACACACGCATTATTGGTCTCTCTCTGTATGTCAAGGCTGTATATTGTCACCCTGCTTATTTAACTTGTATGCAGAGTACATCATGCAAAATGCTGGGCTGGATGAAGCACAAGCTGGAATCAAGACTGCTGGGAGAAATATCAATAACCTCAGATATGCAGATGACACCACCCTTATGGTGGAAAGCAAAGAGGAACTAAAAAGCCTCTTGATGACGGTGAAAGAGGAGAGTGAAAAAGCTGGCTTAAAACTCAACATTTAAAAAACTAAGATCATGGCATCTGCTCCCATCACATCATGGTGAATAGATGGGGAAACAATGGAAACAGTGACAGATTTTATTTTCTTGGGCTCCAAAATCACTGCAGATGGTGACTGCAGCCATGAAATTAAAAGATGCTTGCTCCTTGGAAGAAAAGCTATGACCAGCCTAGACAGCGTATTAAAAAGCAGAAACATTACTTTGCCAACAAATGTCCATACAAAGCTATGAGTTTTCCAGTAGTCATGTATAGTTGGACAATAAAGCTGAGCGTTGAAGAACAGATGCTTTTGAACTGTGGTGTTTGAGAAGATTCTTGGGAGTCCCTCGGACTGCAAGGATATCCAAGCAGTCAATCCTAAAGGAAATCAGTCCTGAATATTCATTGGAAGGACTGATGCTGAAGCTGAAGCTCCAATACTTTGGCCACCTGATTTGAAAAGCTGACTTATTAGAAAAGACCCTGATGTTGCAAAAGATTGAGGGCAGGAAGGAGGAGAAGGGGACGACAGAGGATGAGATGTTTGGATGGCATCACCGACTCAATGGACATGAATTTGAGCAAGCTCTGGGAGATGGTGAAGGACAGGGAAGCCTGGGGTGCTGCAGTTCACGGGGCCGCAAACAGTCGGACACGACTGAGCGACTGAACAACAACCCTTAAAATGCCGGCTCCCTGAGGGCAGGGCTCTGTATTGTAAGCACGTTATCTTTAGCATTAGAACAAAGTGGCGCAAAGTAGGTGCTCAATACCTATCTGTTGAGTGACTTACTCAATAAATCAAGTCCTCGAAACATAAATTGGCCAAAGCTAGACGCATAGGATTTTAGTATCATCGCCAGCTTTGCCAAACCCTGGCAGTATCCCGGTCACTGCACTATAGGATGTATCCAGCAGAGGGCGCTGTTGGCCCGTGGACCAGGCACCAGGCTATCGCGCCGCTCCCCTGTTCTCGGAGCCTCAGTGCAGATGCGCCCTCCTGTAGGAAGCCCTCTCTGACCTCTCGCGTGAGAAAACGACCTTCCTGGGCTCCTGCGACCGTCTGGGCTCCCACATTCCAACCCTGCCCACTCTAGGTCATCACATGTCTCTCTCCCTCGCGGTGACTGGAACACCAGGAAGGTTGACAGAGCCGAGGCACGTTCCCCAGCACAGCCTGAACACAGAGGAGGCACTAGAGACAATGGCTGTGGTTGACTGATGGAAAATAAAACTAACTCACGCTCTTACTTCTCCAGGTCTGTCTAGGGAACAGGGTGGAAGGGGGCAGCCGAGCCCTTGTCCCCAATTGTTCTGGCCTCAGGACACTGGACACTGGTGCTGGAGCTGCCACATGCTCACTCCACAGCAGTGCACTGAGTCAATGGTTTGGGGCACATCCCTGCTCCTTCGTTTCTTGGCTCTGCAATCCCTGAACCAGGAGCCAAACTCCCTGGTCCTCACAGTCCTGGTCTGTAGAAATGGACTCACAAGGGTAACCTATTTTGTGAGGCTGATGTGGGGATTAATGAGTAATCCCTGTAAAAGGCAACCAAGCCTACTCGTCACAACTACTGAGCCCGTGTGACACAACTAGAATCCTCGCACTGCGACGAAAGATCTTGCATGACACAAGAAAGACCCGATGCAGCCAAACAAACAAATAAAAATACACATTTAAAAAAATGCTGTCAGAAGGGTGCTCAGAGAGGACAAAAGATTACAGAGTGAAAAGTAGGTCTTTGTCTCTCCTTGATCCCCAGATACTCTTCTGAGAAGCAGACATGATTCAGTTCAGTTCAGTTCAGTCGCTCAGTCGTGTCCGACTCTCTGAGACCTCAGGGACCACAGCACACCAGGCCTCCCTGTCCATCACCAACTCCCGGAGTTTACCCAAACTCATCTCCATTGAGTCGGTGATGCCATCCAGCCATCTCATCCTCTGTCGTCCCCTTCTTCTCCCGCCTTCAATCCCTCCCAGCATCAGGGTCTTTTCCAATGAGTCAGCTCTTCGCATGAGGTGGCCAAAGTATTGGAGTTTCAGCTTTAGCATCAGTCCTTCCAATGAACACTCAGGACTGATCTCCTTTAGGATGGACTGGTTGGATCTCCTTGCAGTCCAAGGGACTCTCAAGAGTCTTCTCCAACACCACAGTTCAAAAGCATCAATTCTTCGGCACTCAGCTTTCTTTATAGCCCAACTCTCATATCCACACATGACCACTGGAAAAACCATAGCCTTGACGAGACGGACCTTTGTTGGCAAAGTAATGTCTCTGCTTTTTAATATATTGTCTAGGTTGGCCATAGCTTTCCTTCCAAGGAGTAAGCGTCTTTTAATTTCACGGCTGCAGCCACCATCCTCAGTGATTTTGGCAGACATGATTACCAGTTTCTAATGTCCTCCTGAGCTGTGCAACTGAGAGTGAGTGACCATATAAGAAAAATGCAAATGAGAAAAACCTGACCCTTGGAGGGTAACGATGGCTTTGACTCTGGGTGCGGTGACCTGCTTTGGCCAATAGCTGAAGGGCACGAGTGACAGTCCTCCCAGTTCTGAGCTTAGATCTCAGGGGCTTTGAAGGTTTCCTGTTGCATCTGGGTGGAGGCATGATGTAGTCCCTGTGTTTCCCTCTTACCACAACATCTCCATATTGTTAAAAGATAAACTGAGGCATATTAACATTTTATTGAGTTTACTTAAAATCAATTCGAATCAAGCAGCACTCAGTCTAGCAGACAGAAAGGAGCTTCAAGGAACTAAACAAAATGGAAGAGTCTTATAGGAGGAAGGGAGCAGGAACAAGAAATTTACTGGAACAACAAAGCAGGCAAAAAAGCAGATTGGTTATTGTGAGGTCACTTTCCTTTAGGGACGGCAGGCACTTATCTGGGCAGATTACCTAACTGTAGCTGATCGGGGTGACTGGTTTAAGATTCAATCTCTGGGAGAGCCGCAACTGTCATTAAGTCTTGATTTTATGACATGGGTCTTAGCATTTTGAGTCTGTTGTCTCATTTTTAACATAATGGTATGGAACAAAGCTTCCCAGTTGCACTCAGCCCCAAACAACCAACTCTCAGCCAGCCCTACATCCACTTTTAAGCTCTTGAATTTTGGGGTGATGTGTTTCACTGCATTTTTGTGGTAATAGGTTATCAGATTTTCCTCACTTAGGTGGCTTTCCTCGTGGTTCAGATGGTAAAGAATCTGCCTTCAATCCAGGAGACCCTGGCTTAATCCCTGGGTCAGGAAGACCCCCTGGAGAAGGGAATAGCTACCCACTCCAGTGTTCTTGCCTGGAGAATTCCATGGACAGAGGAGCCTGGTGGGCTAGTCCATGGGGTTGCATAGAGTCAGACACAACTGAGCGACTAACACTTTCACTTTAGCAATATATCTTTGGTACTATGATCTAAGGGCTTCCCTGGTGGCTCAGTGGTAGAGAATCCGCTTGCCAATGCAGGAGACCAGGGCTTGATCCCTGGGTTGGGAAGATCCCTTGGAGGAGGAAATGGCAACCCACTCCAGCATTCTTGCCTGGAGAATCCCATGAACAGAGGAGCCTGGTAGGCTAAAGTCCATGGGGTAGCAAAAGTCAGATACGACTTAGCGACTAAACAACAACAAACAACTATGATTTTAATGTAATTTCTCATATGTTGAAATCCTAACCTTCAAAGGTGATGGTATTAATAGGCGGGGCCTTTGGTATTAGTATGATGGGATTAGATCGTGAGGGTGGAGCTCTCATGAATGGGATTAGTGCCTTTATAAGAAAGAACCCATAAAGCGCCCTTGTACCTTCTGCCTCCTGAGAATACTGCAAGAACACCTGCAATCCCTGGTCCTTTTGCAGTCTCAGCATCCACTCTCTGTAAAACGAGGCTTCAGCATAAAGAGGTGAAGTGAGGAAGGGAGTGACTACCTCGTCCAGTCTGCTTCTGCTACTTTCCAGCTGGGTGATTTTGAGCAAGTGACTCAGACTCTCTGGCTTCACTTTCCTGCTCTGTAAAATTTTCAGGACCTACCTCATAGTGCTGTTGGAAAACTAAAACTGGTTAATATACATACAGTGATTGAAACTAAAGTCAGACTGCTAGAGTGATGAAGTGGGCAAGGGGATGCGGGCCTGAAGCTCTAGAAAGGGACTCTGGGCTGACAATATAGTCTCACCTTGCTGAGAAGCCTGGACATTATCTTCACCAAACCCTGAACTCACTTTCAGCAGCCCTGTGCCTGTTGGATTCCCAGCTCTGCTCTTTCCCAGCTGTGCGACCTTGGACAAGTCAGTTAACCTCTCTGAGCCTTTTTGTTGGTAAGGCTCAGAATGGTAAATGAGTTAGTAAATGTCAAGCAGTTAGCCTAGTAATTGACATGTAGGAGTGCTCCATGAGAGTTAACTGCTGTTCAGTCGCTAAGTCGTGTCCGACTCTTTGTGACCCTCACCGACGGCAGCACGCCAGGCTTCCCTGTCCTTCACTATCTCCCGGAGCTTGCTCAAACTCATGTCCATCGAGTCGGTGATGCCACCCAACCATCTCATCCTCTATCGCCCCCTTCTCCTCCTACCCTCAATCTTTCCCAGAAAGAGGAGAGGCCATTTAACCTCCATGCCAACTTCCTTCTAGCATGTCCAGTTTCCCGGAGGAAGCATAATTCTGAGGGCAAGAGGTGTTCCTTCAGCTCTTGTAACAATTTTGTAAGTATTTGGTAGGAAAGCTCTTTCTGCCTAAGCTGGGTGGAGGGGTTTCCCACTGATTGATAAGGCTATTATTTACTTAGTCAACAAAAACTCATTTCTTCTGCGAGCACTGGGGAGCCATGGCAGCTTCTGAGCAGGAGAGGTCAGCAAGGAAGGAGGTGGGAGGGGCCAAGGCTGGGTCAGGAGACCAGCGAGAAGGATAGGGCAGGAGGGAATGTGGAGGTCCTGAGGTATGGGACGGGGGAGGGACAAGCCTTGGAGACTGAGGGGCTCAAGGGGTGGGAGAAAGCTGTAAGATAAGGGTCACAGTGCTCCCAAGGCCAACTGTTTCTGCCAGACTCAAGATAAAGGAGGTAGGGCTTATGACCGTGAGGTCCTGCTGGAGGGTTTGATTGGCTCGGCCCAGGTTACATGACCGAACCCCTGCTGCAAAGGACTCTGGGAAACTGAGTTTCTAACATTTGGGCTTCTCCAAAGGAGATGGTCAAAGGGTGGGGAACTCCCTCAATGTAGAAAGGGCTTCGGATGCTGTGTGGCCAAGAGGAATGTCAGATGTCCACACAAGGGGTTATTAGGGGCCCTGGGGGCTGGGCTGTGTGTGACGTGGCTGGATCCTGGCTCACAACCCTCAGGGACGCCCATCGGAGCCCTAGGACCCTACAGATCTGCTCCTGGCCCCCCTCCAACCTCATATTCTTCCTCCCACTCTCCCCTCCATCTGATCCAGCCTCCTCCCTATCTCTCTGACATGCCAAGCCACTCCCACCTCAGGGCCTTTGCACCTGCTGTCCCCCTTCCAGTTACCCACATAGCTGGCTCCCTCCCGTCTCTGCTTGGATGTCACCTCCCCAGAGCGATCTGACCTGATCTCCTCCTCTGTGTCCCGTCATTTGCATCTTTTACCCTCTGTCTCTTTCCTTCAAAGCCCCATTGCCCCAACATTAAAAGGTATAACAACTTGTTCACCCTCACTAAAATATTACCTCCATGAGGACAAGGGTTTGGGTTATCTTCTGCTGGGTCCCATTAAGTGCTTAATAAATAATCGTTGACATGATACATGCATAACTATTCCAGACCAGTTCCTTTTAGTTCTCTGGGCCTCAGTTTCCGTGACTATGAAGGAGTGCTTTGGCACACTGACCTTGCTGGGACAGGACAGTGAGGGGAGCGATCAGGGACGAGGCCCCAAGGAGAAAAGTTTTCTAAATAGCCCCCCTCCCACCAGGAACATTGGAAGAGGCAGAAAGGGCCCCCTTTCCCTGGATCAGTGCTCCCTGCCTAGGAAGAAGCGAGGGAGACCCAGGAGGAGGGAGGAACTCCAGAGGGAAAGGAACATTCTCTTCTTTGTTTCGGTACTGCGTGCTCCCTGGTTTCCTGCTCCCTGGACTTGCCCGATCGGTGCATCCTGCAGTCTTGGTGCCTTCTAGGCCGAGGACGCCGTTCCCGCTATGCCGTCCCATTTCTGCAGGATCTCCTTCTCAGCCCTTGCGGTCCCCGATCGAGCCTGAATTTGAGTGTCCCTGACCTGAGCCGCTGCCCAGCCCCCTTCTGCCGTGGCTGGGGGTGGCCTCCCGAGCTCTCGGCTGCCCTTGTAAGGAGGCGAGGCCAAGGGACACCCGAGATGCTGGGTTATAATTAACCCAGACACGTGGCGACCTCACCCCACCAACACCTGCCCCCGCGCCCCCCCAGCCCCAGCAGCTCGGGTCTCCCAGAGGAGATCGCAAGCAGTGAGCTCTAAAAATAAACTCCATTCCCAGCAGGCCATCCCTCCCTGTTCCCTCCACGGCAGAAATCTCCCTGGGTCACTGGGCTGGTGGATTAGAGTAGAAAGGGTGACCACCCCCTTCAACCTGGCATTGAGTGAAAACCGCCCTAGCTCAGCCCAGCCTCAGTTTCCCTTCCCTGCACTTCCAAGGAGGAAAGTGCATCCTAGAACAGGCTTCTGGGTCAGGCTGTCCCCTGTTCCCACCTCGGCCTTGGTCACACACTGTCTGTAGCTGGGTGACAGCAGGCAAGTCACACAGCCTCTCTGGGCCCTTTCCTCTGCAGGAAAACCAAAGACCTGACCTTCAGGGACCATTGCAAGGTTTCCCCAGGGACAGGGCTCAGGACCTGCTCTGTGCTGGGGTCAAGGCCACTGGGCACTCAGGGGAGGCCAGTGGCCTAGCGGAGGGCCAGGGAAGGGTGACTTCTACGTGCCTGGGACGTTTCCTGACACTATCCCGTGGCCCCGGCGGGGCTCCAGCTGTCCCCGCCAGCCCGACTCAGCACTTGGTCGGGGGACCAGCTTGGTGGCGGGGGGGATATGGGCCCAGACCCTGGTGTGGCCCATACAAGGTCATGGGGCTGGACGCGAGGCATGCCTGGGTTCGGGGTGGGCACGAGGCCCGGGCAGTGAGGTGAAGAGCTCAGCTGCCCTCCAGCCTGCTCCCAGGGGGCAGCCCCTCCCAGCCAATCACACAGCCGAGGCCCCCCCTATATAAGGCCAGGGCTGCAGGCCCTTCCTTTGGGTCAGTGTCGCCTCCGGGATACAGACAGCCCCTTCCAGCACCGCCCAGCCAGGTACTGCCCGGGGTAGGGTCCAGAGTGGGGTGTCTCCCATAAGAGCCAGAGGTCAAGTTGTCTCTGGAAGGGGCCTTGCATGTCGCCCCCCACATGCCCCCACGCACAGGCGGGTCAGTGTGTGGCAAGGTGATCCTTGCGTCAGAGAGTCCCCTCCACCTGGGAGCCCCTGACTCCCGTCCATGACGTGTGATCGCTGGGGCAAGTGTCCTGGGGGGGAGGCCCCAGGATGGAAAGGAGCCTTGACAGCAGCCCGCTGTCTCCCCCCTGCAAGGGGCTGAAGGCCAGGCCTTGTTCATGATGGTCTGTCACCAGAACCGGGCGCCGTAAGCCGTGGGAGGTGTCTGAGTGTCACCTGTCAGGGTCTTTGCCTTGGTGACCTTGTGTCTGTCTGACTTTCTGTGGCTCCTGCATGAGTCCCTGTGTGCCAGGCATCCCTAAGCTGGGACGTGTGCACATGTGGGCCCTGGGGGTGCGTGGGGGTGTGTGCATGAGGGGCCCTGGGTTACGTCTGCTGGTGTCTCTGGGGCTCCCCCACCTTGCTTCCCTGCCCTCTCCTGGCCTGTCCCCAGAAGGAATGGGGGTGGGGACAGGCTCTGAAGGGGGCTTTCTCGGCTGAAAGCCCTTGAGCCCCAAAGCCTGAATGCATGTCCTCCTGGCCCCCTGGCCCACCTGTCTCCGGCCTGCTGACTTGGTGCAAGCCGAGCCCCTGGAATGTGGGGGTGGGGTGGCAGCTGGGGGTGGGGGAGAGGAGTCTGCCAGATTCTAAAAATAAATCCCCACCCTGGACATCAACTCCAAAGGCTTTCGTGGGTTCCATCCCCCTTGGCCTGATGCCTCGGCCTTCGACTCACCCTCGTGCCCATCTCCTTCCCACCGTCCTGCCCGCTTCCCATTCCTGGAGCTGGGAATGAGCATCTCGTCCCTACCACCACCACTAAAGGGTCCTCCCTCCTCCTGAGTCTTGTGAATAAAAGCAGTGATAACAGTACAGCAGCCACCCTTCTAGGTGTGTGCGTGCTAGTGGCTTCAGACTCTTGGCGGCGCTATGGACCATTAGCCCACCAGGCTCTTCTGTCCAAGGGATTCTCCAGGCAAGAATACTGGAGGAGGTTGCCATTTCCTCCTCCAGGAGATCTTCCTGACCCAAGGATTGAACTCTCATCTCTTACATCTCCTGAATTGGCAGGCAGGTTCTTTACAAGGCCCCAGCTCCATGCCAGGGCCTGTGCTCAGCTGGCTTTGTGCTGGAGCCCAAAGAATCCTCCTGGCAACCCCATGGGAAAAGTTCAGTTCACTGAAGACAGAGGCTCAGAAAGACTGAGCAGTGGACCTAGGGTCACACAACCCAGAGGTGGCACGGATGAGATTTGAACCCAGCTCTGTCGACCTCAGAGGCTGAGCTGTTCTTAACTGTGCCCTGCAGGACAGGTGTCAGCACGCAGAGGTGGGGGCAGGCACCCAGCCCTCCCTCCCGCCCTGCCCCTCCTCCCTCGACTGAGCACTCAGGAATTGTCATAGAGAGAATGTCCCTTCTCTGCTTGCACACTCATTCCCAGCAACATCCTCCACCCTCACCAGCTCCTTGTAATTCAAAGCAACAATAACAAGAATAGCTAGCAAAATATGATTAGTGTGTGTAGGGCACTATTTTAAGTGCTTTACATAATGAACTTATCGCATCCTTCCAATACCTCCATAAGATGAATGCTATTCTACCTGCATTTCACAGGTGATTACTTTGAGGCACAGAGAGGTTAAGTAACTTGCCCAAGGTCACACAGCAGAGCTGGGATTCAAAGCCAGGCTGCCTGATTCTAGAACCTACACGCTTATCTATCAGTTATCACATTTATCACAGTTACTACTCCGGCTTGAGGGGTTCCGCCCTCCATTTTTCCAGTTGGAGAAACTGAGTCTCTAGCAATGTTACTAGTCTGGGGTCACCAGCAGGATAAGGCAGAGCTCAGATCCTAACACAGACTCATGTTACATCCTGTTGAGATGCAGAGGGTCAGAGAGGAGATCCCTCTGGCTCCAAGTCGCACAGCCCAGGACTCAGGACTGGCCCTCAGGCCTGCCTGACCCCAGAGCCTGGCTTTGCTGTCTTGCTGGTCACCGTGGATGTGACCTAACTTCTCCCTCCACCCCGCCCCACCAGGCCCCCCACACCACCGCCACCATGCCGTTCGGTAACACCCATAATAAGCACAAGCTGAACTTCAAGCCTGAGGAGGAATACCCAGACCTCAGCAAGCACAACAACCACATGGCCAAGGCGCTGACCCTCGAGATTTATAAGAAGCTGCGGGACAAGGAGACGCCATCTGGCTTCACTCTGGATGATGTCATCCAAACAGGCGTGGACAACCCAGGTAAGCCTCCTGGGGGAGCGTCACAGGGACTGTGAGGCCGGTGTGTGTGTGGGGGGTGGCCTGGAGGCTGCCTGCCAGGCCTCAGTCCCACCTCCCTGGGCCTCAGTTTTCCCTTCTGTAAAGTGGGGACCATACTCATGGAGCTGCTGTGAGAAACAGATGAGTTGAATGTGTGAGGGCCTGGGACAGGATCTGGCAGGTGGCAAACTACTTGCTAAATGTGTGCGAGAATCAAGTGAGACTCCCCTGAGGGACGCTATTGCATCTTCCAGGCCTCAGTATCCTCGCCTGAAAAATGGGCACCCAGGTTGGGAAAACATAGGCACATGGAGTGGCTCCTGGCACTGAGTGGGTGCTCTGACTCTGACAGGGGGTTCCTTCTCCAGGAACACCCCACCAGGGCGGGTGGGACTGGGCAGGAGACCAGCTTCCAGCCTCAGCCTCCAACTCATGACTGAGGGAAAAGTCCCTTTCTCTTCAGGCCTCTGTTTCCCCACTTGAGAAATAAGAAGGTTTTTGGTTTTTTTTTTTTGCCACAAGGCTTGCAGGATCTTAGTTCTCCAACCGGGGACTGAACCCTGGCCCCCTGCATTGGGAGTGTTGAGTCTTAACCACTGAACCACCAGGGAAGCCCAAGAGGGTCTTTCAAGCCTCTTCTTGTCGGTGGGGGTTGAGAGTCTCTAAGGTTCTGAACTTTTTTAGGGGATGATCCCTTGATTTGGGGATTCTCACGTGGTAATATTTTTAATAACTCGCCCCCCAGACTCTCCTTTTTCCTTTGTCCTGCACTCAACGTTCTTCTCACCGCCCACCCCCAGATACAGCCTCGATCTCTCCCAGTCTTCTGTCCCCATCCCTACCCACCCTCAGCCTCCTCAGTTCTGACCCGAGGTGTTCAGTGGAACCCCTTGCATGTACGCAAGGGATACACATACATCCGTGTATGCACCCACAGTCTACACTGGACCCAGGAGCCCAGGTCTTCTCCATGGGGGACAAGCACCTCTGACCTCCCTTTGACCCCCCAGGTCACCCCTTCATCATGACCGTGGGCTGTGTGGCTGGTGATGAGGAGTCCTATGCGGTTTTCAAGGATCTCTTTGACCCCATCATCCAGGACCGGCACGGGGGCTACAAACCCACCGACAAGCACAAGACTGACCTCAACCATGAGAACCTCAAGGTCGGCTGCCCCAGGGGAAGGGCGGGGTGGGGGGACGGGGGTGGGGAGGAGACACCCAGAGAGACATGGAGACAGAGATGGAGGGAAACACAGAGGGAGATGGGAAGGGAGATGGCCCGGCAGACAAGGAAGACAGCCAAGGTGGGGAGAGAGAAGAGAGGGCAGAGCCAGGGAGGGAGGGGGAGAGAGGCCAGTGGGGAGGGAAGAACCAAAGGAAGCAGCTGAGAGCCCAAGAGAGCTGGGAGGGCCTGTGGGGGAGATTTGATTTTGGTGGGGTGGGGACAGGGCACACCGGATGGTCCGCCAAGCCCCAACTCCCCCACCCCCATTCCCTAGGGTGGAGACGATCTGGACCCCAACTACGTGCTCAGCAGCCGTGTCCGCACGGGCCGCAGCATCAAGGGCTATGCACTGCCCCCCCACTGCTCCCGCGGTGAGCGCCGGGCCGTGGAGAAACTCTCCGTGGAAGGTGAGAGCCCCCACCCCAGCTCTGGACCCCCTTGAGCCCCCATTTGCCAAAACACTGCAAGAACTTGATAATCATGGGTGCTTGGTGAGTGACAGCTGGCAGTATTACCCCTGGGGGAGGTCAAAGGGATGCTGTCAAGATTTGACACCCAACTGTGCCAGGGTCCTGACCTTCATTCATCCATCTATCCAGCAAGCAAACATTTATGGTTGTTCTGACCCTGTGTGGGGAGCTGGGGTTCCCATGATGAATAAGACGGACCAAGGTCACTGCTCTCACAGAGCTGTCAGCCTGGTGGGGAGATAAGAGGAAACACTGAAAACAACAAAAGAATAAGATCATCCCCAAATGACCTGAGGCCAAGAAGCAAGTGTTGTGGCACAGATTGACTGTGGGTAGCTATACTGGAAAGGAGTTGAGACATGATTGACAAGAAGGAGCCAACCTTGGGAAGAAATCTAGGCAGGTGAACAGCAAGTGCAAAGGTCCTGGGGTGGGAAGGTGTGTTTGAGAAATAGCAAGGAGACCAGTGTTGCTGGAGCTGAGTGGGTGATGGGGAGAGGGGGGGAAGTGAGGTCAGAGGGGTGTGGGGGTGGCCGGGTTGTGCAGAGCTTTGTGGGCTGCTGGGAGGACTTCGGCTTTGACCCTGTGGGAACAGGACACCGTGGGAGAGGTGAATAGAGAGGGACAGGTTCAGACTTACATGGGTCCCCTGGGGGGACAGTCGGTGGGCAGAGGCAGGAGAGACTGAGAAGGGCCGCTGCAGGGGTCCAGCTGGGGCTGGGGACAGAGAATGGGTGTGTTTGGAGGTAGAGGCAGTAGGGCTGGCAGGCAGGGTCATTCTGCTAAATGGTTAACAGCTGGCTCTGAAAAAAGCAGCAGCAGCAGCAGCCTTGATTTGCTGCCAGCGACTGCCAGTTTCTCCGGTGTAAATTCTCCTACAGAGGCCAATTTCAAGTCAAATGACATCATACAGGGGTGGGTAATGGGAAGAGATGTTCAGTAGCATGTCACTATGTAGAATTTCCACCATACAGATACAACAGGTGACTTCAAGAACATAGCAAATAGCAAGTGTAGAGAAGTAATTAGCAGGTGATAGTTCTGAGTACTTACTAACTTCCTTTTAAATACTGGGTTGGCCAAAAAGTTCATTCTGAAAGATGTTATAGGAAAACTCAAATTTTTTTGCCAACTGAATACAGTTTATTGTTTTTGTAATTTATTTTTAACAATATAATATAGAAAGTAGTATATGATACAGAACATGTAGTATAGTATACAAATATGTGTAACATATTTTAAAATATGTGTATTATAGAAATACATTATACACATAATACTTGTCATGTCTTATGAAGATATGAATATATACAAATGCATATATGTATTATATATTTATTATATACATAATATACATGTGTGTGTATGATCAACTGCTCAGTCATGTCTGACTCTTTGCCAGCCCATGGACTGTAGCCTGCCAGGCTCCTCTGTCCATGAAATTTTACCAGCAAGACTATTGGAGTGGGTTGCCATTTCCTTCTCTAACACATAATACATACTATGTATTATGAATACCTATGAATATACACAAATATTATATATACTATGATATTGTTTACTGATGGCTCCCAGATTCCCGAGACTGTGACTGTCCTACCAGCCAGCGGCGTGGGCACCAGCACGCTACTGCCCGCAGGTAGACTGACTGGATGCGAGAACTGGTGGCAGGCAAGGGAGAATCCACGTTTTTGGTCTTGAGCACATGGTGTGGTTGTTCCCAGGCCTGGGCAGACAGCAGAAGAGCAGTTTTTTTTTGTGGGGGGTCATGAATTTGGGCTTAGACACCTTTAGAACCTCCACAGGGTCAAGGTCTAGGCCCCTGAGGGACAGCAGTGTGGGGTCCCCAGGGCCTCTGCACCCCACTGGTAGGACAGGCTGTTGACCCCTCCTTCCTGTGGCCCCTCACCAGCCCTCAACAGCCTGACGGGCGAGTTCAAGGGGAAATACTACCCTCTGAAGAGCATGACAGAGCAGGAGCAGCAGCAGCTCATCGACGACCACTTCCTGTTCGACAAGCCTGTGTCCCCGCTGCTGCTGGCTTCAGGCATGGCCCGAGACTGGCCCGATGCCCGTGGCATCTGGTGAGGCCCCTTGCCCAATATCCCCCTTCTGCCCCGCCTCCTCTAGTTGTCCCATGACCCTCCACCAGAGTCAAGGCCACAGCAGCAATTCTCCAGGGTGATCTTGCCCTCCACTCCTGCCTTCCCTGTAGTCTGCATGTCACCTTTTAAGAAGCTTGAAACTCAGATTTGACCCAGACTCCCTAGGTTCAAATCCCAGGGCTGCCATTTACTAGCTGCGTGATCTTGGGCACGTAATTTAATGTTTCTCTGCCCCAAATCTCCATCTATAAAATGGGATCATGATAATTCATAGCACTTGGGGTTTCAACGTATTGGGAAAAGTGTCTAGTATATAGTAAGTATCCATACTGGCCATTGGCATTATATTTATTGCTAATTATTGTTGCTAGTTGGGCTTTCTAGTAATTTTTTAATCCCCGATTCTGATGAAAGTGAAAGTTGCTCAGTCATGTCCGACTCTTTGTGACGCTATGGACTGGAATTCTCCAGGCCAGAATACTGGAGTGGGTAGCTTTTCCCTTCTCCAGGGGATCTTCCCAACTCAGGGACAGAACCCCAGGTCTCCCACATTGCAGGCGGATCCTTTACCAGCTGAGTCACAAGGGAAGCCCAGGAATACTGGAGTGGGTAGCCTATCCCTTCACCAGCGCATCCTCCCGACCCAGGAATCGAACCGGGGTCTCCTGCATTGCAGGTGGATTCTTTACCAACTGACCTATCAAGGAAACTGCCCCCGCCTCGATTCTGATAGTCAAAGATTTTAAAAGGTTTTGAGAACCTCGGTTTCAAACAGTTTGGAGCGTATAGGTTGTAAGATTTTAAGTGTTTTCAAGTTCCACTAATGTCAGATTTTGTGATTCAATGGTTTCAAACATTTCCAGATCCTAAAGTTTTCCAGTCTAAGACTCCTGCTATGTCACAATGTCATGGAAGATTTATCAATCCTGGTTCTCGGTTTCCTTTTTTCAGCGATTCTGAGATTCTATAATATTGTGCAAAGAATTAAGACCCTAAAAGCCACTGATCCCACGATTCGAGATTTCACGGGTCCTGTGACATTTAAAGGTCCTGAGACTGCGAGATGCTCAGGCCTCGTGCCCTTTAGGCCCGCTGCCCCCTAGCGGTGGACGTGTGTTTGCAAGAGGGCGGGGAACGGGGTTCCCGCGGAGCTGGTTCTCTGACCTTCTGCTGCGCCCGATGCTAGGCACAATGACAACAAGAGCTTCCTGGTGTGGGTGAACGAGGAGGACCACCTCCGAGTCATCTCCATGGAGAAGGGGGGCAACATGAAGGAGGTTTTCCGCCGCTTCTGCGTGGGGCTGCAGAAGGTGGGTGACCGCCCCCGGCCGCTTTCCGGGGCCCCGCCCCTCGGAGCCCGGCTCCTCCCCGCACCGAAGCCACGCCCCCAGAGATGCTCCCCCCCTCGCTTTCCAAAGCCCCGCCCTTTGGGAAACCGGCCCCACCCCTATCCTCAAGCGGCGCGGACAGGAACCCGCCTTCAAGGCGTCCTCAAGCCCGGCCCCCTCAGAATCCAGCCAACACTTGTCCCGCCGGGCCCCTGCTCCAAGAATCTCGTGCCTCCAGGTTTTCCAGGCCCGCCCTCTCGGAGTCCTGCCACCCCCGACATTCTCACCCCCTGTCCCTCGGATCCCTGCCCCGGGTTGTGGGTGTATTTAGGGGCGCCCGCAGCGCTGATCCCGGGTCCTCTCCCCCTACCTCAGATTGAGGAGATATTCAAGAAAGCCGGCCACCCGTTCATGTGGAACGAACACCTGGGCTACGTGCTCACCTGCCCATCTAACCTGGGCACCGGGCTGCGTGGAGGCGTGCATGTCAAGTTGGCGCACCTGAGCAAGCATCCCAAGTTCGAGGAGATCCTCACTCGCCTGCGCCTGCAGAAGCGAGGCACAGGTACGGCCCAAGTTCCCTCCCGCGGCTTCCACGGCTGGCCCTTAGAGGCGGCTGAAGGGGAGCAGGGGCATTCCCACGGGTTCTAGGGGTCGGCAAGGGCTGCTCCTCTGTGAGTTTCAGTTCTTCCTCTGAAAATACGCATCAGCACGCCTTATCTCAGAGAAGTCCATATACCATCATGGTTATATGGTTAATACACACTGTGTATGTCCCCGGCCGCCTAGGGGTCTCACTTTCCCATCTGTAAAGGGGAGGATGGGCAGGATTCGACCCCAGGCAGCCCGGCTCCTGAGCTCAACTCCGTTACCCACAGTGTTGGATGGTTGAGGGGTGAGGTACCTAAAGCCAGCCCGAGAATAGACACTCAGGAAACTGCATGCATTTAACACAGTAGGCATTCACCCAGTACGTCCGCCTGCGCTGTTGGCACGGCGGCCCGCGTTCCAGGCCCCGCTCCAGCATTTCTGCTGGCTCCTTAGCCCCTGCCTCCTACTCCCGCAGGTGGTGTGGACACGGCTGCCGTGGGCTCAGTGTTCGACGTGTCAAACGCCGACCGGCTGGGCTCGTCGGAGGTAGAACAGGTGCAGCTGGTAGTGGATGGTGTGAAGCTCATGGTGGAGATGGAGAAGAAGCTGGAGAAGGGCCAGTCCATCGACGACATGATCCCCGCCCAGAAGTAGGCGCACAGCCAGCCAGCCGCCGACTGCTGGAGCCCCAGCCCAAGGGAGGACCCAGCCCACCGGAGGCCCGCCCCTTCATCCTTTGCCCGGACCCTTCCTCCTGGAGCCCAGCCTATAAACGTTTGGTCCAGCTGGGGCTCCATCCTTCCTTCTAGTTCCAGTTCCAACCAGAGTTCCAACCAATAGGCTCCATTCTCTGGGTTCTGGCCAACCTCCCTTACGGTCTCCTCTTCTTTTCCCCAAGCTCCGCCCACCATCAGGAGCTCTGGCTAATAGAGCTCACCTGGAGCTGTTGCTTTTTCTCCACTCAAAGCAACAAATAAAAGCAATGGTGGCCTTAGCGTTGTGTTTGATAGTTATTAGTACTGAAGGAGGAGGAGGGGGAGGAAAAACTTCAGCAGTTGGCTACTGTGTGACCTCAAAGTGGCTTGTCGTCTCTAGGCATGTTTTACCCCACCTCTAAAGTGAAAGCGTTAGTCGCTCAGTCGTGTCTGACTCTTTGCCATCCCATGAACTGTAGCCCGCCAGGCTCCTCTGTCTGTGGAATTCTCCAGGCAAGAATACTGGAGTGGGTAGCCATTCCCTTCTCATCTTTTCCCATCTCTAAAATGAGGCAAGTTCAGGGTACAGCATCTAATTAAAACATTGCAAGGCTCTATGGGGAATCTGAGATCCAGAGAGGTGTGATCCAGTGTCACACACTGAGCTTGGGCCCTTCCCAACCTCTGCTCCCAATCACTCATGCTCAGATCTCAAACACAGGATCCATTCTAGGGAGAAACGGAGGTCAAACAAAGTATCTGAATTCGCCCTCCAGGCCTCTGGTTTGAGACCGTGCGTGCATCTCATCACTCTCTACTCCATGATGCTTTTTCCTTTCTGTGCGACCTGACTTCAGATCTGAATGTGTATATATATATACATTCATATATACATATGCCGCCCTCTAGAGCTGCTACCAGTCTTTTCAATTTTCCTTGCTTTGCTCGAGAACCTGCCATGGTTCCCATCTCCTAGAATGCTGTGTGCTTCTTCAAGGTCAAACAAATGCACACCGTCTGCCGAAGGCTCTTCCCAGTTCTTTTCTCATGACTCCTCTGTACACTTTTCCATTCCTTACACTGTGCAATCCCCACCCTAGTGTCTGCCCAAGCTGTTTCTTCCTCCAGGCTGGAGCTTGGGTCACAGCATCCCTGTGAAGTCTTTGAGGACACACTTTTTGGAGAGCTTGTTTCCAGGAAAGAAACATCTGAACACGTATTGGGTGTCAGCCAATACGTCAACCGATTCTACTTGACCCAAGAGGATGATGTTTTCATTATCAAGCGGGTAGTGGGTGGGTTCCCAAAGAGACAAAGGTTTTAGAAGAAAATTTGAGGCAAAGTTAGGAAGACAGAGCCCGCCAGGGACCTGGAGGAGGCACTTTTTCCATCCTTAAGTCACACAGGTAAAGGGCCCTTAGAGATCAAGCAATCTCTCCATTTTCCAGAGGGGAAACTGAGGTCTAGGGATGTCCCCAAGAGTTCCCAGAGAGATTATGGAAACAGAAGAGACCCCAAAGGTCAGGGCATTCAAGGTCTGGTAGAGTTGGGATATCCTTTACAATACTGCCCCCAAGTGAAGATCCCATCACTAATCCAAGCTCCACCCGCAGTGCCCCAGAGAGCACAGACCATGGCCCGAGCCAGCCGCGTCCGCCATCCAGGCACCTGTCAGCTACCATGTCTGTCCCTCCCATTTTCCTCCTAACCCTGAAGTCCACCCCTTCCCTCCCCACCTTCTGTCCCCCTGCCCTTTGGACCTGATTCCCTCCCTCCCTTCACAGCACAAACCTGCCTGCCCCTGACTCTTACTCAACAACCTTGCGGTGGCTCCCCAGTACCCTCAGTACAAAGCCCTTCAAGGCCAACCAGCCCTCCAGCCTCATCTCTCAGCGACTCGTCAAGGCATATGCCATTTGCTGAAGGGCTTGTACTCTTGCTCCTCTCTGCTTAGAACTCATGCCTGCCCCAACCCAGGCCCCCCGATTCTGTGATGCCTGGTTAGCTGCTCACCATTCTCCCTGTCCCAGGGGGAGCTGTGCTTCCTCCTCCAGGAAGTCCTCCTTGGTGAGGGCAGTTTCCCCTTCTGCACTCCCCCAACCAGCCTCACCGACTCCAGAATCATCACTGAGGACATGGCTACCTCCTCCCCTGGACTGTGAACCCTATGTGAGGGCAGGGCTGGGGTTGTCTTGGCCACCACTGTGTCCCCAGCCCAGGGCTGGAAACCAATGAAGAACTCAGGAATTGAGGTTTTTGTGACAGGGTTGGTTCCCCTGCCACACACCTCGTTTTTTTACCCTCTCAACTACAAGCACCTGTCTTTCAGCAGAGTCCTATTACGGCCTAACTCATGATAGGATTTTGATTCTGCCTCAGACCCTGAGTTTTTCAACACTGACCACTTTTTTTTTCTTGAGCCAGGCAGCCCCCTTCAGTTCTCATTTGACTTTCCTGTCCCATGAAGAATACAACAGTTGACCCTACCATGACTTAAAACAGGCAAATGAGGAAGTTTAACTAAGCTTCTTTCCTGCAAGCAACCCTCCGTGGCTCCCCAGTGCCCTCAGATGAAATCCCAGACTGCACTTTGGCCCACAAGGCTCTGGTGAAGTGCCCTGTCCTCCTGCACTGGACAGCCCTTTTCTGCTTACATCTATCATGCTTCTACTTCCCTTATCGTGACACCTTGACTTTCCTTTGAGGAACCCAAGTCCAGCTCTAGGTACAGGCCACTCCAGAGTCACAGTGACTGGTTCAGGGTGATCACATGACTTATCCGGGCCAATGAGAGCCTGTCTTGGGACTTTTGCTTGAAGTTGGCAATGAGGAACTCTGCTATAGCTGCTAAGCTGGAAGGATAAAAGCTTGGAACTGCTGGTGTCACCGTTGCCACCAGGCACCTCTTGGACGAAACTACTAGAATGAAACTTACACTGAAAAAAGCAGAGATGAGCCAGCCTGTGGCCTGAATCCAGCTATACCTGAAGTCAGGCACCCCTGGCCTATGAAATGAACGAACAAATACCTTTTTGCTTAAGTGTAGATGGATTATTAGTCCTAATACAGCATTCCTCTTGCTAATTTCCACCCGGCCCCCAACACAGTAGCCATACTGAAATTACCCACATTTCTCTGAGCTACACCATGCATTCCCACTCCCAGGCTTGTGCCCAGGGTATGCCCAATACCTGGTCAACTCCTACTCATCCTTCAGAACCCAACTCCAGCATCAGTTCTGGAGTGCCTTCCCCAAACCCTCTCACTTTCTCTTCTGGCCCAACCCCCTGCAAAAAGCAATGGTTTCTCTAATGTCTGTCAGGACCCATGTCCCCCATAGACAGGGGCTCCCTGCATCTCTGTGTCCAGCACTGGGCCTGGCATGGAGTAGGCACCGGTCAATGACTGTTTATTGAATAAATGTACTACTGGAGTAAGAAGTGGCTTAGAGTCCAGTATAACATGTGGGTGAGTATGTGAGTGGATGAACAGGGGTCCGATACAGGAACTGGGGCCTCGTGGATGAGGCAGAGTCCCTTCCTGCCCTCTTCCACAATCACCCTTGACCCCACACCCCCACTGCTCCCACTCTGCAGATGAGGAAACCGAGGCTCAGAAAGGAGAAACCACTGGCCCAAAGTCACACACCTCCTCTTCATCTCACTTGCAGGTGAGGGCAGGGAAGGAAAACCCCAGGGTCAGCGTGGGGGAGGGGGGACTCTCCTAAGTTTATTGGGCATCAGGCTGCAGGTGAGGGGGCTGACAGGAGGAGGGTGGGGGGTGTAATAACTTAAAAACCAGAGGTGAGAACGGCAGCTCCTCCAGAGATCTCTGCAGAAGGGAGGGTGTGGGGGTATTTACAAGGATGTGTACAAAGTGCCCCGCGCCAGCCTGGGGCAGGAAGGCGGGATTCGAGCAGGAGGGGTGGGGGAGGGGAAGGAATCTGCCTCTCTGACCCCCACTCCCGGCCCCCCCACACCCCCAATTCTTCAGTCTTTAGGCTCAGCAACTCTTCTTGTCCCTGCCCAAGGCCTAATTCTTGAGCTGTCGGGGAATGGAAGTTTCCTCAGTTCCCTTTTCTGCCCCGCCCTGCCCCCAAAGTCGCCTCAGATGCTCCATGGCAGGGTGAGGGGGGACCGGGTGGGCTGGGGGCTCCAGGAAGGTGCCAGCTCCCCCCTGCAAAGCCCCTTCGCTCTTCTCTCCTGCTCAGCGGGCCCCGGAGAACACAGAGGGGACAACCTCTGCCCCCAAATCCATTTCAGGGAAACTGAGGTGATGACAAAGGGAGAATCCCCTCCTTGACCCCCTTTCTCTGTCGAAGTGAAGGGGGCGAGGAAGAGGAGGGGACTCGGGGCCGTGGCGGCTCAGAGCTCGAGGTCGTTGGAGATGCGGGTGACGAGGGTGCGGAAGGCCAGGGCAGTGCCCGCCACGCGGCGGAAGAGAACTCCCCGCAGGCCCGGCCGGGGCAGCTGGCAGACCTCCACTTCGAAGTGGGACAGGGGCTCGGGCCCGCCCGCACCCCCGTGCAGGCAGGCCAGCAGGAACGGCTGTGGCTGGCGGCAGCGGCAGCGGGCGGCCGCGGTGGCCTGGCGCAGAGCTGCCATCAGGGCCTCGGGTGGGCGTGAGCTGGTCAGTTTCACACTCCAGGGGAATCGGAGCAACCGGGGGGCGGTTTCCGTTTGATCCCAAGGTAGATGGCAACTGAGGTGGGAAGATGTGACGAGTTAGAGATGGGAGAGAAGAGGAAGGCAACCCACAGGTCCCACTTTGGGACAGGCTCTCCTAGACGTCTTCTCAAAACCTTTTTTACTCCAGGGACAGTCTTTCCACTGTACAAATAGCTGTCCACCTGGAGACGGTATTTCCCAGCCTCCCCTGCAGCCAGGTGTGGTCTTGTCTCCAAATGCCTGGATGCGTGTGGAAGTGACCGTGTAACTCCGTATCACCTCTTTCAAAGGAAACTGTATGCCCTGGACTCTCTTGCCCCACCTCCCGTGAGGCTGCAGCATGAGCTAGCGTGGGCTGTGAAGATGACAGGGCTCTAGGGATGAGGATGTAGGAGCCCTGGGTACCTGAAGGATCTCACATAACAGAGTGGCCCTGCCAGCCTGGCCTGGACACACAGTTTGTGTGAGACAGAAACTTATTCCTGTTTGTATTTTGGGGTCTCTTCCCTATAGCAGCTCAATTTGTTTCCTAATATATCCTTCTTCTGGTAATAATAATTTTTCCCTTGGAGAACCAATTCTCCTTACTCTAGACTAGGGATTTCTCACACCTAGGAGCAGTACTGTCTTCCAACAGTATTAGTAAATTTCTGAGGGCTTTTTGATTGTCAAAATGTCTTGGGAAGAGAGCGCTGCCTGCATTTATCACGGTGGAGGGATGGTTCAGGAACGATACACATTCTGCAGTGTGTGAAAGGGCCCTGACTAACAAAGAAATGTCCCTCCTAAAATACCAAGAGTGTTTTTCTTGAAAAGCACTGCAGACCTAGTCTTTCTGGTTTAGGTGGGGCAAGGGTGAACACGTGACTCACTTCTACGCAAAGAGAGCATTCCATACCTCTCCCACTCTGATTGGTTCAAAGATGAGCATGTGACTAAGTCTGACCAGAGTACTCCACCCTTCTGGTCACAGGCATTGGTTTAGGGATGGACATGTGACCCAATTCCAGCCAATGAGATTAGGTCCTGGGACTGTTGGCCCTGCTGGGGAGGCTTCCTACTTGCACCGAGGTTTCCATACTGGCCCAGGGTTGTCGGCAACCACTGTGCTTCACCCGATGAAAGGGGAAAGGTGGTGTGGTGTCAACAGGGGGAAGAGAGGGTTATAGACGGGAGAGGCTGAAGTTAAAGATGGTCAAGGGATGATGCTCAGGGATGGAGGTGGACATGACAGGAAATCAACGCGGGGGTGCGTGAGAGGAAGTTTCAGAAAAGAGGGGGTCATGGAGGCACTTCAGGAAACTGGCCTTGGAGGAGGAGCTCGGCCCCGACCAGCGGTCTGGCAGGGGTGGTGAGGAGAGGTACTTACACAAGAGGGGTCTGAGGCAAAAGGGGAGACACAGACACTCACCTTGTGACCTCAGGTCCCCCGATTCTCTCAGGTTCGTCTGTGACCCTACAGGAAGGGTGGGGGGATGAGTGTCTAGTTTGGACATAAAGGGGCCCCCCTCCCCCAATCCACTGCCTCCAGGACTCGGGGAGCCCTTGCCTCAGCCCTGGTTCCTCCCTGAGGGCTGGAGCTGGGCTGGGAGTCAGGATTTGATCTCCCTCTCCATACCCAGGAAGGGAGCCATTCGGAAATGGTTAGTGCAGGTTGGAGGAAAGATACTGAAGAATTTGGAAGACAAAAGAGAGGCGGGGTGGGTACAGACACACCTACATATAGGAGACAAACAGACACAAACCCCTCCTTCAGCCTGTGGGCAAATGACACCTCCTTAGGGAGGCCTGCTCCCTTTAAACTGTACCCTTCCTTCCCCATACCCTGACACGCACATCACCACCACCACACCCCCATTCCCTGCTCTATTTTTCTCCTTAGTATTTGCCACTGCCTGACAGTCTATGTATTTTATTTATTGTTTACTGTCTGGGTCCCCTAGTGGAATGCCCTGGGTAGGGGTTTTATCTCTCCCATTCGCTTTACTCTGGGCTCACAATGGTGCCAAGCACACAGTAGACACTCAAAGAATAAAAATGACAGAAAACACTTATAAAGAATTTTCCAGGGCAACATTCAAAGCTCAGTCCATGTATCACCTCACTTAGTCTGCACAACAACCCTATGAGGAAGAAACTGTTATTACTATCTCCATTTTAGGGAAAAGGAAAGTGAGGCCCAGAGAGGCTGAGTCATTTGCTTAAGGTCACTCAGCAGAGCTCAGGGTCTGAACCCTGAGTCTGGCTCCTGAGGCCAGACATTGTTTATTACCTGAGTAAATGAAGGACTAGAGCCCACACACAGACCCCCTACCCAACTCCCAGCGCCCCCTCCCGCCAGGCCCGCACCTGGGTCAGACATGCAGGCAGGGAGGCAGGACCAGTGAGAGCAGGGGTGAAGGGGACTTACTGATTTTGGATCCCTGGGGCAGAGAGGCGCCCGAAACACAGCGGTTAGAGTTCTGCCGTTTAGAGGGATCGAGGGTAACCCTGCAGTGTGAGGAGGGAGGCGGAGGGTGATGGAGGAAGAGAAGGAGAAGGAGACGGAGATGTCGGGGTACAGGAGGCAGAGCAGAGCAGAAGACAGGTTAGGTCCCATCAGCCCCCCATCCTTCTCCCCGTCCCCCATGTCCCGTGGGGCTCACCTTCGGGTCAGTTTGGAGGTCAGCTTGGTGAAGAGGTTGGTGGTGGGGCGGGGCCGCCCAGCGGGCAGGGGCGAGGCTTCGTGGGCCAGTGTGGGGGAGGCGGGGGGCCCATTCTGCACACCCCCACCTCCCCCGCCCCCTGCCCGCCTGTCTCGGACCTGGCCACCGTGGAAGGTGCTGCGGATGGTGGAGCCGCGCGCCAGGCGGCTCCGCTCCCCTGATGGGGGAGCCAGGCTGTGACTGGAGGGGGAGGCGGGGGGCACCCGTGGGGTACCCGAGCTGTGGGCAGAGAGGTACAAGTTAGGGTGGAGCTTTGAGGCAGGCCAGAGTCCTCAGTCCCTCTGACTCCTCACAGGTCTGTCCTGAGATGAGAAACCTCTACCAAGCGGGAGCTCAAGACAAGGCTGCCAAGTAGGGTTGTGCACTACACAACCTTGGCATTATTTTACTGACCCTTCTCACCTCCTCAATTATGCTTCCTTCAAGCTCTGTCCCCTCCAAACCATCCCCTATCCCAACTCTGCTCTCTCCAAACTTGGCAGTTGAATAGATTTAGATATACTTTTAAATGAATCCCCTGCTATTTGCCATCCAAACCTCAGGAACCACCTCAACTGTGCAAACACTTTGCTATCTGAACTTTCATCATTCAAACGTGGGAGAGGAATAGATGTGAACATCAAGGAAACTTACATTCATTATGAACATTCTCAACAGGTAAAAATAAAGAGGAAGGAACCCTCTAATTCTCAAGAATCTGTGTAGGCAGGGGTGGCTCCATTATCCCAGGACCTTCCCCAGGCCCTCTGACCCTCCCAGTCCTCACGGCAGAAGCCAGACCTCCAATTAGTATCCTTCTAGGGACCCCAGGACCAGCCAGATCTCAAAGAGGGAGCCCTGATTGGCAGATACCATTACCTCTCACCCAGAATCCATACACAATGTTTTACTCTTAGTAACCAAACCCCTTAAAAGTATAAACATTGCACATGGCCACCAGCCAAAGACTACATGTCCCAGCTTCCTTTGCAGCTAGGGATGGTCATATGACCATGTTCTGGCCAATAGGATGTAAGCAGAAGTGCTTTGGACCATTTCTGGGTCATGCCTTTGAACAGAAAAGCAGTTTGCACTCCACTGTCTTTCCACCCTTTTTGCTGGCTGGGAAACGGTGGCAACTGGTGCAGTGGCCTCAGATCCAGAGCTGCAGTCTCATGTTAAGATTGGTCCTGAATCCTTGGTGCCTCCTACTTCTGGATGGTTGCATCAGAGAGGACTAAACCTCCATCTCATCTACTGTGCCTTAGGGTCTCTTCACTCTTCAATCTATAACCTAACTATATGCTATCTTTTGGCCAGGACTTGGAGGCCATATATTATAGTGATTAAAAGTACAGACTCTGGACTCAGTCTGGAATCTTTGCTCCTTGACTTGCCAGCTGTGTGGCTTTGGACAAGTTATTTAACCTATCTGTGCCTCATTTCCTCAGCTGTAAAATGGAGATAACAGGACTGATCTCACAGAATTGTTAGGGAAATTCAACCAGCTAATGTAAACAGGCCTGGCCTACGGTTGCTGCTTGATAAATGTTGGCTATTATTATTTTTATTTAATAACCCTCAAATAAGTTCTGACTCATTGAATGCCTACTGTGTCTTAGACCTTATGTGAGGTACAGGACACACCTGATCTCCGCTGGATCCCTCTAATGGGACTGGAGGCAGATAACATTGGCTCCATCTCACACAGGAGGAAACGGAGGCTCAGACACCTGCCGATGGTCACCTTGCTCGTGGAGTGCAGAGGCGAGATTCGGAACTCAGAGCTGAATCACCGCTTCCAAACACTCCATTACCCTGCCCCCACCAAAGAGTGACACCTGCATCCCTTTATTGGGTGTTTCCCAGAGGGCACCTGGGTGCCATGCCCTCTAGTCCTGATGGGTGGGACTGTCACGATCCTGAAGCCCGCCCCACTCTGGGACTTGAACTGTGATGTGAACGAATTCATTCCCTTTGTCTGCTCCAGCCAGCCTGCACTGGTTTCCCTCACTTGCCAGCTGAAGGAGCCTGAACCAACTCAGGCAAGTAAGTCTGAAATCCCGCCAACTAGAGGATGTTGAAGCTGTGACATTCTAGGGCTTCTCTCCAACTCTAAAAATGGATCATTCAAAAAAAAAAAGAACTCAGGTTCCCCAGGCTCGTGGGCAGAGAGGGGGGCAGACTGCTTTGCTGCTGCTGCTAATTAATTAAGCGGGAGGATTTTTCAGGGGGGTCTGGGACAGGGAGGACATGGCTAGATTCTGCCAAAGAAACGGCAGACATGCAGACTCCCCCATCCCCTACCACCCCTCCCCACAACGTCTAACATCTTAGATCAGGGGGCCCTGCTCACCTACACCCCATCTCTCCTTCCCCGTGGCTGCCCTCCCTTCATACCTGTTTTCTTTGCCATTTGGCAACAAGGATGGGCGCTCAGCCCCCGGGCGTTCTGTGCAAACGTAGGTGTTTCTGCGGGTCATCATGCTGGGAGGGAGGTTGTTCTGTAGGAGACAAAACCAGGAGGAGAGTGAGGGGGCAAAGGGACACTCCTTAATCCCTTTTACCCTCTCTGGCCTCCCTCGTTAGGAGCGAGGCAGGGGCCGGTGTGTGAACCAGCAGTGAGTAGGTGGCGTTTACTTTGGCTAAAGACACAAAAGGTCAATGGGTCATGCCAGCAACACAGGCTGAGAGTCATGGGGGGGCCTTGGAGCTGGGAGGAGAGAAGGTCACGGAAAGTTCCCAGGGGGCGGCCTTGCCCACCTCTCCTCTCCCAGACCTCGCCCACCTCCAGCCACGTCAAACTTTTAAAAACATACTTATTCAGCATCTCAGTTCCTGGACCAGGGATTGAACCCAGGCCCGCTCTGTGGGAAGGCGGAGTGATAACTGCTGGACTGCCAGGGAAGTCGCATCTCTCCTCCTAAAGGCCTTTGCACAGGCTGTCTCTTCTGCTTGGGTCTTCCTCCTACCCTTCCCTCTGACTCACTCCTAGGGATCTCTCAGGGGTCAGGTCAACATATCCCCGCCCTGGGCCCTGGCTGAGTCAGCTACCTTCTCTGCACTCCCAGCTACAGCCTTGTATTGTACTGGCCACACTGCGTTGTACTGACCACCTCTGTTCATACATGCGTCTCCACCCTGCACTGCACTGAGCTGAGGGCAGGAACAGCATATCAGGATTCTGTTGCCTCGTAAAATGTGCTGGGAAGTGATCCTTTTTCCTCTGGAAGTCTGCCTAAGATAGGTATTATTTCTTCTTTCAATGTTTGGAAGACTTCCACCAGTTTAGAGCCATCTGGGTCTGGAGTTTTCTTTATGGGGAAGTGTTGAGACTGTTCAGGTTTTCCATTTCTTCTCGGGTCAGTTTTGGTGTGTTTCTAAAAGACATTTGTTCATTTTGTCTAAACTGTCAAATTTATTGGCATAAAGTAGTTCCTAATCGGAGAAGGCAATGGCAAGCCACTCCAGTACTATTGCCTAGAAAATCCCATGGATGGAGGAGCCTGGTAGGCTGCAGTCCGTGGGGTCGCTAAGGGTCGGACACGACTGAGCGACTTCACTTTCACTTTTCACTTTCACACATTGGAGAAGGAAATGGCAACCCACTCCTGTGTTCTTGCCTGGAGAATCCCAGGGACGGGGGAGCCTGGTGGGCTTCCGTCTATGGGGTCACACAGAGTCAGACACGACTGAAGTGACTTAGCAGCAGCAGCAGCAGCAGTTTCTAATACCATCTTTCTTTTTATGTCACAATGAAGCTCTCCTTTTCCCTTCTGATACTGGTAATTTGTGCTTGCTATCATCTTTCTTTTTAAAAACTGAAGTATAGTTGATTTACAATGTTGTGTGTTTTTTTCTTAATTAGTTTTGCTAGGGGTCCACTGACTTCATTAATCAGCTTTTGGCTTGTTGATTTTCTCTCATGTGCATCTGTTTTCTCCTGTATTGATTTCTTCTCTTTATTATTTCCTTCCATTTTTGGGGGGAGGGGGTAATTTGCTGTCCTGTTTAGTGTCTTAAAAGTGTGAATGTATTTCAACAGTAACAACAGCTTTCATTCATTGAGTGCTTATTGAGCCAGGCACTGTGTGAGGATGGCACAAGATCCATCCGACAACCCAAGCTCTTTGATAAGCTCATTTCACAGGGTGGCACAGTGAAGCTCAGAGAGGGGAAGTCACCTGCTTGAGGTGACACAGCTCATCAATGTAATTCAAACGCTGGTCTATGCGGCTTCCACATCCGGACCACCTTCCTGTAACTTGCCTCCACCTCTGTCTCCTTATGTTGAGGATATTTTGGTTCCCTCAGCTTGTATTATAGCATTCTAGGGAGCTGCAGAAGCAAGAAAGCCAAATGCTACATTCCCCAGAAACTCTTCGGCAGCCCAAGTCCTGGGTATGAATGGGATCTGGCAACCTCTGCTCTTGTGGAGATCTGGAAGGTGGAAATGGGGTGGCAGCCACCTTCCTGCCCCCTCTGACTTCTGCTCACACAGGCAAGACTGTGGGATGAGGGTCTCTGCTTCAGCAGGGCACCAGTGCCGGTTCTCCAGACCTCTGGGAAGCAAGAGGCTCTTCTGGTGGAGGAGGACGTTTCTGAGTCTTTCATCGTAGCCCTGATGTTCTTGAACTCAGCAGAGCTCGAGGGGGCCTCAAAGGCGGGAGCTCCCTTGGTGGGTCAGTTCTGCCGTTTTAATGTGCCTTTTTTATAGGTCTGGTCCAGTGCCTGCTCCTCCAGCCCTTCCTACAATTGTGTAAGCACCATAGCTAATTCTCCATATTAAATCCTTCAAGTTGAAAGCACAGAGAATTTCTTTTTGACACTGAATCCTAACTTATACACTAGAATCGAGTACAAGCTCAGGCAGAGAGCGCACTCACGTGTGTCAAGTGAATGGCTGAATAGATGTAACAGAACCCTGTGCGGTGGTCTGGGGAACAGGAGGGATGGGAAATGACGGCGTGTGAGAAATGTGACCCAGGTGACACTGACAGGCTGGGCCACAGGCGGGGCAGCCCGGGTGCCATCCCCCCGGCACCGCCCAACTCACAGGGGTGCTCGTGCTGTCCTTCCGCCGCTCTGGGATCTCTGCCTTGTTGGGGTTGTGGGCGCTGCTGACCATGGGGCTGGAGGGGGGCAGCCCTCGGCTCCCACTCCCCGCGGCACTGCAGCTCGCCTTCCGGCCTGGCAGGCGCTCCTCCTTCAGCTCCGCCTCCCCTGTGCTGGTTGGGCTGCGCTTGGGGTGCAGGGGTGCCGGGGATGGGCCACCTGGTAGAGGGAGGGGACAGTTTTGTGCTGGCGTCAGCAGAAAAAGCAAAAATCTGCTCTGGGTGATCCTGAGAACCTCCGAATTCCTCTCACAGGCTATTCTGACAATGTCTAAGTGACCCGTATTCACGGACTCAGAGGCTCCACGTAAATGATACAACACATGTGCAAGTTGTTCACTGAATCCTACTCCTTTTTTCTTTTTTTCAGGCCAAAAGATTGGGAACAGCTTGAATACCCCTTAATATGGGAATAATTGAATAAGTCAAGATATTGCCACCCAACAGAATACTATGCAACTATAAAAAAACGTTCCCATAGAGAAAGATCTTCAAGAGAGACTGTGAGGTAGAAAGGGCTGGGCTCGGTATGAGGCTTACAGTGGGCTATCATGAGTAAAATTGAGGAGAAAGTGCGCACCTATCTACATCCATTTATCTGGGCTTGTTTACAGTGAATGCTGCCCAAAGACTATCACTGCTATTAAAAGGGAGAATATCTTTATGGTGTATTAATATAGTAATATTGCATTTATACACCTTTATACATTTTCATATCTTTCCCCTTCTTTTCATGTCTGTCTCTTTATATATTTATATATGAATAAAACTTCTCCAAAGGAGTTCATATAAAACTGGTAACAGTGGCTGTTTCCAAGCGGGACTGGGGGCTGGGAGAAACGTGCAAGACAAAGATGTCTTTACTGTCTACGCTTTCTGCACTGTAGAGTTCTGAAGCATGTGACTATTAATTTCAAAAACAAAACAAAGTTGGTCCCTTAGAACATCTTTGAGATTTACGGTTTTAGAACCCAGGGGTTAAGGGTGTTCTAGAACTTCAGAGAGTCAGAACTTCTGTGTGTTAAAATTCAGAAAACGTAATGCTCAAAAGTCCTAGTACCATAACAAGCTCTCCAGTGACATACATGGGGCACCCATCAACCATCTTTCATCCCGTGAACCCTGGAACCCAGAAGGTCTCCATGTGGATTATTTTTAAAGGTTAACATGTTCTAATCATAGGTTGTTGGAATCACAAGCTTCTCAGGGTCTTTCTGGGCAAATCTCGCTATTGTATAGCTGGGGAAAAGAAAACCCAGGGAAGGGGAATGGCTTGACTATCTATACGGGATACTTCCTGCTCAAGACTAAGCTTCCCTGACTTTCCTCTTCTTGTACTAGTGCCTGTCCCAGAGTAAGGAACTTCACCCCCAGGAGAGAAGTAGGGATGCAAAAATAACTGAAAGTTGGCAATCACCTTGGCAATTATTTAACTGTTAAACACAGTTACCATATGACCCAGTGATTCCACCCTTAGATACACACCCAAGAGAGATGAAAACAAAGACCCACACAGAAAATTACTCACAAGAGCCAAAGGTGAAAACCCAATGACCCTCCACTGATGATGCATAAACAAAACATGGTATATCCATGTGATGCAATATTATTTGGCTATTAAAAAGGGGAGTATAGATACATGCGATGATATGGATGAATCTTGAAAACATGCTTAGTGAAAGAAGGCAGTCACAAAAGGCCATGGATTGTATGATTCTAATTAGAAGAAACGTCCAGAATAGGGAAATCTATAGAGACAGTAGATTAGTAGTTGTCAGGGGTTGGGGGCTAGGGTGGATGGGAGAGTTGAAGTAGATGGCTAAGGGTTGGAGAGTCTCTCTCCAGGGTACTGACCATGTTCTGAAGTTGACTGTGGTGAAGTATGCACAAATCTGTGAACATACTAATGCCACTTAACTGTGTATTTTAAATTGGTGAACTTCACAGTATGGGAATTATTTCTCAATAAAGCTGTTAAAAAATATAGTGAAGATGATTAAAATGAGAGTATAGGTAGAGACCTCTTGCAAGTTCCCATGTCTCATTTATGGTGGCAGTGGTCGTGGGTCTATTTTCTGCAGGAAATGAGACATCTGTTAGTTGAAGAATGTAAGATGCAAGCAGGTGTCTCCCCAGCCCCTTCCCACTAGTAAGTTTGGAAGAGAGGCAAGAGGGTAGGGGTTCAGCAGCCTTTTTGTACAACGTGTCCTCCTGTGTCCCAGTCAAGTGGATTAATCCCGACTGGACCCTGATATCAAGTCGATCAAAGAGATTTCAGCTACTATTGAGCTGGCCTCTAAAACTGAGTTGTAAGAAGTTAAGAGACTGGGGAAAAGGTAAGGTAGGATATGAAAAAAAGAAAGGAAGAACCAGATGAACAAAGAAGAAGCAAGACACAGAGTGCCTGTTCTAGGGTTGGCTGCTTTTCTAGTTTCTAATCCCTTCCTGAGCCTGGCTGCCTCCACATTCCATGCAATGTCCCTGCACCTTTATAAGATGTTTCTCCCTTTGTTGCAGTTGGCTCAAGCCGGTTTCTGCTGCTTGCCAGCCAGAGAACCCTGACATAATGCAGGTCTGGGGCCTTGGGGCCAGGGATGGCATGTGCAAGTGTTGGGGCAATACTCACAGAAGTCACTGTGCCTGCGCTGGCGGTGGTAGGTGGAGGAAGAACTCCGTTGCCCTTTGCTGTGGCTGGTGCCTTTGCTGGAGCTTGTTCCATTGGTGGTGTCGCTGGGCGCCCGCACCCGTGCCAGGGCCAGCCCCGGGGCACCCCGGTCCCCACCCTCCTGCAGGAAGATGACAGATGAGGAACCTCAGCCCCTTCCCCTCTGTCCCAGAGGTCTCCCTCCACCCCCGGTATCGCGCATCCCAAATGTCCCTGACGCCTTCTGACCTCAGTCTTCCTGCCCAGCAGGAGGTAGGTGGCAGTCACTTCGTTGTACTTCTGGCTGGTCAAGGCCTCTTTGATTTCTTCCCGCGTGTAGCCCATACCCACCATCACCTCTGGGAGAATGGGATGGAGAGGAGGTTCAGTCTCCCCAGATCCTTCCCTTCCACTCTTTTCTGCATCACACAGTAATGCCTGCACTTTGGCCTGTCCAGTAATCACTCCCCCTCTGCCAGCAGCACCCTGATTTTCCTTGGAAGAATATTTCTTTCTGCTCAGATCCCCAGCTGACTCCTGCCTGCTCCAAATCCCAGGGGCAGGCATATTACATAGGTCTGGCCAATCAGAGTGTTTCATCCCCAAGGCCACACTGATTGGTTCAGGGTGGGCATATGACCCACTTCTGGCCAATATGAGTGTTCCATTCCCAAGGTCAAACTGACTGCTTCAGGGGTAGCCAATGGGTTCCACCCTACAGCTTCCATTGGAACATTAGGGAAGTGGCCTCTCTTCCTGCTGAGGTGTCCAGGTCACTAGGATATGCTATTGTTCGTTTGCTCCTGCAGGGAGAGCTGCCTGGGAAAGAAGTCACCACTAAGAAGATTCCTAACAACTGTCTCTGAGCACCTGGATCCAGCTGTGCCTGAAAGCTGACATATCATGGCCTTTTCAATTATGTGAATGAAATAGCATCACTATTAGGTTAAACCACATGAAATTGCTCATACTGATAATTTCTGAACTATGAAAATGGTGATTTCATATGGATCAACCAATTATTATTTTCTGGTTGAAGCCAGAATGGCTTGGGTTTTCTGTTACTTGCAACTGTCAAGTCCTGATTAATACAGCCAGATGTGATGGTGGCTTCAATTTCATCAGCTGCAGAGTGAGGGTTTACTAGATGGTTCCTAAGGGGCTCTTCCAGGGCTAATGCTTTAGGGCCAAGTGTTCGAGGGCTCTGGGCTGAAGGGATTGGGACTGAAGGGGTGGTGAGTGAGGCATGGGCCAAGGTGGGAGTTTTTCTCAAGCATGCAGATAATTGATGGTTTTGTCCAAACTCTTCTGGAAGCCACCTGTGAGTTCTTGTGTGTTAACAGTCAAAGCTAAGACAACAACACTTATTCCATGTCTATTATGACACAAAAGCACTTGTTGCATGCCTAATGTAAGTGCTTTATATAAACTCATTCATTTAATATTCATAACAAACCTACAGGACAGGTTCTATGACTATCTCATTTTATAGACAACGAAATAGAAGCAGAGAGGGCAAGCCTCTGGCCCAGGGTCACACAGCTAGAAAGTAGCAGGGTAGGGACCAGAGCCCAGACTTCTCTGCTCTCTCCAGGTGCCTTGCAAACTTCTCTGACGCACTAACCAAAGGGGTAGGTGCTGGAAAGTTCCCACTCCTGGCTCTGCAGCCCATGGCCCTGCTTTCCCCGACCCTCACCGATTCGCTTGGTGTCCCCGAAGTCCTCCTCGGGCTCTGTGTATGGCTTCAACTCCTCACCCTCATAGCCGATGTTGATCCATTTGTCTTTCATGATTTGCTGCAGGAATTTGGAGCAGGACACGGAAGGGGAAAGAGAGAGAGGTCAGAAGACACTGGGATATAAACATAGCTCCAAAATGGGGCTCCTGCTCTGCCTTGCCCCTCACCTCCAAGGCCCAACACCCCAGAATCGAGACCATCCTGAGAGCCAGCACCTCCTCTCCCAACCCCCAGCCCCCATCTGGAGCCTGCTGAAGCCACCCTTCCTCCCCCGCATCATCTGGGCCCCCAGCACCCTGTAATCATCCTGGGAGCTCATTAGCTAATTACTGGCATGTCGGGGAGTGGGCGAGGCTGTTTGCGGGGGGCGGTGGCATCAGGATGAGTCTAGGAGCCTTTTCCTGGGCTGCCCGTCTCCCCTCTCCTTCCAGCGGCGGATTGGACAGGGGAGAGGGAAACGTGTCGGGCAAGAGGGCTTCAGTGGAAGGGGTGTGGGGCTGGGGACTGAGCTCACCTCGAGAGTACAGCGTTTAGCTGGGTTCAGCACCAAAAATCTCCGCAGGATGCTCTCACAGTCTGTCGACATGTAGAAAGGGACCCGGTACTTCCCTCTGAGGACTCGCTCCCGCAGCTCCTGGGGGGATGGGGTTACTGGGGAGGGGTCCACCCACCTCCCCACCATCACACACACACACACACACACACACACACACACACACTTTCTCTTCCTCAATCCCCCGACAGAAGTGACAGGGCCTCTAAGTCCTAGCCCTGACGTGGTGGGAAAAACCCCACCACTTTCTCTTGACCTTGGTTCCCATCTGTAAAATGGGAACACTGTTATAGATGTAGCAGTTTTCAAACAGGTTATTTTTATTTTTTTAAAAAAATCAATATAACTTTTCACTTTGAGGAAATCTTACAGATTGGGTGAGTTTTATGAGCCAGATAAGAGGGGAGATGGGCCAGTGAGTTGGCCTCTGGGGCCTCAGTTTTCATATCTGTAAACAGGGACCATAGCGCTCACTTTCCAGGCCAGGGTAGGAGTGAGGTTAGAGAAGTGAATGCCTAGTACGAGTCAGGCCCAGAGCAAGTGCTTTTTAAATACTAGGTTTAGGGAACTTCTCCCATTAAGAAGCTACTTTCCAATGCAGGAGACGCAGGTTTAATCCCTGGTCTGGGAAACTAAGATCCCACGTGTCACGGGGCAACTAAGCCCATTTGTCGCAACTAGAAAGCCTGTGTGCAGCAACAACTGAGCCCACACTGTCGAGAGTCTGCTCTGCAATAAGAGAAGCCCGTGTGCCACAATGCAGACCCAGCAGTCAAAAATAAAAACAAAAGGAAAGACTAGGTTTACAAAAGGGGATGAGAAAGGGGCATCCTGCCCGCTCCCCCAACCTGTCTTTCCAAAAAGCTATGAGGCCCTGACAGTCTCCAAGACGGAACACTGATTTACATGCTTTTTCTTTAGGGTTTTTTAGGAGGGCCCCGCCAAGGCTACAAAAGAAAAAAATAAATTCCATGCTCCATGGCATGGCAGACCAGGGGGAGCCCATACCATCCTGAACAAAGAACTGGGAGACAGCAAATGGAGTGGGAGGTGAAGGGAGGAAGGGGTGTCTCTGGGTGAAGCCCTGTGCCAGGGTCTGGGCTGGGAGTTCCCTCAGGGTGCCTTCTCCTAACAGGGCGGGATGAGGCCTGGGTCTGGGGAGCCTCCTACACTGCACATTATCACAGCCCAGAGGGTCGTGAATATTTCATAGTGATAAGCATCACTTTCAGAGCCCTCATCACGAGCCAGCTGCGTTCTAAGCACTTCACACGCATGACATCTATGCTCACAAGAATACTGTGGAGCAGGGTCATGACGCCCATTTTCCAGATGAGGAAACTGAGGCCCAGAGAGGTTAAGTCACTTGCTCTGGGTTTGTGCAGCCAGAAAGTGGCAGGGCCAGGGTTCAAAGCCAGGCAATCAGGCCCTGGAGCCTGTGCTATGTAACCAATGCTCCACACTGCCTCTGTCGTGTGATGCTGCAAAGCAATCAAAGGGGCATTGACCCCTCCACCAGGGCAGCTTCCAGGGGTGACACTCTGGCCTGATGCAAAGTCCTGGTGAAGGGCTTCACACACCTAGTCTGGATGTAAGTGTCCCCACAAGGAGAGGTTCAGAAAGAGACTTGTTCAAGGTCACTCAGCAAGGAAATGACAGAGCAGAGATGGCTCCCAGCCACATACCCAGCAAGGCCTGGGGTGCCTGGTAGGGAAACCAGGACAGCAAGAAGTGACAAGAGCCTGGGGTGGGTGAGATGCTGGCCTGGCCCTTTGGGGAGATCTCCTGATTTCACACTTGGGGCTCAGAAAGATTGTTATCTGATCTCATCAAGTCCTCCCATCGCTGCTATGAGGCTGGTACTTTAGGATCCTCACTGAACAGAGGGTGAGACTGCGGCTCAAAGGGATTGGCTGACTGGCTGACGCCACGCAACAAGGGGCCCCTCCAACTCCTCACTCAGGGCTCTGCTGTCCTGTCCTTGGCAATGACCTCCCTGATCCCCTGACTGCTCCTCGGGGGCACTTTGAGCAGGCCTGAGCATTCCTGCCAGAATTTTGGAATTCCCACCCAAAATGCGCCACCTGGATCCAATCGGGAGGAAACACTGGGCAACCCAGACCAAGCGAGGCTCTTTCTGCAAGATGACTGGCCTGAACTCATCACTGCCGGCTGCGGAAGACAAAGAACCGCCGAGGAGCTGTTCCAGATGAAAGGAGGCTAAAGAGACAGGACAACCGAACGCAATGAGGGCGCCTGAGGGGACGCTGGGGCAGCAGAAACAAACAGCTGCCAAGGATATTCTTGGGATGACTGATGAAACCCGAGCACAGGCTGTGGGTCAGAGCTGGGGACTGCATCAGCGCTGGATTTCCTGAGCGTGATCGTGGACAGAAAATGCCCCATCTCAGGAGATCCCGGCTGTACGCAACCTTCAGCGGGGGAAGGGATGTGGTGTCTACAACTGACTCCCATGTGTCCCATCAGGAACTGCGATGGCAGTGACAGCAAGGGCGTATGCAGACACATACATGCAGCACACGCGGCCACGGGCTGGCAATCAGAGCATCTCCTGAAAAGGACCACTGTCCTCTGTTCTAGTCTGACAACTTCTCTGTTGATCAGCATGTTTCAGAATAAAAAATTCAAAGGGAAAAAAAAAAAAAGAAACAACCCAACACTACAACTCACCCCACGCTTCCCACCCCCTTCTATAGAACTGGCCAGCATCTAATGTGCTATATATTTTGCTTATTATTTTATTTTCTGCCTGGCTCTGTTGCAAGAATGTCAGCACGAGAGAAGGGTTTTTTTTTTTTAGTGCACCATTCAGTGGTTTTTTAGTATGTTCACTGAGCTGTTGCAGTCATCACTCAAATCCGTTTTAGAACATTTTCATTACCCCCAGGAGAAACCCTGTCCTCCAACTCCCTCCGCCTCCCTCGTCTTAGGCAATCACTGATCTCCTCTTGGTCTCTGTGATTTGCCTGTTCTGGACACTTCGTAGGCATGGAATCTGCCACGGGGGCCTTTTGTGACTGGCTTCTCCCACTCAGCCTGTTTTCAGGGATCGCCCGGGGAGCAGCGTGTCTCCTTTGTTCACCCCACGTCTGCAAAACTTAAAATAGAGCCCGACTGGTGGCCGGGAAACGGTGTATACTGAGTGGATGGGTGAGCGAGCGGAGTCTGAATCCAAGCTTGCCAGCTGCTGAGCCCACTCCTGAACCCTGACGTGGTCTGGCCTTGAGAACTTGGTCCCGCCCCTCTGGGCCTCTGCAGGGGAGGGATCTGGGGGACGGGGACTGCGAAGGCTGGGGACACCCTCCCCAGGGGAGTCAGAGCCCCCGTGCCAGCCCCGCCCAGCACCTTGAGGTTGTGCCCGTCGAAGGGCAGGGAGCCGCTGACGAGCGTGTACAGGATGACGCCGAGGCTCCAGATGTCCACCTCTGGCCCGTCGTACTTCTTGCCCTGGAACAGCTCCGGGGCGGCATACGGGGGGCTCCCACAGAACGTGTCCAGCTTCGAGCCCAGCGTGAACTCGTTGCTGAAGCCAAAGTCGGCAATCTTGATGTTGGCCTCGGCATCCAGCAGGAGGTTCTCGGCCTGCCAGGCAAGGAGAGGGCAGAGGGCGGATGTGTGCGGTGCCAGAGCCGGCCAACCTGGAGCGGCCGCGGCCTCGTCCCTTCTTCCCGTGTGACCTTGGGCAATGACTTTACTTTTCTGAGCCTAGTTTCCTCATCCATATGGTGGCGATAATCAGGGTCCCCACCTCACAGGGATGTGTGAGAATTAAGTGAGTTAATCTGTGCAAAAGGCCTCAGACAATATTTCATGCCCGGTAAGCAATATGTAATGTGCTTCCCTGGTGGGTCAGCAGTAAAGAGCCCACCTGCCAATACAGGAGACATGGGTTCCATCCCTGGTCTGGGAAGATCCCCTAGAGAAGGAAATGGCACCTTGCTACAGCATTCTTGGCTGGGAAATCCCCTGGACAGAGAAGTCTGGTGGGTTACAGTCCACGGGGTCACCAAGAATCGGACCCAACTGAGCGACTAAATAACAACAAGCACTATATAGGTAACGCTAGCTCTGTTCTCCCATGTGGCCCGCAGGGCTGGAGGGCCTCAGGCAATCCCCTGCCCATCTCCGAGTCTCAGTTCACCCAGCAGAAAAAAAATGAGGATGGACTGCTCAACGCTTATGAAAATGAAAATCATTTTACATAAAACTTATTATGCAGCTACTATGCACTGGGCTTTTAGACTATCCTTTATAAGAGTAGCCACATAATGCAGGGCTAAAGTACAGATTCTGGAAGCACCCTAGCTTTGAATCCCACCTCTACCACTCACTCGCTGTGTGACTTTGGGTGGATTACCAGCCCTCTCTGTGCCTCGGTTTCTGATGTGTAAACCAAAGGTCATTATAGCACTGGCCTCACAGGCGGTTTTGGGGTTCACTGAAAAGTGCTCATCACAGCACATGGGAGACAGTCAGCACTCAATAAACACTTTACATACTATGTATAGGTTTTTGTCTATTTTTGGTGGCAGGTGTTTCTTTATTTGCCATTTCATAGGTGAGGAAACAGGCTCAGGGAGGCTACCTCATGCCTCCCTGGGAGCATAAAAGTAGCAGAGCTGGAACCCAGAAGAGGCCTGCCATCTCCATAGCCTGAGTGCGGAAGGAGCCTCCAGCATTCCTCTTCCTCTGGTGTGTTGACTACACCTGATGCACAAAAATCCTACCTTTCAGAAGCTGCCGGGGCCCGACCCCTGCCAACCTCCGCCCCTCCCCAGCCCAGCGTGTGGGGCTTCCTCCTGGTCTCCTCCCTCCTGGTGGTACATTTCTGTACCACCCTTCTGCACCTCTGACCCGACAAAGGGACAGAACCGGTGCAGACACACACCAAACCTCAATCTAGGGGCACCTCCATCTTGCTCAGGGGTGACACTCCCCGTCGTGGCATCTGAGGCTCCCAAGTTCAGCCCCACCCTCACTTCCGGGTTGTTCGTCCTCGGCGGTCCCCTGGGTGCACTAACCGGATCCCCAAGTCCCCTTTGAGCCACTTCCCGGACCCTCCACCAGGGGGCGCGCCTCCTCCAGGCTGCCCGCTATGGCTCACTCACACCCTGCAGGGCAAACTTCTCTGAGGAGCTTCCTCAGGGGGCTGTGTGGGATTCCAGCAGCACAGAGGCAGTGTTTCGAAACTTCTACAGCAGTTTGATAGAATTTTCTGGGTTTTTATTTTTTACTTTAATAATAATCATCTTAAAAATCAGACTTGTATTTTATTTTTTCTTCTATTTTTTTGGTCTCACTGGGTGGCATGCAGAGATCTTAGTTTCCTGACCAAGGATCGAAACTGTGCCCCCTGCGGTGGAAGTGTGGAGTTCTAACCACTGGACAACCAGGGAAGTTCCTTGGGCTTGTACTTTATACCTCTTTTTCCTTTAATTTTTATTACGCTTTACCCAAGTCCCTGTCCACAATGGCTTGGGAACTGAAACTACTCAAACGAACCCAGTATTCTGCGGTGGAAGCCTTGAGAAGCAGCTCCTTAAGTACTTAGCCCAGGGCCTGGGACACTGTGGGTGCTCAAGAAATCACCATCAAGACAACGGATGACCTGATTCAGACCAGACACACGTTTCCTGAGAAAGGAGGTTCTCCCGGGTAGGAAGTGTGGAGCAAGGGCCCTGGGACACAGCTCAGCCCGGTGGTGGAGTGGAGCCGAGGAGGCCCTGCTGAGTCTCCCATCCCCACTAGTCAGTCACCCTCCCTCAGTCCAAAGATGCCTCTGACTCCAATACCCTGGAGGCTGTGGGACTCTGGCGCTCTAAGATCTCAGTTCTTGAAGCTTCCTGAATGTTCTAAAGTCTCTGGAGACTCTGAGAGTGATGTTCCAGTGACCTTGCCCGGGACACGTGTGACTGTCCGAGGCCGCTCGGGGACACTTGTTTCTTTCCCCTTGGTTCACTCCTCCTGTCCCCGCCCCCTCCTGCTCCCCGCTTTGGCTGGCCTTGTTTTTGCCACAAAAGCCTGGGAAAAAGTCAAGGGGTTCTGGATGCTGAGGCAGGAGCACGAGGAGGAAAGGAGGGGAGACGTGGTGGGGGTGCGGGCTGCCCCGGGGGACTGCAGCGGGGCTGGGGCGAGCAGGGGCTCACCTTCAGGTCCCTGTGGACGATGTTCTTCTGGTGACAGTAATGCACAGCCGACACAATCTGCAGGGAGGGGAGGAGAGGCGGGGCTGGTTACCTGTGGCCCCCAAAGCTCCCAGCCTCCCTTGGAGATCCCACAAACCCACCCACAACTGAGCTCTGGACTCCAGGCCTCCCCAAGCACAGGCCGTGAGGCTGGGTCCCCAGCGAGCCCTAACTCCGACCACTCCCCACTCGGTCACCGCAGGAAGTGAAGAGGGAGCTGGGTGGTGTCCACCCAGAGGGGCAGGCACCCTCCTGGTAGGGACATCAGCACCAAGGCAAGAGGACTGGCCCCTCCTGATTTCCACGCTGAGAAACACACACGAGAACAGCATACCCCCACACGCAGGCAGGCAGCCCCAGCACACCAGGGCTGCAGCCCTGCGCACCTGGCACAGCTGCGTCCAGCATCCGGACAGCCCCGGACCAACACTCCTGCTCAGGTCTCTTCACCCGCCAAACCCTCTTACACACCCGGGCATCCTCACTGCCACGCACTGGACATCCACACACCTCCTTATCCACCTGCACAGCCTCGCGCCATATACTCTCTGGCCCATCAACCTATACGCCCACCCTTGGGCCCCCTCGCACCTGCTCATATACCCGAGCATCCTCACTGCCACACAGCTGAAACCACATGCCCTCTTACCCACAAACTTAAGATACCCACACTTAGGGTCCTCTCACCCATACACCACAGCTACCGTATGCACTTTTACCCAAAGAGTTGCACACCTATATACCTGGACACCCACACTCCTTTACTTACACGCCGCAGCACCCTGGTACCTGCGTGCCCTCTTAGGCACACTCCTATATACTGGGCACACCTTCACACTCACACACCGGACACTGGCCTACCGGGCACCTTCATGCTTGGTCCTCCCACCCACCCAGCTAGGAAGCTGCACCCTGCCACCTGAATAGTCTCACACCTGGGCCTCTGCATGGCCACCCAACTGTCCACCTTCACCCCCACCCCGACTGAAGCCACGCCCCCAGGTCCTTCAACAGCCCAGACTCACAATCAGACCCTCATCCCTGGAGACTGGGCGCCCCTCCCAGCCCCGCCCGCAGCCATGACCCCGACCTGTCGGAACTTGGCTCGAGCCTCCTTCTCCTTCATGCGGCCGTGCGACACGAGGTAGTCAAACACTTCTCCTGCAGGGCAGAGGCCGAGTGGGTCAGGAGGAGCATTGCGGAGGGTGGGGGTGGGGGGTGCAGAGAGCAGGGTGGGGAGGGGCGTGGCCTTACCAGCACTTGCATATTCCATCACCAGGTACAGTGTCTTCTCCGTCTCAATCACCTCGAAGAGCTTCACTGCAATGGCCAGGGGATGGTGGCAGAGGGGTTAGGCGAGAAGAGACCCTCACGCTCCACCCGCACTCGGGAACTGCGCATGTGCTGAGCACGACACCCCTTACTCAAGAACAGTCAATGGCTCCCGACTGATGGCAAGATTTTTCCAAACTTCCTGACCCACTTGATCACCGTCTCCACATCCTCACAAGAATGTCAGCTCTGTGAGGTTGGGGATATATGCCTGTTTTCTTCACTGCTGGGCCCCAGAGTCTGGCAAATGAGCAGCCACTCAGGGAACACTTACTGAATACATGAACAAACGGATAAATAAATGCTGTGGCCACATTCAGGCCAGGCCATGTCCTGCTTCTCTGGTAAAGACCTCACTCTCTCGGCTCTGACTAATGATAATGACAATGACAATGGATGCTGCTGATGACAATAATCAGAGCGGCTCCCACAGCTTAGCTCCAAACTAAGTGTTCTGCACGCACGATCTTATCCAGTCCTCACAATGACCTTGAAGTAATAAGCCCTCTTATCACCCCCCAGTCCAGAGGAGGACACTGAGGCTCAAAGAGGTTGAGTGACTCACCCAAGGTCACACAGCCAGGAAGCAGAGATATTGCTATGAGAAAACAGGTCTTTCTAACAGCCAGTTCTCTCTTCCCCTGATTGTCTTTTCCCAAGTGCCCTGGTTGGTATCCACTGAGCCCACTCCCTTCCCCTCCTCACCGATGTTGGGATGGTTTAGGCCCTTCATGATACGGACTTCTCGGAACAGCTGGAAGAAAGGAAAAAAGAGAAAGATGAGGATGGGGGCTTTCAAGGACCCTTTCCCCAACCTTTCCCCCGCCTTGCTCCCTCTCCCTGGGTCTCACCTTTTGCAGGCTGCTGGGGTTCAGCTGGGTTTTGTCGATGATCTTGATGGCAACCTGCAGATGGAAGAAAGCGGGAAAGGTCAAGGTACCACAGGCCCTCAAACTGGGAAAGATTCCCTCATCCAGACACCCCAGTATGTCCTTCCTTTGTCCCCTTTCAGAAACAGCCCTCAACCCGGGCCATTCTTAGTGGATGGGGACTGGAACCTCAGGGCCTTTGCACATGCTGTTCTCACCGTGTCCAGTGCTACCCTTACTTCTGCAGGGAAATATCCCCCATTCCATCATGGGGTCTGGCTGGGGCTGCTCCAGGGGCCTGTCCAGAGTGAGGGTGACCGAGACCCTGAGGGGGCCCCTTTCTGAGGGCATCTCAGACCATTCACACTGTGGAACAAGAAACAGTAACCAGAGCTCACATTTACCAAGGAGACACATGAGCCAGGCCCGGGTCTGGCTGTGCTTTACAAATGAGAACTCTTATCCTCATTTTCACAAATGGGGAAACTGAGGCACAGAACTGTTCCATAACGTGGCCAAGGTTATGCGGCTGGGAAGTTGGTGGGCTGGGGTGTGAACTTATGCAGCTTCACAGAGTCAACCTTTTACACACTTAAAATCTACAGCTAGTTTTGAAAGAGTTTGGGGATAGTCATCATTGGGGAAAAAATCAAAATGTTATTGAAGCCTCTTTATACTTATCTTGTAGTTTAGCTAAGTTTTTATTTTGAATTAGGATACAGCACTTCAAAAGTCTTAATCCAGCTTAGGTCTTCGGTTTTCTCAAAGAGTTTTGGGGTTACCCTCAGTCACCCCAGATCCACTGGATTACAGAACACTTCCCCTAGGAGGCTCTGTTCCCTAAGAAACCCCTGGAGTCACATTCAAAACCCACGTGAGGGGAATAATGCACTTCGTGTGGGGGAAGAGGGTCCCTAAGCTTCCTTTATATTTTCACAAATGGGTTTTTAATCTCGACAAGCACTTTTTATGCCAGTATTGAGATGATCATATGGTTTCTGTCCTTGAATCTGTGAATGTGGCAAAGTACATGAATAAATTGTCAATTTGAAAAGAACTGTGCATTCCTCAAATAAACCCAGCTTTGTCACCACACAGCTTTCTTTAACTGGTATGTCAGAGTCTATTTGCTAATATCCTGTCGAAGATTTCTGTATCTATATTCACACGTAAAACTGGCCTACAATTTTACGTCTTACCTGGTTTCACCATCACTGTTGAACAAGCACATAAAACCTGGCAGAGGAACTCTTTCTTAGTCTCCGGAAGTGCTGGCATAAAACTGGGATGTTTGGTTCAATTTGCCCATAAAGCCACTGGGGCCTGGTGTCTTTTGTGTGCATGGCACGGACAATGTGAGAGCAGGAGAGACTGCTCCTGCCGTGCTCTCTACAATCGAGACAGGTGTGGAGGGGCCAGAAACATACCCGCCCCCTTTATCCCCCATGCTGGGAGGGACTGGGGGTGGGAGGAGACGGGGACGACAGAGAGTGAGGTGGCTGGATGGCATCACTGACTCGATGGACATGAGTCTGGGTGGACTCCGGGCGTTGGTGATGGACAGGGAGGCCTGGTGTGCTGTGGTTCATGGGGTCGCGGAGTTGGACATGACTGAGAGACTGGACTGGACTGAAGCGTGAGTTACAGACTCCACTCCGTTTCTGCAACACTGTCGCCACACGCAGTATATATATATGCCCACCTTAGAAGGCCAGATGGAAAGGGTACATAAACATGAATAAACCTCTTGCATTCTCAATCAAGATCACTGGAAGACTCCATTGAACCAAAGTCCACCATTAAAACAGGGAGGTGGCCTAGGTGGAGGGGCTTCCCAGGTGACATCAGGGGTAGAGAACCCGCCTGCCAATGTGGAGATACAAGAGACACGGGTTCGATCCCTGGGTGGGGAAGATCCCCTGGAAGAGGACATGGCAGCCCACTCCAATATTCTTGCCTGCAGAATCCCATGGACAGGGGAGCCTGGTGGGTTACAGTCCACGGGGTCGCAAAGAGTCAGACAAGACTGAAGTGACTTAGCATGCACGCATGGCCTAGTTTTAGGCACAAAAGCCACGTGACGTCGAAGAGACCTGCACATGGCTTGTCTGTGATCTGACTGGTCCCACAATTCCAGGGATGCCTGAAACTAGCTCTCTTCTCCTACTTGGGTTGTTCTGGAAAAAAATTCTGAGATGTTCTGAGAGTCAGAGATTTACCTGCTGTCACAAAGCCAAGTGAGGGCCAAGCCTGACCTCCTCCCACCAGGCGCCAGGCTGCAGGATCCTGCCCCCAGCCCCACCCCGCCCCTCACTCACCTCCCGGCCGGTAAGGATGTGGCGGGCCAGCTTGACTTTGGCGAAGTTGCCTTTCCCGATGGTCCTCAGCAGGCGGTAGTTGCCCACGTGGGGCTGCTCCTCGGGACAGGAGGCGATGGAATTCCGGCAGCGGGCGCCCAGGGAGCGGCTGGACCAGGACGGGCCCTTGTCCGAGGAGCGGCCGCTGCCCAGGGTGCCATGCTGAGTGGGGGAGATGGAGCATGAGTGGCGGGCAGCGCCCGTCCAACCCACCAGTGTGCTGGGGTGGCTAACTCCAGCCATGGCCACTGCCCCCCTCAAGGCCCTTTGCAAACCCACGCGAGACAGCCCTTTGGTTCCCCTATCCTTCTCTCCAAAAAGACATCTCCAAGAACAAAGATGCTGGGGGCCCCCCAACTCTTAGGCACCTGGGACCCCAGACATCAGCTGTCTTCTTCTTTACCCTTCCCTGTGATCAGGCTACCCCTGCCTCAACTTCCTTTCCTAATTACTAGGACCTCCATCAGCTCCAAGATACTTTATTCTAACGCTGCAGCCCTCAACCCCCATGTCTGAATTTAACCGTCTACCCCAGCCCTCACTGCTCCCAACTTTCCATATTCTCTATCTCTGTTCCCACCCAGCCCCTCAATTCCATGGCAAACCCGTGTATCAACATTTCACTCCCAGTTTCCCGCTCCTAATGTTTTCTTCTGATCATTACTGCCCCCAGTTCTACTCCAAACACTGTAACCAACCGTTTTTCATTCCACCCTGACACTGTAGGCCTCACTGTTAACCTTCCTCCCGTAGGAAACTTTGTTGCCTCCTCGACCTGTCCCCTACCTCCACCACCGCCCTGTGAAACAATGCAGCTCCATTGGCGCCCTGACCCGCGGTCTCCCACGCCACACCACAATCTGTCCCTGATGTTCTGTTCCTGCCGTCCTGTCCCTCCTGGGCCTCTCCCCCTGCAGGTCACCTGCCTGCTCCTGGCTGCCCTGCCCTCATTGTGAGCCCCAGGGACTGTGCCTCCCTTTCAGAGCTGGGGCCCAGGGTGCGGAAGACAGAGGCCCCAGCCAAGACGGCTCAGCTCAGACACTGTGCTGTCCCTGAGCCCTTCCCAGGGCTGGGGGATGGGACTCAGGAGGACAGGGAACTGAGGAAGAGAGAAGGCTAAATATGCAACAAAGAGGACGGCCCAGGGCAGCTCCTTGCAGGGACTCTGCCAGGCCACTTAACAGAGATGAGGACCAACATCTAATGAGCACTGGTCATTAAGGCATCAACATCCCCATTTTACAGGTAGGGAAACTGAGGCTCAGGGCTTCCCGGGTGGCTCAGATGGTAAAGAATCTGCCTGCAATGCAGAAGACCTGAGTTCAATCCCTTGGTTGGAAAGATCCCTTGGAGAAGGGAATGGCTACCCATTCCAGTATTCCTGTCTGGAGATTTCTGGGACAGAAGAGCCTGGAGGGCTACATATAGTCCATGGGGTCACAAACAGTTGGACACGACTGAGTAACTAACACTTTCACTTTCAACTGGGGTTCACAGCTGGGACCTGAACCCAGACCGTGTACCCCAGAGTTGATGTCTTCCCCTTCGCCACACCATGCCGTCTCACGCTCCTGTCATTTTTAAGTAGCCTTTACCATGGGGCAAATCCTGGGCTTTAATGCACTTCATCTGCATTTAATCCCCACAGCAGCCCGATGAGGGTGGCACCAGCACCCCCATATTCCAGAGGAGAAACTGAGGCTTGCGATGAGATGCTGCCTTGTCAAGGTCACACGGTTCATTCATAAGAAAAAGGGAGGTTATGTTCCCCACGAGGGGCAGAAAAACAGCCGCAGTGCTGCAGCCCGAGTTGCATGCCTGAGGCCCACTGTACCATCACCGTGGCCTCCAAGGGGGCCCAACTACAATCTGCACTCCCTACACGGGGACCCCAGGGCTAAGGCACGGTCAGTACCTTGCCCAAGGTCACAAGGCAGAAGGAGCAGAGTGCCTAGGATTTGAACCCGGCTCTGCAGACTCCTGAGCTCCCAGCTCCTTCCCACATCCCCCGCTGGGCTGCTCACAACCCCGGGCCTCCTCCCAGGGGAAGGTGGGAAGGAAGTTGGAGATCCTGGCAGATAACGGCTCTGATTCTCACCCAGATAAAGGCTTGGAGAAGAATCCCCATTAGGTGGCACCGGGGGAGCCAACTGGGGCTGGGCTGGCATCCCACTGAATGCAGAGTGGCTGAGGGACCCCTGCAAGGGGCTTCTGGGGCAGTGGGTGATAGAGCCCCCAGGGGCTGGGGACGGGAGCTAAAATTGGCCAGTACCACCAGCTGGCCCGGCTCCCTCCTGACCGGCTGGCGCCCCAACACTAGGCCTGTTGCTAGGGAACCTCCAGAGGCTGGGAGGTAGGGGGCCTGGAACTTGGGCATGACCCCACACGGCTGTCGTCATGGTAGGTGGCGTCACGTCCAGGTGGCAAAGGAGGGGGGTATGACCTCAGATTCCAGAAGGAGAGAGGTGACCCTCTGCCAGAACTGACCAGCAGGTCTTACAGACTAGAGTTGGGAGGAAAGGGGAGAATTAACCATCCCTGAATTTCCCCACACATCTGAACAAGAGGAGGAGGAAGTGCTTGTATGAGCCCTGTTTGCTGGATGAGGAAGCTGAGGTTCAGAGAGGTGAGGTCACTTGCCTGAGGTCACACAGCTAGGGAGGGACAGAAACTAGATGTGAACTTATGCTTCTCCGGATAACCAAAGTCATAACAACAACAACAACAATAGCAGCTACATTAGGCCTAGCCCTATGCATCTTACTCACAAAATCTCTTTGGCTCCTTTTACAACATCCCTAACAGGGAGGCGCTACCATCAATCCCATTTAGAGGTGAACTGAGGCTCCAGGCAGGGAATGGGCCTGCAAGCCCGCACAGCAACCAATGACAGCCCTGCACTGAGGATCCATGGCCGTCTGACTCGTACCCACAGTCACAATAGCTGCAAACACGTGTGGAGCGTGTCCCGTGTGTCAGGCTTTGCCCCTATCATCCCGACTAATCCTCTGAGGAATTCAAGTGATCATCCCCATTTTGCAGGGCAGGAAACTGAGGCTCAGAAGTCAAGAACCAGTTATCTGAGGTCACAGGGCGAAGCGGCTGGCAGAGCCAGGCCTGTGGGCTCCCTGTCACTGCCTGGGGTGACCAGGGGAGCGGTGGTTCTCATTGGAGACTCCAAATCAGAGTCTGGCCCAGAGCATGATGGCCGGTGGCGGCAGTGGTGATGGTGATGAGGGACAGAGTTTTCTGAGGCAGGGTCCTGCGAGACGAAGGCACAGAGACAAAACTCTCTGGTGGGCATCTAGGGTGATGGTGGCTGGGGATTGGCAGGGAGCTGGCAGAACGCCCTGGGGGGAAAGCGATGAAGAACCCAGCTGGGGAAAAGTCTGGCATTGTTTGGTGGGAGAGTCTTCAGAAGTGCTGAGAGTAATCAGAAATCAGGGAAATGAAGAATAGGGGGATCACGCTGGGGTTGTGCTGGGCTGTGGTGTAGGGGCAGGGGGACCTGGGAATAGTGGGAAGGGTTTAGGCCATGGGACAGTGGAAGTTAGCGGCCAAGGATACCTGAGCCAGGGGCCTGGGTCTTGAAGAAACTCCTAGAAGTTAAAGAAGAGGGTTTCTAGGAGCAGTCCCTGGAACCAGAGAAAGGTCCAGGGGGCTGAAACCCTGGGGAAGGGGCTTCCCGGGCAAGTGGTGTATCCAAGGAACAAAGGCTGAGCCTGTTGGAAGGTCAGGGGCCTAGGAACCTGGGGAGAAAGCTCCCAGCGGACAGACCCCAAGAGATGAGGGCTTAGAGCAGGGCAAGACCAGAAGCTTCAAGCCCAGGAGTCTTCTGGAAGAAAGAACTGGGGCCAGGCCTTGTGAGCTGGGGAAGGGCTCTGATGCTGAGGTGGGGGTTTCCCTGGGAGGCCAGACCCCCTGGCAAGGAAGAAGGAGGCCCTGGGGGCAGCAGAAGGGATGGGGGCCTGGAGCTCTAAGGGGTGAGGCAGTATCCTGTGAGGAGGGGGGGGTCACAGGATTGGGAGCTTGAGGAGGGGGCTTGCCTGAAGCAGAGAAGTTGATACAGGAAGGATGAGGCCTGGAGTCAGACTGGTTCAGGGCCTAGAAATCTGAGACTGAGCTAGGGGGACCTGGAAGTTGGAGGCCAAGGCTTCCTGGGAGAGGAAGAGACCAGAGAGTATCCGGGGGGGATCTGTGGGGATGGGAGGTGCTGAGGATCCAGAGACAGGGCTGCTTGGAAGATGGGGACCAGGCCTTGGAAGTGGAGAGACCTTGAACAAGCTAGAAAGGGCCCTCAGCCCAGGAAAGGTGGAACTGGCTTCCTGTGAGGGGGTGCCCACAGGAGCCGGGAGCATTCCAGAGAGCCGGAAAGCTGTGGATGAGAGGAGGGGATCATAGGGAGCCCAGCACTCAGATCCAGTCGGAGAAGGCCAGGGGCAGAGGAAGCACCGGGCCAGGCCTCCCTGGGTCGGGGAGCGGGGGCCGGGGCTGGGCCTTGGGGTCAGGAGCCCGGCAAATCCGGGAGGCGGCCAGCTGTCGGATGCGGGCTGGCATGGAGGGGAAGGGGCTTAAGAGGACGCCGGAGAAGGGAGGGGCTCCTGCAAGGCAGGGGAGGGGGCTTCCTGGAGAGAAGAGACCCGAGCGGAAGCGGTCTGCAGAGGGACAAGAGAGGGGTCCCGCGAGAGGGGCGCCCCCAGGGGTCGGGCTGGGCTGAGGAGTGAGTGGGGGAGGGTCGAGAGGCCTGGAAGTCCGGGCGGGGGTCGGGGGGTGGCGGGCCGGGCCGGGAAAACGAAGGTAGGGGCTTGTGTGGCCAGGGGCACAGCAGGGCGAGGGGTTCGGCGGCCAGACCCGGCCGGGGCTCCCCAAGGGGCCGGGCCCCACTCACCGTGTCCGAGTTCCGATCGTTGCCCGGGGCTAGCGCCGTCCGCGAAGACATCTTCTCCAAGTCCCGGGGGACTGGGCGGCCGGGTCGGGGGGGGCGGGGGTCCCGGGGTCCCCTGTCTTCCCCTCCCCCCCCGCCGGCCTGGGCACGCGAGCTCAAAAGCTGGGCGCCGCGGACACCCGGCTTCACGCCGTGGGAGAGGGGCAGGGCGGGGGAGGGAAAGGGATGCCGAGGGTCCTAGCGGCCCCGAACGGCGGGGGCCCGGGGCGCCATGGGGGCGGCGGGCTGGCGGGAGGGCGGGGGCCGGGGAGGGGGCGCGGAGCCTGCCCGGGCGGCGGCGGAGGGAGGCGGCGGAGGGGCCGGGGAGGAAGGGACGTCAGGGGGCGGGGCGCGCGGGGCGGGGCCGCCGAGACCCCGCCCCCCGCCGCCGGCGCTTAAAGGCGCAGGCCGGGGCCGGCCGGGCGCTCTGGGGGCGGAGGCAGGTCTGGGCGCGTCGGCTAGGAGCAGGTTCTCACCGGAGAGCGGAGACTCACCGGAAGAGGGGCAGTGAGAAAGGCACAGGCACGGCGCCAGAGACGCAGAGAAAGATACCGAGAGGCGCAGACACGCGGAGGCTCAGGAAGAGAGACACAAAGAGACACAAAGAGATAGAGAGACAGGGGTAGGGATAAACACAGAGACACAAAGAGATGAGCGGGCAGCCAGACGACGGAGCGGCCAAAAGACAGAAAGGCAGAACGAGGGAGAAACGCTGGCAGACAGGCAGGGTGAGAGTCGCGGAGACGCAGAGAGCGACAGGGACTGATCGACCCACGCACAGAGACAGAAGCAGGGTCGGAGGTGCAGAGACCTGAGAAGAGAATGGAGACAGAGGAGCCCCCAAAGGCGACAGCCAGGCCGGCGGCGCTTCCCTGCTCTCCCTCCCAGCCCCGCCTCCTCCCCACTCCAGGAAGCTCTGGGGACCGCGGGCTAAGGACGCTTGGGGGGACGGTGTCTGGGCGGAGCCACCGAGGAAGAATGACCAACCTCTCTAGCAATGCTTCCTCCCTCCTCCCAGAAAACTCCAGACCCCAAGGTTATGGGTTGCAGTCTCCTTTCCTTTGCAACCCAGTTGGGGTCCCAGGACTCTGTGTCCAGCTCTGGCACTCAGGACGGGCACTGGCTCTTTCTGGGCCTCAGTTTCACACTTCTATAAAGGGAGGGGGAGGATCTGCATGTTGCCTTCCTAGTGGGGCTGAAGTAGGTGCAAAAGAACCTGGTGCAAGTATTCTCCTGCTAGGCAAACTGAGACCAGAGAGGTCAAGGGCTTTGCTGAGATCACAGAGTGCTATGGGGACCACTCGTCCCTTCTAGACCAGGGTGGAATGACAGGCAGAGGGACACTGCCCTGGCCTTGGATTCAGCCCTTGCATGGGATCGATGTCTGTTTGAACGTCTTCCTGAACCTCAGTTTCCCTTTCTAAAAAACTGGTTTGACAATAATAGCAGCCTGCTGGAGCCAGCTCAGCAAGCTGATTGTTGAAGTCTCAGGGATTTTGGAGCTGGTTGTTAAACAGTCATTATTAAAAATTAAATTATGCAAACATACAATTAAATAAATTATATTTAAAGCAAAGATAATAGTCATCATGTCGTAATTATTTTACATTTTGTCCTTATGTGTGATCCTGAGGTTATTTACATCTACTGTATTCTGTTACAATGAAATTGCTATCTAAGGGGTGACTGCACATCTCTTTTCCCCCAAACGCTTTCAATGATGTCACCCTGGTAGCATGGAACTAGCCATGGTGGGAATATTTACACCATGGAAATTGGCACGTGCTACAAAGAAAGGCTTTCCGCCCTCACTCTGCAGAGAGCTGGTTGTAACATATTGACCTGTATATCACTGCTTGATACTATCAGCTACATCTACGCACAGAGGCTTCCTCTGTGCCAGGCTTTGAGCACTTCATCCTTTCTGCTACAGCATGAGATTGGACCATCATTGTCAGCCCCGCTTAGAGGAAAAACCACATGCTGAAATCCACACAGCTGGTAAGCAGCAGAGCTGAGATTTGAACACGTCACCGAACTCCACAAGGTAGGCTCTTGTCCACTATGGTTTCCTGTCTCTGCAGAGTAAAAGTAGCAGCCTAGCTCTGTGACAAATTAATGAGACTATGTAAGGAAAGCAGTTCTTGCGGGAACAGATTAGAATTTCTTAAAAGGGTGATATTATTATTATTCAACAAATAAAGCCTGAGGAGTCTCAGGGATGGTGGGAGGCAGAGAGGGAGAAGCTCAGAATGTTGTTCTGGAAGCTTTGGGATCCCAAGTGTTCTGCGGGATGAGGGGTGGGGTCTTGGGAATGGATAGAGAGAGAGGCTGAATCCGCCCAATCCCTTCCCAGCCCTAGCTCTGACAGCTGCAGTTCTCCAAAACACCACACGAGGGCAGAAGATCACCTCCCTACACAGGTTGCCCACCACTCTTCAGGGCTCACCTTGGCTCCTTAGTTCCCAGTATGGTCCCCACCTCATTTCCCAGATGGGGAGACTGAGGCTTAAAGAGGGGAGGCTGTGGCATGGATAACCTTAAAAAATTATGCTCATCAAAAGAAGCACACAAAAGACCACTTACTGTATAATTCCATTTATAAGAAATGGGCTTTCCAGGTGGCTCAGTTGAAAAGGAATCTGTCTGCCAATGCAGGAGATGAGGGTTTGATCCCTGGGTCGAGAAGATTTCCTGGAGAAGGAAATGGCAACCCACTCTGGTATTCTGTCCTGGGAAATTCCATGGATAGAGGAGCCTGGAGGGCTACAGTCCATGGGGTTGTAAAGAGTTGGACACAACTTCACAACTAAACAACAACAAATTTATATGAAATATCCTGAACAGGTAAATCTTTAGTGGCAGAAAGTAGATTCAGGGTTGCCAAAGGCTGGGGGGAGAGTGCAGTAAGGAACGACTGCTAACAGGTTTTAGGATTTAAGGATTTCTTTTTCGGGTGGTGAAAATGCTTCCTTGTGAATATACCAAAAACCATTGACACGTGCTTTAAAAGGGTGAATTTTATGGCATAAGAATTATAGCTCAATAAAAAATTAAGTTAAAAAAGAGAGAGCGATCCAACAGTGTCCATGGCCCATGACAGATGCTTGGTTCCAGCCCGGTCTGCCTTCTCATTATCTTGGGTCCACACTGACTTGGGGGGGACAGAGCCTGTTTCTCCCCTTGCCCTCTCAGCCACCACATCAGCCCCTTCCCTGGGGCCCTCTGCTGACAAATCCAATCCTTGAATGGAGGCCCTCAGACCTTGGAATCTTAACCCCTGATGCAGTGATCCCAGCCGAATGTCCACAGAGCCCTCTCTGGGGCCGGGGGAGAAGGAGTGATCCCTGAGTCCAGCTCCTGTCCCTAATGTCAGCCCTACCTCACCCCAACCCCAATCGAGCTGCCACAAGTGACCATTCTCTCAGGCCAATCACCTGCGATACTATGCCTGGGAACGCGAAGGGCCACCTAAGCCTAAAAGCCAGCCTTGCAAGTAACCCTAATCCTGCATCTCACTCCATCCACCGCAACCCATTTCTAGCCCCAACCCACCTGCCATCCTCATCCACAATGTCCCATCCTTAGCGCTGCTCTATCCCCACTGGTGCGTTCCCTTAACAGATCTTTGCTGAGCACCTACTGTGTGCCAGGCATGTGTTTAGAGTTATCACGGTGAACAAGGTAAGCAAAATCTGCACTGAATTTACGTTTGATTGGGACAGTCAGAAAATCCACCAGGGAGACAGGGATTTGATCGTTTCAGATTGTAGAAAGTGCTCTAAGGAACTGACAAATCTGAGCAATGTCTCCGAGGGAGAGAGGAGAGTACAGGACGGGCAAAAGTGCTTTTGCTGGTAGGAACCTCTCCTTGGAGGAAAGGAGCTGAGACCTGGGTAATAACGAGAAGGCAGGCATATGGAGACCTGGGGACAGGGGCTTTTAGGCAGAAAGAACCACCAAAGCAAAGCCCTGCCCAGGGCCACCCCCTGAGGCCTCCAACCAGCCCCTGGTCCCCGCAGAACCTTCCTCTATGTCTTTACCCCAGAGCGGGGAACCCAGGAGAGAACCAGCCAGCATGGGGTGTCTGGGGGGTACCCAGGATGGTGTTGTCACCTTGGGAGGTGTGAAGAGAAGCATGGGCGGGGTTGCCAGTTCCGGTCGGGGTGGATGAAGGTGGGGCCTGACTGCAGCCTTGTCCCTCTTCCCAGCCCAACCACAGCCTGGCCTAAAAGGGCAGACAGATAACAAGTCCTTCCCGCCCCTGGCCCCAGAGAGGGAGGGGTTTCCTGGCAGGAAATTGACCTCCTCTAACCCCCCCTCCTCAGATCCAAGCTCTTGGCAGTCCTGGCTGAAGTAGCCTCAACACAGGACAGCAGCGGAGACAGAGGGACACCGACAAGGAGGTGAGTGTGCAGGAGGAGGGGAGTCTCATGCCCCCAGCACCTCTGAATTGGGGGCTGGACCAGAATTTGGGAGAACATGTGCCCTGAGGCCAGGAGAGGCTAGGGGCAAAGAGAAACTCTAGGGCCTGACCTGGTGGGGGGGTGTCAGCCAGCAAGAGGCTGGAGGGAGGAGAGGGGCAGCAGGAGGAGGAGGGTGCAGGGCACGCCGTGGGGACTCTGATGATCCAGGCTGCCAGGGAGTCATGGAGAGCTTGGAAGCACCAAGGGAGAAGAGAGACACGATGTCACTGGGTCGGAAGCTCTCTGAGTTCAGGTGGGAAGGCTGAGGCCAGAGAGGGATGGGCGGTCTGCTCCGTCCCCAAGAGGTGGGGTCCCAGAGGTGGGAGAGGTGACCAGGGTTGGGATGGAGCTAGAACAGGAGGTGGGACTAGGCTGGGATTGAAGATGTAGGTGAACCTGGAACAGGCAGGGCTGGTGACGGAGTTGTTTGCGGGCAGGGTCTGGATTGGGGTTGTGTAGGACACAGTGTTCTTGCCTGGAGAATCCCAGGGATGGGAGCCTGGTGGGCTGCTGTCTATGGGGTCGCACAGAGTCGGACACGACTGAAATGATTTAGCAGCAGCAGGACACAGCTGGTCAGGGCAGTTCCCTGATCATGGGCATGGGACTGGAGGTGATAACTTCTGCAAACAGGCCGGCTGGCCTGCAAAAGGTTCAGGGCACTGGGGAAAGGCTGGCAGCAAGGAAGAGGAGGAGGAGCCCAAAGAGGGAAGCTCTGGTGGCCAAGACATCCTGCAGGGGCCCAGAGGCTGGGGGGCTTGAGGGATCCCTCGGAAGTGAGTCAGGGGCCGGGCACCCGGAGGCCGACAAGGGGGCTGGAGGGCGCAGGAGGGGCCAGGATGTCGGAGTCAGGTTGCAGAGGTAGGCGCTGGAGCCAGGAAGGGGAAGGACGTCGGGGTCAGTTTTGGGAAAATGTTGCAGACAGGTCTGAGGATGTTGGAAATGATCTGGGGGGAGAGGGGTCCCAGTTTAGGGGTGGATGTGGGAGCTGGCGTAGGAATGTCAAATCTCGTTTGAGTGAAAAAAGATCTAGTTTGAGTGGTGTTGACTACTGTTGGAGGGAAATCAAAGGCCCGTGTTTTGAGGGGGAGGGGAAGTTTTTGCGGGGGAGGAATGATGGAGCCAGTTCTAGGGGATGATGGAGCCATTTTGGAGATGAGGCCTGTGGAGCCCTGGTTGGAAGATGCCAGAGAATCAGTATGTGGGGTGTGTGTGTGTGTGTGTGTGTGTGGAGGGGCTGGCACCAATTGCCCACAGCCACAGGGGTTCCAGGCAAGGGTTGCCATGGTGACTGCCTCCCGGGGGGATCGGAGAACATGGAGACTAGAGAGAGGCTAGGATGGTGTTTTGAGGAACAGGAGGCTTGAGAGACAACGGCTAAGGTCTGGAGACTGAAGTCAGGGAGGAAAGAAGTGGGGTCACCACCAGCAAAGGAGAGGCTTGTGCCCACAGCCCAGCCAGCTCAGGGCCCCTTCAGCATTGGCTTCCTCCCAGTGCCCCCATGCACCCCTACCCCCAGTGCCCCATCTTGCCCCTGTCCCTAACCTGCTCCGACCCTGTCCCGGTTGAAAACAGCCTATGTGTCTGGCCAGAGGAGGATGTGGGGACATCTGAAACTTCACACATTTTGTCAGAGTTGCACAGTGAAATACAGCATGCAGTATTAGAGCCACAGAGACAGGCACGAACAAGTCTCACACGAAAAATGTGAGGAAAGGAAAAGCAAGCTGCAGGGGATACATGTAGTCAGGTAGTGTTTACAGAGAGTTTGGAAACCACGCGAAACAATGTGGTATTTCTGGGTACTAGTCTAGGTAGGCAAAGGGATGGCGTTCCTTGGGAGAGGGCTAGAGCAGGCGGGATCGGGGAGGGGTGTGGGAGGCTCCAGTGCATTTGCAGCACTTGAGTCTTAGTTCCCTGACCTGTGTCTAACCTGTGCCCTTGGCGGTGAAAGCGCAGAGTCCTAACCACTGGTGCATGCTAAGGCACTTCAGTTGTGTCCAACGCTTTGCAACCCTTATGGACTGTATAGCCTGTTAGGCTCCTCTATCCATGGGATTCTCCAGGCATAATACTGGATGCAGTGGGTTGCCATGCCCTCCTCCAGGGGATCTTCCCGACCCAGGGATCAAACCTGCGTCACTCACATCTCCTGTGTTGTCAAGCGGGTTCTTTACCACTAGCGCCACCTGGGAAGCCCCCTAACCACTGGACCACCAGGAAATGCTCTGCAATGCTTATTTCTTTAGAAAACAAAAAACTGAAGCCAAGAGAGCATATAATTGCGTTAGATGCAGCTAGGATCGTTAAGCACAAGGGTGTTTATTTGTTTTCTATACTTTTCTGAATGTTTGGACAACATTCAGAATGTTTCATTGTTTTCAAAGTTCCCTTCCAGAACTTCCCCAGCGTTTCAGCAGTTAAGACTCTGCCTTCCAATGCAGGGGGTGTGGGTTCAATCCCTGGTTGGGGAACTGAGGTTCCACACATGGCCAAAAGTTAAAATAAAGGAAAAAGAGCCCTTCACAGCTCCCCAGTGCCCTCGGGAGAAAGCTCAGGCCCTTCCTTATGATTTTTGAGGCCCTGCCTAGCCTACTTCTTGCTGACCTCTCCAGTTTGACTTATCATTCTTCCTCCCCCATGAGAAATGAAGTCCTTGCCCCATTCCTTTGTTTCCTGTTTGGCCCCCATTCATTCCGAGTGCCTGCCCTGGGAGCTGAGGACGCAGTGGTGACCCAGACAGTCCTGACTCAGCCCTCTCGAGGCTCACAGACCCATCCCGAGACAGTGATGACCCAGAGTGGGAATATCAAGGAGGGGAGCACCTGATTTAGCCTGGGTATCCTGGAGAGCTTCCTGGAGGTGGCAGCATCTGAGCTGGGTCCCAAAGCCTGAATGGACCATGGAGAACAGAGTTCCATGGACAGAAGCAGATGTTGAAGCCCAGAGGGGCCTGGAGGAAGAAGGAGGAAAATGTGGGATAGTGCTGATGAGGGATACAGCTGGCCAGCCTGAATTTTGTCCTGAGGGCACTGGGGAGCCATGGAGGGTTAAGAGAAGGGGAGGGGGGGTTTGAGCCCTAACGAGGTCCTCAAAGGTGCACTGGAGGACTAGAGGCTGGAGATCAGGGAGGAGGCTGAAGTAGAGAAGCAGGAGGGGGCTTGGACTAGGGTAGGAGCCATGAAGAGGGAGGAGACAGGGATATAGGAGATGGAATGGGCCAGACTCTGGAAGTTTCCAGTCCCACAGGGGCAGAGACTGGGTCTGCCTTGTCCACTGCTGTGTCCTCAGTGCCTGCACAAGGCTGGACTGATACAAATACCTAAGAAGTGTGTATGTGTGTGTGTGGTAAAATCTGTACAGCATTAAATGTACCATATTAGCTGTTTTAAAGTGTACAGTTCAGTGGCACCTCATGTATTCACAAGGGTGGTCAAACATTACCACAAATTCCAGAGCATCTCCATCCCTCTAAGAGGAAACCCTGTACCCATTAGGTGGTCAGGCCCCGTCCCTTTCTCCCAGTCACTGGCAACCACTAATCTTTCTGTCTGTATGGATTTGCTTGTTCTGGATCTTTCCCAGTAAAAGCTGGAGGAATGAATAGGGTAGAGGCGACAGGAGTACTGACTGGATGGAGAGGAGACGAAGGCGCCCGAGAGTGTGAGCAGGATGCCTGGCTAGATGGTGGGGTGCGGTCAGGGTCCCCACGTAGGAGGGGACCTTCCCCTCTCAGCCTGTCTTCTCCTGGAATAGGAGGGTCCCAGGGCAGGAGTGAGGAAGGGGAAGGGGCTGAACGCCAGTGCTCCAGGGAACGAGCCCAGGATGTAGAATCAGACAGGGCTGGCTCTGGATCCCAGCTTCGTCCCTGAATCACCGTGGCATGTTAGGCTCTCATGAGCCTCAGTTTCCTCATCTGCAAAATGGGCATAGTGACAGCGCTCACCTCGTGAGGTTGTGCAGGTTCCAGGGGTGTGTAAGTGCTCAGGCCAGTGCTTGGCACACATGCTCCAAAATGCTGGGGACACAAAGGCACTGTCATCAGTGCCACCTGTCACCATCAATACCGACGGTCCACTCCCCCCTCCCCCAGGTCCTCTCCTGTCAAAATGCCCATCCTGAAGAGTCTAGGGGTGGCAGACTCTAAGGTGCCCCGGGCAGGGACGCTGCCTCTGAGGTCCTCTCAGAACCCCTTTGAGGAAGTCTCAGGACTGGAAGAAGAGGAGGCTGGGGAGCTGGGGGCTCTGCCCAACGGAACGTCATGTCGTCGTCGAGCCACCCTGGAGAAGCTGGCAGGCCTGTCCCCCTTCCGGCTGGGCAAAACCCCCGGCCGGCGGGCAGGCAGCCCCGGGGATGGGCAGCCTCGCTCTTTCCTGGGCCGGGTGCTGTCGCCAGGGATTCGCAGGAGCTCAGCAGATTTCGGCCTCCTGGCCAGACTTCAGGGGATCCGAGCCCAGGGCGACGAGGAGGCGGCTGGAGAGGCTGCAGGGAGACTGGCCTTCCTGAGGCTGGGGCGTGCGCCCAAGCCCCGGCGGGCGTCCCTGGCTGAGAGGGTGGTGCCCGCGGGTGAGGCGGCTCCCGAGCCCCCGCCCAAGGTCCCAGAGCCCCCAAAGGTGAAAGAGCCCTTGTCAGGTGAGTTGGGAGCCCTGGCTAAAGACCTGGAGAATCACGGTGTCTCTACCTGTGACATCATTGCCATTCCCATCTCCAATTTCCATCCGCCCACCTCCATGGACAGGGCCAGCCCGTCCCTCCTGCAGTCCTAATCTCCATCATCAAGCTCCAGCTTCAGCCCCATCTCCACCCCCAGGCCCTTTCTGTCCCTTTCTCCACCTGCCGCCTTCAACCTTGCCCCGTGGTCCAACGACAATCAAATCACCAACTCTGGTCTCATCTCCTCCAACCCCATCCCTGTCTCCATTTTCAATCCTCTTTCCCTTACTCCCCTCAAATTCAGCCTCAATACCATCTCCTTTCAAAGTATCCACATTTGACCTTGACCTTAGACCCCTCCCTAACCTCCACAGTCCACCCCGTTCCCATTCTTAGCCCTAATTCTGGCCCCAAACTCCAACCCTCACTTCAACCTCCTCCATCATCAATCTCTTCTCTTCTTCCATTCCACTCTGAACCCCAACCCTAACTCCACCCCAATCCTAAACCCCCAGCCTCAGCCTCCACCTTCAACTTCATCCCTACTTCCACTTATGCCCAAGTTTCATCTTCAAGGTCACCCCCATGCCTGATGTCTCCCTCCATCTCCCGGCTACATCCCCCCAAACCCATCACCACCTGGGTTAGTTTCCTGTTAGTACACAAACTGGCTGACTTAAGACCAGACGTTTATTCTCTTGCAGTTGAAAAGGTCTGAAATCAAGGTGTTGGCAGGGCCACGCCCACTCTGAGACCTGCCTGGCCCCTGCCAACCTCTGGCACTCCGCTGGGTGTTTCCGGCTTTGTAGCTGCATCCCTCCCGCTTCCATCGGCTGTGGCCTTCTCGATCTTCACCTCGTCTTCTCCTCTGTGCCTATCGGTCTTGGTGTCCAAATTTCCCTTCTTACAAAGACAACAGTCACACTGGATCGGGGCCCACCCTGTTATCCCATTTTAACTTGATGACCTCTGCAAATGACTTATTTCCAAATAAGATCCCATTCTGAGGTCGTAAGGGTTAGGGCTTCACATATCTTTTTTTTTTTTGAGGTTGGGGGGACAAACACAATTCAACTCACAATGCCACTCTGGCTGTATCCTCAACACCAGCTGTACCCCAAACCCCAGTGTCTTCCTCGGAGCCTTTCTGATTTCCAGTCACACTTATTCCAACACCATCATCTGTCTCATCCACACGCTTATTCTCAACCCATCCCTTTTTCCAAATGCCATCTTTAACCTGAGAGCTATGCCCAACACCATGACAACTGCCAAGCGGTCCAGTCCCGGGCCGAGGCCCGTTCCTTTCCTCTCATCCCAGCCTCAATCCCGCCCCTGTGTGCAACTCTTTCCCCTCTTCCATCTCACTCCCAACCCCCAACCCCAGGTCTATCTCAGTGTCCCCCCCCCACACCGCAACCCCACTCACCTACCCAACTTCCTCGTTCAGGTCGAGTCACATTCCCAGCCCCCATTTTCACCCTTAACCCAAATGCACCCTCTCAGTCCCAATCCTAACCACCCACTTCCAACCTCCAACTTCAACTCTCCACATTGCTAACCCCAGCTCACCTCCAGGCTTCTTCAAACTCACCTCCTTCTTTCCAAACTCTGCTTTCACCTAAACCCATCTCCAACCCCATCCTTACCCCAAAGCCCAGACGTCATCAATTCCTTCCCCACCTCCCTCTTCAGATTTTAGTACTAACCTCGCTCTCATCCTAAATTCCTGCACCCCAGCCCCCACCTTCACCCCATCCTCATCTCCAGCCACAATCCTGACACTCCATCCCAGCCCCAACCCTGTCCCAACCCCCAGCTTCATCCGACCCCGCCTCCAGCCCTGTCTCTGTTCCCCGACCCCCACCCCTGGCCTCCCCCCACGGACAGCCCTTGCTGCCCCAGCACGGGAGTCCCCTTTCTTCATCCTCTGATGCCTTCCACATCCTGCATCAGAGGCTATTTCAGCCTGGCGCCCTAGGGACTGGGAGGGCACTGCAGGGAGGTGCAAAGCGGGTGAGTGGAGCCCCCGCCTTCTGGAAACGGATGGGCAGAAATAGCACTAGCCAGGAAATAGTTTCTCTGCCAGGGAGGAAGGGGGGTGGGGGGAGGTGTTGGGGGTAACCCTGGGCCACTGGGACCCTGATTCTGCCTTCACTCAGAGGCCTCTCAGCCCCTCAGAGGACTCCCCTCTCCTGGGGGAGTGTGAAATCACCAGAGAGCCAGATCACCCCCACAGTTGCCCACACCCCAAAAGCCCCACCTCTGGTCCTCACCTCCTCCTCCCACCTCCAAGCCCCCATCTCTTCCCTCACCTGGACCTGACTGTCGTCCCTCAGCCTCTCCACTTTCTCTGATGCCTTTTTAAAAAATCTTGATGCATGTTTTCTATCCTCTCCGCCCTCAGCTCCCCGACCCCTCCCCATATCCTAACCCACCCCCTGATACTCTCTTCCCAGCCCTGACCCCTTACCCAAGCTCTAATCCTTTCCTTCTTCCTCAACCCCTACCCCCATCTTACTCTGACTCTCCCATCTTATCCTCTTCCTGAGTAGACACCCTCTGGTCTTTTGACCTTCCCATATCCAGAGTCCCTCTCCCATCACCAAACCCCCTCTTCCCTCCCCAGCCCTCTCCCGTCTCCTCCTCGTCCTGACCCTCTCCCTCCCTTCTTCATCCCCTCTCCCCCATCCTCCCCTCCCCAAGTCCTGACCCCCCTCCTTATTCTCTCCATTCTCCTCACCTTCCTCCCCAGACCTCCTCCTCCACCTCTGCCCCGCCCCCTCACCACCCTGAACCTTCTCCCCTTCGCCTCCCACCCTTGCCCATTCTTCGCCCCCTTCCGCCCCGTTTTCCAGCCCCTGATCGCCCGCTTTGCGCCCACAGTGTTGGAGATCCTGAGCTTGATCCAGCAGCGTGAGCTCGCGCGGGCCGACGAGCACATCTTGGAGCTGGAGGCCGAAGAGCTGGCGTCTTCGGGGGGCGGCGCGCCCGGGCCGCCCAAGGCCGAGGGCACGGGCGGCGGCCGCCGGGCGCGGGACGTGGCTCTGCTCTACGAGGCCCTGCAGCGCGAGATGTGGGCGCTGGTGCGCGAGACGCTGGCGGGCCCCGGGCTGGGCGCGGGCTCTGGGGCGGGCGCCGTGGCGCAGCTGGGCCAGGTGTTGGTGCAGGAGGAGGCGGCCGACGGGCGCCGGGGACCCGAGGCTGCCCGCAAGCTGCGCGCCCGCTGGGCCGAGGCGGTGGCGCGTGCGGCCCGGGAGCGCTTAGAGGCGGCGGCGCCGGGGGCGCCGGGGGGCCTGGCCGGGCAGCTGGAGGCGCTGCGGGGACGGCTGCTGGAAGACATGGGCGTCGTGCGGGGCCGCCTGGCGCCCTCCTACCCAGCCGGCCTGGGCGCCTTCGGCATCTACCTGCGCGGCTACCACGACGCGCTGGCCGAGTGGATCGGGGCCGCCGCCCGCCGGAGGCTGCCGCTGGCCGACCGCTACGCGCTGCTGCACTGGCACAACCAGGTGTACCCCAGGTGAGCCGGGACCAGCGGTCAGCGGCCGAGGCCGCGCAGGACGCGCCTCCCTGCACCCCGTCCAGTCCCGGCCTTTTCAGACCCTAAGGACCCTGGACTCTCGATCCTAGAACTTGAACTTCTTTGACCCTTCCAGACTGGGCGCTGGTGACATTGACAGTCCGAGGACCTTATGGCTCAGCACGCTTTCCACCTAGAGCTCAGCAACAGGAAGCCTTCTGATCCTAGAACCTTAGCACCATCCACCTTAGAATCCTCAACACTTGCACTCTTAGAATTCTAGCACTGCCCACCCTTCTAATCCGAGAATCTTAGCACCAGTGACCCTTGTCCTCCTGAAATCTTGGCACTGTTGACCCTTAAATTCTAGAACTCATACAGCGCTCTAGCCGTCAACCCTAGGGCACCAGCCCCAGTGACTCTTCCAGTCTTAGAACTTTAGAACTGATGACGTTTTCAATTCTAGAACCTTGGCAGTGATGAGCCTTTTGAGTCCTATACCTTAGCTTTTTTTCTGGTCTGCCATGTAAGGCTTGTGGAATCTTAATTCCCCGACCAGGGACTGAACCCACCCTCAGCAGTAAAAGCTCAGAGTCCTAACCACTAGACCACCAGGAAATTCCCTATCCCCTCTTTGGATCCTAGAACTTTGACACTGTTGATCCTTCACAGTTTTAGCCTCTTGAATTCTATAATCTTAGCATCTAGAACCTGAGTACCATTGACACTTCCAGTCCTAGAATTTTATAACCATCGAGCCTTTGGACCTTAAAACATTCCATTCTTGTGGCCAGAGGATGGAATACCATGATTAGCAATAACTGGGTCACTATGGGCTCCAGGGAAAAGGGATCAGCCACACCCAAACCACACACTGGAAGGAGAGGGAGTGGGTGGTTCCTCCTCAAAATCAGGGTGCTGACACCAGAAGAATAGTAAGGCAACAGTTACCCCCAACCCACATCCCATTTGGGAATATCTGCTCATGACACTCACATGCCGACTATCAGAGGGGGAGGCAGAATAGGGAGCCTAGGATGTGAGAAGTTAAGTCTGACTTTCAGGGAGATGGGGCTTCTGGCTGAGGGGATGCCATGAGCCAAAGGCTGGTGTCGGGGTCGGGGGGTAGTGGGGAAGTGTGGGGAAAGTGATGGCATGGTACAGGCCGGGGCACGCAGAAGGGCAGGAGCCAGGGATGAGGGCTGATGGAAGAGGCCTACCAGGCGAGGCGAGGCCCTAGGGACTAGGGGCGGAGGTGGAAGGGAGCTTCTGTCCTGTGAACCTCTGGTGGGTGAGACCTTGCGTGCCAGATCGTTACGTCTGGACTTGATCCCACCAAGTCTTGCCCGGACACCATCCATCAGGGAGCTGACTCAGAGAGTTGGAGCCAAGGGAGCAACAGTTCCAGAGACTTCCTTTGAGGGATGAGCAAAGCTGGCCCCGAGGGAGGAAGGGAGCGGCTCAGGTCACAGACACGGACAGCGTGGAGGGAGGGGCTCAGTCGTCCAGCCCCGGCTCTCACAGACCCCTGTCTCTTTCCCCCACCCCTAGAGAGGTCCTAGGTCTGGTGGACATGGTTGCTCTGGAGAATGGGGAGCTGGGGCCCCTTCTGTCGCCCGGCACCCTTCGTGGCTTGGAGGATGAATGTGTCACAGACGTGAAGGTACCCAGAACTTGGCATTGGTGATCAGGAAGTGGGAGGCACTCTGCAGAGAGGGAGGGGTTACACCGGGCTTGGGGGGCCTCTCCCCTCCCCCTTTCCCTATTTCCATCTCCCTTTTCCCTTTATGGACTTCTGAGTTTTGTCCAAAAGAGAGAAATGTAAGCCCATACTGATCAATTCTGTCTCATGTTCAGTGTATCTCAAGCACCCAGCCAGGCATAGGGACACTCGGTAAACGTTCAATATATTCAGACACTTCAAATCTTACAGCAAGACAGAGTCGGTCCAAGACCTCAGCTCACAGACCCAGGGACTCACAGAAAGAGGGCATCAAAACATCTTTGCATATAAGCAGGGTTGATAGTAAATAAACATGCTTAATAACTGGCCGGGCATAGTTACCACTAAGCAGAATGGCCCTGCTGTAAACACCCATCCCAGCCGTGGCCGTGTTTCTGGTCTAAAAGCCAGTCCTGCCTCAGCCACAGAAATCAGAATAGTTGCAATTCTGATTCTAATTAGTTTGGTTCTAAACTTGAAGCTTTGAGGTTTAGACTCCAACAAGTCTAGATTGTCAGACTCACTGAACTGAAGACAGGGCAGGACTGGATAATCAGAGATGTGTAAACCTGGGAACCTCAGAGTCTTGGAATTCTTGACTCACAGAATTTGGAAACCCTGAGTGAACTGTTTTGTGGAACCTGAGAGCAGTCTTAGAATCATCAGATAATGAGAGAATAAACCCTCAAGCCCTCTGGCTATCAGATGGAGGTGCCTTAAAACCACAGACTCTTAATATCAGGCGTCAAATTGAAGGCTTAGGAATGGGAAGGACTGGGGCAGTTTTCTGGGCCAGCCCCTCTCCGGTGTCACCTTGATGAGCTCACAGGTAGACTCCAGACCTGCTGGGGCCTAAAGTATGGGGATTGTGGTAGGAGAGGCTCCAGGGGTTCTGACTCCTGCCTCTACCCTCCTCCAGGCTCAGACTCGGGCAGCCCTGCTTCGAGTGCTGCAGGAGGATGGGGAGCACTGGGGGAGCACGGAGGACTGGTCCAGCAACCTGGCCCAGGATGTGTGTGAGGTATGGGGCGGGGAAGAGGAGGGAGAATCAGCTGGGGTGGGAAATGGGACCTGGCTCCCTCCTCACCCCCTCCTCACCCCCCTGGACCACGCAGCTGCTGGAGGAACACACAGAGCGAGCGCCCCGCATCAGCCAGGAGTTTGGGGAGCGGATGGCCCACTGCTGCCTAGGAGGGCTGGCAGAGTTTCTGCAGAGGTACGGAGGACGGGGGCTGGCGGGGTGGGCTTCTGGACCCGGGATCCAACAGAGAGAGGACAGATGAAAGTGAATCGAGTCAAGATGGGCAGCGGCGCCTCTGTAGGGATCACAGGTTTTGCAGGACTGACTGCCCAGCCGGGGACCCTTATCCTGCGGTGCTTCCAGCTGTCTGCCATTTCCCCTTTCTCCTCCCACCAGCTTCCAGCAGCGCGTGGAGCGATTCCATGAGAACCCAGGAGTCCGCGAACTGCCACCCGACACCTACATCAGCAGGACCATCTCCCTGGTCAACTGTGGCCCCCCTCTGAGGTGAGAGCATCCACAGGGTATGGGGGAGACGCCAGTCCAGGGTGACAAGCTCAACTGGGCTGCCTGGATCCCAGGTGGGGACTGCACACCTGGCCCCGAGAGGCATATACAGGAGACCTGAGAATCCTAAAACCTGGGAGTCTTAGAACCACAGCATCACTAGATTATAGACTAATGAAAACCTGGGGGTGTTGGAATTACAGGAACCTAGGAGCCAGGCTCTAGGAGTTACATTTTTTAATGTTTTTATCTTACTTGCATAGTTGATTTACAATGTTGTGTTAATTTCTGCTGTACAGCAAAGTGATTCAGCTATATCACTTCCCTTTTTTTTGACTTATTTTTAACTGAATTTTTAAAGATGGGAATGCCTTCCAGATACAATAGGGCATACAGTGAAAAGCTTCCCTCCATTACTCCTCTGGTCCATTTATTACTAATGTCTCCCATATCTTTGCAGGGTTATTTGATACATTTACCAGTAAACATGCAGAGGCACAGTTCATGCATATGCAGAGATGTCATGCATATGCATATTTCATACATACACAAGTAAATATATTACTATGTACATACATATTATTTCTTCCCTTAAAAAAAAAAAAAAGAAATACAGGGACTTCCCTGGCAGTTAAGACTCTGTGCTGCCACTGCAGGGGACGAAGTTTCAATCCCTGGTGGGGAAATAAGATCCCACATGCACATGCCTTGCATCATAGCCAAAAAAAGGGGGGGATGACTCCCCCCAAAATACAAATGGTAAAATATTGAACACACCCTGTCCTTTCCCCTTTTACACCTTGGCCGTCTTTCTGGGAGCACCTGAAGAGTTCTCATATTCCTCTTTCATATCTGAACTGTTGTCCACTGTCCGGATCTGCCATCATTCATTTAATCTGTCTGCAGTGGATGAACAGTGGCCTCCACTCTCCTGTAGAGAAAAACCTGGCACAAGTGTGGGGACTCAGGGATATGTTCTCAGAAGGGGGTCCGCCGGAATTTGGGCAGAAAGTGCCAAGTGCCATCCAAACCAGGTTATTCTCCTTTCAGTGATGGAGATGGTCATCAACTGTTGCAAGGACAGAAGATGAGAAAGGCAGAAATTTTAGAATTATAGTCCCTTAGAGTCACAGACTTTTAGGATGGAGGCATCCCCACTCTCACCCCGAAAGCACCAAGAGAAACAGACCGAGAGAGACCGCTTCCTCCCCACTATATTCCCCTAGACCCCCAGACAGTCCACAGAGCCCCCAAATCCCCAACCCAACAGACATCCCCTGATATTTCTCACCCCAGGCCCTCCCCAGAGCCCCTGACTCCCGCCAGCTCCCCCCTCTGACCTGTCACCCCTGTGACCCACAAAATAGGGCCCGTCTAAGGGGAGACAGGTCCAGACAGTTGGGCTGAGATGTTGGGGTCCATGACTTTTGATTCCATGGACCCCCGCAGGGCTCTGGCGGAGCGCCTGGCCCGAGTGGGGCCCCCTGAGAGTGAGCCAGCCCGGGAAGCGGCCGCCAGCGCTCTGGACCGCGTGACCCGACTCTGCCACCGCATCCTGACCGACCTGCTGTTCCAGGAGCTGCAGGTGAGAGGCGGTGGGCTGGGGTAGGGCCAGGGTAAGGGGGCGCCCCCACCTCATCCTGCAGCTCCTTTTAGCCCATGACTCAGTGTTCGGGAAGCAGAGCGGGTGGGGTGGGGTAACGGCTCTATCTGGGTGGTTTAGTGGGGTGGGGGTGCAGGAAGGAAGAGGCAAGAGGACACGGTCGGGGGAGGATAGCCATCAGCGGGAAGGGGCCTTGGGGACTGGGTGGAGCTCCTCCTCCCTGAGGTCCCCCAAATCCCTGCCCAGCCTCTCCTAACCCCAAGAGCCCCCTTTACTCATCTCTGGGCTCCTGCACATGCGCAGAGGGCACAAGGTTCAGAGGCAGGAATGGGGCTGCTGGGAACACCGGGGAGCAGAGCTGAGAGTTGTGTGTGGCCCTGGTTGCACTTTGTGCTCAGTCCATGCATATGTCAGGTTATGTCCCACCTCTGCTTAGAACCCTCCATGGCTCTCAGCTCACTCTGGGCAAAAGCCAAGGTCCTCGCTGTGGCCCCCCAAGGGCCTAGATGGTCTGCCCTTTCCCTCTCTGACCTCATCTCCTCCCAGTCCCCTCCGTGCTCATTCCGCTCCAGCCATATCCACCCGCCAGCTGCTCATTCCAACTGCAGTACCTTTGCACCTCCCGGTCCCTCTGCCGGACTTCTCTTCCCTCAATAGCCCCAGAGCTCCCTCTCTCACCTCTTTCAAGTTTTGACTCAAATGTCACCTTCTCAGAAGGACCTCCTCTGACAGTCCTATTTAAAATAGAAGCCCCCTGAGACTCCCCCTCCCCCCCAGGCTCTGTTTGTCTCCAAAGTACTTATCACTACCTGCCATGCTGTATCCTTTGCTTTTTTTTTTTTTTTTCCCAATCTGTCTCCTCCCATTGGAATGTTAGCTTCTCAAGGGCAAGGATTTGTTGGAATGCTTCTAAAATAACTTTCTTGTAATGGAAAATTTCAAACATACACAAAAGTCGACAGAATGACCTCTCCAGCAAGTATCAGCTCCACCTCTCCTGCCCACTGGTTTCTTTTAAAGCACATCCTTGACATCCTGTCATCATCCATCAGCACTTCAACCTGTATCTCCAAAAAGATAAGGAATCCGGCCTTTTTAAAAAAACACAATTCACTACCACTCTCCTACCTAACAAATGGAACAATCAGTCCTCAATATCATCACATATCAGATCAGAATTCAGATTCCCCCCAAAGGCTTATGATGATCACGCACTTGGAGTTTTATCTCATTTTGTGCTGTGTCCCCAAGAGTTCTCTGATGTGTTCCCAGTGATCCACACAGGGCTGGGCCAAGCAGGAAAGGTTCAGAGAATGTTTGTTGAATGACTAAATGGACAAGTATGGGAATGAAAGTGAGTGAGTGTGGTGGGGGAATTAGGTACAGTGTTTATTCCAGGCCTGGTGGTACCACTTCCAGGTAGGGGGTCCTGGGCAAATGGCTTTCCCTTTGGGGTCGCTGTTTGCCCATCTGGAAAATGAGCACAGCCTTCGCAGATGGCTGTGAGGAAGCAATGGGCTTGCGGCCATAAAGTGTTTAGCTCTCGGGTACTGATCATTGTGATCTTCGTAAATGTACAGAGTTCATAGCAACAGCAACACTTTCCGAGTCGAGTGCTGTGCTAAGAATAGCGGCTTGTTTGAGTCACACCTGTTTCTAACAAAAGCCCGCAGGCCTCATTTTTGGAGGATCAGAAAACTGGGCTACTGTGGAATGAGAAAGCAGGAAGGGGGTGCAGGGCCGAATGGGATAGGATCCTGCTTCGGGCCCCCATGGACACCAACCTCAAAGGTGTCTGGGGACCTCCTGCTCCCACTGTCCACCCAACAGCAGCATCTCCCCTCGCTCCTCCCAGCCTCCATCTCAGGGACAGACCCACTCCCCGTCCCACCTCCGGGATCCAGATGCCTCCCGCCCCTCCCCCGACAGCTGACCACCCGCTGCATCCTATGTGTCTACTACCTGTATTCTTCTTGCCTTCTCCTCATCCCTTCCCCCTCCGTCCAGACCCCCATTTCTGCCTCAGTCTTGCCCCCTCCCAGCCATCTCGGTGAAGAACAAAGCTGATCTGCTCCCTCTCCTGCTCAGAACCTTCCATGGCTCCCCAGTACCCTCAGGAGAAATCTAGAGATCCTCACACAGCCCAGGAGGCTGGTGTGCTCTGCTCCGTTCACCTGACCAGCCCCATCTGTTCACTGGGCAGTCACACATGACCTTCCCCCTCATTGCTAACCCTAACTCCTTTCCCTGCTTAGATTGGCCCTTAGCTTGGTTTAACACTCTGCTGCCTCTTAAGTAACTATTTTTGAACAAAGGTCTCCCATTTTCACTTTGCTTGTGAATTATCTAGATCGTTTTGCTGTCCACACTGACCTTTCTGGCCCTCTGACCTGCAGGCCCGTCTGAAATCTGAATCTTCTTCAGAGTGGCTTTCCCCTGGATTCAGTCACTCCCTCTTCCGCTCCTCACTTGGCTAAGAGTGACCATCTTCTGGGCCTCAGCTCTGGGGACCCCTCCTCCAGGAAACCCTCCTTGACTCTCTATGCTGACTCAGCCATTCCCCTCTGGATTTCCTAACCCCCTGGGAATGGGTCCGTCTCCCCTTCTGGACTGTGAGCCCCCAGGGAGGCAGGGCTGGACTGTCTCTCGCACTGCTGTGTCCCCAGCACTGTGCGGGAACAGAGTTTGGGGAACAAATATTGAATTGCTAAGTGAAAAAAGAGGGTGGAAAGGAGGCGAGCCTCAAACCTCTGCTCACTCTGTCCCACCCAGCCGCACTTTAGCAAGCTGATGCGCAGGAAGTGGCTGAGCAGCTCGGAGGCCCTGGATGGCATCGTGGGCACGCTGGGCGCTAAGGCCCTGGCGCTGCGCAGAATGCAGGATGAGCCTTACCAGGTGCGTCTGCTTGGGCAGGGGAGGGGTGTGGGATGGAACCCGGGCGGCCGTGGGGCGAGGGCGGAGGGGAGCCAGAGTGTTCGGCCGGGAGAGACCTCTTCTAGGTGGGGAGCAACTCTATCAGGGAGAGATAGGTGGCGCTCAATCTGGGGTCTGCCCGGAGGGTGCCCACGGGTATCGGGGTGTAGCGGGGGAGGGGGTTGCCGGCAAGGTTGGGGCCTCTGGGAGGTGGAGCTCCGGAGAAAGCCGAGAGGGCTGGGATGGGGCATCATTTGGGGGCCGGTGGGCTTGCGGGCTGATTAGGGAGCAATCAGGGGTTCGCCATAAGGAGTCAGGAGAACTGGCAGGGGACTGGGGGCGGGGAGGGGTTCCCGTTGGGTACCCGGAGTGGGCACGGGCGGGTGGGAAGCGCGGAGAGAGGGCCATCGGCGGCTCACACCCCCTCGCGGCTTGCCCGGTCCCCAGGCGCTGGTGGCCGAGCTGCACCGGCGGGCGCTCGTCGAGTACGTGCGGCCCCTGTTTCGCGGGCGCCTGCGCTGTGGCTCGGCGCGGACCCGCAGCCGCGTGGCCGGGAGGCTCCGGGAGGACGCCGCGCAGTTGGAGAGACTGTTCCGACGGCTGGTCAGTGCGGTCAGAGGGCGGCGGGAGGGCGGGAAACCAGGAAAACCCTGGCTTCCGGGAATCTGGGGACTCGATAGCTGGGAGTGGGGGCTTAGAATGAGACCCTCACCCAACTTGTACCCAACTGTAACACTGTGATCTCTGCCCTCTGCGGGTAAAAAGTCAGCTTTCTCCCCGCGAGAGCTCACTCTGGGCTCAAATGAGAAAAATGATCCCTATGCGTTGTTGTGGCGATTAGATCAGTTAAAGGGGCTTAAGACCTGGAATACACCAAAATAAACTCAAAATGGATTAGAGAGCTAAATGTAAGACCAGAAACCATAAAACTCCTAGAGGAGAACGTAGGCAAAACACTCTGACATAAATCACAGCAGGATCCTCCAAGACCCACCTCCCAGAATATTGGAAATAAAAGCAAAAATAAACAAATGGGACCTAATTAAAATCAAAAGCTTCTGCACAGCAAAGGAAACTATAAGCAAGGTGAAAAGACAGCCTTCAGAATGGGAGAAAATAATAGCAAATGAAGCAACTGATAAAGGATTAATCTCCAAAATATACAAGCAGCTCCTGCAGCTCAATTCCAGAAAAATAAATGACCCATTCAAAAAATGGGCCAAAGAACTAAACAGACATTTCTCCAAAGAAGATATAAAGATGGTTAACAAACACATGAAAAAATGCTCAACATCCCTCATAATCAGAGAAATGCAAATCAAAACCACAATGAGATACCATTTCACACCAGTCAGAATGGCTGCTATCCAAAAGTCTACATGCAATAAATGCTGGAGAGGGTGTGGAGAGAAGGGAACCCTCTTACACTGTTGGTGGGAATGCAAACTAGTACAGCCACTATGGAGAACAGTGTGGAGATTCCTCAAAAAACTGGCAATAGAACTGCCATATGATCCAGCAATCGCACTCCTGGACATACACACTGAGGAAACCAGAATTGAAAGAGACACATGTACTCCAATGTTCATTGCAGCACTGTTTATAATAGCCAGGACATGGAAGCAACCTAGATGTCCATCTGCAGACGAATGGATAAGAAAGCTTTGGTACATATACACAATGGAGTATTACTCAGCCATTAAAAAGAATACATTTGAATCATTTCTAATTAGGTGGATGAAACTGGAGCCTATTATACAGAGTGAAGTAAGCCAGAAAGAAAAACACCAATACAGTATCCTAATGCATATATATGGAATTTAGAAAGATGAAAATGATAACCCTGTATATGAGACAGCAAAAGAGACACAGGTGTATAGAACAGTCTTTTGGACTCTGTGGGAGAGGGTGAGGGTGGGATGATTTGGGAGAATGGCATTGAAACATGTATGTTGTCATATGTGAAACGAATCACCAGTTCAGGGTTGATGCATGTTACAGGATGCTCGGGGCTGGTGTGCTGGGATGACCCAGAAGGAGGATAAAGGGAGAAGGGAGGTGGGAGGGGGGTTCAGGAGGGGGAACTCATGTACACCCGGGGCAGATACATGTCAGTATAGGGCAAAACCAACCAATATAATATTGTAAAATAATTAGCCTCCAATAAATAAATAAATAAAAAGACCTGGAATCCTGAACATTAGCACAGAGAGTCGCTAAATGCAACAGAGACTCAGAACTTGAGCGCTCCCAAATCCAAGCATTTAAAATCAGCAAATCTTATTTGTCCCCAGTTATAATCAGCAAGACCGGAAGGGTCTCACTCAGGCTATCCCGGGAGTTTCTAATCTAGAGTCCTTGGACTTTTCTTGTTAATTTGTGGGGAGATAACTGTAGATGCACATGTGGTTATAAGAAAGTGCAGAGAGAGAGATCTCTGGCATACTTTGTCCATTTCCCCCAATGGTAACATTTTGTCCCTGAGCCCCAAATTATCTACAAACAGTAGATTATATTACGGATTTTCCTTCAAATTTCCAAAGGTTCCAGATAATCTCTGACTACAGCCCGCCCTCTGCCTGGTTTTACCGACGAGAAAACGGCGGGGCCTCTGGAGAGGGTGGTTTCGAGCGGGTAAACGTTGACTGGGGACGAGGGTGTGAGCCCGGGGTCCTCTCTTAACTGCAGGAGTCCCAGGCCTCGTGGCTGGACGCCGTGGTGCCCCGTTTGGCCGAAGTTCTCCGCCTGGAAGACACGCCGAGCATCCAGATGGAGGTGGGGGTGCTGGTGCGAGACTACCCGGACATCAGGTGAGATCCCCACCCCCAACGGCCGCCCCGTCCCTTTCTGCCGCCGAAAGGGCCGAGGTCTCCCGCGAGCCCTGGCATATCCGTCCGTGCGTTTCCTGCCTCTTGGGCGAGGGAGGGAGGCGGCGAGCGTGTCTGACGGCCGTTTCCTGCTGGAAACCAGGGCATTATTAATACGATTTCCCTCCTTCTGCCGCCGCCGTCGCTGCCGCCGCCGCCACCAGGCCTCACAAACAAACAAGCAGTGACAGGAAGCCCGGGGCAGGCGGGGCGCGGGGCCGCCTGGCCGGCAGGAAGGGCCAGCCCATCAGGGGAGCCGCGGGGGACTCGGGGACACGCAGGGGCGCACGGGCGCACACGCACTGGGATAGTGGCAGGGGCCGTTCAGGTCCTGATGGACTCTCCTTTCTCTGTGATCCTCTCTGGGCCTCAGTCTCCTCCTCTGATCCATAGGGACAGTAGCTCTCTTTTCATACGATTAGTGGGGTGTGACTTGCCTGGAGAATCCCAGGGCCGGGGAGCCTGGTGGGCTTCCGTCTATGGGGTCACACAGAGTCGGACACGACTGAAGTGACTTAGCAGCAGCAGTGGTGACAGCAGTAATAACACCAGTTCTTGCTTACTGAGTCCTTAGGTCAGACCTAAAACAGCATCGCACACACCCACTCTATAAGTAAGAGTTATTTTAGAATGAAAGCTATTTTAGAAATTCTTTGCAGGTAAAAGGCAAGCACTGTTCTGAGAGCTTAGCACCATCGGAGGCAGGCAGAGATTAGCTAGCTGACCCGAAATGTCACAGCTAGCCAGCAGCAAAGTTTGGACTTGAACCCAGGCAATAGGCTCTAAAGCTGGTACTCCTGACCACCACACAACACTGCCACTTGCATAAGGTGGTGGTGGCAGTAGTCCTACAGCATTGGTTGGGCAGACAGACATTCTGTATTCAGAGAGACACACCCCACAGGACCCGGGAGTACCGCTTCAGCTGGGTTTAGGGTCAGAACTTGGGGCTGAAGGTAAGAACTCTGGAGCTGATTCAGGATGAATAGTTCTGGTTGTGAGGTGTGGGACTTGTGTCCTTGGGAAAGCACAGCATTCCAGAGTTGCATGGCAGTAGGGGTCCCAGCCGGAGAAGGCAATGGCAAGCCACTCCAGTACTCTTGCCTGGAAAACCCCATGGATGGAGGAGCCTGGTGGGCTGCAGTCTATGGGGTCGCTAGGGGTCGGACACGACCGAGCGACTTCACTTTCACTTTTCACTTTCACACATTGGAGAAGGAAATGGCAACCCACTCCAGTGTTCTTGCCTGGAGAATCCCAGGGACGGGGGAGCCTGGTGGGCTTCCATCTATGGGGTCACACAGAGTCGGACACGACTGAAGTGACTTAGCAGCAGTAGCAGTAGGGGTCCCAGCATTCCTGCTGGACTGGGGTTTCTGAACTTGAATCTGAACTCGGATATACAGCCCACCAGTTGCATATCCAAGTTTGAAAGGTCTCCAGCTGGCCTGGGAGGAGGGGTTCCAGAGCTGAGTTCGGGGGGCCACGTTTTGCAGCTCACTTGAGCTGGAAGGTTCTTGAGTCCCATTTTAGATAAGTGTTTGGGAGCTATGGGGATTTCTAATTTGGAATGTGGACAGGTGAAGATGCTGAGCTGGATTGAAGGGGGTGGTAAAGACCCCAGAACCTTGTTTGAAATGAAAGTTCTGGAAATGAATGTTGGGTGCAGGATATTGAATTGAAATATGGTGGTTCTGGAATTGAGTTTTGGATCCGGGATCTGGGGCTGAGATTGGGTGAAGGGAAGGTTCCGATGTGTTGCACAGGGGCGAGGTTTGTGGAATAGAGTTAGTTTTGAGCACAAAGTTTCTGGTGGGAGTGAGGGTCCCCAAGGTGAATTTGGGGTTCTGGGGGAGAATTTTGCTTGATAACAATTCCAGGAATGGGCTAGTGGTGAAGTGAGTGTTCTGAAGTTGAATTTGGACGAGAATCCAAATGGCAGTGATGGAGAATATTCTAGACCGGGTGTTGGGGTGAGGTGAGGGTTAGGATAGGGATGGGGGTGAGCACTTCCAGGCTAGATCTGAGTGATGATGTGGAGGCGTGTGAGATGAAAGTGAAGATGAAGTTAAGGGTTGCTGCAGAGTCCAGAGCTGAAACAGGCGTGAGAATAGCAGAATGGTCATTCAGGAGTGGTCTGAGCTCAGCTAGGGGTGAAGATGGAAGGTTATTTTAATCAAGAGCTGAGATGGGATGAAGAGGAAGATTCTTGTGCCGGTTTTGGAGGTGAGGGTTCTGGAATCCATTGTGAGTAGGGGGATTTGGAACGGGTTTGGAGGGAAGTTCTGGAGGGGGGCTGGTGGGATCTGGGGGAGTTGGTGGGAAGGGCATGATCTAGGGGGGCTGGTGGGGAGGGAGGATCTGGGGGGAACTGATATGGAGGAGGGATCTGGAGAGAGCAAAGGGGCTCCAGAGCTAAGACAAGTTCTGGAAGAGACAGCTGAGGGGGGGTTGTCCCAGGTGGGCTGGGAATGTGTCTGGAGGCCCCCATGCACCTGTCCCCTCCTCCTCCACCCCCAGGCAGAAGCACGTGGCAACGCTCCTTGACATCCGTGGTCTGCGCCACACGGCTGCCCGCCAGGAGATCCTGGCGGTGACCCGGGACCTGGAACTCTGCGAGGTGGCAGCCCTGTCCCCGCCTCGGGACCGAGCCTTCTTTGCAGACATCCCCGTGCCCCGGCCACCTATCTGCCTCAGCCTGCCTCTCTTCCTGGGCCGCCTCCCCCTCTCCCGGCTGGCCTGCCTGCCCTGGCCTCGGCCTCCGACTCCATCTCCATTGCGACGGCCCCAGGCCCGACGCTGAGACTCTCCCAACCCTGCCTCAGTGCCCCCCATCTTTGCTGCTGACAGACCATCCCCCCCCACCCCGACTCGACTCCCAGCCTGGCACCACAGACCCTTGGGCTGGCAAGATCCTTAGCTGTCTTCTCCCCTACCCCCAAACTCCCTGTTCCGAGGAGAAACTGGCTAGAAGGAGCAAGGACTTTCCCAAGGTCATGAAACCCATTCCCAGCACTAGCTCCCCAACTCAGCATGGGGTGGGTGGCGTTTTGGAAGGCTGTACACAAACATCCCAGGCCCCCCCCTTTCCCCTCACCTCAAGGTCTGGCCTCAATCCAATGTATTAAGGAACGTACGATACTTAGAATAAAGAGGTTTCTATTTAACACAAGGAAGGGCTGAGTCCCCAGTGTGTGGGGGGAGGAAGGACCGGGGCAGGGCCCAGGGCCAAGGGCTTCTCACACACCCAAGGCTGGGCTAGGGTCCAACTCCTGGGCAGGGTAGTGGAGGCCACGGGAGGCCCTGCAGGACAGAAGCAGCCGTGCCACCCCATTTACACCAGGTCCCCGAGGCTTCGTGACTCTACGGCAGGCCCTCGGCCTCTCTGGGCCAGCAACCCTCATTTTGTCCATCCCCAAGTGCCTTCTCTCCTGGGCCCAGCGCTTCCACCTTGGCACACCCCCCTCCCCCATCCTCAGGCGGGAAGCGGTATCAAGAAAGGAAGGAGGTTGGGGGCAGGGCTGGCGGCATCCAGGGCGCCCTCCTGGGTTGACGCAGGAAAATGTCAGGGTGGGAAAAATTCCAGCCTCTCACCCCCAGCCCTGCCTCCGGATCCTAGTCCCCACGGAGACCTTGAGGTCACCTCCTTGCTGACCCCTGCCCCTCCGGCCCAGTTGGACAGGCTATGATGGATGCTTCCTGGCATGGCTTTTTTTTTTTTTCCTTTCTGCAAAGTCGGAAGGAGGAGGCAGCCAGGGGTCAGAGTGGAGGCTGGGGTTGGAACCTCACGCACATTTGAGCACATCTGAACTCACATGTGACGTCTGATGGTCTCTTGAAGCCCCAGGGCTGTGTGACGCCAGGCAGGCAGCTGACCCTCTCTGGGCTGTCGTTCCTGTCCCTCCCGGAGGAACTGCTTAAGCTCCCTTTGCCCAGGACAAGGTAAGATATCCAGAGGACATATGCCCCTCACTTCACATCCTAAAGTGACACTTCCAGTGTCATGGATATACGAGTGGGGAGCTGAGGAATGAACCGGCTGCAGTTTGTGGGCATTTTTGAACTGTGGTGCTGGAGAAGACTCTTGAGAGTCCCTTGGACTGCAAGGAGATCCAACCAGTCCCTTCTGAAGGAGATCAATCCTGGGTGTTCATTGGAAGGACTGATGCTAAAGCTGAAACTCCAATACTTTGGCCACCTCATGCAAAGAGTTGACTCACTGGAAAAGACTCTGATGCTGGGAGGGATTGGGGGCGGGAGGAGAAGGGGACGACAGAGAATGAGATGGCTGGATGGCATCACCGACTCAATGGACATGAGTTTGAGTGAACTCCAGGAGTTGGTGATGGACAGGGAGGCCTGGCGTGCTGTGATTCATGGGGTCGCGGAGAGTCGGACACGACTGAGCGACTGAACTGAACTGAATGTAAGGTGTATTCATCTCAGTCTGGCAGGATTCTTTGTCAAGATTTTGGTGCCCCACTTAACAATGGCTGTATTGAAATAGAATTTACACAGCAGAGAAGTCATCCATTTAAAGCACACAGCTCAGTGCAGTCACCTCTGCAGTCAATTTTGGGAACATTTCATCCCCCCTAAAGAAACCCTGCACCCCTTTAACCATCAACCCAACCCCTCCATCCCTCTCAGGGCCTGGTGACCACTGGTCTCCATTTTCTCTCTGGAGATCTGCCTGTTCTGGAACGTTTTTGTGTAAATGGGATCACAGAATATGGGGTCTGTGTGTGTGTGTGTATGTGTGTATGGGTGTTAAGAACACAACGTGAGATCTACACACTTAACACATTTCTCGGTGCACGATGCAGTGGTGGTAACTGCTGCCACAGTGCTGCGCAGCAGAGCTTTGAACTCTAACTGCGTGCTCATTAAACAACTCCCGCTCCCCCTCCTGCTTCCCATCTGTTCTCTACTTTGATGAATCTGAACTAATCTTTATTATTTTCTATTGAAGAGTATAGTTGACTTACAATGTTGTGTTAGTTTCTGCTGCACAGCAAAGTGATTCAGTTACACCTATCTATATACATAGTCTTTTCATATTTCCCATTATGGTTTATTATAGGATATTAAATATAGTTCTTTCTGCTATATGGTAGGAACTGGTTGTTTACCTGTTTTATATGTAGCCATTTGTATCTGCTAACCCCAAACTCCCAGTCTGTCCCTCCCCCACCCCCAGAGTTTGAGTATTCTGAATACCTCATGTAAGTGGAATCACGCAGAATTTGTCCTTTTTTGACTGGCTTATTTCACTTCACCTCATGATTGTCACAAATGGAAGGATTTCTTTGTTAAGGCTGAATAATATTCTACTGTATGGCTTTACAACATTTTCTTTATCCACTCATCTGCTGCTGGACATTTGAGTTGTTTCCATATCTTGGCTACTGTGAATAAAGAAGTGTTTTTGGGGGCCTGTCTTCTTTCACTTCGCAAAGTATTTTCAAGATCCATCGTGTTGTATGTGTCAGTACCTCATTTCTTTTCATTGTCAGATAACATTTCACAGTGTGGCTGTACCACATTGTATTTATCCATGTATCAGCTGATGGACAGACTTCTCAGGGGGCGCTAGTGGCAAAGAACTCTCCTGCCAATGCAGGAGATATAAAAGATGAGGGATCGATCCCTGAGTCAGGAAGATCCCCTGGAGGAGGGCATGGCAACCCACTCCAATATTCTTGCATGGAGAATCTCATGGACAGAGGAGCCTGGCGGGCCACAGTCCATGGGGTTGCAAAGAGTCGGACACAGCTGAAGCAACTTAGCACACACGCATGCAGCTGATGGACATTTAGGCTGTTTCTACTTTTTAGTTATGAGTTTTGTGCTCCACGTTTTTTTTTTTTTTTTTCTAGATTACAAACATTTTCTTGGTTCCCTGAGAAGTTCTGACCTTACCCTGAGCTTCATTCCACCGTGTTTGTTTGTTTTTTGACCTTGTTGCATGCTTGCAGGATCTTAGTTCCTTGACCAGGGACTGAACCCAGGTCACAGCAGTGAAAGCCCAGGAGCCCTAACCATTAGGAAACCAGGGAATGCCCTCAGTTTCCACTTTTGTAAAATGGGAGAAGAGTCCTAACAGCAGCATTAATTTGGCACCTACAGCATGCCAAGTGCCATGCTCCCGAGGATTCACTCAGCAAACTTGCAGATTTGGAAACAGAGGCCCAGAAGAAGACAGGAGTGCCACTAAAGTCACCATCCAGGGGCTTCCCTGGTGGTCCAGTGGTGAAGACTCTGCGCTTCCAACGCAGAGGGCATGAGTCAATTCCTGGTTGGTATACTAAGATCCTATGTGCTGTGTGGTGCGGTCAGAAAATTAATAAAAAATGTCAAATCACCATCCAAAGAGTGCCAGGGGTAAGACCCCACCTACTCACCCCAGGCTCCTAAGGAGATTGTGTGCGAAGCATGTGGCTCATATCCTGACCCAGGGGAAGTGCTTGGAAAACCCTTAACTGATTGGATTCACACAGAGCTGATTTCTGGACTGTGGGACTGGGGCAGGGTGGTAACTGTTTACTGGGTACCTACCTATTCTGTGTCAGGGGCTCCCTGAATGTATCTTACATGCAGAGCATCTCGGGACTTCCCTGGTGGTCCAGTGGGTAAGACTCCCTGCTCCCAGTGCAGGGGCCCAGGTTCAACCCCTGTTTGGGGAACTAGATCCCACATGCCGCAACTAAGACCCAGTGCAGCCTAAACAAACAAAGACATAAATAAAGAAAATATTTTTAAAACGCAGAGTGTCTCATGGCACCATCCCCCTGGCCCTGGGAGAAGGGACTGGTCCTCTCAGGCAGGAAGCAGTCTCAGAGGTTAGGACAGTTAGAGGCGGTGGCTGGGATTTAAACCCCGATCAGACAGATTCCAAGAGCTCTCGGTCACTGTCTGCCGGCCCTGCTGTGCGCCAGGCCAAGCACGTGCCTAACTCACTGTACCCGTGCCTCGCTGCCTGGTCCTGGGCCAGCCTCCCCGTCAACCCCTGGGAGATGGATGGTGTTATTGTTCCTGGTGTACTGATGAGGTCCCCAAGGCTCTGATGGACACTCTGGCCACACAGCCAGGAAGTGGCTGAGCAGCGCCTTCCTGGGAAGGGGAGAAAGGAGACGACGCCGGCTGGGGAGGGGACTATCCATATGGGCCACAGCCATGGTCCAGATGAGAGAAAGGGAGGCAGGCGGCCTCCAGGGGGCCATGCCCTCCCCTCGGACTGGGCTTGGTTCAGTTGGGACCAGGATCATTCGGCTTCATCAAAATGTGAAATTGCAGCCAGGACCATAAAGGCACCAGGGCAGGAAATTCTGGGAAAGGAGAGACCCCGGGGTCAGTAGCCACCCCCACCCTGGGGCTTCCTGCACCCGCCCCTCCATACCCACCCAGAGTGGGTGGGGACCCTCCTTCTCTGCCCAATGCCTTTCTGATGAGCTGCCCACCCAGGTCCGGTCATTTCCCACTGAGCCCTGTGTCTAAGGCAGCCCCAGCAAAGCACCCAAACAGTGTGAAAGAGGCCCCTGAGGTCTGGGGGAGAGACCAACGGTGTCCAGTGCTGACCTAGCAAAGCCCTTGAGCCCTTCCCAATCCCTCCACAACCGAGCAGGTGGTCAAACTGGAGGAGGCAAGCCTGGTTGTCGCTGTCTGCAAGAGGAGCAGGATGAAGGTGGGAACCTACCGAACTCCCACCCTGCCTAGGGGCCTCAGTTCCCAGGTCTTCTGCAACCTCCAGCCCCGTCGGAGCACCCATCATCCTTGCCAGCCTTAACTGCTCTCTCTAATCCCCAGTCACCACTGAGTCCCCATGCCTCTTCTTGAGATGCCACCCCTCTCTGGCTATCTCTTTCTTAGAGACTTTGTTTCCTTCTGGAAGCCCCCTTCCAACCCTCAAGTGTCCATCTCTCACTCTGAGCCTCCCTACCACCTCTCTGAGCCCCTGGAAGCTGAGTCCTGTCCCCATCTTGGGTCGCCTCTCTTTTTGTTGCTATAAATTCACTCATTCTATCCATTCATCCACTGAGTTCATCTTGTACACCCAACCTTGTACAGGGTGATGCTGGGAACACTATAGTGACCTCAACAGCCTTGGCCCTGCCCTGACAGAACTGACAGTCAAGGGGGGAGACAAGTTTGTCATCCAAAATGGTCAAGGCTAGAGTCGGGGAGCTCAAAGGGCTGGGGAAGTTCAAAGTTTCCCTGACTTTGTCTGGGAATCAGGAAGGCTTCCTGGAGGAAGAGGCACCTGCTCTGAGATCCAACCCTCCACTGGACCACAGATATCATCTGGCAGTTCATAATACCCCAGAGGGCCCAAGGAAGAAAATGGAATCAATAGATTCCCCCAAATTTTCTTGTAGTCTTGCCTAAAGAACTTTGTAATATATGGAATGATTTTCAAAGGGAAATTTAAAATGCTCATACCCTTGACTGCAGGAACCCCACTTCTAGGAATGTGTCCCTCTGCAGACACTGGCAGGTGCAAGGCAGACACTGCTACGCTGTTCAAAGTGGCGACGACGGAAAACAGTCAATAGGTGATAGTTTAATTGAGTCCAGTAGGTACAGTCCCCAGTGGAATACAACGTAACTAATAAAAGATTGGCAGTTGACACACTCATCTTATTCCCAGGCTCAGAAGGGAAGCATTTCAGTTCAGTTCAGTTCAGTTCAGTCGCTCAGTAGTGTCCGACTCTCCGCGACCCCATGAATCACAGCACGCCAGGCCTCCCTGTCCATCACCAACTCCCGGAGTTCACTCAGACTCATGTCCATAGAGTCAGTGATGCCATCCAGCCATCTCATTCTCTGTCATCCCCTTCTCCTCCCGCCCCCAACCTTTCCCAGCATCAGAGTCTTTTCCAGTGAGTCAACTCTTTGCATGAGGTGGCCAAAGTATTGGAGTTTCAGCTTTAGCATCAGTCCTTCCAATGAACACCCAGGATCGATCTCCCTTAGAATGGACTGGCTGGATCTCCTTGCAGTCCAAGGGACTCTCAAGAGTCTTCTCCATTTAGTCTTTCATTATTAAGTATCGTGTCGTTGTTGTTCAGTCAATAAGTCGTGTCTGACTCTTTGCGACCCCATGGACTTGCAGCCTGCCAGGATCCTCTGTCCATGGGATTTCCCAGGCAAGAATACTGGAGTGGGTTGCCATTCCCTTCTCCAGGAGATCTCCCAACCCAGGGATGGAAGCTGATTCTCCTGCATTGGCAGGTGGATTCTTTATTGCTGAGTTATCTGGGAAGCCCAAATATCATGTTAACTGTAGGCTTTTCATAGATGCTCCATATCAAAAGGAAGAAGATCCTTTCTATTCCCAGCATGATGAGAGTTTTTGTGTGGAAAATAAAATTTGCTTGATGCTCTTGCTGTATCTTTTAGGGTAATTAAACTATTTTCTTCTTTATTCTATTAATGGAAGATGGATTACTTAGATTGGTGGTTGATTGTTCAAACAATCTTGAAAATTTAAGGTTAAACCCACTTGATCATGATGTATTATTATTATGTACTGCTTGCTTTGCTTTCTTAATATTTTATTATTTTTGCATTCATGTTCATGGGGATATGAAAAAGAATTAGACATGAACTGACACCTTTTATGACAAAAAGCAATAAATAAACTAGGAATAGAAGGGAAATTCTTCAACATGATAAAGGCGATATATTAAAAAATAAGTAATATTACATGCAATGGGGAAAGATTGAAAACTTTCAATCTTTTTGAAACTCCCTAAGATCAGAATCAAAATGAGAATATTTGCTTTCACCATTTCTATTCAACATAGTACTATAGTTCCAGCTTCTAGAAAAAGGCAAGAAAAAGAAATAACTGGAGAAGAAATAAAATCTGTTTGCAATAGCATGATCTTATAAGTGGAAACTCCTAAAGAATAAAAAAAAAATAGAACTAAAAATGAATTCAGCAGTGTGGAGGATATAAAATCATCACACACAAACCAGTTGTACTTCTGTACACTAGCAATAAACAGTCTAAAAGAGAAATTAAATAATTCCATTTACAAAAGCATACAAAATAATAATTAGGAGTAAATTTCACCTGGGAGTGAAATTAGGAGCAAATTTTCACTGAAAACTAAAAAAACACTGCTGCAATGGAGAAGGAACTGGCAACCCACTCCAGTATTCTTGCCTGGAGAATTCCTCGGCCAGAGGAGCTCAGCAGGCTACAGTCTATGAACTCGCAAGAGTGGGACACAACTTAGCAACCAAACCACCACCACCATGCCCCACCAGGGCACCCCGGGCCACAACAGATTGCTGCTCCAACACAGCTGACCCAACCCCTCAGGCAGGGCTCACATCAGGGATCCAGAGGTGGGATATAAAAAACAAAACACTGCTTTAAGAAATTACAATTTGAAAGATACATGTATTCCTATGTTCACAGCAGCACTATTTACAATAGTCAAAACATGGAAACAAGCTAAATACCCATCGACAGATGAATGGATAAAGAAGATGCAGTATAGATACACAATGGAACATTCAGTTCAGTTCAGTCGCTCAGTCGTGTCCGACTCTTTGCGACCCCATGAATCACAGCACACCAGGCATCCCTGTCCATCACCAACTCCCGGAGTTCACTCAAACTCACCTCCATAGAGTCGGTGATGCCATCCAGCCATCTCATTCTCTGTTGTCCCCTTCTCCTCCCGCCCCCAATCCTTCCCAGCATCAGAGTCTTTTCCAGTGAGTCAACTCGTCGCATGAGGTGGCCAGTGTATTGGAGTTTCAGCTTTAGCATCAGTCCCTCCAATGAACACCCAGGATTGATCTCCTTAAGAATGGACTGGTTGGACCTCCTTGCAGTCCAAGGGACTCTCAAGAGTCTTTTCCAGCACCACAGTTCAAAAGCATCAATTCATCGGCGATCAGCTTTCTTCACAGTCCAACTCTCACATCCATACATGACCACTGGAAAACCATAGCCTTGACTAGACGGACATTACTCAGCCACAAAAATGAATGAACTAATGCCATCTGCAGCAACATGGATGCACCTGGAGATGACCATACTAAGCGAAGTAAGTCAGAATGACATGATGTCACTTATATGTGGAATCCAAACTATGACACAAATGAGGATATCTGTGAAACAGAAACAGACTCACAGACCCAGAGAACAGACATATGGTCGCCGAAGGGGAGGAGGGGTGCAGGAGGGAAGGGCTGGGAGTTTGGGATTAGCAGACACAAACTAGTATATATGCAGCATGGTTAAACAACAACGTGCAACACAGGGAACTGCTTTCAATACCCTGTGATAAACCATAACGGGAAAGAATATGAAGAAGAATATGCATTTATAACACTGTATATCACCTACCCTTCAGTAATTTCTTTAAAGCTACAGTAATCAAGACAGTGCGGTACTGGAGCTTCTCTGGTGGCTCACTGTTAAAGAATCTGTCAGCCAATACAGGGGAGACGGGTTTGATCCCTGGTCCGGGAAGAGCCCCCATACCGAGGGACAACTAATCCCCTGTGCCATAACTATGCAGCCCATGCACGTGCCTAAACTAAGGAAGGCTTAGCGCCTAGAGCCTGTGCTCTGCAACAAGAGAAACGACGGCAGTGTGAAGCCCTTACACTGCAACTAGAGAGTAGTACCTGCTCGCTGCAATTGGAGAAGGCCTGTGCACAGAAATAAAGGCCCGGTGCAGCCACATATAAACAAGTAAATAAATCTTTAAAAAAGACAGTATGGTATTGGAATAAGGATATATATCATACAAACACAATAGTGCAAAAATAGACCCAAAGTTGATTTTCTATAAACATGTAGTACAATTCAAAGGGAGGAAAGTCTTTTCAATAAATGTTCCTGAAACAACTGGATATTTGCATGAATAAAACTGAACCCAGTTCACAGTGCACACAAAAATTACCTTAAATGAATCACAGACCTAACATATAATCACAGACCTAGCATATAAACTCTAAAGCTATAAAATTTCTAAAAAAGAATTGGAGAAACTTTTCATAAACTTGGGGTAGGCAAGGTTTTTTTAGACACTAAAAGCACTAACCATAAAAGAAAAAAAAAAGATAAATGGGACGTAACAAAACTTAAAACTTCTGTCCTTCAAAAGACAAAATTAAGAAAATGAAACTGTAAGCCACAACCTGGGAGAAAATATGTATAATATGTTTTCCACCAAATTGGTTGAAATCAGAACATATAAAGTATCTTTACAACTTAATGAAAAAAATTTTAATTTCCAACTTTAAAATGGGCAAAAGACATGAACACTTCCCAAAAGAAGATATATTAAAGGCCAACAAACATCAAGACACTCAGCATCTACAATCACCAGGGATTTTCAAATTAATGCCACAAAGAGATACGACTATACATTTAGAAAGGCTAAAATTTTTAAAAGACTGATAATACCAAACACTAGAAAAATATGCAGCAGCTAGAACTCTCACATAGTGTTGAAGGGAGTCCAAAATATTGGGTTGGCCAATAAATTCGTTTGGATTTTTCCTTAAGATGTAATGGAAAAACACAAATGAATTTTTTGGCCAACCCAATAGTACCCCCACTTTGAAAAACAGATTGGCACTTTCTTGTCAAGTTGAATATACATTTACCCTGTGATTTAGAATCCTCTTGGGTATTTATTCAAAAGAAATATATATATATATATATAATATATATATGGCTTCCCTGGTGGTCCAGTGGTTAAGAATCGCCTGCCAATCCAGGGAAATGGGTCACATCCCTGGTCCAGGAAGTTCCCACATTCCTTGAGGCAACAAAGCCTGGGAGCTGCAACTACTAAAGTCCAAGAGAGCATGCTGGGCAACAGGAGAAGCCACCGCAATGAGAAACCGGCACACCGCAACTAGAGAGTAGCCCCCACTCTCTGCAAGTAGAGAAAAGCCCAACAAGCAACAAAGATCCAGCATGGCCAAAAATAAATAAAATTATTTTTTAAATAATAGTGTATGTCAATTATAAGCTTCCTGAATTCAATCACTGAATTGTGGTTATTAGAACAATGTCTTTGTTCTTGGGAGTTACCTGCTAGAGCATTTAGGGGTAAAGAATCATAAGGTCTCAGATTACTTTCAAATGGCCCATTCATTAACAACAACACCACAACCATCATCATCACATATACACAGAGAGAAATAAAAGCAAGTTAAACAAACATTAATGAGCAGTGAATCTAGATGAAGCAGTGAATCTAGATGAAGCAGTGAACAAAGATACTCGTCTTGTAATTTAAATAGGCTTAAAAATGTTCAAAATAGAAAAGTAAGAATGGCCCAGCCTGTGATACCTGTTTCTGTTCTTTGAAGGTTTTCAAGCTTGACGCCAAGCTGCAGGCTTGCTCTTTCTGTGGAGATGGGTCTGCAAGGTATATTCCTGGGAGTGGCATTGCTAGGTCTAAGAGTAAAGACATATGTTGTTCAGTTACTTAGCTATCATCAGATTTGCCCACGGAGTTTGTATCATTTTGCATGTCCACCAGCAATGCATGAGAGGGTCTTTCCCACCTTAGAAATTTTTGCCAATTTCATAGGTGAAGACTGCCACTTCAGGGTAGTTTTCATTGGAGTTGCTCTTATTATGAGTGAAGTTGAATATCTTTTCATATAGTTAATGATGCCTCATATTTGTTTCTCTGTGATCTACTTCTTCTGCACATTTTAGAACATTGGGCTTTTAGTCTTTTCCTTATAAAGAGGTAAACATTTTGTGTGTGTGACATAAGTTGTAAATATTTTCTCTGAGATCGTCACAATTTTACTTTGCTTATAGCATCATCTTCTTTTTCAATAATCTCAACACTCCAATGTTGTATTAACTATTTTATGTGCATTGCTATCCAGTCTTGAAATCTGATAAAATATGTCCAGAGTTTCTCATAAAGACAAGTGCTCATTTACATTTTGCACATTAATAACAACAATGAAAATGACACAACAGTTATAGTTACATAAAAATATATACAAAGATTTGGAAATTCCGTGGTGGTCCAGCAGTTAGGACTCAGCACTTTCACTGCTGTGGACCCAGGTTTGATCCTTGGTCCAGGAATTAAGATCCCACAAGTCATTTGACAAAGGTCTGTCTAGTCAAAGCTATGGTTTTTCCAGTAGTCATGTATGGATGTGAGAGCTGGGCCATAAAGAAAGCTGAGTGCCGAAGATTTGATGCTTTTGAACTGTGGTGCTGGCTGGAGAAGATTCTTGAGAGTCCCTGGGACTGCAAGGAGATCAAACCAGTCAGTCCTAAAGGAAATCAACCCTGAATATTCATTGGAAGGACTAATGCTGAAACTCAAGTACTTTGGCTACCCGATGTGAAAAACTGACTCATTCTTCAGGAAAGACCCTGAAGCTGGGGAAGATTGAAGGCAGGAGGAGAAGGGGATGACAGAGGATGAGATGGTTGGATGGCATCACCGATTTGATGGACATGAGTTTGAGCAAGCTCTGGGAGTTGGTGATGGACAGGGAAGCCTGGCGCATGTTGCAGTCCATGGGGTCCCAAAGAGTCAGGCACTACTGAGTGACTGAACTGAACTGATATAATAAAAGTATAATATATATTTATATGGATTCAAGATAGACTTAATGTTATCTGACTTATAAAACAGGTAGATACTATACAAAAAATGAGGATGTAATTTCCAGAGAAGTAAAATGTCACTTTTCTTCTTAAAATTTAACAATAAATTTCCTGTCGTAATTACTAATTCATAGCCAAATGTTAGACTAATTCAAATTAGCCAGGGTTAGACCAACCTAGATAGCATATTAAAAAGCAGAGACATTACTTTGCCAACCAAGGTCCGTCTAGTCAAGGCTATGGTTTATCCAGTGGTCATGAATGGATGTGAGAGTTGGACTGTGAAGAAAGCTGATTGCTGAACAATTGATGCTTTTGAACTGTGGTGTTGGAGAAGACTCTTGAGAGTCCCTTGGACTGCAAGGAGATCCAACCAGTCCATTCTAAAGGAGATCAATCCTGGGTGTTCATTGGAAGGACTGATGCTAAAGCTGAAACTGCAATACTTTGGCCACCTCATGCGAAGAGTTGACTCACTGGAAAAGACTCTGATACTGGGAAGGATTGGGGGCAGGAGGAGAAGGGGACGACCGAGAATGAGATGGCCGGATGGCATCACCGACTCGATGGAGGTGAGTTTGAGTGAACTCCGGGAGTTGGTGATGGACAGAGAGGCCTGGTGTGCTGTGATTCATGGGGTCACAAAGAGTCAGACACGACTAAGCGACTGAACTGAACTGAACTGAGAGTTAAATACTCTGCATTAAAAAAATAAGGTTTTCAATTTAATAAACATACATAGGGTTTCCCTGGTGACTCAGATGGTAAATTTGATAACATTTTGTCAAAATTAAGAACTGCTTATCCATGTCATTCTAGATCCTGGAAACACACTAGAAAAAGTGAATACTGAACAACTGATTCTTTGGAAAGCTGTACCCCTAGCCCTGGAAAACATTCTTAAGGGGCCCAGGGATCACACCCTAATGGGGGACTTCCCTGGTGGTCCAGCAGTTAAGAATCTGACTGCTAATACAGGAGACACAGGTTCAATCCCTCGTCCAGGAAGATTCCACATTGCCGCAGGGCAGCTAAGCCCATGCACCACAGCTACTGAGCCTGTGCTCTAGAGCCCAGGAACCGCAACTACTGAAGCCCTTACACCTACAGCCTGTGCTCCACAATGAGAGAAGCCAACACAATGAGAAGCAGCACGCTGCAACTAGAGAAAGCCCTCACACAGCAACCAGTGCAGCCAAATAAATGATTAAGAAAGAATAGGGCGTTTGGGAAGGTCATATACTCTGTTGTGTTCAAAATGGATAACCAACAAGGACTACTGAACATACACATGACATGAAACTACTCAATGTAATATGCCAGTCTGGATGGGAGGGGGCTTGAGGGAGAATGAATACCTGTGTACGTATGGCTGAGTTCCTTGCTGTTCGCATGAAACCATCACAACATTGTTAATCAGCTCTGTGTGTGTGTGTGTGTGTTAGTTGCTCAGCTGTGTCTGACTCTGCAACACCATGGACTGTAGCCCATCAGGCTCCTCTGTCCATGAAATTCTCCAGGCAAGAATACTGGAGTGGGGTGCCATTCCCTTTTCCACAGGATCTTCCCGACCCAGGGACTGAACCTGGGGCTCCTGCACTGCAGGTAGATTCTTTACTGTCTGAGCCGCTAGGGAAATCCATTAATCAGCTATACCATAATACAAGACAGAAGTTTAAAGTCTGAAAAAAAAAGAACTGCTTTATAAAAACCCAGATGGGAAACTTACAAAGTAGCAATGATGCTGAGAACAAAGAGAGCGGAGTAATACGCAGATGTTTCATTGAGGTATATAGTATAATTAAAAGGTATGAAGTGATATTACTGTGGTTCTGGAAAAGGTTTCAACTATTCTAAGGGGATCAATTAGACACTGAGAATGAACAATCCTATTAAGACCTCAGAAAGAACAACTCCCCTATTATGGTATTATCTCACTAATAGGAAATTCAGTTTCTAACAATTCTTTTCTGTATTTTACTCTACTGGCTTGGGAAGCAGCTTCCTATTTTGAGAATTATATGACATAATATAATCATATATAATTAAGTTAATGGCTTAGAAAACAAAATGATAGTAATTTTAAAAAGGAGCAAGTATCTCTCGTGCTAGGTTGTGACACCAGGCTAAGAGGGCTTAGGGTTGGAAAGTAAGTCATGGGGGTTATGAGGGGGTTCAGGTATAAATCTACCTCCATTCAAGGAGAGGAAGGGCATAGAAGAGTCTGGACACCCTAGAATGGTCCTGGCACCTGGATGTACAGTTACCACGCTGGGTCAAAGACAGGCTGGTGCATCTCCTCTGCCCTAGATGCTATGGGACCCAACTCCTGCTCAACATTAAACTGGGAACATAAGTATCTCAAAGCATACTTGCCAAAAACAGATTATTCACCCTTATAGTGTAAAGCCTAGAGGAGAAGACATTTGATTATTTTAAAAAGTGGCCTAGAAAATGATGAAATTTCTCCTTACTTCATCTGAAAAACCCGAAGAACAAATATGTTAAAAATTTTGGGACTTCCCCGGTGGTCCAGGAGTTAAGACTTCCTGCTTCCACTGCAGGAGCCAAGAGTTTGATCCCTTATCAGGGAACTAAGATCCACCCCTTCAGGCCACATGGTGCAGCAAAAAAAGACAAACAGCTACGACTATTAACATGCTTAGAAGGTACTTCAAACATCTGTTTGCAATCCAACTCAAATATATCTGCAACTACATTTTGGACAAATGTTTAAAAAAAATCCACTTAATTTTGATGCAAGTTTTCTTGTAACTCAGTGATATTTACTACTTACAAGAGCTGAATGTTTTGAAAAACAGAGCCCCAACTTTCTGCGAAACATCCTGAAAGTGCTTTTATCATAGAAATGGGGAGGGGCTAATGATCTGCTCTTTCACTGACAACATCCTGTAGTTATTTAAGTAACACATCATCATTTTCTTGATGGTTGGTGATTCTGCACCATCGATAGCTATTGCTTGCTCCTTTTATATTTTTTGGCCAAGGCACGTAAGACCTTAGTTCTCCAACCAGGGATGGAAACTGTGTCCCCCGCAATGGAGGCACAGAATCTTAATTGCTGACCACCAGGGAAGTCCCTATCGCCCATTTCTTGGTTCTCTGCTCACCTGGCTTTAGCATGTTGTTGATATCTTTCAAACTCTTAGAGGCGATGCACTGAATTTAGACAGTAGAGCACTCCCTGGCATAAGAACTGACCCATTCATGGAAACTGATATCAGTGTGATCGATCCAGCATCATTTGCTGGATTGTATGCAATAGGATTGTAATTTTATGTCCTGTTGTCCCTATTCTATATCTCTGGCCATTAACAGAAGACTCTGTCCCTTGTACTGCAAGGAGATCCAACCAGTCCATTCTAAAGGAGATCAATCCTGGGTGTTCATTGGAAGGACTGAAGCTAAAGCTGAAACTGCAATACTTTGGCCACCTCATGCGAAGAGTTGACTCACTAGAAAAGACTCTGATGCTGGGAAAGGTTGGGGGCGGGAGGAGAAGGGGACGACAGAGAATGAGATGGCTGGATGGCATCACCGACTCTGTGGACATGAGTTTGAGTGAACTCCAGGAGTTGGTGATGGACAGGGAGGCCTGGCGTGCTGTGATTCATGGGGTCGCGGAGAGTCGGACACAACCGAGCGACTGAACTGAACTGAACTGAACTGTCTGGGTGAAATTGACATATTTTCAGTGGTAATGCTTGAAGAAGGAACAAATTTCAATTTTGTTCCCTCTGTTATGATCCTGTCCTTAAGCATTTCCTTTAGGGGGAGTCTTCCCCACAAAGTCTCTTAGCATTCCCAGCCGTAGGAGAACTGTAGCTTTCGTGGACAGAAATTGGAGACAACAGTTCCCTACCCCTTTGAAGACTTCCACTGTCAGTCCAAATTTCTTTGACCCTTGGATGACAAGGTCATCCATTTCTTTGACCCAGAAGACACTGGCATCATGGGAAAGATGCCCTTGTACATTTCCCCCTCCTCCTGTTTCAAAGTTATTTGGGAATGTAACTTCTTCACAGGCAGGAACTTTGCAGAAGCATGGAGAGCCTCCCACAATGCAGAATCATGACTCCATACTAAATGTTTTAATATCTGTTCTTCGATGCTGCTCAGGTGTTTCACCATATCCCTGGAGAGTCCCTCTTCTGAGCAGATCACCACCTCTATCAGTTCAGTTCAGTCGCTCAGTTGTGTCCAACTCTTTGTGACCCCATGGGCTACAGCATGCCAGGCTTCCCTGTCCATCACCAACTCCCAGAGCTTGCTCAAACTCATGTCCATCAAATCATTGGTGATACCATCCAACCATCTCATCCTCTGTCATCCCCTTCTCCTCCTGCCTTCAATCTTTCCCCAAATAAGGGTCTTTTCCAATGAGTCAGTTCTCCGCATCAGGTGGCCAAAGTACTGGAGTTTCAGCTTCAGCATCAGTCTTTCCAGAGTACTGATTTCCTTTAGAACTGACTGGTTTGATCTCCTTGCAGGCCAAGGGACTCCCAAGAGTCTTCTCCAACTCCACAGTTCAAAAGCATCAATTCTTAGGCGCTCAGCATTCTGTATGGTCCAACTCTCATATCCATACATGACTACTGGAAAAACTATAGCTTTGACTAGATGGAACTTTATTGGCAAAGTAATGTCTCTGCTTTTTAATATGCTGTCTAGGTTTGTCATGGGTTTCCCTGGTAGCTCAGACAGTAAAGCGTCTGCCTATAGTGCAGGAGACCCGGGTTCAACCCCTGGGTCGGGAAGATCCCCTGGAGAAAGAAATGGCAACCCACTCCAGTATTCATGCCTGGAAAATCCCATGGACCGAGGATCCTGGTGGGCTACGGTCCCATGGGGTCGTAAAGAGTCGGACACGACTGAGCGACTTCACTTTTCACTTCACTAGGTTTGTCATAGCTTTTCTTCCAAGGAGCAAGCATCCTTTAATTTCATGGCTTCAGTCACCATCTGCAGTGATTTTGGAGCTCAAGAAAATAGTCTCTCACTCTTTCCATTGTCACTCCACCACCTCTATAACCTTATAAAAATAAAATGGCCACAGATTAAAAACTTCAGTAATCCAGAGAAAAGTATGAAGTGAGCTATAGGCAAAGAGGACAATTTCCAAACAACAGGCCATCAAGGAATGATGAAAAATATATATCCTGCTCTAAAATAACTGACATGTCTATTCCATGAAGTCTTTGTGTTGTCTGAATGATTGCGATCTCTAATATTTTATAATATAAAATTTCTGCAAGTTCCTGTTTGTTCACAGCGAAGTCTATGCAAGATTCTGGCTGTTTATCTGTTGATTGAGTATAGTGTTGGCAGAGTCTCTCTCACTAGTTTCATTATGTTTTCCCTAGGATTACAAAAACAAGACTCAAAAATATTTATAACTTGGTTACTTGGTGCATTTTTCAATCTGGCCACAACACTCTGTAATCAGCTCACTCTCGAGTGACTGAAGCGACAGGAGTTAACGACTGCTACTTTTTCTCTTAAATACTGATGTCCTGTCAGTGGGGTAGAAGGTATAAATAATGTTTGTTTCAAAGTATTGTTGAAGGTTACACTCCACAGTAGTCTGGGTTGTCAGTTTCCTGAACAGGGCATCACCAGTGAACTTCCCAGGAGTTATTTCCTCTTCTGCATATTCTCCCCAAAAGAGTTTCTCATCATAACCACCAACAGTTAAAACATATTCTTCACACTCCGTGTTCACTGGTTTGCTAATGTCGGTAAACTGGAAAGGCCCAGGAGGCATTCTCTCCTTTAAAGTCTTCCTGTCAAATAGTTTTGAAACATACGGTTTAAAGTAGTGCTCCTGTATCCCTCGGGCTATCGTTCACACAGTACAGCAGTGATGCAGCGAGGCTATACAGAAGCTCTAATATCAGCAATATGAAAATCAGGATGGTAAACCTTTAAAGATGAGTTCAAGGAGTCTCGTCTATTTGGGCATATAATGTCACTGGCGAAAATCAGATCCAAGCAGCACAGAAGGAAATGATAAGAGTTTATTAAATCATCTCCAATCATATGGAAATTATCCTCAGTATATACAAAGTGTCCAGAAGAAATTAAAAAGCTCCTTAACACTGCAAGGAATCCTCTGCTTCCTGCTTCGTGGTAACTTTGGTGGCTCTTCATATGGATTTTGAAACACATCTTTAAAAATTGGCTCAAATTTTTTGAAAATTACAGTAGACACCTCACAATTGCGTTTCGCTTAATTTCTTTCCAAGGTACGGTTTCCAACTGTGGGGACAATGCTTCTGAGGCAGGCGACAGATAACGAAGCCGACCAGTGTGTAACTTCCTCTAGGCTGTAGATGTCCTGGATGGCGGCGGAGTCAGCTTGTGCTCCCCTCCTCCAGGTTCAGCTCCCGACACAAGGCCTGCAGCGCCTCCCAGATCTCGCGACCACCGCCACCTGCCTCAGCGTGGTGCCCGCCCTTGTTTATCCTCCTTCCTCTGAGCGCTACCCACAACCTCCCACACCAAGGCGCGCTCTTCGATGGCCTCCATCCGCGCTTCGCCTCAAAAAAGTCCGTTTCTTCTCCAGGGTTCCGAGCCTGTCCTTTACCGGAAATGTGATAAAAAGCTTATCATCTGAAGTGACTTCTAAATCTGCTTAAGTCGTTTTATTTATAAATTTAATTTCATTGCTCCTGGATTTCTCCCAACATTTTATTATGGAAAATTTCAAACATGCAAGAAAGTTGAAAGAGGTGTACATGTGTGTACCACTTAGATTGTTACCAATATTTTGCCACACTTGTCTAACCGCATTTCTATTTACTCTATCCACTAATTTTTCAATGCATTTCAAACTAAATTGCAGACATCAGTACACTTTTCCTAAATAATTCAACCTGTATGTCATTAACTACAGCTCAATATTTTTTTTTTTTGCTGCTTTTAATTTTCAGCATTAATAATTAAAGACTCTCCTACTTTCAAGATAGAAAGAAATTCAATCATGGATTCTTCTAGTTGATGTGTTTCCACTTTCACACAGCAATTTAGGGATTTCTAATTTATTTGGAGTTTATGCTGGTACATGGTGTGAGAACTAAATCCAACTTTATACATAAATATATATATATATACATACACAGTTTTAAAACATACTGTTTTAAAAGTATTTTTATTGAGATTTAATTCACATACCATAAAATTCACTTTTTAATTGTGTACAATTTAGTGGGTTTTAGTATTTCACAAAGTTGTGCAGCCATCATTGCTACAAGCTATATTTGTACATATATTACGTATGTTTGTGTGTATATTTGTTTTTCTCCAAATGTCTAGTCTTAGCGGCACATATTAAGAGCTCCATCTTGCTGCCAGAGATTTGAGATGCTGCAGTTGTCACTAATGTCCGGGTATTTGGGAGACCAATTCCGTTCCACTGGTCTGTTTTTCCGGTGGGAGGTCTCCCTAACAACGGTTCTGGTCTAAGACTCGGGTAAGGGGCGGGGGACGACAGACATGCGGTCACGCCTTCAGGGCCTTTAGTCAAATTCTTCTAGTAAAGAACCCTGCTTCAATACAGCTCTCCAACAGAGCAAATGCCCTAGGACTGATAAACCAACTGGGCAGAAGCTTGGAGATCAGGAAATCCTGGGAAGGAGAGGTACCAAGGATCAAGACACGCCCCATTCTTGAGTCTCCCCTCTCCTCTCCCGGCTTCCCAGCCCGGTCTGGGGGTCCTCCCCTTCTCTGTCCGTCTCCCCCTTTCTGAGGACTAGTGGACCCACACCAGGGGCTGTCCCATCCAGCTCGCACCCTAGGACTGCCCCCAGCAAAGCACCTGCACAGCGTGGCTGAGGCACCCAGGGGTTTCGGAAGTGAGGCCAAGCGTGTCCAATGCTTGCCGAGCGAAGTCTTCGGATCTCAGTACGAAAGGTCCCCTTTTCAAGGGATAGGTCATATTTGTTTCAACCAAAAAGGGGCTCACTGTCTGCAGGTAGGAAAGGGGTCGAGATAAGAACTACCTTCCCTCCCAAGCCAAGGCTCCCGGGCCCGCTCCCAGAATCCCTGAATTCCACCTCTTGCGGACCACGCCCCCAGGTATGTGCCGGCCACGCCCCCAGGGCCACGCCCCCTCGGGGACGCACCCTTTGCGACTTTCGCGCCACGGAAGCGTTTTCTTAAAAAAGGTTCTTCCTTCCTTCTTCCCCCTTTCTCTCTCTTTTCCTTCCTTCCTCCCTTCTTCTCTCTCCCTCTTTTTTTTTTCCCCTTCCCTTCCCTTCCTTTCTTTCTTAAATTTTACTTAAGTATAGTTGATTTACATCCACCGAAGCTTTCTGAGACTGAGTCGCGGTCCTCGTTCGGACCTCACCCCACCTCATTCCCAGCCCGCCCCTGCTCCTAGGAGCCTCCACTGAATCCAAGCTCCTCCTCCCTCAGAGCCCTCCGCTCGTGAGTTGCCACTCCTGCCCCTCTCGAGCTCCTTCCCCGCGGAGTCGGGCACCTGCACGATGACACCTTTGGAGCGGTACTCTGCGCCCACGGCCACGGAGAAGCTTCGCACAAAGGCCTGCGGAGGAGAGGAGGGTCCCAGACCGCGAGCTTTCCGCGCGGAGTCCTCCAGCCCGCCCCCTGCCCCGGCGTGCCGCCCGGTATCCTAGAACATTCCCCCGCTCCCGGAGGGGCCCCTCCCTCAGTTCTCAAGTTCTCACCCTAACACCCGAAAGTTTCTTTGCTCTAAGCCCTCCTTTTGTTCCCGCACACTCCCTCTCCACTCCAGCCGCGCTAGTCTCTGTGTATTCCTGACCTCCTCCCACCTCACCGGTTCTCGAAATCCTAGCTTTTTTTTTCTCTTAAAAAAAGAACACAGACTTGCCCACTGGACTGTGCCCCAGACGTCTGACCTATTAATAGCCTGACTCTGGTGATACATCACACACACACACACACACACACGCATTCAGGTCTTTTCCGCCATAACCTTCAGGGCGCGCACACACACACACACACACACACACACACACGCATTCGGGTCTTTTCCGCCATAACCTTCAGGGCCAGAATTAAGGGCTACTGTAGGAATGACAGCATGGCAGCCAGCCTGTGCCCGGTCTGTGGGTCTGGATACCTTGGTGGCCGCATACACTGCTAAGTATGGATAGGGCTTCCTGTCAGCTACTGAAGATATGTTGATGATGATGCCTTTGCCCCTGGAGGAGGAAGCATTAGTTGGAAGGCAGTCACTGCCAATGGGGAAGAGAGGGGCTCAGTGATTTACCCACCTCCTCGCCCTTTAGTCGCTGCGCTAATCAGAAAGATCAGAGAGATAGGGAAGAGTTGGAAGTGTGAATGGGAGAGCTGGGGAACAGAAATAGCCAGAGGCTGGATGAGGAAAGAGCCAGAGTGAAAGACAAAGAGACTGCCTCTTACCTGCTAACCATTTGGGGCAGGAGGATTCTAGTCATCTGCAGGAGGAATGAAGAGGATCCTGTCTTTTCTTCTTTCCACTGTTTTCACCTGCCCAGACTCCTGCCCCCTCCTCAAGTTCACTCCTATCCCGCACTTTCCATCAGGGACTATTCCGCTAACACTGCCTCCATGCCAAGTCCAGTACTGGGGGATACTGAGAGCCACCCAGAGTGGTCAGAGCTACGCTGGCCCTGAACCCAGTCTCTCCTAGCCCCGACTCACCTGGGCCACAGACATCATGTTGCAGTTTATAATATCCTGGAGTTTCTAGGGCAAGAAAATGGAACCAATCAGTCCTTTCCTTCACCACAACTCTGCCACAACTCCCATATTTTCTAGCTTACTTTTCTTTTCATGTGGAACACAGTTTTTAAATTTTGCATCTACTAGAATTTAAAATACACATAAACTTCGATGCATCGACTCCGCTTCTGGAAATGTATTCCTTTCTAAGATCCTCACATATATGGGGAATGCATATGTCCAAAAATACACATTATAACACAATTTGTAGTCAGATATACCAGGAAACATCCTGAATATCCATCAATACTGAGATGACTAAATAAACACTGGGTAGCCAATGGATAGACCACTGAACAACAAGTAAAAAGAATAGATCAGCTAATTATTCTGATTAAAATGATCCCCAAGATACATGCCTACTTGTGAAAGGTAAAGTGCAGAACAATAGGCTGCCACCATTTGGATAAAAATTATATATACATCCTTTTGTAGGCATAGAGAGAAAAACCTATCACTGTTTTAAACTGGGGGGCACTTTTGGGGAATAAGATTGAAGGGAGAAGGGAGATTTTCACCTTCATTTCGTAAACTTCTCTCTTTGGATTTTCTGATCAGTAAACTATTTATAAATGCATACCATATACATACCAAAGTGCACAAATCTTAGAGTAAAAACTAAACACAAATCTTTAGCTTCTATCCACATAAAGGAAGTATTGGGACTTCCCTGGTGGTCCAGTGGCTAAGACTCTACACTTGCAATACAGGTTCAATCCCTGGTCAGGGAACTAGAACCCACAGGCCGAACTAAAAGATCCCACAGCCGCAACTAAGACCCAGCACGACAAAATAAATAAATAAAATATTTTTTAAAAGATTCAATGCAATTGCTATTAAAATCCTAGTAGCATATTTTGCAGAAAGAAGAATCCTGCCCAAAATTCATATGGAATCTCAAGGGACCCTGGTATTAGCCAGACTAATCTTGCATTCATCATTTCCACTTCTGGGTATATGCCCAAAAGAATTAAAAGCAGGTATCCAACAGTGCTGTATTTAAAATGGATATCCAACAACGACTTATTGTATAGTACGCGGAACTCTGTTCAATGTTATGTGCCGGCTTGAATGGGAGGGGAGTTTGGGGGAGAATGGATACATGTATATGTATGTCTGAGTCCCTTCCCTGTTCACCTGAAACTATCACAACATTGCTAATCAGCAATATAAAATAAAAAGTTTAAAGTCTGGGGAATAAAAAGCAGGTACCCAAACAGATATTGGTACCTCAACAGTTCATAGCAGCATTATTCACAAGAGCCAATAGGTGGAAACAACCCAAGTATCTATCAACAGGTGAAGAGATAAAGGGTGATTATTTATTAATACATATGATGGAATATTATTCAGCCTTAAAAAGAAAATTGGGACACAGGCTGTGACATGGATGGACCCTGAAAATACTATGCTAAGTGAAATAAACCAGGCCCAAAAGAATAAACAAGCTATGATTCCACTTATATGAGGCACCTAGAATAGTCAAATTCATAGAGACAGAATGGTGGTTTCCAGGACCTGCAGGTAGTTAGGAATTGGGGGTTACTGTTCAACAAGTAGAGAGCTGAAAAAGTTCTGGAGATAGATGGAGGTGATTGTCTCACATCAATCTGAGTGTATACAATACCACTGAACTGCACACATAAGAGTCAAAATGACAAAATTTAAGTTATATGTATTTGCCATAACTTAAAAGCAAAGAAAAGAAAAACAATGAAATTCTGATATTTGCTAACAACACAGATGAAGTTGAAAACATTATGCTAACTGAAATAAGCCAGACACCAAAGGAAAACTAATCTGTGACTTCTCCTGTATGAGGTATCTAGAATTAGCAAGCTCGTAGACACAGAAAGTAGAAATAGATGTTACCAGGGAATAGGGAAGAATGTGGAGATACTGCTTAATAGGATCTGTTTAACTTACAGGTCCTATATTTAACTTATACTGCTTTATGAGTTTCTGTTTGGGATGATGGAAAAGTTTTGGAAATACACAGTGGTGACAGCTGTACTACATTGTGAATGCATTTAATGCCACTGAGTTGCAAACTTTAAAATGGTTAAAATGGCAAGTTTTATGTTATATATGTCACAATTTTTAAAAAATTTATGCTGATATTTCCATTACCCTGGCTCCATGTGGATCTTGTTACATTATCTATTATTTCTCTTGTGTCCAATCATGAATTTTCTTCTAATATTCCTGATTATATTTTTTGAGTGCTGGATATTTAATATTAATAAAATTTAACTGCTAATTTGAGTCTCTGGACTACATAGTTTTTCTCTAAAAATGGTTTGATTTTGAGTCTCCCAGGTAGCTAAACTAGGGGGTGCTAAAATATCAGATCCACATAATCCCAATGGAATTAAGATCATCTGAAAATTGGCTTCAATTCCTATGAAACCTGCTGCTGTGCTGTGCTTAGTCACTCAGTCATGTCCAAGTCTTTGCGACCCGCTGGACTGTAGCCCACCAGGGTCCTCTGTCCATGGGATTCTCCAGGCAAGAATATTGGAGTGGGTTTCCATGCCCTCTTCCAGGGCCTATGAAACCTACTTTACCCTAACTCCTGGATTACAGTGTTCAGGATTCCAACCTAAAACCTGAGATATTTTCCAAAGCTTTGTGCTATGTTATTTGTTGCAGCTCCAACACTATCCACGTTGAAGGGAAATGTTGCTTCAAATGTCAGATTTCACCTCTCTTGGATTCTCTCTTCCCTCAAATCTTGATGTGACAATTCCTCATTGCCTTAGTAGGTTGATGCCTTCAAACAGTTATTTTAAAACTATTTTATCCAGCTCTCCTACTCGTTTTCATTTGCAGGGTTAGTCTTCAGTCACAACTTCCGCTAATACCAGAGGCAGAATACACAGGCTGATTCTCCTTGCATTTTCTAAAATGAGACTATACTTTCTCTTTTCTGACTTCTGTTATCACAGATTAATTTTTATTGGAGCATAATTGCTTTACAATGTTGTGTTAGTTTCTGCTGTACAACGAAGTGAACCAGCTCTGTGTATACATATATCCCCTCCCATTGGACCTCCCTCCCACTCCCTTATGCATTCCTTTTGAAATGATATTTAGAATTGATTTATTTATTTTTGTTTGTGTAGCAAAGTTTTATTAATGTGATAAAGGGACAGGGAAAGCTTCTGACATAGACATCAGAAGGGGGATGGACAGTTCCCCCAGTCCCTAGTCTTATCAAGGCCTTAGATACTTTTTACCAGACCCACAACATAGGTCTTAAACTAACATGATTAGAACTAACAATAGAGAATTTAAAAGCCATCCTGATCTCCTGTTTTGTCTATGTCTAATAATAATAGCCCTCATTTATGGAGCACACAACTTAAGTTTATGTGCATTATGTTGTCGTATCAGCTGATACTGTCTTACCAGCTTTCCGAGGTCAGCAAAAAACACTGATTCCCATTTTATAGATATGAGACTGAGGCGCTGACTTTCCCACGTGGCTCATTCCCCGCCCCCTACTCTTTTTGCGGCCACACTGTCGACCATGTGGGATCTTATTTCCCTGACCACAGACAGAACCCACTCCCCTCTTCATTGGAAGCACGGAGTCTTAACCACTAGACCGCCAGGGGAGTCCCTCATTTCTCCAGAAAGTTAGCACCGGAGAATATAAAACGGGCAGAACCAGACTCAGTTTAGACAGTGGTCCTGGTTGAGCACTGCAGAAGGGCGCCCCATGGACGCAGAGCACGGATTCCCCGCTCTGCAAACGCTTAATCAAGCTAGTGTACCGCGCGGGGTTTTCCAACAGAGGGAGCAGCCTGAGGCAGCGGTCCCGCGGTCTAGCTCTCGGTGTCACTCACTTTGGCGATGTCCTCCTCACAGTCGAGCAGTTTACTCAAGTGGGGTGTATATTTCTGTCCCACGTTGTTTACTGAACGAGAGGGGACAAAGTGCTTGTGTCACTCCAACAGTCCCAGGCACACCGGGCGGGGGCAAAGCGGAGTGTGTGCCAGAGAGGGCGACCAGGAGACTGTTCCGGGGTCAGGACAGCCCGGGGCGGTTGAGAGCAGCGCTTCTCCCACCGGGCACGCGGACATACCCAATACGCCGATCTCCAGGTCCTTCAGTCCTGCCTCAATGGTCTCGTAGATTTCCAAGCCCCCGGTGAAATCCACCTGAATCACTCGTGTGCTTTTGCCGTAAAGCCGCTCTGGGAAGTGTGTCAGGGGTGGAGGGGGCGAGGCGGAGAGGCGGAGTGGAAGCCAGGCTTTTGGCTGTAGCTCGTCTCCGCCTGCATCTCACTCCAGTCTCAGTTCAGCCCCAGGCCCTTACCCCATCCTTCGGAGACCCCAGAGGCAGTGGGAGCGTGCTCCCTGCACCCGCCTCGACCACGCCCCCGACCACGCTCCGTCAAACCCCAGCCCTTGAGCCAGGAGGGCCACGTTTCCGAGCTCCCCTGCTTTCCTCTGCTCACCTATCTCCTTTGCCTCGTGCTGCAACTTGCTCAGGTCTCGGCTGATGAGGACGACGTTCAGACCCCTCCGGGCGAGCTGCAGGAAATGCATTCGCTTATTTATTCACGAAAGCCACAAATATTTACTGTGTGCTGACAGCGTGCTGCGCTGTTGTAGGCGCTGCCGATGCAGAGGTGAACAAAAGAGAAATAAGGGAAGTCGGCCCTCGCGGAGCATGCATTCTGGGGCCAGAGTATTCCAGGCAGAAGGAACAGCAAGTGCAGAGGCCCTTGCAGAAAGGCTGGCTAGCTTAAAGGACAGCACACAGTCCAGGGAGCACTGAATGAAGTATTCTTGCCTGGGAAATCCCATGGACAGAGGGCCCTGGAGGGCTACAGTACATGGGGTCACAAGAGAATCGGACACGACATAGTGACTATACAACAACTAGCCTCCCCTGCCTTCGTGCCCACTCAGGGACATCGCTGCAGCTTTCTCCCATCTTCCCCTGCATCACGGTCTCTCTTCTCTGGATGATTCCCATTCAACGTGCAGACCTGCCAGAAAGTCTTCTCTGTTCTGGAGTTGCCCCATTTCTCATCACGCCACCCCACTTTACTCAACATTCTAAGAGCTGCTTACCCCGGCTCTCTCCCGGCCCGCTTATACCCATTCCAGTTGGACTCCCAGCCCACTGTGCCACCCAGACCACTCTGGTCAACAGTAACTTCCATGGTGGTAAACCCAGTGCTGCTCTCAGCACCTCCCAGCAGTAGCTGACACGTTCATCACCCCCTCCTCCAGGCAATGTTCTTTCCCCGGCTCCCAAGACATCTCTTCCAACTTTGGTTTCCTTCCTGCTCTGGCTCAGTTCTTGTGCCTTATCTTCTGTGCTTCTTAACTTTGAGTGCTCCAGGGAGCACTTTGGGGGTGATTCAGACTGTGCTCCCCTTCTCCATCCACACCCACTACCATGGGCATCTCATCTAGTATTGGGACTTTATTTTTTAAAAATATTATGTATTTCTTTATTTTTGGCTGTGCTGGGTCTTCATTGTTGTGTGGGCTTTTCTCTAGTGGTGGCAGGCAGGGGCTACTCTCTAGTTGCAGTGCTCGGGTTTCTCTTCGTGGTGGCTTCTCTTGTTGGAGAGCACGGGCTGCAGGCACGTGGGCTTCAGTAGTTGCAGGATATGGGCTCAGTACCTGTGGCTCCCAGGCTCTAGGGCACAGGCTCAGTAGTTGTGAGGCATGGACTTAGTTGCTCCTCAGCATGTGAGATCTTCCCATACCAGGGATCAAACTCATGTCTCCTGCACTAGCAAATGGATTCTTTACCACTGGATCACCAGGGAGCCCCCCTAGTCTTAGGACTATAAATGGCCTTGTTATGATGTTGATGCTTCAATTTCTATCTCCACCCATTCTGAACTCCAGAATGGCATTTCCAACTTCTGGAACTTCACAACTTGGATACCTAACTGGTATCTCAAATCTGTGTGTTAGTCGCTCAGTCATGTCCAATTCTTTGCAACCCCATGGACTATATAGCCCACCAGGCTCCTCTGTACATAGGATTTCCCAGGCAAGAATACTGGAGGTTGCCATTTCCTATTCCAGGGGATCTTCCCAACCCAGGGATCAAACTTGGGTCTCCCACATTGCGGGCAAACTCTTTATCATCTGAGCCACCAAGGAAGATAGAATGTCCAAAATGTCAAACTTAGAATGTCCAAAGCTAGACTCCTTTCCACTTCCCCCAAACCTGGTCCTCCCCTCAGTTCAACTCCATTGCAGTAATGGCAGCTCCATTATTTGAGGTATTCTGGTCACAAATTCTGTAACTTATTTTATGAGGTCAGCATTATCCTAATAGCCAAAATCAAACAAAGATGACAAGAAAACTACAAACTAATATCCTTTATAAACTTAGACACAAAAATTCTCAATGAAATATGAGTAAATCAAGTCAGCAATATAGAAAAAGAATAAGAGGTAATGCTCAAGATGGGGTTTATTGCAGGAATGCAGGGTTAGTTCAACTTTTGCAAAATCAATTGATGTAATTTACCATATAATCAGACTAAAGAAGGAAAACCATATGATCACCTCAACAGACAGAAAAATTACTTGACAAAAGTCAACTATCCATGATAAAAAACACTCTTAGCAACCTAGGTATAGAAAGGGCCTCTCTTGACCTTATAAAGGTCATATAAATACACACATATACATAAACATGAATTTTAAAAACCTAACATTATGCTGAATGGTTGAAAACTGAATGCTTTTCCTCTAAGAACAGGAACAAAGCAAGGATGTTACCTCTTACCACTTCTCTAAATGTCCTATTTAATTTCCTGGGCAGTACAATAAGGCAGAGAAAAGAAATAAAATGTATGCAGGTTGGAAAGAAGAAATAACATTGTCTCTGTACATGGATGACACGTCTGTCTACATAGAAAATCTCAAGAAATCTGCAAAATGGTTACAAGAACTAAATGGGTTTAGCAAATTTTCAGTTTATATAAGGTCAGAGGTTTGGAGTCATACTCTACATCCAGTCTTTAGAATAAATCTTGTCAGTATAAGGCTTCCCTTATAGCTCAGTTGGTAAAAAATCCACCTGTAATGCAGGAGACCCTAGTTCGATTCCTGGGTTGGGAAGCTCTGGAGAAGGGATAGGCTACCCACTCCAGTATTCTTGGGCTTCCCTTGTGGCTCAACTGGTAAAGAATCCGTGAGTACTAATGTCAAAATCAATCCAAAATTTGGGACTTCTCTGGTGGCCCAGTGACTAAGACTCTGTGGTCCCAATGCAGGGGCCCCAGGTTTGATTCCTGGTCAGGGAACTAGAGCTCATATGCCGCAACTAAAAGATGCAGCATGCTTCCATGAAGATTCCCTGTGCCACACCTAAGACCTGGCACAGCCAAAATAAATGAGTCGATAATTCAATAAAACCAAGATGCAAGTACTTCTCATGCCCGGATACTATCACACTTGGATGAGTCATCAAGATCTCTTGCTTGGATTTTGCAAGAGCCTGCATAAGCAGGATCTCCCTGCTTGCATCCTCACCTCCTATAGTATCATATCCCCCTTCAGAACCCATCTCACTCAGTAGATGTTAAAGTCTCCACAGTAACCTACCAGATTCCCTATGATCTGTCCTGAAATTGCATTCTGCCATCATGTCCTACTGCTCCTCTCTCCTTGTGACTCTGAAACAATCACAGCAGGCCTTTTCCTGCTTCTCCAACGAGTGATGCTCCCTACCGCAGGGCTTTGCACTGGTGATTTCTTCTCCCTGGAAATTCCTTCTCCCAGTTATTCCCAAGACTTCATGCCTCATCTCCTTCTCATGTTTGCTCAATGCTGCCTTATCAGTGACATATTTGATTATCCTATATAAAAATTGGAACCTGCACATCTCCAGGGGTCCCTCTTCTCCTTTCTTGATTTATTTTGCTCTTTAACTCTTTTTTAAATTTTAAATCTATTTCTTTCTTTCTTTTTTTGGCCACACCGTGTGGCATGTGGGATCTTAGTTCCCCGACAGGGACCAGAGATGGAATCCTTGCCCCCTGCAGTGGAAGCACAGTCTTAACCACTAGACCACGACAGAAGTCCCTCTCTTTAACTCTTATAACCATTTGATGGGCTTCCATGGTGGCTCAAGCAGTAGGGAAACCACCTGAAATGCAGGAGACCTGGGTTCAATCCCGGGTCAGGAAGATTCCCTGGAGAAGGAAATGGCAACTATTCCAGTATTTGATACACTATACATTTCATTTGTTTATCTTACACCTATCTCCCCTCACTACAAGGTAAGCTTTGAGAAGACGAGGTCTTCTGATTTTTTTTTTTAATCTATTTAGTTTACTGTTGTACCCTCTAGCATCTTGAAGATGCCTGGTGCATGGAGGTGCTATATAACTAGGTTTTGAATGAATAAATCAGAAGAAGCCCAGTGTAAACACCTGCCCCCACCCTGGGGAGCAGAGGAAAGGCTCCCTGGAGAGGATGTCTGCGGGAACCAGAGACAGCACACCATTCTCAGTCTGATAGAGTTAGCTGACAACAGGCAAACAGGAGAAGCCCTCCCACCACTCCCTGGCTCACCTCATGTGCGTAAGCCTTGCCGATGCCGCTGGTGGCTCCTGTCACCACTAGAAAGGAGAGGAGGAAAGGACAGGAGGGGATCCCCACCCTATCCTACCCCCATCATCCACTCCATGACCCTCTTTTCCCTTTTTGCACGTTTTCTGGGAACCCCCTCACTGAGACCCAACCCTCCTGGTTTTCGTCCCCCGCTTCCATCGGCGAGGGGCTCTGACACCTCGCACAGGTTGGAGGACTTCATACATCTCCAGCCTTCACCTGTTATGCTTCCAGGGGTCCCTGGCCTCTGCCCTGACTAGGGGTCCCCACCGGTCATCTGTCCGTGTTCCTGCTGCCCCGCCTCTACCTGCTTAGTGCAGAGCCCTCCTTTCTTACCTGCCCAGGCCCCGTGCGCCCGGAGCCAGTGGTTGCTCCGGCGTGCCTGGGGCAGCAGGTAAACATAGATTGTGGAGCCCACAGCCCAGGTCGCCCACAGCAGCAGGAACAGGGCTGTAACTGCTCCTAGCACTCTCAGCGCATCCCATTCCGACTCCATAACAACCCCAACCAACAGATCACCCGACCTAGGACCAAGGGGCTTTTTCCGGGGGCAGCTATTAGAAGCCTGGGCGTTAGCCCCGCCCACACTGCCAGTCAAGCATTCCACTCCACCTCTCTGTCTAGCTACGCCCAATGAGGGTTTAGTCTAACCAACAGCCACGCCCATAGCCTCAGCACCGCCCCTTGATGGGTCCAGAGCTGAGCTCAAAGTCCACTGCCAACGCCTGCAGAGCCAGCACACATCCAGCCTCCCCTCAACCCACAGATAACTTCCATTTGGGTCACTGAACTCAATCTCGCTGTTGGTGGCTGAAGGCCAGAACTGAAACGAGTGACCAATCACGTGGTTGCTGAGGCGCCAAGTTGTGTGACAGGGGGGTTTTGTCAATACATAGTTTGTCAGAAGAACCTCACCTACAGCTTCTCTGCTGGGGCAGTATAAAAGCCAGAGGCCTTACAATGGCTCTGTGTGACCTTTCTGCTCGTTTCTCCTTTGCAAATTCTGTTTTTTTTTCACTTGTTCTTCGCGTTTATTATTGAATAATTTGTTGTTGTTCAGTCCCGAAGTTAGCATGCTAGGCTCCTCTGTCCTCCACTGTCTCCTGGAGTTTGCTCAGATTCATGTCCACTGAGTTGGTGATGCCATCCAACCATCTCATCCTCTGTTGCCTCCTTCTTTTGCCGTCAATCTTTCCCAGCATCAGGGTCTTTTCCAGTGAGTCAGCTCTTCGCATCAGGTGGCCAAAGTACTAGAGTTTCAGCTTCAGAAACAGTCCTTCCAATGAATATTCAGGATCGATTTCCTTTAGAATTGACTGGTTTGATCTCCTTGCAGTCCAAGGGACTCTCAGAAGTCTTCTCCAGCGCCACAATTAGAAAGCAATTGTTTGACAATAATAAATTGTAATTATCATCTAATAATTATGGCTATTCTTTAATAACATAGATTATAGTTATTATTTATAATAAATAGTATTATTATTTAATAATGGGCTTCCCTGGTAGGTCAGACAGTAAAGAATCCACGTGCAATGCAGGAGACCCGGTTCGATCCTTAGGTCGGGAAGATCCTCTGGAGAAAGGAATAGTTACCCACTCCAGTATTCTTGCCTGGAGAATCCGATGGACAGAGGAGCCGGGCAGTCTACAGTCCATGGGTTTCAAAGAGTCGGACACGATTGCTGTGGTAAAATAAATATACGTAACATACATTTTACCATTTTAATCCTTTTAAAGTATAGATATAATTCAGTGACATTAAGTGCACTCACAAGATTATGCAGCTGTCACCACATCCTAGAGCTATTTCATCACCCCTGATAAAAAGAAAACTGGTCCCAAATGGAGGCAGTTGTATTAACCCTCAGGTCAACAAAACAAGATTTAATAACTAACTTAATGGCAGTTTCAATACCACCAAAATGTAACCTTTAAATATTCAACCTAGGATTGCCTGATCAGTACTAGTGAGGTTTGCTGCTCTTCAGTCACCAAGTCGAGTCGATTCTTGGCAACCCTGTGCACTGCCACGTTTCAGGCTTCTGTGTCCCTTACCATCTCCCAGAGTTGGCCCAGGTTCATGTCTAGTGAATCAGCAATGCTAGTGAGGTAATCCACCCAATAAGCCCTTCCATCCCCTTAGGAGAATAGCCTTGACTCAAACAATGAATTTCTTTGCTGAAAAGACCCTTTTTTCAACTCCCTTTAACAACTTCCCTTTTCTACAGCTCAGTGGAGATCCTTTCTACAGCTAGATGGGATGTAGCCTGATGCATGAATCACTGAATAAAGCCAATGTGATCTTTAGATTTACTAAGCTGGGACTTTGTGTTATTTAGCAGATGTGGTGGCAGCAGCAGAAGAAAGGAGATTTCCGATGGCTTTGGGGACAGCAGGAAATGTAGGTGTGGCACCCCATGAACCCTTCGAGCCCACTGTCTTTCTGGCCATTTCCGGGGATCCTGGGTGAGTTCTTGGTTCTGAGTTCTGTTCTATTTGTGTCAAGTTCCTGACCTAGTGGGCTTTCCAGTTAGTTTTCTCATTTGTCTGGAATTACTAGTTCCATGTCAGGAACAGCCGGTGACCACTGCAGTTTCCCATTCGTCTGGAAGAAGCCTTCAATTCTCATTCTCTGGAGTCTGCTGGCTCAATCCTTTCCACAGCCCCTAGTTCCATGTTTGGAATTGGTCATGGTGTATACAGGACCTTTTCTGGGCCAGGAGGCAGTAACATCTCTTGGTTATCACCGATATACTAAGGTACATGCATTTGCTTGTCTTGTTTTGAATCAATGGGGGCTGTTGCTAACTGGGACCTCAGAGGTCAAAAGCTGCAAAAATTGATGGCTCTGGATAGAGCAAGAACAGAGTTATGACAAGAAGGAATATAAATCCTAGCAGCAAAGACACTATTACCAAGTTTAAGCAATCCCTCCAATGTAGACCTTATTCCTATGGGATCCATGAGAAAATATTTCCTATGAGACCGAATCCATGTTCTTGCAATGACAAGCAATTTTATTGTCTAGTACTACTCTGGCTAATGAAGTTAGGGCTTTTTGCTGGCAGGTTATGGCTTAAACCTGATCTTTTATGTCCTTTACAATCTGTCCTTGATATAAAAGAGAAAGAATTACAACAAAAATTCTCTAGTTTAACAGAGGTGCCCCCAAATATATGGGTTATTTCTCTCTCTTTTTTTCTTTTTGCATTTTAAGCTTTATTTATGAAAGAGTGAGATGCTCTCTTTTATATTAGCATTTAATATTTACGAGAATTGGTCTGTTTACTGTAACTTGCCTTCATAACTAAACCATTTTTATTGTTGTTTAGTCGCTAAGTTGTGTCCGAGTCTTGTGACACCATGGACTGTACTCCGCCAGGCTCCTCTGTCCATAGGAATTTCCCAGGTAAGAATACTCAATCTATGGGCTATTTCTAATCTTGACTTTGGGAAAGCAAAAAGTGCAGAGCCGGTAAAATTTCTGACATATGTGGTTAGACCTCTTTCTAAACTGCCTCAATATTCATTAAAGCCTGAATCCATACAAGGCCTCACACCAACAATAGACAATCTAATCACCAAGGGTTAATCATTTCCTATACAAGCCCCTATAACACTGATCTGGCTGATTAGAAAACCTAATGAGGACTTCCCTGGTGGTCCAGTGGTTAAGAATCTGCCTGTCAGTGTGGGAGACTCAGATTCGATCCCTGGGCCGGGAAGATCCCTCATGTCATGGGGCAACTAAGCTCGTGGGCCACACCTGCTGGTCCCCTCTCTCTAGAGCCTGTGAGCTGCCACAAGAGAAGCCACCACACCACAACTAGAGAGTGGCCCCAGCTCACCATTGCCAGAGCCTGCACACTGCAGTGAGACCCAGCACGGGGTGGGGGCGGGGGGGTGGGGCGCGGAAATCTAATGGTCGGGAAGCTGTTTACAAGATAGTTATTCCCCGCTTCTCAGCTGTTTCAAACACAAACATTCTTTTGTCACTAATTCCACCAGGCTCAAAATGGTTCACTGCTGTAGCTCTTTGCTTGGCTTTTTCTCCCCCAGTATCCCTGTCAGAGAAGGCAGTGGCACCCCACTCCAGTACTCTTGCCTGGAAAATCCCATGGATGGAGGAGCCTGGTGGGCTGCAGTCCATGGGGTCGCGAAGAGTCGGACATGACTGAGCGACTTCACTTTCACTTTTCACTTTGATGCATTGGAGAAGGAAATGGCAACCCACTCCAGTGTTCTTGCCTGGAGAATCCCAGGGACGGGGGAGCCTGGTGGGCTGCCGTCTATGGAGTCGCACAGAGTCGGACACTACTGAAGCGACTTAGCAGCAGCAGCAGCGGCATACCTGTGGACCCCAACCGCCAACATCTATTTGCCTTTACTTGGAACAATCAGCAATATACTTGGACACTCATGTGGTTCTTATTTCTCCCAAGTGCTCCACCAGGGTCTGAGCACCATCCACTTCCCTAGGAAATCGACTCTCTTACAATATGTAGATGAACTCTTGCTGTGCTCAGTTCCCCAAGAGGTGTCTATAAACGATTCTATTTATTTGCTGCAACAGTTAGTTGAAAAGAGACATGAAATCTCTAATGCAAAATAACAACTATCTCTAGACACTGTTTATAACCTAGGTCATAATCGAAGTGCTGAAGGAATCCAATTGTCTCCCAAACAGATTAAGTTAACCCAAGAATTTCCTTGACCCACAACTAGGCAACAGCTTGGTGGATTTCTAATCCTGGCTGGCTACTGCAGATCCTAATTTTCTCCTTTATAAACTTACTAAGGGCTTCCTAGGTGGCATCAGTGGTAAAGAATCCACCTGCCAATGTAGGAGATGCAAGAGATGCGGGGTTTGAACCATGGGTCGGCATGATTTCCCTGGAGGAGGAAATGGCAACCCACTCCAGTATTCTTGTCTGGTGAATTCTATGGATAGAGAAGCCTGGTGGGCTACAGTCAATGGCGTCACGAAGAATCAGGCACAACTGAGCAACTAACACTTTCAAACTTTCATTGCCTTTTATAGCACACAAGTGGATTCAGTGGCTAGCGCCTACCCCAACTATAAGGCTGTAACTAAAACTGTGCTCCACAGGGTTAACAGAAATTGGTGACTAACAAATTCTTGAGCTGGTCTTACAGAACAGCAACTAAGGAAACACCTTGTTTAAAAAAATAAACAAATCTCCACTTGTAACTTGCCTTCACTGACCAAGCTTGCCTTTTTATTTTTATGCCTTAACCACCCCTATAGATAACACTACTGATCTATGGGTCACGATAGTAATGGGGGCTTAAGCCGTTTCTCAGGAACTTGGAGTCAGCTCTTGTCCTGGCCGAGTCAGCTGAGACTGACTGGGACCACTGACGCTAAAACTGGTCCTGCACAAGTGTCCAACAGACGCCCTTTTGACATCAGAGGGGCAAACACTCCAGCCTCAGGGTGCACTGTGTGTGCCAGTTGTGTCCGCCTGTTTGCGACTGTACCCCTTCAGGCTCCTCTCTCCATGGGATTCTCTAGACAAGAATACTGGAGTGTGTTGCCATTTCCTCCTCCAGGGAATTTTCCCAACCCAAGGATCAAACCCTCCTCTCCTGCGTCTCCTGCATTGCAGGCAGATTCTTTACCGCTAGGCCCTTGGGGAAGCCCCTCAGATTGCGCTAAAGCACCTCCATTTTTTAATGCATCTCATGAAGAATTATGTGTTAATAATTAGCATCTCATGTATTAATAATTCAGAGACATCTGTGCAGAATGCCAGTTACTTCACCTTTTCCCCTACCTCCAATCTCCTTTCCCCACACTTATGACCACCCTAACTTTTTCACCCACAGATATTCCAAGATCCTCACCTATGAGGAGCAGGATTTGTGGATTTGAGTTCTCGTTCGGCTGCTTTGTGAATAACCTTTTTCTGTTGCAAACCTTAGTGTCTCGGTCTTTGGCTTGCTTCACCGTGGGCAAATGAACCTGGTTCACTAACAAATTTGGTGAGCCATCCTGGAGATAAAGGTCCAGACGGACATTTTGCCAGATATTCGTTGGCCCCTTGCTGACACTTGTCTGTGGACAAGTCTGAGCAGCTGCCTGGTCCCTTTGTTTTAGGGACTGTTCCCTGGATATCCCTTACCACGGTGCCACTGAACTTCAGAGCTCAGTTGTTTTTCTTTTGCAGTAGAGATGTCTTTTGGTAGCAAGCAACTTTGTTAAAATATATCTGTGCCAGGGACTTCCCTGGTGGTACAGGGGTAAAGAATCCACTTGCCAATTCAGGGTTCGCTGGTTCGATCCTTGGTCCAGGAAGATTCTACATGTCTTAGGGCAAGTAAGCTGGTGTGCCACAACTACTGAAGCCCATACACCCTAGAACCTGTGCTCCACAAGAAGAGAAGCCATCGCCATGAGAAGCTTGCACACTGCAACTAGAGAGTAGCCCCTGCTTGCTGCAATGAGGCTTCCCTGGTAGCGCTAGTGGTAAAGAATCAGCCTGCCAATGCAGGAGCCATAGGAGACCTGGGTTTGATCCCTGAGTCGGGACAATCCCCTGGAAGAGGGCATGGGAACCCATTCCAGTATTCTTGCTTGGAGAATCCCATGGACAGAGGAGCCTGGCGGGCTATAGTCCATGGGATCACGAAGAGTAGGACATGGCTGAAATTACTTAGCATGTTGCATCTAGAGAATGTCTGTGTGCAGCAACAAAGACCCAGTTCAGCCAAAAAAAAAAAAAAAAACTAAACTAAAAGCTTGTTATTAGGTTTAAAAAAAACCTGACTTTCAAAGCAGGGAACTTGGGTTCCATCCCTGGTCAGGGAACTAAGATCACCCATGCCATGAGGCCACTAAGCCTGTGCCCTGCAACTAGAGAAAACCCACGAGCTGCCAAAAAAAAGACCAGTTCATATTTTAGCTGAATATGAAACCCTTTCTTCTCTTTACTCTGGCATTGGCCTAGCGAGATAATGCCCTAGTCATATCTCCCAGGCCATTGCTAAGTGAAGCAACCTTTCAGACTGCTGAATCTGTCATCAAAAACTCACCTGTCCATGCGGCGAGAGATCCCCGCAGATCCTTCCTGTGACCCGCTTCTCTCCTATTCTCAGTGTCACTGTAAACCATGATTGACTCCCTTAGAAGTTTCAGCTGTTGTGGCCAGAATATCCAGTGCCTTGTCTTTCTCTTTCTCTTGTTATGCCGGCGCTTACCCGATGACACAGGAATACCTGTGTAACCTGGAGGAGGGCACTGCAAGATCCTCCAATATTCTTGCCTGGAGAATCCCAAGGACAGAGGAGCCTGGTGGGCTACAGTCCATAGGGCCACAGAATCGGACACGACTGAAGTGACTTAACACACACATACACACACCCCTATGTAAATCTTTGTACACTTGCACCCGCCACCTACTCATGATTATCTAGATCAGATCCACTCCCAGTCACTAAACATTCTCACCAGCAGCTCCCATCTTTGCAAGGGATTTAAAACAACTCTGTTTCAGGCTAGGAGATTTTCTTCCCGCATGCACCAAAAACCTAACTGGCCTCTGGTTTGAATGGGTGAACACAGCCATGCCTTTGAATGGATCTATTTATAGTAAGGGGAATGGTCTGTCCTGCAACAAGTTTTGTCTTTGTCTGTAATGGTTATCATTCTCGTAGGGTGTATGAAGGCCTAGATGACTGGTATACAGCTGGGTAATGCCTCTTAGATTATCTAACTGTGCCCCTAACTTTGTGGACAAAGGAATGAAGACATTTCATTGATTGAATCCCCTTGATCTACACTGTCTAGTTAGAAAGGAACTACCAGGAGGCATTCATGATTCAAGGTTCATGTCCTTTGTCAGGGCCCTACTTTTCCATTTAGGATTAACTGTAAATGGGAATATGACCTCAAACATCTCCTTAACTCTTGAAGATACTGTAGTCTCCATTGCTAAGACCGCAGCTGCCCAACAAAGGTCCTTAGACCCTGGTCAAAGTTGTTACCGGTAACAGGACAGCCCTTGATTATCTTTTAGCTGAGTGAGGCGGTGTCTGTGGCCAACATGACCTGTTTGTTGTACCTGGGTTAACACTTTTGGGGAAGCTGAAACTCAGGCACATAAGATCATCGAAGAGGCCACCTGGCTTAAGAAGATGGTTCTCTGGGCTTCCCAGGTGGCTCGGTGGTAAAGAATCTGCCGCTAATGCACGAGACACAGGTTCAATCCCTGGTCCGGGAAAATCCCACATGCTTCGGAGCAACTGAGTCCATGTGCAAAAACTATCGACCCTACACTTTAGAGGTGGGGAATCCCAACTCTTGAAGCCCAGGCACCCTAGAGCCCATGCTTAGCAACAAGAGGAGCCACTGCAACGAAAAGTCTGTGCATTGTAACTAGAGTGTAGCCCCTACTTGCCGCAAGTAGAGAAAAGCCTGAGTAGCAACAAAGGTCCAGTACAGCCAATAAATAACATTATATAACATATAATCATCTTTATTTATACATATAAAGTTCATTCTTTTAGTGGAGTTTTTCTTTGACTTATTTGATTTGATTGGTTTGGGTCTTGAGGATCATATCTCCAAAGTGCACTCGGAACACTAAGAAATATCCTGCCTATAAAAACCAGTCATCTCCCTGGTACACTGTACCCTCTCATACCCTCTCAAAAGCTTTAATTGCATGTTCATAGCCAATAATCACCAAACAAATGTTCTCTCTGGGATATCAGAAAAGAAACAAAGAAAATGTCCAGCTTAAAAACTGTGAATCTGAAGTTGTGGCTGCGAGTATCATAGATTAAGCAAAAACATCAGGACTTGGGGATACGGCACAGAGGATCAATAGGAGCTCGGAGAACCACAGAGCAGTAGCTTCAAGTGGTGCTGATGCCTTAAAGTTTAATCATATCTCTCAGGCTGAGAATCTAATCAAAATTAGGGGATGGTTAAAAAGAAGACATGCATGCTCAGTTGATTAGTCGAGTCCTACTCTTTTTGATGGAACTTTTTAGGCAAGAATACTGGAGTGGGTTGCCATTTCCTCTTCCAGGGGATCTTCCCAACCCAGAGATCGAACATGAGTCTCCTGCACTGAAGGCAGATTCTTCGCCATTGAGCCATTAGGGAAGCCCCCTTAAAAAGAAGATAGCAGGCTCAAAATGGAGTCACTTGTGCTCAACCCATGCCAGGAAAACAAGACAATATCTAACCCAATTGTAGTCTCAATCTCCAGGAATGTGACCTTTGACCAGTCAACCTGGAATTACCTGGTCAGTACCACTGAGCTCATAGCCCAGTAGATCCTTCCATTCCCATTAGGAGGGTTACTATGTCTGAAAAAAATGTGTTTTTTTCCTAATAACTTTTTTTCCCCCACCCTCTTTCCACCTATAAAAGACTTTTCTTTTGAGATTCCCTGGTGATCCAGTGGCTAAGACTCTGTGCTCCTAATGTAGGCAGCCCAGGTTCCATCCCTGGTCAGAGAACTAGAGCCCACATGCCACAATTAAGAGTTTGCCTGCCATAGCTGAAAGATCCTGCTTGTTGTAACTAAGACCTGGCTAAGTCGAACAAATGAATAAATATTAAACAACCAAAAAAAAAAAACTTTTCTTTTTACAGCTCCATGGAGCACCTTTCTGCTGGTGGATGGAATGTAGTTTGATTCATGAACTGTTGACTAAGCCAAATTAATTTTTTAATTTACTTACCTGAATTTTATTTAACATATCAAATAGAAACTCTGTGCCCATTAAACAATCATTCCCTAACCCACATCTATGGTGATGGAATTCCAGTTGAGCTCTTTCAGATCCTAAAAGATGGCAACCCACTCCAGTATTCTTGCCCGGGAAATCCCATGGACAGAGGAGCCTGGCAGGCTACAGTCCATGGGGTCTCAAAAGAGTTGGACACGACTTAGCCACTGAACAACAACAACCATCCATTCATTGTCCCACCTGTTAGAGGTAATTTGTGTTACTCTTTTAGAGTGACACTAAATAACCTGTTTGTTAACATGTGAGTTCAAAGCACTAACTTATTTGCTCTTGGAGCATCTGAAGCTTCCAGTCTGAGGACTTCTCAGGTTTCCCTGGGAAGAGGCATGATATATGAATCTGGAATGACAACAGCCAAGTCAAGAGGTCCCCCAAGGGCCAAGGTCAGAGGGTGGACAGTACCCCTCCCCCAGCTGTGGCCACTGCAGGAAGGTTCCTGAGAGTCACAGGTCCACTAGCCTCCTCCCCATCCAAGTGACTGCTGTTCTACTGCTTTCTGTGAGAACAGTCTTAAATGGAGTCTCTGTTTCATAAACAATGGAACTCTGTAAAAAAAAAAAAAAATCAAATCCTAAAAGATGATGCTGTGAAAGTGCTGCACTCAATATGCCATCTAATTTGGAAAACTCAGCAGTGGCCACAGGACTGGAAAAGGTCAGTTTTCATTCCAATCCCAAAGAAAGGCAATGCCAAAGAAAGCTTAGACTACCTCACAACTGCACTCATCTCACATGCTAGTAAAGTAATGCTCAAAATTCTCCAAGCCAGGCTTCAACAGTACGTGAACCGTGAACTTCCAGATGTTCAAGCTGGCTTTAGAAAAGGCAGAGGAACCAGAGATCAAATTGCCAACATCTGTTGGATCATGGAAAAAGCAAGAGAGCTCCAGAAAAACATCTATTTCTGCTTCATTGACTATGCCAAAGCTTTTGACTCTGTGGATCAGAACAAACTGTGGAAAATTCTTAAAGAGATGGGAATACCAGACCACCTGACCTACCTCTTGAGAAATTTGTATGCAGGTCAGGAAGCAACAGTTAGAACTAGACATGGAATAACAGACTGGTTCCAAATCAGGAAAGGACTACATCAAAGCTGTATATTGTCACCCTGCTTATTTAACTTATATGAAGAGTACATCATGAGAACTGCTGGACTGGATGAAGCACAAGCTGGAATCAAGATTGCTGGGAGAAATATCAATAACCTCAGAGATGCAGATGACACCACCCTTATGGCAGAAAGCAAAGAAGAACTAAAGAGCCTCTTGATGAAAGTGAAAGAGGAGAGTGAAAAAGTTGACTTAAAACTCAACATTCAGAAAACTAAGATCATGGCACCTGGTCCCATCACTTTATGGCAAATAGATGGGGAAACAATGGAAACAGTGATAGACTTTATTTTTTTGGCTCCACAATCACTGCAAATGGTGACTGCAGCCATCAAATTAAAAGACGCTTGCTTCTTGGAAGAAAAGTTATGACCAACCTAGACAGCATATTAAAATGTAGAGACATTACTTTGCCAATAAAAGTCTGTCTAGTCAAAGCTGTGGTTTTTCCAGGAGTCATGTATGGATGTGAGAGTTGGACTATAAAGAAAACTCAGCACTGAAGAATTGATGCTTTTGAACTGTGGTGTTGGAGAAGATTATTGAGAGTCCCTTGGACAGCAAGGAGATCCAACCAGTCCATCCTAAAGGAGATCAGTCCTGGGTGTTCATTGGAGGGACTGATTTGAAGCTGAAACTCCAATACTTTGGCCACCCGATGTGAACAGCTGACTCATTTGAAAAGACCCTGATGCTGGGAAAGACTGAAGGCGGAAGCATGAGATGGTTGGATGGCATCACCAACTCAACGGACATGAGTTTGAGTAAACTCTGGGAGTTGGTGATGGACCGGGAGGCCTGGAGTGCTGCAGTCCATGGGGTCGCAAAGAGTCGGACAGGACTGAGCAACTGAACTGAAGTGAATGTCTATGTAACCTTTATCCTACTTTCTGTCTTGATTAATTTGCGTATTCCAGATGCATTATGTGAGAGAAATTATACCCATTTGTCCTTTGGTGTCCGTTTTATTTCACTGAGTATAATGTTTCGTGCTTGTGCATGCTGAAGGATGTATCAAAATTCTGATCCTTTTCCAGGCTGAATACTATTTCACTGTATGTACATACCACATTCTGTTTATTCATTCACCTGTTGATGGGCATCTGGGTTGCTTTCACCTCCTTGGCTATTGTGACTAATGCTACCGTGAACATTCATGTGCAAGTATCTGTTTGAGTCCTTGCTTTCAATTCTTTTGGGTATATTCCTAGAAGTGGAGTTGCCAGATCATATAGTAATTATATATTTAACCATTTATTTATTTATTTTTGGCCACACCACATGGCATGTGGAATCTTAGTTCCCTGCCTGGGGATTGAACCCTTACCTCCTGCATTGGAAGTGTGGAGAGATCACATTGGCTAGAACCTTCTGCCCACTCTGGAGGCTGCAACTGAGAGATCCTGGGACCTGACAAAGGCAGCAAAACGTAAGGTTTCTTTTCTGTTTCCTGGACCTCTGCATGTGATCTGATCAAGCCCAGCAGTACAAGTCTCTACTGTATTTCTCCCTCCTAAATTTACATTAGCTGGAGAAAACATTCGCGTGAACTAACTCTTGGAGTCTAGTGACTCTTGTGATTATTGTCTCTTTCTGGGTTTTGGGCTTCCCAGGTGGTACAGTGATAAAGAATCCGCCTGCCAATGCAGGGGACATGGGTTCCATCCCTGGGTCGGGAAGATCCCCTGGAGGGGGGCGTGGCAACCCACTCCAATATTCTTGTCTGGGGAATCCCATGGACAGAGGAGCCTGGCGGGCTACAGTCCATGGGGTTGCAAAGAGTCAGATACAACTGAGTGATAAACACCTTTGAAAATTCTACCCATCAATGGTGAGATAAGGGATTCTTTCATTTGGAAAACATTTATGTTTTTAAAAGATTTTAAAGACTTCTCATCCTAAATAAATGTCCTATTGGAACCAAGATCAGACACATAGAAGGAAGCAAAAGAGCATCCTGGCTATCCTTAGGGACCCCTTCAACGAGATTGAAAAAACAGAAGTCAGACTTAGAACAAAAACCTACAGCCCCCATAAATCCCCCCTTTCCACTCTCCCACATGCCTCTCCATACCCAACTCCCTGTCCCTGACCCTCCAGAAGGTCTTCTGGGTCTCTGGGTCCCTGCTTCAAATCCATCTCCCCCAAATCTAGCCTCACCTCCCCAGCAAATACCTTTAATTTCTAAAATTACCCCAGCTTCCCCAGTAAATCCCTCAAACACACAGCTGCCAGGATTAACTTCCCCTCCTGGGAAAGAATCCAGAGAGCACTTGGGCCTGACCTCTGGACTGGGGGATATAGGTTATTTACATAAATGCTGATATTGAGGAGGAAAGCTTGATAGAGGCTTCAGTACTGGTCTTGCCATGTCTGGAAATCAGGAGGACTTCTCAGGGCTCTGTAATCAAAATCCATCAGCTTCAGGCTTTCCCAGGCAAAGGGCTGGTCAGACGTTTCCTGGACTCAGACTTCCCCAGGGGTCCAGTGGTTAAGAATCCCCCTGCAAATACAGGAGACATTGGTTCGATCCCTGGTCTGGGAAGATACCACATGCCATAGAGCAATTAGGACTGTGCGCCACAACTCCTGAGCCCGGGTGCCTAGAACCTGTGCTCCAAAACTAGAGGAGCCACTGCAACGGGAAGCCCACGCAGCACAATGAAGAGCAGCTCCTGCCCCCTGCAACTCGAGAAGAGCCTCCAGGCAGCAAAGACGCCTCAGTGCAGCCATAAATAAGTAAACAGAGAAAATGTAAGATTATGCTTGGGGTCAACCAGAGCTAATAAATAAATAAACATATCCTGGACGGGGATATCCCTGGTGGTCCAGTGGCGAAGACGCCACGCTCCCAATGCAGGAGCGAGGGTTCAATCCCTGGCCAGGGAACTAGATCTCACATGCTGAAACTAAGGCCTGTCTCAGCCAAAGAAAAAGAAAGATGTACCCTGGAAAGCATCCATGTTCCCTGGATACCAGCAGATCTTTTAAACTTCCACTTCCAGAAGATCCTGCCAAGTGCAGAGAGGAGCTAGAAACCTCAGTGGCCATATATAACCCTGCTTGTAGGGGCAGCTTGTAAGATTTGTTCTTTCCATTGATGATGATACTGTGGTGGTGGTTTAGTCCCTCAGTCACGTCTGACTCTTGCAATTTGGTGGACGATAGCCCGTCAGGCTCCTCTGTCTGTGGCATTTTTCAGGCAAGAATACTGGAGTGGTTTGCCATTTCCTTCTCCAGGGGATCTTTCCAACCCAGGAAATGAACCTGGGTCTCCTGCACCGCAGGCAGATTCTTTACCGACTGAGCTACCAGGGAAGGCCCTCTGATGACACTAAAGCCATATGCCAAGAGCTCCTGCACGAAACTCCCCACATCGGGAAACCGGTGGCCAGAACCCTTCCCAGGTGCTTCAGCAAATGGCCAGGAAATGACCCAAGTGGAGCCTGATATTAGAGGTCTGGTAGGACAGGGGAGCCTGGTGGGCTGCCGTCTATGGGGTCACACAGAGTCGGACACGACTGAAGTGACTTAGCAGCAGCAGCAGCAGCAGCAGGAGTGATGCTAAAGGGCTTTCCTGCAAAGGTAAACTGGTCCCAGGTTGAACAGTGTGCTCAGAAAGAAGAGCGTCCCCAAATCTCTGTGGAAGGTGTTATACAGACTTTTCAAAGACACACTGCATCAAACTCAGATGCCCCAGGACACGTCTGCTTTAGTTGGAAATCTCCCTAACGTGTGTGTGTTAGCACACATGTGTGTGTACTCAGTTGTGTCCGCCTCTTTGCGACCCTATGGACTGTAACCCGCCAGGCTCATCTGTCCATGGAATTCTCCAGGCAAGAATACTGGAGTGGGTTGCCATGCCCTCCTCCAGGGGACCTTCCCTACTTAGGGATGGGCAGATTCTTTACTGTCTGAGCAAATCCAAAATAGCCTAATTGGCCAGGATGGACAGGCTCTCAATGTTATTACAGAAATTGCTTCTCGGTTCTTTTACAATAGCCTTCAGGAAAGCAGGAGGAAAAAGCAGTTAAAATCAACGGTCCCTGCCTTTGTCCCAAGACAATTGTACATTCTGTAAAAAGCTGGAACATTGGGAAAACAGTGGTCCTGTACGTCAAATAAAGGAAAGCTTAAAAAGCAATCATCCTAGAACCCTGAGCCCACAGAGGGTCAAGTTCTCCTCCTTCAGGGGCAATTCCCCTTCAAGGACAAGGTCAGTCCTATCCTGAGTCACACCCTGGCATCCACCATTGAACTTAAGATAGAGGATCAGGAATTGGATTTCTTAAATTCCATTTCTTTTTTTTTGTGATAGGAAGAAGTGGATTTATTCAGAGAGAAACACACTCCACAGACAGAGTGGGGGGCCATTGTAGAGGGCAAGAGCCAGAGCCTTAAATTCCATTTCTTTATTAAAAAAATTTTTTTTTAATTTTGGCATTCGGGCTTCCCTTGTTGCAGAGTTCGGGCTGTAGAGGACACAGACTCAGTAGTTGCAGCACCAGCTCCCTAGATGTGGCGCATGGGCTTAGTTGCCTCGAGGTATGTGGATCAAATCCAGGTCACCTCCATTGAAACGTGGATTCTTTACTACTGGACCACTGGGAAAGTCTCCCTGGATTTATCTATCTTTTAATTTACTTATTTGTTTATTATTATTATTATTTGGTTGCACTGCGTCTTCGCTGCGGCACTTGGGCTTTTCCGTAGCTGCGGAGAGTGGGGGCTGCTTTCTTGTTGCAGAGCACGGATTCCAGGCCCATGGGCTTCAGCAGCCGCACCACATGGGCTCAGTAGCTGTGCTTCATGGGCTTAGTCGTTCCGCTGCACATAGAATCTTCCTGGACCAGGGACTGAACCCATGTCTCTTGCACTGGGCAGGTGGATTCTTATCCACTGGACCACCGGGGAAGTCTTCCATGGATTTCTTAATCGACCCAGGTATGACTGCCTACCCTTGGCACTTCTGACTCCATTCAAGCTGTCAAGAGTCGCTGGGCAACTTCTTCTACTCCCTGATTCCTTTCTGAATCAAACCTGGTAATATGTACAAAGGTGGTAGAGTCATAAACACTTGTCACTCCTCTCCACCTCAGAGTCCCTAACTCTCACATTGACTCCTGCTGACACAGCCTGATTTACAGTGATGGACCTTTGCTCACTTTTCTTTCCCCCCGTTGATTGCTGACTCACCATTTCTCTCTGCAGTTATGTTTAGAGGGAGACAATTAACGTGGACTCACGTGTCTCAGGGATGGCGCGAGATTATTTTCCCAAGTCTTTAAAGCTGACTTCACTTGCAACCTTTACCCCAGACTCCACCTTTGCTCAATACATACGTGGTTTCTTCCTCTGTAACCAGATAAGCAGGGTGATGAAACAGACCCTCTCATTCTTTTAGGCCCCTTCCTCCAGGGGCTCTTCCTGACCCAGGGATCAAGCCCTCGTCTCTTGTATCTCCTGCATTGGCAATCGGATTCTTTACCACTGCACCACCTGGGAAGTCCAGGGCACGAACTGGACAAGACCAGGACGTTTCCAGATCTATCAGTGGCTGCTAACCACTGCCCCCTACTCAAGACAGGAGTTATTGCAGGGAACTCAAAAACTCACTCCCAAACGCCTTAAATCACTTCTGTCCATCCGTCCACTCAGAGCAATAAAAAGCAGACGTGCAAACCCGGGGGAGAAGCTGCCGCTGGCAGATGCCTTTATTTTTGCTGCCTTTCCTCAAGCTTTATTTGCCCTCCTCTCAGATGCTATTTGGAGCCCATGTCCTGGCTCTTGGAGGCATGAACCTCCTCTGAAACTGTTTTTATTTAAATTGAAGCATAGTTGATTTACAATGTTGTGTTAATTTCAAGTGTACAGCATCATGATTCAGTTATACATACATGTATATATCTATTCTTTTTCAGATTCGTTTCCCTTATAGGTTATTACAAAATCCCTGTGCGCTACAATAGGTCTTTGTCGGCTATTTTATATACAGCGGTGTGCTAATATTAATTCCAAATTTCTAATTTAGCCCTCCCCCTTTCCCTTCGGTAATCATAAGTTTGTTTTCTATGTCTCTGGGTTTATTTCTGTTTTGTGTATAAGTTCATTTGCATTCTTTTAAAATTTGATTTATTTTTTAAAATTTATTTTTAATTGGAGAATATTGCTTCATAGTGTTCTGCTGGTTTCTGTCACATGACAATGTAAATCAGTTATTAGTATACATGTATCCCTTCCCTACCCACTCCAGTAATCTTGGGCTTCCTTTGTGGCTGGTAAATAATCCGCCTGCAAAGAGGGAGACCTGGGTTCGATCCCTGGGTTTGAGAAGATCCCCTGGAGAAGGGAACGGCTACCCAACTCCAGAATTCCGGCCTGGAGAATTCCATGGACTGTATAGTCCATGGGGTCACAAAGAGTCGGACACGGCTGAGCGACTTTCACCTCCCCTCACTCCAACCCCCCATTTTACTTTTTTAGATTTCACATATAAGTGAAATCATTTGATATTTGTCTTTCTCTTTCGACTTATTCCACTTAGTATGATCATCTTGTGGTCCATCCACGCTGCTGCAAATGACACTATTTCATTCTTTTCTTATGACTGAGTAGTGCATATATACATACCACATCTTTATCCAGTCAAATGTTAGTGGATATTTTAGGTAGCTTCCATGTCTTGACTGTTGTAAATAATGCTGCAATGAACATCAGTCCCCTGAAACTTTAAAACGAGCAGTGTCCACACTCCCAGCTCTCAGCTGACCTCATTTTGACATGCCTTTTCACCTCCACTGCCACAAAGACGATGTTTAATGACAACTTTTGGCCTCTTAGATACACCCTGCAGCGTATTTCTCAGGTCAGTTAGACCCTGTGGCATCAAACACAAGTCCCCCTCTGAGCCACCACCCTCAGCTGGGGCTCCCCAGTCCTCTCTGCTCCCCCTGCTGTTCTGAAGACATGGCCTCTCTCTGCAGGCACCCACCCTGCCATCATCTCGCATCGCTGTAACACTAAATCCATTTGCACTATGGTCGCTTCCTGGTGACAGAGTCCAGCCCTGTCGCCCTGTGCTATGCTTAGTCGCTCAGTCGTGTCCAACTCTTTGCAACCTCATGGACTGTAGCCTGTCAGGCTCCTCTGTCCATGGGGATTCTCCAGGCAAGAATACTAGAGTGGGTTGCCATGCCCTCCTCCAGGGGATCTTCCCAACTCAGGGACTGAACCCAGGAATCCCGCGTTTCAGGTAGATTCTTTACCAGCTGAGTACCAGGGAGCCCACCCAATCGCCCTACAACTAGAGAAATGGTCTCAAACCCATGAAAATACTTCTAAGGCGTCCTCTCCACCTCAGACAACACAGACTTTCTTCTGTTTTGAGATGGCTCCTGTAGACGAAATTCCTGGGGAAACCTGATCACGGGTCGTGCCCGAGTTTCCCCAGGTCAAATGCTGGAGGCTTATGCTTTGCCCACGACAGGTTCAGCCCCAGTGGCCCAGCTCATAGCACTTCCTAGAGCTTGCGAACTAGCAGTGCATACATATACCAGCTCCAGACATGCTTTTGGCATCTGCTGTGCTTCCGGTGAAGGTAATGGCAAGCCACTCCAGTACTCTTGCCTGGAAAATCCCATGGATGGAGGAGCCTGGTGGGCTGCAGTCCGTGGGGTCGCTAAGGGTCGGACACTACTGAGCGACTTCACTTTCACTTTTCACTTTCACACATTGGAGAAGGAAATGGCAACCCACTCCAGTGTTCTTGCCTGGAGAATCCCAGGGACGGGGGAGCCTGGTGGGCTTCTGTCTATGGGGTCACACAGAGTCGGATACGACTGAAGTGACTTAGCAGCAGCAGCAGTGCTGCCAGTGAGCATGGAAGTCCTGTGGCTTCCTGACCCCGGCTGGCACTCCGATTTGCCATCGGGGATATCACTGCTACCCTGATAGGGGCTAACTGAGTGCGTGCTAAGTCACTTCAGTCGTGTCCTACTGTGTCCCTATGAAAACTGTAGCCACCAGGTTTCTCTGTCCATGGGATACTCCCGGCAAGAATACTGGAGTGGGTTGTCATGCCCTCCTCCAGGGGATCTTCCCAACCCAGGGATCAAACCCAAGTCACTTTCTTATGTCTCCTGCATTGGCAGTCAAGTTCTTTACCGCCAGCGCCACCTGGGAAGTCCAGGGGCTAACAGACCTCCCTGCTAAAATTGCTGCTGTTCACCGTGGAGACAGACACCTCATCTCCAGGGAAGGACAGAGCCCACAAGGCTGCTAAACACAGCCCCCTGCCCCGGCCCTGATCCTTTCTCCACTCAGGAGTCTCAATCTGCCTTTATCCCTAACAGATATTATCAGCTAGTCAGGCAAATACACCACAAACTGAAAATAACAAATGGATACAAAAGGGTACCAAACAGTGTGTCCCAAGGATGTAACGTACGGCATGTGACTGTAGCTCATAACACTGCATTGCCTATTTGAAAATGGCTAAGAGTGGATCTTACAAGCCCTCATCACAAGAAAAAAAAATTGTAACTGAGGATGGTGACGGATGTTGACTTACTGTGATCATTTCACATATACACAAATGTTGAGTCATTATGAGCTGCACTTGAAACTGAAATAATGTTATATGTCAATTACACCTCAAATTTAAAAAAAAAATGGTACCAAGCAAACGATTCACTGGTGGACTATACATCAGGCCGAATGGTCTTCCGGTGGCCCCCACTTTCTTTTTTTTTATTGCACTATAACTGCCTGGCCCCCTTCATGTGACCTTCTGGCTGACCTTATCTCCCATCAGATGGGACCTGCGTGCAGATGGGCGGCAGTGAAGCCTCTAAAGGACAATGGGTTCTGCCCTAGCATCTATAAAACCTCTAACCCAAGTATTTCCTGATGTGCTGTTTGGGAATCTCAGCAGCTCCCCAGAGAACAGCTTATCTCAGGAAATCCTCCAAGGTCCACGCTGACCCTTGCACTGTCTCATGTGGGTTCCATACATTGCCCTCTGGCTGCAGGCTGTTCCTGCTGTTTGCATGTTTACTGGAGGGGTTGGAGGTTATCCAGCCAGACATGCTGATGCTCTGACGGAGGAAACGAAATGAATAATGGAGATTATCCCTCAATTTGGCATTCCTCTGTGGAATTGGGCCAAGGAACAGCAGAAATGTTAATACTTACATACCTAGCTTGATCGAGCATAAGTTTTAGTACCTCAGTTATGTCCAACTCTTTGTGACCCTAGCCCTCCAGGTTCCGCTGTCAATGGAATTCTCAAGCAAGAATACTGGAGTGGGTTGCCATTCCCTTCTCTGGGGATTTTCCCAACCCAGGGACTAAACCAGAGTCTCCTACACTGCAGGCAGATTCTTTACCATCTGAGCCACCATAAATATCAGATACACAAAATTTACAGCAGAGGGGCATTCCTGGTGGTCCAATGGCTAAGACTCCAAGCTTTCAATGCAGGGGGCCCAGGTTCTAGATCTGCGAACTAGATTCCACGTGCTGCAACTAAAGATCTCGCATGCCTCAATGAAGATTGATAATCCCACTTGCTATATATATATATATATATATATATATATAAAATTTCTAAAGGAAATCAGTCCTGAATATTCATTGGAAGGATTGATGCTGGAGCTGAAGCTCCAATACTTTGGCCACCTGATGGGAAGAACCAACTCACTGGAAAAGACCTTGATGCTGGGAAAGGTTGAAGGCAAAAAGAGAAGGGAGTGACAGAGTGACAGGTGGTTGGATGGCATCACTGACTCAGTGGACTTGACTTTGAGCAAACTCTGGGAGATGGTGAAGGACAGGGAAGCCTGGTGTGCTGCCATTTATGGGGTTGCAAAGAGTCGGACATGACTGATTGACTGAACAACTTTTTAAAACGGTGATCATTGTCTGAGGCTTCAGTGAATTGTCATCTCTCCGTTGCTGGAGGGGCCTGCCTCAGTGTTGATGGGCACTGACTGATCAGCGCGGTGGGTGCTGAAGGTTGGGGAGGCCGTGGTAATTTCTTAAAATGAGACAACAATGAAGTCTGATGCATCGATTGACTCTTCCTTTCACAGATGATTTCTCTGTACCCTGCAGTGCTGTCTGACAGCATTTAGAACTTCTTTCAAAATTGGAGTCAATCCTCTCAAAGCCCACTGCTGCTTTATCAACTACGTTTATGACATATTCTAAATCCTTCGTCATCATTTCAACAGTCTTCACAGCATCTTCACCAGGAATAGAAGCTAGCTGAAAAAACCACCTTCTTTGCTCATCCATAAGAAACAGCTCCTCATTCGTTAGAGTTTTTCCATGAGGTTGCAGTAAATCAGTCTCATCTTCAGGCTCCACGTCTAACTCTAATTCTCTTGCTGTTTCCCCTCATCTGTAGTTACTTCCTCCACTAAAGTCTTTTTTTTTTTTAAGACATTTTGAAGTGGACCATTTTTTAGTCTTTACTGAGTTTGTTACAACATTCCTCCTATTTTATGTTTTGGTGTTTGTGGCCGAGAGGCACATTGGATCTTAGCTCACCAGGGATCAAACTGTACCTGCTGCATTGGAGGGTGAATTCTAAACCACTGGGCTGCTAGGGGAGCCCCTTCTAGCTTTCGATTTTAAGTGAGAGATGTGTGACTCTTCCTTTCATTTGAACACTCAGAAACCTCAACAGGGTTTTATTTGGCCTAATTTCAATATTGCTGTGTCTTGGGGAACAGGGAAGCCCGAGGAGAAGGAGAGAAATGGAGGCCGGACTGGTTGGCGGAGCAGTCGGAACACACGCAGCGTTTATCAATTAAGCTCACTGTCTTATATATGGGTGCTGTTTGTGGCACTCCCAAAACAATGACAATAGTCACGTCAAAGATCACTGAGGGGGACTTCCCTGATGGTCCAGTGGCTAAAACTCTGCACTCCCAATGCATATGGCCTGGGTTCAATCCCTGGTCAGGAACTAGATTTCGTGCTGGAACTAAAGACCCCGCAAGTGGCAAGTTAAAAAAAAAAAAAGACCCCACTTGCGGCAACTAAGACCCAAATAAATGAAGTTGCTCAGTCGTGTCCGACTCTTTGCGACCCCATGGACTGTACCAGGCTCCTCCATCCCTGGGATTCTCCAGGCAAGAGTACTGGAGTGGGTTGCCGTTTCCTTCTCTAGGCGATCCAAGCGCCTAGATCCAGGGATCGAACCCGGGTCTCCCGCATTGCGGGCAGATGCTTTACCATCTGAGCCACCCGGGAAGCTCAAGACCCAGATAAGTGCAGCCAAATAAGTGAACAAATATTAAAAACATAAATAAAAAATAAATCATTTGCTCAATCTGATATTTAAAAAAGATCAGTGAACACAGATCATGGCAAATATAGTATTTTAAAACATATTTATTTTATTGATTATCTATTTGGCTGCCCTGGGTCTTAGAGCTTCTCTCTAGTTGCGGAGCACGGGCTCTAGAGCCTGCAGGCTTCAGTAGTGGCGCACGGACTGTCTAGCTGTGGCCCATGCTAATACAGTATTAATGAAAAAGTTTGAAATATTGCAAGAATTACCGAAATGTGACCCATTTCGAAGCAAGCAAATGCTGTTGGAAAAATGGAGCCAACAAACCTGCTCAACCTAGAGTTGTCACAAATCTTGCCACAAATTTGTAAAAGTGCAGCATCTGAGAAGTGCAGTAGAGCGAAGGGCAATAAAACAGGTCTGCCTGTGTACTTGGAGAGTGTGGTCAGCAGGCCGCCACTGGCCAGTGAGCCTCGCCATCCCTTCCAACCAGGAGATCCAGGGTATGTCAAGGTGTTAGAAGAACATGTGTACTATCACCTGGCTGGAAAGGATCTCTCGAGCACTGCTGATCACCTGCACTCCTATCAGAATAAAAGAGATCCTGCTGAAGTCACAGGAAACACGCCAAACCAGCCCCAGGTCAGCACTCCTAGGATTCTCGGAAGCCCATCCCTACAGATGATGACTGCCACCAGACGATTTCCAGCGCCAATAAAACGGGTTCTTGAAGCAGGCTGTGCCAAGAGGCGGACCGCACTTCCCCAAGATCACAGGTCTTCAAAAGACTCAAAAGACTGTCTGCCTGATGAAAGCTGTTGCAGGCAGGATCTACTGATGGCTGCTAACACTGGGCAAAAGTTTGAGAAGAAATAGGATATATGCATAATCTCAAAGTATCTCCCCAAGATATCTGTCAATGACAGCAGGACAAACAGTAATCTCACACTGAAAAAACCCAGCAGACACCACGTTAATCAAGTAATCACGGTTACTTACTATCGCCTGTATCGATGTCACTCACCCTCAGTATAAGCTGTGTGCTCAGTCTCTCAGTCCACCTCTTCGCCACCCTTATGGACTGTAGCCCTCCAGGCTCCTCTGTCCATGGGATTCTTCAGGCAAGAATACTGGAGTGGGTTGCCATTTCCTACTCCAGTGGATAGTCCCGACCCAGAGATCGAACCCCAGTCCCTGCAGCTCCTGCACTGCAGGTGGATTCTTTACTGCTGAGCCACCGGGGAAGCCCCAGTATAAGGCACTGAGGTGCAAAATATCACTTCTGGAGTATTCCTGACAAAAGTGCATAGGTTCAATATAATCATGGGGGAAACCTCAGACAAGCCCAAACCGAGGGATGTGCTAGAAAATAACTGATCGATATTGTTTAAAAGGGCCAAGGTCATGTAAGGGGGACACTCAGAAGGAAATGCAGTGTTCGATCCTGGATTGGCTTCTGGAACAAAGAGGACATTGCCAGACAGGAAAACTGTTGAAATTCAAACAAGACCTGTCATCGAGTTATTGGTATTAGCATTGTACTAACACTGAAACTGCAATACTTGGGCCACCTCATGCGACGAGTTGACTCACTGGAAAAGACTCTGATGCTGGGAAAGGTTGGGGGCGGGAGGAGAAGGAGATGACAGAGAATGAGATGGCTGGATGGCATCACTGACTCTGTGAACATGAGTTTGAGTGAACTCCGGGAGTTGGTGATGGACAGGGAGGCCTGGCGTGCTGTGATTCATGGGGTCGCGGAGAGTCGGACACGACTGAGAGACTGAACTGAACTGAACTGAACTCTGTGACTACTGGGCTTCCCTGGTGGCTCAGCTGGTAAAGAATCCACCTGCAACGCAGTAGACCTGGGTTCGATCCCTGGGTTGGGAAGATCCCCTGGAGAAGGGAAAGGCTACCCACTCCAGTACTGTGGCCTGGAGAACTCCAGGGACTGTATAGTCTGTGGGGTCACAAAGAGTCGGACGCGACTGAGCAACTTTGACTGGCTCTCACTATTGCTACTGCTGGAAACCGGCCAGCTTCCATGAGATGGCAGGGGCGCCCCCTGTAGTCTGACTTTCAATCAAAAAGCACTGAGCTAGAATATGATGTCAGGATCTTTATCGGTTTTGGCAACCATGTTCCACAGAAAAACTTCAATGAACCCTTCCCTAGGGTTCACCAATTAGAATCTGCCTCTGGCCTTGAGATTTGCTTTGACCAATAGTGTGAGATGGAAGTGCCTTGTCACTGCCCAGGCTGGCCTTATAACATCTGTAGCATCTGCTTCCCATGCACCTGGAAGGTCCTCTCATGCAACCCAGGTGCCACCTGGGAGAGCCCTAAGGACATCTAGAGGACTGAACACAGTGAATGACAGCCTTATCTGTAGGCTCGGCACCCGACACATTTATAACAACCCTTGGAGATGGATAACGGTTTTATCCTAACTTAGTAGACATATTAGTTTGCTACGGCTGCCATAGCAAAATTCCACCAACTGGGTTGCTTAGACATGAGAAGTGTTTCTCACAATTCTGGAGAAATTCTCTTCCTGGCTTGCAAGCCGCCCGCTTCTCAAGTTGTTGTCACATAGGCTCTCCTCTGAACATGCCTGGGGTTTCTATTTGTCCAAATTTCCTCTCCTTTTTCTTTTTGGCCGCACCTCGCTGCATGTGGAACTTCCCTGACCAGGAATCGAACCCTCACCCCCTGCAGTGGAGTCTTAACCACTGGACCACTAGGGAAGTTCCAAATTTCCTATTCTTCGTGGACATCGGGTGGATTGGATTAGGACCCAGCCAATGGCCTCATTTAACCTACATGCCTCTTTAAAAGCTTTAAAAGCTCTATCTCCAAGTACAGTCACATTCTGAGGTACTGGGGATTACTGTTTCAGTCCATGAATTTTGAGAATACACAAGTCAGTCCATAACAGCAATAAGGAAATGCACAGAGAAGTTAAGCAATTTCCCCAAAGTCACAGAGCTGACAGGCAGCAAAGCTCAGACATGAAACCAGGCAGGCTGGCTCCAGGGGCCACGCTTTTATCCGCTAACCTCCACCAACTTGTAAATCAGGAAGTAACCTGGGGGACTTCTCTGGAGGTCCAGTGATTAAGACTCCAGGCTTTCACTACAGGGGGGCACTGGTTCAATCCCTGGTCAGGTAACTAAAGACCCTGCATGTCATGTGGTAGGACCAAAAAAAAAAAAAAAAGCAAGTGAATTGGACTCAGCCAGCAATCATTCTTCCGTTGGGCTAGAACGGGTCAAGAACTTAGCCAAAGTTAAATAAAGCAGAGATGTGGGGCCAGCTCAAATCCCATGAGGCTTTCCAACAAGGACAAGGCACTCAACTCCCCCCACTAAGATCCTTCTCTACTGTCAGAAGGCTGTGCCCCTAACTGAGCTCCTCGATTCAAGGGGATAGTGTAGGTCTTGACACTTGGACTCTGATAGCTGCCTTCCATGTCAAAAGGAATGTTTGAAACTGTGATTAAATGATCTTGAGGTGGGGGGTTATCCTGATTATCCAGACAGGCTCACAGTTCAATCACAAGTATCCTTGTAAGAAGGAGGCAAAGGGAGACTTGACAGAGAGCGAGGGCAATGAAATGACCTCAGTAGAGAGTGAGTGTGCGAGCATGATCTGGGGATGTGTGGGCTTTTAAAAAATATATATATATATATTTGACTGCGCCGGGTTTTAGTGACCATGAAGAAGGAATGCAGTCAAAGTGTTAGTTGCTCAGTCCTATCTGACTCTTTGCCACCCTATGGACTGTAGCCCACCAGGCTCCTCTGTCCGTGGAATTCTGCAGGCACGAATATGGAGTGGGTAGCCATTCCCTTCTCCAAGGAATCTTCCTGACCCAGGGATCAAACCCAGGTCTCCCTCATTGCAGGCAGATTCTTCACTGTCTTGAGCCATCAGAGAAGCCCAAGGAATGCAGGCAGCCCCCTAAAGTTGGAAAAGGCAAGGAGATGGATTCTCCCCTAGAGCCTCTAGGAGGAATGCAATCCTATTGATACCCCGGTTTCAGGACCTCTGACCCCCAACTGTAAGATAATACATTTATGTTGTCTTAAGCCACTAAATTTGTGGTAATTTGATTCAGTGACAATAGGAAACCATTATTGTCTATATCTCCATCCCTTCAGGGGCTCAAGCCAGAAAGCTGACTTATCCTTGATCGACTCCTCCTCATCATCACCCATAAGCAGGTCTGTTGATCTCATTTCCTAGACGGTTCTTGACTCCAGCCGCTTGTCTCCAGACCCCCTGTCCTTGTAAGTGTGGAAGGTGGTCCAAGCCACCATTTTACTTCACCTGGATACTTACACCAACCTCCTGCTAGTAAAGCTCTCAAAAACAAAATCCTGATTGAAATTAAAAAGGTGTTTATTGAGAGTTTGTTAGAACTTCAGCCCAGGAGACACAGATTCAAGAAGCACTTGAACTATTTTCCTATCGTGTAATAACTGATAATGGAAAATAATCTTAAAAATAATATATGTGTACATGTGTAACTGATCACCTTGCGGTACACCTGAAACATTATTAAATCAACTATACTTCAATAAAAAATATATATTTAGAAAAAACAAACAAAAAAGTGCATGCTTGCATGTAGTCGCTTCAGGTGTGTCTGACTCTTTACAACCCGATGGACTGTAGCCCACCAGGCTCCTCGGTCCATGGGATTCTCTAGGCAAGAATCCTGGAGTGGGTTGCTGTGTCCTCCCCCAGGGGATCTTCCCCACCCAGGGATCAAACCCAAATCTCTTGCATCTTCTGATTACCAGTTGGATTCTTTACCACATGAAAAGCTCCAGATTACAAAAGGGGGGAGGCTTGAAATGGCAAACACTGCAAAGTTACAGCCAGTGACATGAGTTGTTTCTCAAGAATTATAATTGGAGTTGGCAAGAAGTAACAGTACTTGTTAAGGAAGGATTGGTTGGCATCTGAAATGCTTGCATAGCTACAAGGGGAGACCTTGAGACGATAAGTTTGCAGCTGGCAGGTATTGTTCTGACTACAGCTGGTGGTGCCCTTAGAGCTAGCACAGTTCAAAGGAAGTTCAAGTTCGAAATGGTGCAGAGGTGTTTGAGATCAGATCTTCAATGGCTGATTGACTCCGTTTTTGTACACCTGAACTTGGACACTCCAGTATTTTTTTTTTTAATTTATGAATTTTTCCACGCCACATGGCATGCCAGATCTTAGTTCCCTGACCAGGGATCGAACCCATGCCCCCTGCAATGGAAGTGCAGAGTCTGAACCACTGGACCACCAGGGAAGTTTAGGATCACTCCATTATTATTTCCATTTGTCATCACTCCTGACTGGGCTTACCATCCCCACTCTTGCTTCCCTCTGCTTTTCGTCTCATAGCTGATACAATCATTTCAAAGTGCAAATCTGATTGTGTAACTTACATGCTTAAATTCTTTCCATGATCCTCCATTGTTCGCAGGAGAAAGCAACACAGTTCTCGAGGGGTCCCCAGTCTTGTCTGGCCCCTGCTGACCGTTCCGTCACATTTCACTCCCTGTGCCCCCGGCTCTTGGCTCTTAGCATCCCAGTCTCCAGCCTCAGGAGCTTTATCCCTGCCATTCTCTCTATCGGCATATCTACCTTTATTGCTTATTTGCCTTATGGATTATGTATGACATGCAAATAACAAACAAGGAAAACGAACACCCCTGTCTTAAAAAAAAATTTTTTTTGTATGCATTGGGTCTTCACTGCTGTGCTCGGGCCTCCTCTAGTTGTGGGGGGCTACTCTCCGTGGCGGTGCGTGGGCTTCTCATTTCGGTGCCTTCTCTTCGTTGCAGAGCACGGGCTCTAGGATGCATGGACTTGAGTAGCTGCAGCACTCAGGCTCAGCAGTTGTGTGCATGGGCTTAGCTGCTCTGTGGCATGTGGGATCTTCCTGGGCCAGGGACCGAACTCACGTCCCCTGCATTGCAAGGGGGATTGTTAACCACGGGATCACCGGGGAAGCCCTGAATAACCTTGTTCTGACCATCCAGTTCAAGGGCAAAATGTCATCAACTTAGGTGAAACCTGCCAACTACTCCTCCCTATGCCACCCTTCTCTTTGCCCACTGGAAGCAGTGGGGGAATCTTTTATTGCTCCCACTTTCCTTTAAATTTATAGGGCACGTACTTACAAACCCAGGAATCCATACCAGTCATTTGCTTGTTGTTTAACGTTAGATGAAGGATAACCTCCTGAATGTATTCTTCTGCAGTTTGCCTCGGTCTTTGGATGTTCTGTTGTGTGCTTAGTCGCTCAGTTGTGTCCAACTCTTTGCCACCCCATGAACTGTAGCCCACCAGGCTCCTCTGTCCATGGGGATTCTCCAGGCAAGAATATCGGGGTGGGTCACCATGTCCTCTTAGAGGGGATCCTCCCAACCCAGGGATCAAACCCAGGTCTCCTGCATTGCAGGTGGATTCTTTACCAAGTGAACCACCAGGGAAGCCCAATGTTCTGTTGCAGGGATCTTTAGTTAACTCATTTTCACTGCTGTATAGTATTCTTTATCAATATACCAAAACATATTTGTTCGCCTGTTAATGGGCGTTTACCAGTGTTTCTATGAACATAGAACAAGAGCTGGGGTGGGGTGGGGGTACATCATCAACTATTGGTTGTCTCCCCAGGCAGTCATGTCAATGTCCATTTCTTACCCACAGCTTTTAAAACTTCCGTTGCTTCACTTCCACACCAATAATCCGTATTGTTAAGACTTTTAAAATGCTGCCAACTTGATGGGCGTGAAATGCTGTCATGCTGGGGTTTTAATTTCATTTCCTGCCATTTAAAACTACGCTGAGTGCCATTTTTCACCTATCAGATTGGCAACGATACAACCCGGTGCTGACGCTGTTTGCCACTGGAAGGAAATGGGCACTTCCAAGGGAATGGCGGGGAGGGGTGTGTGTGTGTAAACTGACCCAGTTCAAGGCAGGGTATCGGCCAACTCTAATAGGAAGCTTACATTTCTTTTTTCTCTTAAAAAAAATTTAACAGCAAATGAGAGAAAAACTGTACTGGCACCTTAATGGATTTATACGAATTCAAAGTTATATAGCAAGGACGGAGTGTCATAGAGCACTGACCGGCTGCTGCAGGACTACCTCACATGCGTTATTTGCTTTGGTGAGTTCACCACGACCCAGCCCAGGGCCTTCAATCTTAGAGGTCTACGGCCTGATGTTGGTCATGTCCCATGATCCATCCAAATTCAGGTGAAATTTCACTGATTACATCATAAGACTTAAAAAAACGCACCACTTCCTGGCGCAGGACATCAGGAGAAGCAGCGCAGGATCGTCACTAATCTTCACTGTCTTCACTGAGTGAAGTATTTTACGAATACACCAAGGAAACGGAGTCGCTGCAGTCCCTCGAAGACTGGTGGTTGGGGTGGGAGAGGCACATTGTACGGCTTCTCTGGAGGAGGTGGGGGTGACTTCAGCCTGGTGATGCTGGAGGAGGTGTGGAAGGCGACCTCCGTTAGGGGCTCTTTCTGGATGATCCCACTGTGGAGCTAGGCAGCAGCGCTGTTTTGAAGGCTGTGTTTCCTGCCTGTTTCCAGGTGATCTCCCAGAAGTACAAGGCTGGTTCCCCATGACGCTAGGGGGACCCAAGTGTCAGCTCCCTCCTGTGGGCCCTAGTGAGGCCGAGAGACCCGAGATGATGGCGGGTCCCCTCTAAAATGTTTTAAATTTTATTTTTGTCTCCTGGCTGTGTCGCAAGGCATGTGGGATCTTAGTTCCCAGACCAGGGATCAAACCCATCCATGCCACTTGCATTGGCCAGAGCCTTAACTACTGGGCCACCAGGGAAGTCCTGGAAGGTTACATTTCTGTATCTTCACTTCTCTGTTTTAGGTGAGGTAGAGAAACAGTGTACATTCATTTTTTCAGTCCTGTTTTCAGAATGGACTGACCACACCCCATCCAGGACAAATATTCTCATATTTTCCCACCACCTCCACTCCCAGGATGAATCCCCAGACTGTTTCCAAACACAGGAGCTGTGGCTGCCTCATTTGCATTTAGGAGAGGCTATCAGGGATCTGGCTGCTGCTTAGGCAGACTTTCAATCGACTTATTTTTGCCTTCCCAGTAGCTGTTTCAAACAATTACTGCAGTTTGAGGGAATTCTGCTGCTTAAATTGCTTGGTTCTCAGCTGTCGGTCTCTTCTAGATTATTTTTCTCAGGACTGCTACGATCTTTTCACTCATCTGCGTGCTTCTTATCTTTCCAAGTACATGTGGCATCGTCCTCCATGCTGTCTAGATCTGTAGGATTTTGCCCTCGAAAAGTCCCTTTTAGAGAGAACTGGAACTAACCCGTGACGCCAGAGTGGAATAGAAAGAAATACAAACAATGTGTGCCAACAATCGTGCTCCTTGGTATTTATCCAAAGGAGCTGAAATGTGTATCAACACAAAAGCCTGCACACAAATGAGCGGCTTTAAATTCATAACGGCTAAAATATGGAGGCAGCCAAGATGTCCTAGACCAGATGCATGGATAGACAAACTGTCTAGGATAATAGGATATTATTCAGCGCTAAAAAGAAATGAACTAGGCTGTTGCTGCTTGTGTTGAGTCCAGAAACACAGTCGGACATGGGGCTAGAGGATGAACAAAGGATGCTGACCGGGTCTGGAGACCCCAGGGAGGAGGAAAAGGAGGAATTAGTGGGTCCCCTAACAACAGTGAGAGCAATGCGAGCAGCTGGAGAAATGTGTAAAGGCTCGGGAGCGGTTCGAACTCTGTGATGAGCACGTACCCTCCAGGTCACAGAAACAGTACTGCACAGAGGAGCTCTTCGACTTCTGGCATACAAGGGACCACTGTGTGGCCCACAGACTGTTTTAATGGCTTGAAATAAGTGTGCGGATTTATTCACCCCAGCCTTCATCACCTGGGCATGGGGATATTTCCTATGGTTCTGAACATGCCATTTATCTGTGTAACTAAGTTCACGTGAACCTCAAGGACTTCAGCTTAGGCAAGTAGCTTCTGTGTAATTATGAGTGATTGCACCTTAATAAAAAGTCCAGTGAACAGCCAAAAAACAAAAAAAAGGAATGAACTATCCAGCCACGAAAAGACATGGAGGAAACTTAAATATTACTAAGCAAAAGAAGCCAATCTGAAAAGGCTACATACTGTAAGATTCCAATTATATGATATTCCAGAAAAGGCAAAACTGTGGAGACATTAAAAAAATCAGCTGTTGCCAAGGGGTTGGGGGACGGGGAGAAGGAAGACACAGCGCACACAGGACTAATTTTAGGGCAGGGAACCTAAACTATTCCGTATAGACATTCTACTGGCACATACCTACTATCTATACATTTGTCCAAACCTATAGGACAAGGAATTGGCAAGCCATTCCAGTATTCTTACCTGGAGAAGTCCATGGACAGAGGAGCCTGGCGGGCTATGGTCCATGAGCTCGCAGAGTCAAGACTCAACTAAGCATGCACAATGGAACGTATTAACAAGTGTGGACTCTAAAATACAGACTTTGGGTGGAAATGATGTTGGAGGTTCATCGGCGGTAACAAATGTACCACTCAAGTGCGGGATATTGACAGTGGGGGAGGCTGTGAGGGGCAGGGCTGGGGGCACATGGGAATTCTCTGTACTTTCTAGTCAATTTTGTTGTGAACTGCTCTAAAAATAAAACCAATTTTAAGATGTGTGTATGGCACAGGGATTACATAGTTTTGTTTGCTTGCCCTGTTTGTTTTTGTTTTAGGTTTGTGCATTGAGAGGGCCTGGGAGTACCAACCCAGCCCCCACGTCTTGGCTTCTAAACACCATTTCCCACTAAAAGGAACCAGGGAACCATGCACAGGTGGCTGATTCCAAGGTTGAGGCAGAGAAAAATACAAGATGTGCCTAGATCATCTCATGCTGGTCAGCAAGAAAGGATTCGTACAATGATGGAGAAATGTCAACAGGACATAAAGCCAGCTAGAAAAAAGATCCTACAGGCCAAACTGGACACGATTTGAGCATCAAAGCAATGCGAGGAATATGTTATAACCCATTAAATAAAATATGAATCTGGAACACCCATGATGTGACCTCACCCTCCCCAGAGGGTCTTCATGGCTGCTGCTGTTGTCTCAATCATTTATCCAAGGCAACATGAAAGAGATGGACCAAAATAGTCTAAGCCTCTTTCACAATCCACTCCCCCATCTACATGTAGTGATTTCAAAATAGATCCACAAATGCGGACACCATCATTCATCAAAGGTCCATGTCTCCTTCCCCCCACTCCTACCTTTGAATCTTGGCTGGACTTAGTGACTAGATAGTAACAGAGAACATTCCCGAGTGCTTCTACTTTGTCCACTGAAATATATTTGGGGACTTTTCTAGCAGTCCATGGTTAAAACTCTGTGCTTTCAATGCAGGGGGCATGGGTTTGATGTCCGGTTGGGAACCAAGATCCCACATGCTGTGTGGTGTGGCCAAAAAAAGTTTTAAGTAAAAAAATTGAAATATATTTGGACCTGAGCTGCCATGTAAGGAATCTGATCACTTAGGGGCTGCCATGTTAGGAGGAAGCTTGAGCCATTTGAGGAGGCCACTTATAGACACTTCAGTCAGCAAGCCTAATCTTTGAGTTAAGTGTAGTCCAGGCACCTGAGTGAAATCACGTGGGATCCTCTGTGCCAACCCACTTGCCAGCTGAACACTTGAGTGACCTCAGTCATTACTTCAAGGAACCAAAGAATTTTCCAGTTGAGCCTTGCTGGAGTTCCTGACCCACAGAATCTGGGGCATAATGAAACAGTTGTTTCCAGTCACTACATTTTTGGTCATTTATTACAAAGAAATAAGTACCAGTATACTACGCCAGAACCAGAATTCTCTTTGTCCCTGAAGACTTCTCAACATTTTTCTATTCCTCAGGTCCTGATTTTGCTCTTTCTTCCAGTTTCTCCAAGGCTGAAGTTGGGGAAAGGAACCAGCAGCCCACACTAGTTCGTTACTTTATCATCAGGTACGCCTGGCATTTTTCTGTTGTGAGCTTGTTTGGTCTGTATTAATCTGCTGTGATTCCGCATGAGGCCAGTTGAGGGTGTATCCCCTGGCTGTGGCCTACTTTTAGTTCATTTCTGGTTTCCTGGACTGCTCTACAAGGGTAAACCCAAACCCTAATCAAGCCTGAAGAAAGGCCTGTAGTTACAAATTCCCTGAGGAAACAGTCCCTTTACGCACAGCCCAAGCCAAAATGGACACGTTTCCTAAGTGTGCCTCAATGGTATCACTCAGGGTTTTTTTTTCTACCACATTCTTTCATTGAAGATGTAGCTCTTCAAGGGACTAAGTTTTATGCAGGGGCCTCTGCTTGTCTCCAAACCGACTGGCCCAAGATCCAGCAGCTGTTAAAATCCAAGGTTTTATATGATCCTGCATTTCCACTCCTGGGCATATATCCAGACAAAACTATAATTCAAAAAGACACACGCACCCCAGTGTCCACAGGAGCCCTACTTACAATAACCAAGACATGAAAGCAGCCTAAATGCCCACTGACAGGGGAGTGGGTACAGAAGATGTGACGTATGTCTACAACAGAATATTACGCAGCCATAACAAAGAGTGAAACGCCGTTTGCAGCAAACTGGATGGACCGGAAAATGATCGCACTAAGTGAAGCAAGTCACACAGCAAAATAAATACTACATAATATCACTTACATGTGGAATCCAAAACAGGACACAAATGAACTTATTTGCAAAACAGAGTGGACTCAAAGACATAGAGGAGATTTGTAGTTGCCAAGAGGGTGGGGGAGTGAAGGATTGGGAGTTTGGGGTCAGCAGATGCAAACTATTATATACAAAGTAAACAACAAGGTCCTGCTGTATAACACAGGGAACTATATTCAATATCCTGTTATATACCATAATGGAAACAAATACGAAAAAGAACGTATATAGACTCAATGGACATGAGTTTGAGCAAACTCCGGGAAATAGTGAAAGGCAGGGAAGCCCAGCGTGCTGCATGCAGTCCATGGGGTCACATGACTGAGCAACTGAGCAACAAAAGTAACTGAATCACTTTGCTGTACAGCAGAAATTATCACAACGCTGTAAATCAACTATATTTCAATAAATTATTAAAAAAAAAAAACCCAAGGCTTTGAGTATCTGGTTTTGGCAAATACTGTCAGGACAACTGCGGTTTGAAGTTACCTCTGCAATGGCACTCCACTCCAGTACTCTTGCCTGGAAAATCCCATGGACAGAGGAGCCTGGTGGGCTGCAGTCCATGGGGTCGCTAAGGACTGAGCGACTCCACTTTCACTTTTCACTTGCATGCATTGGAGAAGGAAATGGCAACCCACTCCAGTGTTCTTGCCTGGAGAATCCCAGGGATGGGGGAGCCTGGTGGGCTGCCGTCTATGGGGTCGCACAGAGTCGGACACGACTGAAGCAACTTAGCAGCAGCAGCTACAATTTGGGTACAGATTTCCCATGCTCTAAGCTCAGCTGTACATTTAAAAGGACGTTTGATTTAGAAACCAGTATTTCTGGGTATTTTTCAGAGACAACCACACTGCAGAAGCACCAGTCTGAGACTCCTTCACAAAACACATTTACCAGATGGCATCATTCTCTGCTTGTTGGCTGTTCAATAAAGACCAAGGATTTTTACTTGGTTTAAAAGTCCAGCTTTGTCTGACCCCTGCTAGCACAGTACTCACCACCATCTCACCTGGTCTCCCCATTCCAGGTAGAGACTAGAAGATATCACCCTCTTCTGTTATTAAATAGGCTATGCCCTTTTCTGACTCAGGGCCTTTGCATATGCTGCTCCTGCTGCTCACAACACTTTTCCACCCCACACGTTTCATCTTTTTACACCTTCAGGGTATTTTTTACACCTCAAACTCACTCATCACTTCCTCATGGAAGCCATCTGACCATCCTCTAAACAAAGTCTGACAGATTTCAGTTACACTGTCACAAAACTCCTGCATTTCTTTAGGGCACTAACCACAATGCCAGAAAAATTATAGTCAAAGTATAAATTACAATTATTAAAACTATCCACTTCTACAATAATATTTTCATGTCTGTCTCCTCCAGTGGATTGTCAGCTCTGAGAGGGCCCCACCTGGGTGGGGCATCCCCAGTGCCTGGCTCAGGACAGGCACAGAACAGGAGCCCATTAAATGTGTGGTGAACGAACAAAATACAAGTAAGTGCAGAACCAGGGTGAAAAAACTTGGGGCCCCAACTTCCTAGCTACAGGTCCACTTTCAATCGGCCAGGTGGGAAGGATCCCTTTCTTGGGACTCACATTGGCAGTAGAATTGCCAACCAACCAGCCCCCAGCTTAAATGGGGAGATAAGAGGAACTGATCATATCAGTGAATGTCTTGAGTTTTAATGAGTTTGCCATACAGTGCTCTTCCTCAGCACTTCTTCAGCCTGGGAGCTCAGATCTCAGCTCAGGTTGGGATGAGAGAGTGAGGGAGGGGAATACATGTGAATGGGACTGAGGGGCTGCGGCTGGGAGAAGAGGAAGCAGTGAGGAGGAGGAGACAGAAGGAGCTAACCCAGAAATCCAAGCAGATTAGCATCCATAGCGTCCAGGGAACATGGTGAACAAACAAACTACACGCGGTCCTTATCTGCAAAGTGGTGTCATATTGCACATAAAGTTCCAGGGTGAGTCTGTACTGGGCCCTCAGTGCCTGCTGGGGGCACTCTCAGCCTAGTGAGTCAGGCCGAGGCCTGGGGCTCATACCTGGAGCTTGGGCAGAAGGCATAATCTCGGCCTCGGGGGTGGGAAGGATACACCAATTTGGGCCTGGAGGAGATGCCACCTTGGGCCTGGACAGCTGGGAGGGGGACCTCCTTGGGTCAGGAGGGAGCCTCATCTTGGACCTGATGAAGAAAATCATAGGGGATCCCTGGAGCCCAGAGTAAGCAGGTAGTTTAAACAGAATGGGAGAAGCAAAAAGAAACAGAATCAAAACCAAGGGTAGAGCTGGACCCAGGAAACAAGATCAGGCCAAGAGGGTAGGGCTAAGCCCAAGGAGAAGGAGCCAAGAGGTGGCAGAGCAAGGACCAGAAGGCGGAGATGGAATCAAGGCCAAGCCTGGGGAGCAGAAAAAGGGCCCAGATTAGAGGGACAAAATTCTAGAAGTGGCAAGAAGGAGAGACAGAGCCAGGGAGTAAAGGGAGTAAAGGAAGCTATTAGGGCGTCGACATTCAACCGGACTGTGGCGCTCCGGTGGGGAGAGAGAAGCAGGTCCAGCCCCTGTGAACAGAAACCAAACTGCGGAAGGCAGAGAGGAAAGATGAGGCTCCATGAGCCCTTAAGAGGGAGACAGATCGAAGGGCAGCTAGGTAACCAGGAGCTGGAGTCAAGTTTCAGGCACAAGCTCTGAACCAGGACGCAAAGGCCAAGCCCAGGGGGAGGAACCAGATGCTACGGTCCAGCAGGGCTACACACACACACACAGCATTATCCAGGGGCGAGGTTATCCCTGAGGGTGACAGCAAGATGGGCGGGTGGCTAAACAGAGAGCCAGGTCAAGAGGCCGCAAGGCCTACCCCCAGGGCACAGTCAGTGGAGACAGTGGGTCACGGCTAGGCTCTCGGTCCCGGGTCTTGTTCAGGCTCGGTCCCCGGCACACCGCGGATGTCGGGCAGCAGGCGGCAGCTGGCCACGATGTCCAGACGCTCCGCCAGTGCGCAGAGGTCCCCCCTCGCCAGACGCACGCTGTGGGCTGCGGCTAATCCCGCTGCCTGGGCAGCCGCCAGCCTACCGGCCAGGGCGGCCACATCACGGCCAGCGCGGCGATACACGCCGCTCACAGCGGCCGCTACGTCGTGGTCCAGCCGCGCCTGGCTCTCAGCCAGCCGTAGCTGCAGCAGCGAGCGTGCAGGGGCGGGCGCCGGGGCCTCCTCCTCCGCCCAGGCCTCCCCGGCCGTCTCCCGCTGCACCACGAGCGGAGGCAGGTCCCGCGGCGCGGCCTTCGGCTCCGGCTCCGGGTCTGAGTCAGTCTCCGCGGCCTCCCCAGCCACTCGCAGTCCCGTGGGGCGGCCGCGCGTTGGGCCCGAGGGGCCCAGGTACAGCTCCTCCTCCTCCGACGAGGACGCAGAAAGATCCGAGTCCGACTCGGCCGCTTCCCCCTGCACCAAAGTCTCAGGCCTCCGCAGCGGCCTCCGCCGACGACTCTGAGACTCCATGGCGCGAGCTAGGGAGAAGACGCGGGAAAGGATGATATGAGAGGCGGGCGCCCTGCCGTGGTTAAAAGCCGCAGTTTCTGGATTCTCACCTCCTCCACTATGTTAACAATTTGGGGTCACTGCCTGCCTGGGCCTGTTTCTGCAAACTGAGCCCATCATCCCAAATGATGGTAGGAACTACTGGACTCTGCCTCTTCAGTGTACTGATGGGAAAACTGAGGACCACCAGCTCGATCAAGACTCTGAGACACGAGGTTCCGGAATCCTAAACTAAACTCTTCCCGATTTTGCTTCCTAGCAGAGGCCACACCCTCCACACTGTCCTCTTAACCTGTGACGGATTCGGAAGCACACGGGTTCCTGAGCCGCTCGGGAACCAGGGCCTCCATCACAGAAAGGGTAACAGTCCAGCTGGACTCGGGGGAGGATGCACAAGGGGCAAGGGGCGAGGGGCGAGCGTTATCACCGAAGACCGTACCGGGTCACCAGAGCTCCGAGCCTGTCGGATCCTCTACCTATCCGAAGTGCGGCGTCTTCACCGAGGAGCGCGGCAGCCCCAACCAATAGGGGAGAAAGTTGGGCGGGTGTTGGCGGCCTATCACCTGGGCCGCCCGGCTACCAACCAGGAAGTAAGCCCTCCGGACCAGATGTTGGGGCTACTGTAAAGAGCCACGTGAATAAGGGCACGACCAATAGGAAAGCGGTTGGGCTGGCGCTTCCGGGTTGTGCTGCGAGAAGAGTGGACAAATAGAGCGTCTAAAAGACGAGCTGTCACGTGTAACCAGCGACTCGACCAATGGCAACGCTCGCGGACCCGGAAACGGTGAAGAAACAGCGGGAAGGGCGGAGGTGCTTGTCACGTGCGGCCAATACAGACAAAGCAGGCCCTCCCCCTGGTCTCCCGGGTTCACGCGCGCACCACGAGAGCCCAGGAAAGGAAGGCGGGGCTAGCCTGAAACACCAATGGAAGCGGGAGTGGGCGGGCCTCACTTAAGAGGCAGGAGGCGGGGCTTGCGCAGCTGGGCCAATGAGAACACGAGACGCTGAGCAGTTGTTAGGCGACTGAGACCCGCGCATGGCGGACCCGACGCTGTTCGAGTTTCTGCACACCGAGATGGTAGCGGAGCTGTGGGCTCAAGATCCAGACCCCGGCCCCGGGGTGAGCGCCGGGTCCTGGTAGGGAGGAGCCACGGGCCGCGGCTGGAAAGCCTGTCGAGACCACCGGGAGGCGCGGAGGGCGCGGCAGCGGCCCCGGCCGAATACCTGCCTAGCCCCTGATCGCGGGGAGACCTCCACTGCGGGCTTCCGCCTCTGCAAAGCAGGGTTCGCACAGGGCTGGCCTCGGGGGTTACTCCTAGAACTGTGCGAGACAGCTCGGGGACAAGCTCCTAGCTCAAAACCCTGACACAAAGCAAGAGGGTAGTAATTACGATTGCTTGGTATATATTGAGGACTTACTGCCCGGGTTAAATCCCGCCTGCGCCTCTCACCCTGGGTGTGAAAGCCAGTGATTCGATCTGCGTACCTCAGTTTACTCCCTTGTAAAATGGGATCATAACAGCATCTAAGACTCGGTGAGACACTCATTCAACAAACTTACTGAGCACTTACTGTATCCCAGGCGGTTGTTTCCTTATCCTCACAAAGCTTAACCTTTTAGTAGGGAATTTACACAAACAATGTGCTTCCCAGGTGAAGAATCCGCCTGCCAGTGTAGGAGACGTGGGTTGGATCCCTGTATAGGGAAGATCCCCTGGAGGAGGAAATGGCAACCCACTCCAGTATTATTGCAGGGAAAATATGGACAGAGGAGCCTATCGGACTGGGGTCACAAAGAGTTGAACACAACTGAGCAGGGCACCCACGCAAACAATAAAAATAGCAATAAATGTGCCACCCGCTAGTGAGAAGTCCTATAAAGAAAACTTAAGTAGAATCAGGGAAAGAAAAGGGATGGAGTGGTGGATGGTGGAGGAAGGCCTTTCTGAGGAAAAGAAAGGAAGAAGCAAGCCCTGGGGATAAGTAGGGGGAAGAACATTCCAGGCAAGAGGAGGCCTTTAGAGCATGCTTGGAATTTTGAAAGTTGGTCCTTAGGAAAAATGCCCAGACTTTAAAGCACTTAATGCCATGTCTAATACATAATCAGCCCTCAAAACATGGAGCTCTGATTTAAAATCTGGTACTAAGAAGAAAGGGTGAGGGAGAAAGCAGATGCTTAATAAGTGGGTGCTATGCCCACTTCTTTCATTATTATTCTATCATCATCGTCAATATGCAAGACATTTTTATTGACGTATGTTTCCTTCCCAATCCAGGAGAGCTAACAAGGCTGTTGCTTGTTATCATCCCAACATAGATTCAACAAACTCTTAACTATTAAAACATGCAAGGTGCCAGGCCTTGCTGTAGGGGCTGGAGATTACTCAGCAAACCATGCAAAACCCTTGCCTTCTGGAGCTTATGTTGCAGTGGGGGAAACAGACAAATCAGATAAATGCATCTATATTGTACCTTGGGGAAATGCTACGAGAACGATAACACTTGGGAGAGGGAATGTGCACTGGCCTGTGTGTCAGGGGGCGGGTTGCAGTGTCCCAGCATCCCATCCATCCTGGCATTCAAACACGGAACTCAAGGGTCTCCAATAACCGCCTTTACTCCCTCACCTCCAGCCATGAGCCAGGTCCAGCCTGTTCCACTGTTTAAATACAGTTCCCATCTGTCCCCTCCCTGTTGCAGTGTGGCTTCCCTCCTCTCTACTGCATACCAGCCCCCTTTTACCTTATTATACCTGCCATGTCAATACCACGTTGACACCTATTAATCCTACAGTTCAAATGTCCCTTCCTCAGGGAAGCCCTCGGAGGAAGCGGGGGTATCTTTGTTCCGTTTGCACATTGCCCCTCCCCACGCCACTGTAAGAATCTGAATTATGATCCTTTAATTACTGCTGTCTCCTCTGCCAAGCTTCGTGCTTCGTGGTGTGGGCAGGGACCAGGTCTGTGTTGATCGCCATATAGTAGGTCCTCAGAGTGGATGTATATATTTTTCAATTTATTATCTGTTTGGTTTTGGCTGTGCTGTGTCTTTGTTGGTGCACTTGGGCTTTCTCCAGTTGCTTCTCACTGGTGTGGCTTCTCTTGTGGACCATGGGCTCTGGAGTGTGCCGGCTCCAGTGTCTGTGGCACATGGGCTCCTAGATGTGGTGCATGGGCTTTGCTGCCCCACGATGTGTGAAACCTTCCAGGACCAGGGATCGAACCTGTGTCCCCTACACTGACAGGCGGGTTCTTTACCACTGGTCCACCAGGGAAATCCCAGTGTGGATCTGTTGAAGAAGTGAGCGCAGCCCCTGTGCCGTGGAGGGTGAGGGTGGGGACTGGGTTCGCTTAGTATTGTGGCCAATAGTAACGCCCACCAGGTGCCCGCAGGGGCCTCACCTTCCTGATTTCATTTGATCCGCCTAACAGCCCACGGAGGTCAGCATGATCCTCCCCGCTTTGTAGGTGAGGAACAGAGGCTTTGATGGATGGAGTCGTTGCTGTCAAGTGGCAGAGTCAGGAATGTAACTGGGCCTCCCACTCCCAAAACCTGTGCTATAAACTCTCACCTGTCTCAGCATCTTCCCTGACACTCTTGGGAGGATTTTGATGTGGCCAAGCAAGTGTGGGGGACACGCAGTTACTCAGCTTTGCTCAGCACAGGGTTTTCAGAGCGCAAATGTGCCCACAACCTTTGGCAATGACTCTGTGCCCGGCTGCCTCCGCGGCCCCAATGCTGGGGTCCCCACACCAGGGATTCCGGCAGAGCTGGGCTGGGAGGCGGCCTGGACATTGGGCCTCAGAGCTCCTGGGTGGTTCCCGTATGCAGCCAGAGTGAGGACTGCCGTCTCCCCACATTCCTTCAGCTGGCAAACCCTGTTTCTCGCGGCACATCGTGGGCAGCTGCCTGCTTTTCCCCCAGTCTTTTCTCTCTTGCCCCTGGCCCCTTCCCTCTCTGCTCCTTCTTTTTGGTCCAGCAACTGTCCTGTCTGCTTCTTGGATACTTCTCATGGCTCCAGCACAGTGCTTTATCTGATTTAGTCCTCAGAACAGCCTTCCAGGGTTGACGTTATTATCCCATTTTGCAGGAGAGGGACTGAGGCGCCAGACAGGAAGGGCTTTTCTGGGATCACAGGCAAAATCAGGACTCGGGCATCCGGGTCAGAGCTTGTCTGTGGCAGCAGCCCCACCAGCCCCAGAGCCCCTTGAGGAAAGCGATGGTGGCTGGATCATCTCTGTCCCCAGCGCCAGGCGCCCAGGAGCCACAGTCATTGTTTAGGGCTTTTTGATCTCCACGTCCTGCCTGGTTATTTGTAGCTGTTGAATGGATTCTTCTGGAGGGTTACGGCTTGAGTGGAAGGCTGGCTGGAGGAACAGGAAGGTCAAAGGGCCTTTGTTATCTGAGCAGGAAAATTTCCGGGAGGAAGAGGCAGGGGAGGAGGAGGAAGAGGAGGCGGCTGTGGTTTGTCCATCTCAGGAGCTTTGACGATAAGGGGAACGAACCTGTGGGCAAAGGAGTGAAGTCTGCGTGGGAATGAGCTGTCCTCTGGAGGCCCGGTAACAGCCGTGCGGGCTGGGCCCTTGTCCACGAAAGCCCAGTGAGCGCTCAGCCAGCCCCTTCTCTCAGGAGGGCCTGGGCGGGGGATGGGGTGGAGCAGCCATCAGATACAGTCGTTGTCCTCAGGCCGGAGCCTGGGAAACCACCTGGTTCCTGGAAAAGTGGATGGCATCGGGGCGTGGTGCCTCTGAGGCCACAGAGCCAGCAGCGGGGCCTCTGTGAGCCAACTGGGGCTCTGTCCTGAGGGTGGTGTTGGCCGTAAAAGGTTTAAACTGAGGTCCCCAGGCTCAGATTTACTTGTTCGGAGGTCCTCCCAGGCCACGTGGATGAGATGGGATGGAGATTGGGCGGGGGAGGAGCCCAGAGCACAGGTGAGGAGCAGACAGACGGGGGACTGGGCGAGCTCGCCGAGTGTCAGCGGACAAGGTGGGATCTGCGGTTGTCCTGGAGACCACCTGGGTGATGATGGGGGAGACTGGCAACAGGTTGGGAGGTGTGCTCTCACCTGGCCACTCTCCATACTTCCTTTTTTTAAAGAAAAAAAAAAGTATTTCTTTGGCCACACCGAGTCTTAGTTGCAGCAGGTCGGATCTTCAGTCTTTTAGTTGCTGCACACGGGATCCTTAGTTGCGGCATGTGGCATCTAGTTCCCTGACCAGGGATTGAACCCGGGCCCCCCCGCACTGGAAGCTCGGAATCTTAGCCACCAGACCACCAGGGAAGTCCCCTCACCATACTTCTTTTGCATCTTCTGGGGCCACTGACGCTGGGGAAGCCAGAGGTCATCCCTTCTCCCTGTGCTTCAGGCAGGACCTGGACTGCCCCGCCCTGGGCCAGCACAGAGTGGCCCCACCAGTGGGGGCTGAACCTCACGAATAACTGAGGGGCCCGGCACGCAGCCCCCTGACTCCGCAGTCCAGGACGGCGCGGGGGAGGCAGGGTGGTTCACTCGTTCCGCCTTCCTCCTGCTTGGAGCTCTGTGGCCCTTTTCAGTCTGGACGCCTGAATCCGCCTTTGCCGAGCACAGCTGAGCGCGTTTTCCTCTTTCATTTTCCTCAACCATTTCTTCTCCCTTGTTGCTCCATCTGTGGCGCTCAGAGGAATCGTACACTTTCTGGGTCTCTTTCCACGTGTCAGCTTTCCTTTTTTTTTTTTTCCCCTTGACAGTCTGTGAAGTTTTAGCAACTTTCCAGAGTTCTCTCTTTCTCGGCTCCCTTGCAAAGAGATTTGTTTTGGCCACCACGTTCACGTCCACACATGTTCCCTTGTCGGCTCGTCCCTTCCTCGGAACGCCCGTGCTGCTCGTGGGTGCCCTTGGTGCCCACACTAAATAAGCCTTCTCTGAGGGGGGCCCCCTGCCCCGCTTCTCCCATCATCTCCATTCCTCTCAGTGGGCTCTTGTGTAAACCGGGCTGCGGCAGAGGCGGGAGCCCAGAAACGCACTGGCTCTGGCCCGGGCTCCAGAGTCAGGACGGGATGGGAGAGGCCCCTCGCCCTCCCTCTATAGCAGTGATGACCCCCTAGTGTCAGGGGGGCTTTTGCAGGGCCTGGGGCGTGCCAGCCCTGCCGCCCTCCCCTCCCCCAAAACCCACCCCCTCCCCACTGCCTCTCCTCCGCCCTGCTTGCTTTATGCCCCCTCTCCCTCCCACCCCCAGTCTCTGCAGTGCAGCAGATATTCACCTGGCCTCTTTCGAGGGCTGGGACTGTGAGGCCAACAGCAACAGCCGCTGTGTTGTGAGTTGCCGGTCACCCACCCCTGGGAGACTGAACTCCCCCCTTAACCCTGTCACCAATTTGTCATCCCCGCTAGGCACGGTGTGCGAGCTCCTGGAGGGGAGCTAGGAGTGACCGCGGGATAAATGGGGGAGTCCTGGGAACACAGGTGCGCTTGGTCAGAGCGGAGCCCCGTCCGGCCCCCTCCAGGAGTTCCCCTGAGCAGGGAGGTGATGCACGAGCGGCAGAGGCCTGTCAAGGGCCGGGCAGGGAACCAGGTGCTGAGATTCGTCCGCCCACAGAACAGAGCCCGTCCTTCATGGGCTTTTCCTTCCCTCTCGCCATCCCCAGCTCATCAGCAGGCTGACAGGTGCAGAGGCCGCAAATGACGACAGTACCGCTTCCCGCCTGACTCGGGGTGCTTGGCTTGCACTTACCCACTTCTTTAATCCTCATGAGGGCCCTGGGAAGGTCCTCATTTTACACGGGAGGAAACTGAGGCACAGGGCAGCTGGCCACTGCCCCACGCCCACAGCTGGTAAGGATCGGGACCCTGGACCCAGCCACCAGGGTGTTCCCCTCTCTGCCCCTCACACTCGAGCTCAGACCTCGAACACCTTAGTCATCAAGTCAGCCTGCCCCCCGAGGCCAGCCCTGCCGTGCCAGAGGATACCAGAGAGCACACACCGGTGTCACAGCAGGAAGCTGTGTCCTTCTCCAGGCCCGGTTCCTACAGGAGGAAGGCAGAATGGCAGACCAGGGTCTGGGTGTCGCGTGGCCCAGCAGAGGAGGGGGCCATCACGCGGGGCACCTCTGCTCCGGCTCCCCCCCAACTCCTGGCACCTCCCCTTGGGTAACCTCAGCCCTTGCCACTTCCCTGGGGCACAGACAGCTGCGAGTGTTGCCCTGATCGCCTGCCTGTCAACCACCTACATGCAGGAGCCGGGCCTGCTCAGGTCTGAAGGTGCCTCTGGGAGGTCTGACCTAACCCCTCTGTGCCCTGGTCTCTAGCTGTGAAACACAACCTACCTTATGGGACTGTTAAACAGGGGGGTCTGCACAAGGCAGCTGGCACAGCATCGGCCCAGGTCCCGATTCCTCATTCAGGATGTTTCTCACACGCCCCCAGTGTGTGCCCAGCCCCCCTAACGCCGTCTTGGCGTTTCTGATGCCCCGAGTCAGGGCCGCTCAGCTCTCTCTGGGTCACGCAGATCAGCAACATACACAGGTCGGCTCTCCTCCAGCCACACCGTCTGTGCTCCAGGACACGTGGACAGACGCCAAGTGCGGCCCCCTGCCGTTCGGTCCCCACGCCTCAGCACCCCCACCGCGGGACCCTGGTCTGGCCCCCCCGGAAGGCCACTTGGCCACCACTGCCTTCACCGAGCACGCCGAACCCCCGCCTCCCCTGAGCCCCCGTGGGTCCCTCCCAGGAGTCTTGGCTGGTATTTAAGGCCGAGACATAATCATAGCTGGCTTTTCACCTGCCTGCTGGCCCATCCGGAGGCCCACCTCTTGTGGCCCTTCACTGCAGCCCCCTTGCCACAGGAGCCCCAGGGCAAGTCACCTTGAGTTTCTGGGGTGATGGGAGTGCTACCCCACAGGGTGTGTAAGGACAGACGCTGAAAGTACGCATAGGAAGTGACGGGAGTTGCAAGGAAAGATGACGGGTGAGGCTGAGCCTGGGCAGGGCCCTCATTTTTCCTGGAGTGAGGGCGAGCGGGGCCTGAGGGCCGGTGCGGTCTGTGGAGCCAGCCTGCCGCTCCGGAAGCCCTCTCTCCTGGGTCTTGTCTCCCCGCACCAGCAGGGACGCACAAGCCCCCCTCGGCTGCCACACCGGCTGGCTCCCAGCTGGAGGTGGCCGAGGGCCCCTGAGCCTCCCTTCCCTGGCCTTCTAGGGACAGAAGACCAGCCTGTTGGTCCTGGAGGGCATGGGCTTCCGCGTGGGCCAGGCCCTGGGCGAGAGGTGAGAGGCGGGCAGGACCCATGGTGGGCTCCCTTCCTGGGCAAATGGGTGGGGAGGGTGCCTCGCTCCACGCAGCATCCTGCGCTGGTCTCCTACCTGCTCCTCACCCCGGGGCTCCCCCAGCCCGGCCCCCACGGTGTCTGCCGCTGCCCCCCCAGGCTGCCCCAGGAGACGCTAGCCTTCAGGGAAGAGCTGGACATCCTCAAGTTCCTGTGCAAAGACCTGTGGGTGGCCGTGTTCCACAAGCAGATGGACAGCCTCCGCACCAACCACCAGGTATGTGCCCCCCGGGCAGTCAGCGGGCAGAGGCCGGAGCCCTGGAAACCCAGGGAGGCGACCCCTGGCTCAGGGCAGTCACAGCAGGCCCAGCCCCCCTTGGGACCACCCACAAGCCCCCCCTACCCAGGACAGGCCCCTCGTGGCTGGCGGCCGTGCCTCGGCCTGACGCTGCTTGTCTGCACCCGAGCCTGATTCCCATTAGGCGCCCACACTGGGCCCGGCTGGTGGCCCAATGGCCTGGGCTGCACCTTCTCCCCACCGGACACCCTGGAAGGCATGCAGCAGGGACGCAGGGGGCGGAGGACACCAGGCCCTGGTCGGAGGGCCCCTGGGTCCTCATATAGCCCTGAAGGACGGCCCGAGACTGACCACAGCCGTTTTGAGGGAAGGGTCCTTCTAGACCTCAGGGTGGCGGTGCTGGGCCCTTGCCTTCCCTCCGCCCCCACCACAAAGGTACAGGCGCTACCCCGGCTCCCTGGGACCCTCCTCTGTCCCCAGGGGACCTACGTCCTGCAGGACAACAGCTTCCCCCTCCTCGTCCGGATGGCCTCGGGTCTGCAGTACTTGGAGGAAGCGCCCAAGGTATCGGGTGGGACTCTGGCCCGGGGCAGAGGCCTCTTCCCAAGCCCAGGACCTTGGGAGAGGGAGGCAGACCCCCCACCCCGTGAACCCTCAAGCCCAGCGTGGCCCTGGGGTGTTGGCCTCCCCCTGCTCTGCCTATGTTGACCCGTTTCCCCCGCCCCCAGTTCCTGGCCTTCACCTGCGGCCTCCTGCGTGGCACCCTCAGCACCCTGGGTGTCAAGAGCCTGGTCACCGCCTCTGTGGCAGCCCTGCCCTCCTGTGAGTTGGGGTGAGGGGGTGGTTCCCGTCCCTCTAGTGTGCCAGGGGCCCCCCGCCCTGCTCCCGGGGGCCTCGGAGGTGGCCGGGCCGCCCAGCCCCACTGCAGATGGGAATCTATGGCCCAGAGAGCTGAAGTCACAGGCCCAGGCCACACAGCAAGTGCGGCCCATCCACGGCCCTGCCCTCGATGTCCTCCTAGACTGCCTCCCCGGGTGTGCCAGCCTGGAGGGGAGAGCCAACGACAAGGACCTGGGCTAGTGGTTTCCAACACTACAATAGGAGTCACCTGGGTAGAGTCACCTGGGTAGGGGCTGGGGGGGGAGGTGCTGGGCTGAGGGGCTGCAAATGCAGCCAGTGTGAGGGGGTGTCCTCCTGACCCTGGGGCCCCACTGGCCCACAGTGCCCCCCATTGGACAAGCCGAGGCCCCACCCTTACCTGGGGGCTGCCTGCAACCAGCCCTCCACACACCCTTCCCTCGGGCGTCTTCCCCTCTGCTGGTCCCCAGGGCCACGCATCACAGGGGACCGGGGCCTGAGCTGGCAGGATCTGAGCCACAGGTGCCACTGAAACTGGGCCAGGCCCCTCCCCCACAACCTACGTGCCTGACCTGCTGCCTGACCTTCGTGCCCCCAGCCACCCACACAGCCCTGGGGCGCAGGCCGGGGGTGGGGCTGGGGCACCACTGTCTCAGGCCAGCGAGGAAACGAGGTCCAGCCAGGGCCACCCAGGCTGAGGGCGCAGGCCCCGGGTGAACGGCTTGGAGCGGCTGGGGCGCCACCTCTACCCTCTAGCCCCAGCCTCGAGCTCAGACCAGCCCTTCTCTTCCAGGTAAGTTCCAGGTGGTGATCCAGAAACCTTGAGGAGCCCCAGGTCCCACTCCCAGATGAGCTTCACGGCACCCTGGCCCAGAGACCCCTGCTGCTGCCTGTGCTGGGGGCTGGGGGGAGACCAGGGGTCCCCACGCTGCAGGGTGTCACAGCTGCCCAAGAGATGGGTGTCAGAGGGAGGTGGGGATGTCCCGGGGGCCAGGTGTCCCCGCGGCATTCGGGACCAGTGTGGAGGGGGGTCTGCGTTGCACACGTCCCTCCACAAGGCAGGCGCTCAATAAAGGTTCTGGAGGTGGAACCAGACTCAAGAGTGGAAGGTTGGAGGGGCACTCTAGAGTGCTTGGGGCAGGGGCAAAGCAACTGTGTGTGTCACGGGCCCAGTGCGTAAGTACCCCTTGTGGCTTCCTCCCCACCCCAAGTCCCCTCCGCCCCAGCCTCAGCCCTGGGGCTGGCCGCCTCCCGTACCGCACGCCTGGCCCCCAGCACAGGCGGCCTTGCCAGCATGGACAAGTCTGGGGTTGCTCTCTGCTCAGCAGGGGCCCAAAGAATGGATCTCTCCCTGGGAGTGGGGCCAGGGGCCCCTGGAGTTGCTGCCAGGTGTGGGCTGGCCTGGGGGGCCGCCACGAACAAGGATGGATGAGTGGGTGGGCCAGACACCCTCAGCTCCCCCAATACACACACACACACACTCTCGAATACACGCTTCACGTGCCTGGCGGATGCGAGTCATACCCAGAACAATGGCCCCGCTGACTAGTCTCTGGGCAGTTCAGCCTCCGTGCCCGCACCCCACCCCCTGCCACCACCTCTCCTGTTTACATTCATAGCATCTGGGGGCATCACCCGTCTGGACTCTGCTGGGCGCTGCCACTCGCTGCCTGAGGTGGGTAAGTACCCTGGCCTCAGAGCTGTAACCCGAGGCTGGATCAACCGGAACGGGAGGAGGAGGGGTCCCCTTGCCTAAGACCCCCCCCCCCAGGGGTGGGGTCCTCTGCCTCCATAGCATCTGGTGCAGACACTGCATGCAGTCCCTTCCCCAGCACACACAGCCCAGCCCCGCAGTCCCTTAGCACAGGCCTTTCCTGCCTGGCCCCCTCCCCACACTCCTACTCCAGCAGCCTGCAGCCTCCACTGCCCACCACTTGCCTGCAGTGGCTGCTCACTCGCGCTTCCCTGTGGGTCCCTGGCTGGGGGCTGGCACTGTCCGGGATGAGTCCCAGATGAATCTCGGTCACTCAGCTAAACTGCAGGCAGGCGGGGGAATGACCCGGGGCCAGCCCTGCCTTCAGGAAGCCCAGGGGCAGTCCAGAAGGAGCCCCCACAGACCCACCCACCCCTGACTCTGACACGCCAGCCTGGCCTCCTTGATCAGGATGGGAGGTAGAGTCCTGAGCTGGCGGAGGACAGGGAGGAAGAAGCTGCTGGCAGGCCTGGTGAAAAGGGAAGGAGGCACAGCTGGGCTGCAGGGGGGGTGGCGTCTGGTCACTGGGCGCCTTGCAGGGCTCGTTGGTTTCCTTCTCTCTCATCCTGGGCGCTGCTCAGGAGTTGCCTCCCCCACCTCCCTGGGGAAACCTTTGCTGGTGCCATCACCCCAGCAGCAGCCACAGGGAGACGGGACCCTGGAGAGCAGAGGGCCCCCCCCTCCAAGGTATCTAAGGTGCCTCCTCCCCACCCCCACCCCCCAAGAACGTCTGCAAGGCGCCTTCACTACCTGGCACAAAACACTGCCTGCAAAGCCCTGCTCGGCCTCCCTTGGTCCTGTTTCCTCACCTGTAGGGCAGGCCTCACCCCTGCCCTGTGGGGGCATGGTCAGGGGAAAGGGGGTTACCATAGAGACGCATGTGGGGAGTTCTCTGGTGGTCCAGTGGTTAGGACCCTGTGCTCTCATGGCTGGGGCTGGGGTTCAGTTCCTGACTGGGGACCTCGGAGCCCACAGACTGTTGGGCCCCAAAAGGGAGAAGCATGTCCGCCGAGCATGGCTCCTAACGAGCCAGGAACTCGTGTGTAGTCACTTTATGTGAAGCATCTGGAGCAGCCGGTAAGTGGGTCGGTTGGAGCCTGTTGCCGAGTGCCAGGCGCTGGACTTGGAGGACTCCCGACGGCCACGAGAGGCCAGCCTGGATGCCAGTCTACTCAGCAGTAAGGAAGCCAGGCTCAGACAAGGGAAGTCACCTGGCCCAGGAGGAACTGGCACCCGAAGCTGGGATCGCTCCTTCCCTGGGCCTGGGCTCCTGGCTTCCTTCCTGCCCGCCCGTGGCCGAGGTGCCCAGACCTGCAGACCCTGTGGCGGGGCCCTCCCTGGGCGGCACCGAGGCCTGCCGTCTCCGTGCCTTACCTGGGGCACCCCCAGTCCTGGAAAGTGGAGTGCACCAGATGGGGACTGGGAGGGCTTGCTGGGGACGGGGCGGGGACGAGGCGGGCAAACCGGTCGGGCGGCTGGGCTCCCGGTTCCCAAGGCCTCCACATAGTCGGGCCGCACTGACGCTGCCAGACGGAGGGGCTGGCGCGGAGCCGGGCGGGGAGCTGGGGCTCTGAGGCTGCCTTCAGGTACGGGAGACCCCAGGCCGGGGGGCTGTGGGGTGGGGTAGGTGGGGGTCACATGCCTGGTCCCCAACCCTCACCACCCCGTTTCCTCTGCCCCTCAGCGGCCCCCCGCAACCCGTCCCTGCCTCTAAACAGCATCCTTCCCATCCTTAAAAGGGGCGCCTCACATTTTAAACTCAGTGCTCCCCACCACCCCGTCTCATTCCTAGTTTGCTCTTGGCCTCTCCCAAATTGGACCACACCGATTTCATTTTCTCCCAGAGGGTGCCCCTCCCTCCATCCCCTCATTACGTCCCCAACGCCCCAGCCCTGAACCTTCAGTCGCTCGCTGGGTGGCTCGCTGCTCCCACCTCTCATCACTGATTGCGCTGGTTTCAAAGGGCGCCAGCCCCCACGTCCCACAGCACAAACCCCCAAAATCTAGCTCCCCCCTGGTTTTACTCAGCCACCCACCAGCTCCCAGCCCACCTCAGCTCAGCACCCGCCTTGTTCTGGCCTCTTGGAAATGTCCAGTAGCTCCCAAACACCCCAGACTACCCCCCTTAACACCATCCAACCTGGGCCTCGCCATCTGCCCCCCCACCCCATCCAGACCTCCCAGTGTTTCTTGGAGGAGCACCTCCACCCCACCCAGGTTAAGGCGCGATCCCAGCATCAGGGAGGGGGGCTCATCCACGGCAGGTCTCAGAGAGTCGCCCCGGGGGTCGGCTCTGGCTGCCGGCACCCGAGGGGCTGGGCACTGAGCCGGGCCTCTCCCGCCCCCTCCCTGAGCAGGCCCCCGGCCACCATGCACCAGCACTACACCGTCCATTTTGCCAAGGGCGCCCTGCCCCCTCGGATTGCCACCGAACGCTACTTCTTGGACCCGGAGTTGGGGCACCGAAAAGGTAGGGGTTCAGTTTTGGGGGGGTCCTGGTAGCAAGGAGGGGTGGCTGCGGGGGATGACCAAGCAGAAGAAGACCCTCAGGCCCCAAGAGAGAAGAGCCACCAGCACTCACCATAGAGGCGTCCGCACAGGGGCCAGTGGGGGACCCTGGGAGGCCTACCTGGCCTGCCCCTCCTCCCCCAGCATGGGTCACCAGGCCTGGGGGGACTGCCCCCTACTTGGGGGGAGCCATGTGGTGGGAGGGAGGGGTCAGAGGGCAAGTCCCCCCCCCGACAATGAGTGTATGAAGTGGGGTCCAGCCTCTCACGGTGACCACAGGTGCTCCTGCTTGGGGTGGGGAGGGGGCAGATATTGCCCACCTGGGCTGATTCAGCCTCCTTGGGGCCTCCGAGGGCAGCCCCCTTCCCGAGGGCCTTGTCTGAGCTCAGGTGTGAGGCCCAGCCCCCCTTTCCTAGTCCCCACCCTGTCCCCTCTCTGCAGTCACCTCCTGTCACGCTGGCCGCTGGACCAACCAGGCCAGCTCCCAATGGAGTATTCTCAGTGCCCACACTGGGGGACATCCCGGGGCCTGGGGAATTTGGGGGAGCAGGAACTCCAGGACAGCATCCCCACTCTAGACCCTGACCTGGCTGAAGCCCAGGCCTCTGCACCTCCTCCTCTTCCTCCCACCCCAGCTGAGGGATAGCACAGGGCGAGGCCACCCATCCGCCCTCACCCCCTGCTCATCTTCTCTCCCATTTCTCCTGAGCCCCGCTCCACCTGAAGGCCCGACCCGGTTCCTGCCAGTGCCCTCAGGGCTCTGGGACCCAGGCCCAGTCACCCCCACTTCCTTCCTTCCAGGATGCTGTCATCAGGGGTGCCACGACCCAGCGGCACCCAGCGCCCACAGGCCCTGTCGGCCGACACCCCAGGCATGCTGGCAGCTGGCCTCCCACGGCCACCAGGGGGGGCGCGGTGGCTCTCGCCGGGGCCCCCAGCCCCGCACCCAGCAGCAGCAGCAGCAGCAGAGGCGGCAGCCCCAGCCCCCGCCTCCCCAGCCCCCGCAGCAGCGTCTCTGCTCTGTTCACGGGGCCCAGAAGCGGCTACCTGCAAACACCGCTGCCCCCGCGCAGCCAGCCAGCGCCCCCCAGCCACCCCCCACCTCACTCACCGCGGCCAGCATCCCGGCCACCAGCGGCCCAGCCCTGCCCTCCGCAGCTGGCACCCTCCTGGAGCCCAGCAGGCCCACGGACGCCCGGCCCCTGCCCGCCCCTGCAGCCTGCGGCTGCTTCACCTCCTACAGCTCCGGTGCTCACCCAGCCTCCCCTTCCCAGGCTCCGTCCCTGCCACCTTGCTTCCTGCCTGGGCCTGGGGCCTGCCCTCCTCACCCCTCCGTCTGGGCTCTGTCTGGAGGGCGCTCATCCCTGACCCTGGGCCTCGGGGCAGCCACCATTGCTTCACTTGTCAGGAGCCAAGGGTCCCGGGCCAGGCCAGGGCCCTGGCCCCAGCTCTCTCCCTCTGCTGACACCCTTGCTCTGCTTCCTCTCCCCCAGCCCTCCTGACTTGGGGCAGTGGGTGATGAGCATCAGCTTGCTGGCCAGCTCGGGGGTGGGGGAGATGTGTCAAGTGTGCGGCTGCAGCCAGAGGTGTGGAGTGGCCTGGGAGATTCAGAGAGTAGTGCACCCAAGGGAGGGGACTGGCCCTCTGTCGGTGTCGTGACTGACATTGACACGTGACACCCAGCCGCTCACTCACTCATTCATTCTGCGACTAGGTACGGACACCTGCAGGAGTGCCAGGCTCTGTTCTGGGAGTGCCCCAGGGAGCAGGGTGGGCAGATTGCTGCCCTTATGGCGCTCACATTCTGTAGGCAGTTGGGGGAGGCGGGTTTACAGGAAACAATAGGAAAGTTCAAAACAGTGTCACCAGGTGATAACCATGCTGGGGGAAGGATAAAGCTGGGAGAGGAGATGGGGTCTGCAAAGTAAGCACGGTCATCAGGCAAGACCCCATTAAGTTGACATTTGAGCAAAATGGGGCAATTCTCTTGAGTCAATGGTAAATGCACTGACTCTGAGGTGGCCGGTTCAAGGGACAAGGAGGTACATGTGGCTGGATCGGGGGAGGTGAGGAGGAAGGTCAGATAGGTCCGAGAGGGCGGAAGGTGGCCAGATTCTGCAGACCTCGTGGCCACAGTGAGGGGTCGGCCTTCTCATGGAGAGGCAGGAGCCATGAGGGCCCAGAGCTGACTCTGGGACATGACATGAGAGTTGACTCCTGGAGTCCAGGAGAGGGGCTGGTGACCTGACCAGGGAGGTGGCAGCAGAGGTGGGAACTCACACTGGTTTCGAGGGCTGTTTTAAAAATAGTGCATGGCTGAGCTCATCTCCAGGTCGGGCACAACCTCATCAATAGAGAAAAAAATAGAGCGCAGCCTCGTGGCCATGATGCCCATTTCACACACTGGCAAGTAGAGGCTCGGTGAGGTGAGGTCAGCCAGCGACTAGACAGAGCAGGCTCGGGTCCTCACTGGCTGCCGCCTTAGCTGACTCTGGCCCTAGTCTGCCCCCTGCCCTCCCAGCTGCGCCCCAGGCCCAGCGCTGGCTCTGGGCGAGGGATGGATAATGCAGCCCAGAGGCCTCTATGAAAGCGGGCGTGTCATCCCCATGGAGCACCGTGAGACTGGCCAGTGCCCCCCACACTGCAACCCAGCCGTACCCTTCTGGCACCCCAACTCTGGGCCCAAGAACTGGCGTTCAGTGGGGGCCCAAAGGGGGCGAGCAGGCCCGCTCTGGAGAGTGGACTGTAGCAATTGCACATTGAGTCCCTGTGCCAGGACTCAGACAGGACAGCTGCGCCCTGAAGGGCCACCCCAGACCACGACACTGACAGAGGGCCTGGCCTCCACCAGACCCTTTGGCGCTCTTCGACCCAGACGGGCCCATCTGGTCCTGGAGGAGGGGGCTGCCTGCGGCCACAGAAACCTCTGTTGGGGCTTTGGCCTGAGTCGCAGCTGGGAGACGGGGAGGGGTTGCCAGTGGTGCAGGGAGAGGGCAAGCACTGCGGAGGGCAGATGGGAGGAGGGTGGTGCCTGGCCAGCCTCGCTAACTTGGGTTTCCCCTCCCCACCCCCGGCACCCCCAGACATCTTGACAGAGGATGACGTCTACTGCAGCTGCCTGGCCAAGACTCTCTGCCACGTGCCCGTCCCTGTGACCGTGGGTTTCTATGCCCCCTTTGGCTGCCGTCTGCACATGATGCTGGACAAGATCACGGGTGAGGACTTGCGGGGATTCAGGGGAGAGGGATTAAGGGAAATGGAGCCTTGGGTCCCTGTCCCGCCCCGGGCTTCCCCAAGACCTGCTTGCCCCTGAGGTCAGTCGACTTCAGGCCAGGGGCCCATAAGTCAGCATTAACCAGGTCCCTCCCCGTGCCTTTGCCCCCCTTCCCTCACCAAATCCACTGCAAGGAACCTTTCTAAAATACACATCGATGAGCGACATCCCTGGTGGTCCAGTGGTTAAGACTGCATGTGGCCACTACAGGGGGTGCATGTTTGATCCCTGGTCAGGCCACTCCAGTACTCTTGCCTAGAAAATCCCATGGATGGAGCAGCCTGGTGGGCTGCAGTCCGTGGGGTTGCTAAGGGTCGGACATGACTGAGCGACTTCACTTTCACTTTTCACTTTCACACATTGGAGAAGGAAATGGCAACCAGTGTTCTTGCCCGGAGAATCCCAGGGACAGGGGAGCCTGGTGGGCTTCCGTCTATGGGGTCACACAGAGTCGGACACGACTGAAGTGACTTAGCAGCAGCAGCAGCAGGGAACTAAGACCTCATAGGCCATGCGCTGCAGTCAGAAAGTTAAGCAAATAACAACAAAAAACTAAAATACACATCTAGCCCTTCCCTTCCCCTGCTCAGAAGTCTCCCATGGCTCCCCAGCACCCTTGGGAGAAAGCCCAGGTTCCTCGCCGAGGCTGCAGGCTCTTGCTGAGTCCCTCCTGGGCTCTGTGCTCCTCAGGCCCATCTCTTCTCCTCAGCCCAGGCCCAGGGCTGGGCACCCACAAGACCCCTGACAGCTAATGTTAACTGAAAACACGAGCAGGTTCAAACCCTGCTGCAGCTCAGCCCCCAGCCCCAATCACTGCCAGAGAAACCGGAGGTGACGCACCCCTGTGTGCCCGGCCCTGGCAAGCACCTACTAAACAAACCCACATCATGTTGTTGTCGCAGAGCAAAGAATAGGGTCCTGGGAGGAGAAAAGATCTGGCCAAAAGGCTAAAGCAAACAGAGCTTCTGGTTCACTCACTCACCCTCCCAGCAGGAAGGTCCTGCCCCCAGCCTCTCACGATCCAGTCCTCCAGACCTTCTCCCAGCACCCAAGGGGTGCCAAAACAACCAGGGCCCTGCCCTTCCTGGGCTCACAGACCAGCGTGAGAGACAGACCTGTCCCCAGACGGGGAGGACCCAGCATGGGCAGGGCTGCAGTGGAGGAGCTCAGGGTCACCTGACCCAGCTTGGGTCTCAAGGAAAGCTTCCTGGAAGAGGTGACAGCTGAGCTGAGAGCTGGAGGAGGGGCAGGAAGCCAGGAAAATGGGATCCTTGCGGCCCTGCGTTTCTCTTCCTCAGCACCTGGCTGCCTGAGCCCATCCTCTCTCCCCTGGGGGCTCTATTTCGGACCACTCCCCCGGGGGCTCTACTTCGGACACCACCCCCCACCTCCCCACCCTCTCCTGTTCAAGCCTGGCTCCTTCCATCCTTGTGCACCTGCCCAGTGCTTGGGGATGGCCCCGGGCTCCCTAACATCCAGGCCCCCGTGCTGCGCTGAGCCGGTCTGGTCGGCTCACACCGTTCCCCCCGGCGCTCTCGGTCCCCGCAGCGCTGATGCAGCAAGAGGCAGCCCAGCGCGAGGCGGAGGAGCTGGAGCGCGTGCAGTGGCGGCCGCGGCCCGTGCGGGGCTGGGCCTTCCCGAAGCTGCTGTGGTACCTGGTGTTCCTGCAGCCCATCATCACCGAGGTGCACCTGCGGCGCAAGAACGTCAAGTTCCTCTTCATCCGCTTCAGCGCCTGGCAGTACGCGGGCACCGACAAGCTGTGGGCCGGCCTGGTGACCACGCTGTGCGAGGGCATCCGCCACCAATATGGCGCGCTGCCCTTCAGCGTGTACTCGGTGCTGGGCACGAAGGCGGCCACGACGCCGGGCTTCCACCAGCGCGAGTGGCAGTGCCGGCACCGCGTGTGCCTGGCGCTGCTGGCGCTGCTGGCCGTGCTCGGCCTGGGCGTGGGGCTGCTCTACCTGTCGGTGGGCGCCCGCTCGCTGAGCCACCGCGCCACCAACAGCAGCCTGCTCCGGGTGTTCGGCGGCGCGGCCACCACGCTGTCGGGCTCCGGGCTGCTCATGGCCGTGTACTCGGTGGGCAAGCACCTGTTTGTGAGCCAGCGCAAGAAGATCGAGCGGCTGGTGTCGCGCGAGAAGTTCGGCAGCCAGCTGGGCTTCATGTGCGAGGTGAAGAAGGAGGTCGAGCTGCTCACCGACTTCCTGTGCTTCCTGGAGATCTACCAGCGGCGCCGCCTGCGCGTCGTGCTCGAGGTCACCGGGCTGGACACGTGCTACCCGGAGCGCGTGGTGGGCGTGCTCAACGCCATCAACACGCTGCTGTCTGACAGCCACGCGCCCTTCATCTTCATCCTGGTGGTGGACCCCAGCATCCTGGCCGCGTGCCTCGAGAGCGCCGGCTCCATGAAGGGCACGGCCGACAACGGCTACCTCTTCCTCAACCGCACCGTCACGCTGCCCTTCTCGGTGCCCATCATGGGCCGCCGCACCAAGCTGCAGTTCCTCCAGGACGCCGTGCAGAGCCGCGACGACCTGCTCTATCGCGAGATGACGCGCAAGCTGCGGCCGCCGCCCGGGGCCGGGGCCAGGGCCGGGGGCGGCGAGGGCGCGCAGCTCCTGGCGGTGCAGACGCAGGCGGGGGGCGAGCGCGCGCAGAGCCGCATCGACGCCGAGGCGGCGCGCCGCATCCGCGAAGCGCTCTTCTGCCTGCATGACGAGCGCGACTGCCTCTACGAGTACGTGCCCGACAACGTGGTGTCCATGCGGCGCATTGTCAACACCGTGCCCATCACCGTGCGCCTGCTGCAGCAGCAGCAGGGGGACTTCGGAGGCCCCTCGCCGCGCCAGGCCGTGGCTTGGGTCGTGCTCGCCAACCAGTGGCCGTGCCGCCTCAGCTGGGCCCTGCAGTGCCTGGAGGACCGGCAGCAGGCCGGGGGCGCGCCCGAGGCCCGTGCGCGCCTCTGGGACGTGTTCTGCGACCACAGCCGCGAGCTGCACGCCATGACCAAGCCGCTGCAGAACGTGCTCGACCTGGACGGCGACCCTGAGCTTTTCGAGCGCTTCCTGGGCGCCGACTTCCCCTTCACCGTGGCCGAGGCGCAGAGCCTCCTGCGCTGCACCGTCAACCTGGACCACTCCATCCGCCGCCGCATGGGCCTCATCCGGGCCGTCAGCGCGCTCAAGCCGCCCAGCCCGCCCAAGTCCCCTGCCCGCGACACCCCCCACGCTGCCAACGGAGCCAACCACGCCCCCGGGGCGGCCCGGGCAGGCCACCCTGCAGGGCACGCCCCTGTGCATGCCAGCGAAGCCCACCATCCCCGGGACTGGGCGCAGGGGGGCAAGCCCAGACCCATGGCTTGAGCGCCTTTGACTCAGGGGCAATCCAGCCCAGGTGGGCCTTGAATGTAACACTTCTGGGCACAACACTTGCATTTTCCCAGATGAAAGTGTAGGGGGCCTGACTGGGCTGAAGACCCAGGATCCAGTGTCCGGAATGGGGCCTGTGGTGCCCATATTTCCCAGATAAATCTGTGAGCCAGGGAGAGCCATAGGCCATGGCCACCAGGAATGGGACAGCGTGTCAGTGTCTGACAGCCGGGCAGAAGGACCCATGAGGAAATCGGGGTTCAAGTGCAATAAATGAAAATGTGAAAGCCCCCGATTGGTCTTCCTTGATGAAGGCAGGGAAGCTGAGAAGCAGAGATGGTCTTGACCTCTCCAGCTCACTGAGGACTGGGCACCAGGCCTGCCCTATCCTGCCAAGTCCACTGCATTCCCAGGGAGTTGGGCAGGCTCAGCTGGCAGCCTGCTCGCTGACATCCCGGAGGTGGGAGGGGCTGCGGGGGCGACGGGCGAGGCTGTGGAGGCAGGGGCAATGAGGGCCAGACGGATGTGCTCCCTGACTCAGTGGAGTGCACCCAGGCCTCAGGGGATCCAGGTCCCTGTCCCCACACCTGAGCTTGCCCCTCTGTGGGCAGGGCAGGAGCTGGCATTTCCGAGGGCGGTGTCCCCAGTGACCTCAGCAGGCTGCTCCACTCTTGGGGTGGCTCCTCCCCTGGCATAATGGGTTAATTAGGCTTTGCTGGCACCGCAGTCTGGAGGAGCTGGCGGCACTGCCTCCCCCAGATAACTAACTGTCCAGGGGGGATGCCTGCCTTACAGGTCACTCCAGGCCCACTGGATGAGCCTCTTGAGGAGGACAGGGAAGTTGAGGCACAGAGATGGAGCACATGGAGGCAAAGTGGGGGGCCTCCTAGGGCCAGCCTCCATCATGGCTCACCACCTTCCTTTCCACCTCAGGGACAGAGACCTAGGCTGGGGACGCCACTCCTCTGGGCAGCTTCCCAGTTCCCATTGGTCAAAGAGCCACAAGCTGAGGCCTATGGTGTGCCTGGCCCAGTTCAGTGGCTGGGGGGGTGGGGGTGGATGTGACTTCTGAGCCAGGGCCCTGATAGCCAAGAGGACAGTCCCAGAGGAAGCCAGGAGCTCTGTGAAGACACCTACCCCCAAGCCAGGCAGCCTAGTGGGGGTACTGCCCTCATGCTGTAGCTCCAAGGTTGGGTGCAGCACCCCAACATCCCTGGCCAATAACTTCTTCAAAGTGGACATGGGGCAGAGAGAATCAGCCTGTGACTTAAAAGGAGCTACCAGGACCGAAGCACTGGAAGTCCTGGCAAGGCTGAACTGGTGGCATAAACCCCAGGTGTGCTGTTTTCCAACAGCAGGGGGAGAGCCTGCTCAAGAGAAGCCACTGCAGAGACATGATCCTTGTGACACTTTAGATGGGTGTTTCCGTAGATGTGCTGCTGTAGGCAGCATGCTTCCCTTCCCTTCTGCTTCCTCAGCCCACTTGACTTGGACAGAGTCTAGGCTGGGAACAAACTGGCCCCAGCAGTGGGGTGCTGGGGAGGCAGAACTAACCTGGAGACTTGGTTGGAAGTCAGGAGTAGGACTGAGGACCGCCTCCCCCCAACTACCAGGCCCCTGGAGGAAGCTGTTCTCTGTAACAGGGTATGCAGCAGTGGTCAAACTGTTGCCCAATTTTATCTTAGATTCTGGCCATGTGCCTGGAAAAACTAGTCTCTTTCAGAGACTAAAAAAACATCAAAAAACCAAACCAAAAGAGGATATCAGAGGGGCTGGGTGTGGCCAAGATGGCTCCCTGTCCCCCAGCGTTCACAGGTCCTCTGTAGTGTGGGGCTTTTGCTGGGAACTGGTGCCTAAAGGGAGTGGAAGTGTGTGTCTTTTTCCCATCGTGGCAAAGATGTAAAGAGGCAGGCTTGCTTTTTCTCCCCTCTCCTCCCCCACCTGCCTGCTCCTGAGGACCTAGGGATGACGGGGCCACCAGAGGGCAGGGTCCTGGCTTCCAAGAATCACTTTGTGGAGAACAGTTGTCTGCCACCCAGAATGCCCACGTGCATGAAAATAAACATCTCCCACGTGAGGGCATTGAGATCTTTTAAGATTTGGTACAACCTCAAGCTGTTGTATTGGAGGAAATGGAAACACAGTCCAGTATTCTTGCCTGGAGAATCCCAGGGATGGGGGAGCCTGGTGGGCTGCCGTCTATGGGGTCGCACAGAGTCAGACACAACTGAAGCGACTTAGCAGCAGCAGCAGCAAGCTGTCGTGAAGGACTCATGTGTTCACAACAAACTTGGATGATGCTTGGATGGCTGAAGGCAAAGGAAAGAAATACTTGGCCAGGGACTTCCCTGGTGGTCCAGTGGTTAAGGCTTTGAGGCTCACTGCTGAGGGCCAAGGTTTGATCTCTGGTCAAGGAACTAAGATCCCTTAAGCTGAGACGCACGGCCTTCTTAAAACAAAACAAAACAAAACCCTTGGCCAAAGGGATCTACCTCCAAGATCCAAGACTCCTAAAAGTCAGAAAATCAGGAGCACTGCAAAACTGGTCTACTAGTCTCCTGGGGCTGCTATAACTAAATCCTACAAACTGAGTAGCTTAAAACAGCAGAGATTTATTTCCTTACAGTCCCAGAAGTCAGAAGTTCAAAATCAAGGAGTTGTCAGGGCCATGCCCCCTCAGAAACCTGGAAAGGGAGCCCTTCCTCGCCTCTTCAAGCTTCTGGCGTCCTTGGCTTGTGGTTGTGTCACAAGCCGTCCATCCTCACAAGGCCTTTGGTGTCCTTACATCTTCCCTGTGAGCACGTCTGTCTGTCTCCAAATTCCCCCTTTTCATATTGGATCAGGGCCCATCCTACAACCTCATTTTAACTTGAATACCTTGATAAAGACCCTAAAGTCCCATCCGAGGTCTGGGGGAGGGTAATTCAACCCTGAATGAACAGTTGGAAAGGCTTAATATCTTACCACAAGCCTGAAGTGAAGGGCAGGGACAAGGCTGGGAAGAGGACTCCAGACATTCCCAGGCACCCCACGAGGCAGAGGCTTCCCCACACGCCCCCTGCAGCCCAGTCTGTTAATCACCTGGCCTGGAGGTGGAGGCAGACAGCGAAGGGGATGGTGGAGGACTCAACTCTGCTGTGAGGACCAAAAGCCCCCACTGAGGCTGACTCCTGGGCAATGGCTAAATTTCACCAAAAACCTATTCAGATTTTTAGGGCGCTGTACTGACAATACCCCAACTTAGCAAAGGACTGTGGTTTCTCAGCACTTTGAAAGAAACTTCACACTCCTGCATCTCCCCAGGAAGTGGGGGCTGGAGGCAGGGCAGCCTGGAGGGGCTCGTCCCCCACCTGGTCACAGCTGTACCAGTCAGAGGATGACGCTGCCCACAGCCTGAAACCTGGACACAGTGTGGGTGTCTCCCTGGCTGCCTGCGGGGCAGGTGCCACGGGCTAGTGGCCAGTGTACATGGTTTCCCCCCACCCTTTGCCCAAATGAGAGGGAGTCCCAGCTGTGGCTGCCCTAAGGACAGTTAGGACACTGTAGTTGTTGGTGACTCAAGGTGTTCATCCCAGTCGCCCAGGCAACTGGGGCAGAAGACCCCCCAGCTTGCACATGAACAGAAGGGGCTTCTGGTCATCAACGCTGTGATTCTCATCATCTCACCGCATCTCTTCCTGACCTGAGCAGGCCTCCCACACAGGAAAGGAGTAGGTGCAAAGGCCTTCCCCTTAAGTGGTTCTCACCTTTTCTGAAAGATGAGACTCAGATTTCCCAGAAATAAGTGCCCGACGGCCCTCCAGCCACACCTCGGTGCCTGTGGGCAGTGACCAGGCGACCAGCCAGGCTCCGGGGGTGGGTCATTCTGCCAGGACGTCTAGGGCTGATGGGGCTGGGCTATCTACTCTCCTTGGCCCACTTCCTTGGTAGCTCAGGTGGTAAAGAACCTGCCTGCCAAGAGACCCAGATTCAATCCTTGGGTTGGGAAGAGTCCCTGGAGAAGGGAACAGCAACCCATTCAGGTATTCTTGCCTGTCAAGTCCCATGGACAGAGAAGCCTGGGCAGCTACAGTTTGTGGGGGTCAGACAGTCTGATTGGGCAGAGCAATGACCTCTGAACCTGAGCTGGACCTGAAGCTGGGAGGTATTCAGAAGGTATTTCCTCACAAGAGACGGGAGTGGAAGCAGGGATGAACTGGCTGTGTCAGACACAGAAGAGCCTGGGCTCCTGTGAGGAAGGGGCGCCAGGGCGGCAGCTGTGGTGGGAATACCCAGCTCCTGCCTGTCCCGCCTCGGGGCTCTTCTCCAGGATGGCCTCCACGCATCGCTGAGGATGCTCTGCAGCCGGGACCTGTAGTGCCCCTGCCCTCCCCCTCCCTCTGCTCAGAGCCCCCAAAGTGGAGACCCAGGATCAGCATAAGCAGAGAGCAGGCAAACGGGGAACCCAGCTCTGGTTTATTAGAAAAGGTGTGAACAGAGTTGCACCGACAGGAGCAGTCCCTCCCCCGCCCTCTGCCCACCCCCCCACCCCCCGCCAACCCCGGGTTGTAGTGCCTCTCAGGGCGCAGCCTTACGTGGCCCGGACAGCAGGGTCTCCAAGCCCTGGCTGCTCCCCACCCCAGCTCCCTGAAAGATTTATTGCACTTAAGATAAAGAAAGCTCTGATGCTTGGCTCCCGTCTCCCCCCACCCACCCCAGCCCAGGCCCTCACCCTGCCTGGGGCCGCTCCACCAAGTCCAACCACCACCACCACCACCACCACCACCGCTCACCGCCCCTCCCAAGCTGTGCCTCTGGCCTGGTCCCGCACCCGGGGCCCCGGGGGCCCATCCCGCCACCACCTAGGACTCCTGCCCTCGATGGGGCAAGCCTGGCCAAATGGGTCCCTGGGAAGAGGCGCCGGGGCCTTGTGACCCTGATGACTTTGGAGACTGCCTCCACTTCCTCCTCCCTTCCACCCTCAGCCCAGAGTCTTCGAGTGTCGACACATGAATAGAAGTGCTCCAGTCAGGGCGGGGAGGCCACTCCCTGTAGCTCCTGCACCCCATGTAGTGTTGCTGTGTTGGGGGGTGGGCAGGGGTCCCAGGAAGGCCCCCACCCTCTGGTGTCCCGGGCCTCAGGAAGGCTGGGGGTGAGGGGGAGCAGATTCTCATGGCTCTGGCCTCAGCTCTTCGAAGACCGATGGGTAAAAGGGAGCTTAGGGAGGAGAGAAGGGGGAGGGGGCCTGTCAGAGCCGGGGCTCTGCCACTGGCCCCCCGGCCCCCCGGCCCGCACCGCACCTAAAGTGTCACAGTGTCTCCTGCCCAGATTCCTGACTGGCTTCCAGAAGCAGCTCTTCGAGCTCCTTCTCGTTCTTGGAGCAGCTCAGCTCTGTGGGGGGTCAGGGGAGAAGGGTGGGTGGCCTCCAGTCAGGTGGGAGGGCTGGCGGCAGGAGCCCTGCCTGAGCCAGACTCGTAGAGAAGCACAGGTCTGGGGACCACTCAGACCCTCAGACTTCAGTCAGCAAATCTGACATGCGCCACCCTCAGGGGCTCCCAGGGACCCAAGGGAGTAAGGTGGGGACCAAGAACCTAGTCCCACTTGTCCCTGTCAAGGTCCACTTTCATCAAGGGGAAACTGAGGCACCCCACGGGTGGATGCTCACCCAGGGTCACATGCAGAACCCAGGGGGCCCCGCCACCCAGCCCCAGGGTGCCTCTTACCGTGTTCCAGGCCACAGCTTCCCACCTTGGCCTCAGGCCCCGGGGGTGGCTCTGGGGACAGTGCGAGGGCGAACTCAGGCTTCAGGCCATTGGGCAATGGTGGCCCCACCTGGGGCGGCTCCAGCGGTGACTGGGGCTCAGGTGGCCCAGGGTCCGGAGTGCTGGTGGCCTTAGTGGGCGTCGGGAAAGGTGAGGTGGGGGGTGAGGCTGAGGCGGGTGGGGACGGAGGACCAGGAGGGGTAGGGGCAGCAGGAGGGGTGGGGGGTACAGGAGGCTCTGCCCTCTCGGGTGGACTCTCCACCCGGGTCACCACAAACACTTTGTGGCCCCAGCCCGGGCTGGACACAGAGATGCGCTGCTCGGCGGGGGAGGAGGGGCAGCCTGGGGGACTCCTGTCCCCAGGGCCCAGGGAGTCCGTGGGGGGCACCAGGGCGGGGCAGGGGGCCTCAGCCCTCTCCCCATCCGCCTCGTCCCCATCCTCCCCCTCAGAGTCTGAGTCTGAGTCTGAGTCCGGCCCGGGACTGGGGCCCGGCGCCCCGTTCTCCTGCGCCTCGGTGGTGGGCTCCTCCTGGGGCTTGTCGTCGGGCTGGGGCTCGGTGACGGTGATCTCGGGCATGGAGGCCGACAGCTGCAACCGCTGCTCCTTCTCCTCCCGTTCCCGCGCCAGCACGAAGTTGCGCTTGCAGCCGTTCTGGATCTCGGCGAGCAGCGCCTTCTGTGTCTCGATGAAGCTCTTCACCTGCAGGCCGAGGAGCGGGCCAGGCTCGGGCTCTGGGTGGCCTGCCCGCAGCGGGTCCCCGGCCTGCCCCCCACCTGCCGGCAGGAAGAGCCCGCTCACCGCCTCCTTCTTGGGCTCACGGTCAAGGTCCAGGCGCAGCAGGGAGTGGTTCACCTTGAGGGCCAACGACAGCGCCATGAGCCCGCCCGTCTTGATCTCATTCTCCCGAAGGTCCAGTCTCAGGAGGCGGGGGCTCTCGGCGATGAACTCTGCCACTGCCACCGCGCCTGGGAGGGGGACCGCAGGGGCTGGCCACGGGCCCACACCCGGCTGGCCGCCCCCTGGCCCGGCCCCACCATCCCCCACACCCTACCCTCGCATGTGAGCTTGGTGGAGGCCAGGCCAAGGCGCAGCACGCTGCGGTTGCCGATGAGACCGTTCTTGAGGTTCCGCACGCCCTCGTTCCCGATGGGGTTGTGGCCCAGGTTCAGCGTCTCCAGGCTATGGGTGTGCGGCTGGAGGGGTTGGCGCATGAGAGCCAGGAAAGGCCCAGGAGGCCAGTCAGGAAAGAGGCAGGCTCTCCTTGGCAGTGCCCCCAGTCCGAGCACCGGCGCCTTCCTGCTTTGGGCCAAATCCCTCAGGTACGCAGAAATCTCCCGAGTGCCAGCTGCCCAGTCTGCTCCCCAGCCCTCTGAGCATCCAGCCACCCCACAGCCCCAGGCCCACCCTCTGACCTCGCCAGCCTCCCGAGGGCTCTGGGCACAGGTCTGGCTGTGGGTAATTCTTAACCTGGGTCTGAGCCCTTACACCCTGTGGGCTTGCTTTGAGTACCGCGTGATGAAAAGATTCAACACTTACTGAAGACTTCCAGGAATGCTAACTTTCTATGCAAAACGTTTTCCCCTGGCACAAGGCACTGCCTTGTATAGGCTGTGGTGCTGGGTGTGGAGAGGCAATGAAGGAAGGGCTACCCTCCTGGAGGAAGAGGGAGCAGGAGCCAGAGCAGAGACCAAGCAGGGCTGGCGGGAGAGGGCAGGTTCCCCAACTGGCAGGATGAGCCAGGACCGCGCAAGAGGAGGAAGAAGGGGGATGGGTGAGGTGCTGGAGGGGCCACGCTGCCCCCTCCCTCTCCAGCCGACTCACCAGCGTCATGCCCAGGAAAGCCATGCCCGTGTGCGTGAGCTGGTTGTTCCACAGCACCAGGGTCGCCAGCCCCTTCCTCTGCTCCTTGAGGCCCTCGCAGATGTAGGCCAGACCTGGGGAGGCCCATGGGCAAGTCTTGTCCGTGGTCGGGGAGTCCCCCTGGGAGACGCTGGCCCAGGAGCCACTTGCGAGTGCTCAGAAACCTCCACCCCAGCCTGCCCAGCCCCACAGGCTCTGACCCCACTACCTGGGGCCTGGCACACACAGCTTCCCAATCCCAGGGATCATTCGTCCTCTGGGTAAGTAGATGAAGGACTTCCCCACCTGCCTCAGATCTTCACTCAAATCTCACCCGCTCACAGGACGGTCCTGGCCAGCCTACCCTCAGCAGACAGCTCTGTCCCCCATCATGGCTTTGTTTCTCTTCAGGGCATGTCTCACCATCTAACAGACATTATTAATGTATCTCGGCTTTGTCTCTCCTGAGGCAGAGACCTCTGCCTCACTCACAGCTGTGAACCAGGAGCCAATAGGCCCTGAATATGGTAGGTACTCAGTAACCGTGGTGTCCAGGGCTAGATGCCCTGGAGGAAGGTGCTGGACTTGCTGTCCCATCCTGCACCTCGCTCCCCCGGAACCCTGTCCTCACAGAGGCCAAGGGACTCTGTTCGACAGTGAGCTAGGATGAAATCAAATTCCTCCCGCTGACAAGGCCTTGTGACTAGTCCCTCTTCACTGCTCACTCACCTTTGGGCTCACTGGGGCTCTTCCCCTCAGATATCTAAGCTTTTTCCCATGCTTTCCTGGTGGTTTAAGCAGTAAAACAATCTGCCTGCAACGCAGGAGATGGGGATTCGATCCCTGGGTCAGGAAGATCCTCTGGAAAGGGCATGGCAACTCATTCTAGTATTCTTGCCTGGAGAATCACATGGACAGAGGAGCCTGGCTAACTATAGTCCATGCGGTCATAGAGAGTAGGACATGACTGAAGTAACTGAGCATGCATGCCTAAGTTCCTTCCCACCTCAGGGTCTCTGCACTTAGTATTCTCTGCCTGGATTCTTCCCTAGGCTGTTTAAATGGCTGGCTCCAGTCCAGCCTCCTCATCACCACCCAGAGATCCCTGCCTGCATACCTTGAACAGCTTCTAGTTGATCCTTTATCCCAATATCAACTATCTGGTCAATACTGTACCTCACCCTGAAGGAACAGTTGAGCTGTTTCCTCCTCCCTCATCATGAGTCGGCCAGACCCCAGGGCTCCCACAGCCTGGCCCCATCTGCGCCATCACCATGAGGGTTTGGGCTGGGACTGTCCCGGCCACCCCTGTGTCAGGAGCACCACGAGTGACTGGCTGGCCACACGGTGGGTGCTAGGGGACTGGAGCAGGGGTCAGGTAGGGACCACATACCCACCTGAGTCCAGCACGTGGTTATTGCGGAGGTCCAGGATCTGCAGGGAGCAGTTGAACTTGAGCAGGTTGCCGAGCTGGGCCGAGTCCTGCAGTCCATTGAGCTTGTTGTCGGCGAGGTACAGCTCCCGCAGAGTCATGTTCATCTTCAGGGCCGTGGCTGGGGGAGAGGGGGTAGGGGGTTGTCACCGGCCAGGCCTGGGGGACCCGGCCAACAGCCTGAGCCCAGCAGCGCGCCTCCCCGGGGCCTCACCGAGCAGCATGAGGGGCCGCCCCGACAGGCTGGAGCTCTCCAGATGCAGCACTGCTAGGCTGCTGCGGATGCGCAGGGCGCGCGCCACGAAGGGCGCCGAGTGGTCCAGCAGGGGTGTGTTGCGGGCGTCCAGGTACTGCAGGCAGCTTGTCTGCGAGGCAGGTGCATGAGGGGCGGGGTCAGGCTGGCCCCGCCCTCCCCACTGTGGGGGCGTCCCCCCGTATCCCAACAGCCTCATGGGCAACAGGACCACCTGGCTGTATAGCGGGCTGGTGAGGGAAGGGCTGTGGAACCAGGCCCTACGAAAAGAGGCTGCGGGCCGGAGGTGCCCACCTTGCGCATCATGTGGGCGGCGGCCTGCCAGCCCCGGGTGCCGATGTGCTTGTTGAAGGAGATGTTGAGGTGGGTGGCCGACTCATAGTACTCGATCATGTCGAAGAGGGCCGAGGCACCCTGGGCGGAGACAGTGGGGCTCGGCCTCAGGTCGCGGCCGCCCGGGGAAGCCAGGAGGCAGGGGCTGAGGCACTAGACTACCGAAGACCATACGCCTCTGCTCAGGCCTGCTTCCCCATGTCTCCCCCTTGCTTAGGAAGCCCCCATCCTTGGGGTGAGTCTGTGGGACCATTTCTCTGGGTCCCACCCAGAGTCCAACCCCACACCCCACTCTGGCCGCTCTGGAGGTCTCCCTGATCTTGCTCCTCAAGAGACCCTGCCCAGCCTCTGTCCAAGCGGGTTCCTTTTTTGTGCTATGCCCTCCCCCCAGACCTCTAAGGGGCAGGGAGCTTAGGGCGTGGGGATGGGCGGCGGCGGGCTGCTCACATCTTCGTCGAGGTTCGTCTGTTCCAGATCCACGACCTTGAACTGCAGCCTCTTGAAAACCTCTTCCAGGGCCTCACAGGTCTTGTAGTCAAGCTTTTCACCTGGGACGAGATGGAGTGCCGTGTGCACATGCGCATCTGTGGGTGCATCTCTACGCATGCGCACTCAGGTGTGGGGGCGGGGCGCTGAGTGGAAACACGGGTTCCTGGCCAACCCAGGGAGGAAAGACCCCAGCGCCTCCCCACGATTCGCGGCACCTGTCCTGTCTCACCTCCAGGGACGCCCACACCTCTCTCTGGCCCAGCCCTGCCTGCCCTCGGCCACCTCCAGGGAGGCCCCAGCCTTGCCCAGCAACCAAGGGCCCCCGGCCCCTTCCAGACACACACCTTTCAGATCCAGACAGTCGATGCGGTGCCCGAGGTCCGTGAACTCCTGGGAAAGCAGAGCGGACAGTGGTCAAGGCAGGAAGCCCTTGACCAGGCTGTGAGGTTGTCTGTCCCTAACAGTGGGGCAGCCAGGGCTCTGAAACAAGCAATCCTGGAACATTATGGAGTGACCCGTCCAGAGGGAAGGCACTGAGGCAGTGCTTTACCAACACGACCAAGGTGGACGGGTGACAGGGAAGGCACCTGCGAGTGATGACTAGGGGCGAGCTGGCCAGAAGTACAGCAAGGCCGTGTGTGTGTGTGTGTGTGTGTGTTAGTCACTCAGTAGTGTCCAATTCTTTGTGACCTCATAGACTGTAGCCTGCCAGGCTCCTCTGTCCATGGGGATTCTCCAGGAAAGAATACTGGAGTGGGTTGACATTCCCTTCTCCAGAGGATCTTCCGGACCCAGGGATCGAACCTGGGTCTCCCACACTGCAGGTAGATTCCTTATGGGCTGAACCACCAGAGAAGCCCCACAGCAAGGCCTTAGTCATACAAAAAACAAAACCTGCCCACTTGTTTATATACTTCTGGACAGTGACTCCTCCATTTATAAAAGCACAGAAAGTCTAGAGGGTGAAAACCCCAAGCTGCCACCAGGGGGCACTCGTGGGAATGGGATTTGGGCAAGAATTGAGAAACAGCTTGCTTTTTATTATCTGCAGTATTTGAACTTTTTAAGAGAGAATATACATTATTTTTGTCATTCAGACTTTTAAATTTCATATACGTGGCTTTTCCCCTGGGGAAGAGAACTTATTTGGGGATCGGATGATTCTTGACGAGTAATTTCCTACTTTATATAATTCGGTACTGTTTAAATATTCATGAAGAGCCTGACTGGTTTTACCACTTAAAAGAGGATTTTCAAAGACATATTTACACTAGCCCTTGGCTGGCCGGCTAGGCTGGGGAGGGGGAGTTTTGTGTACCCTCTCTTGCTTGGGGCAGACATTACGGGCCCAGAGGGTACTGGGGGGGCACAGGGAGGGCAGTGTCACCCCAGGGACCACCCCCAACCCCAGTCACCTGGCATACCTGGAGCTGCCTGAGGAGCTTGGGGATCTGTCTGCAGTTCAGCTTCTGGCAAGCCTGCTTGTAGGCGCCAATAATCTCATCCACGGTCACGTTCTGGGCTGCAGGCAGAGAAGACCCAGGCAGGTGACTCTCCACACCCTGGGCCTCATTCACCCATTCCTACCCACTGGCCTCTGCCACCCCTCTCCCCTTTCAACCTCCTTCGAACAACCCACTGAGTTCAGTCCTGCTGTTGAGGCCCCTTGCTATGACTGCTACTCTGGGGACGTGTCTCCCGGCACCCCCAAACCAAGTTACCCCATCCTCCCACACTTGCCCAAAGCTCCCAAACACCTTCACATAAACATCATACAAATAATATCACGCCATTTTTCTACCTGTCAGCTACTTCCTCCACTAGACTGGGAGCCCCTGCAGGGCAGGACTGGGGCTCCCTTGATCATCCCCAGGGTCCCCAACACCACCCAGCACAGGGCCAGACCCAGAGCAGATGTCTGATTTGTGGTTTCCTTTGAATGAGAGAATGAGGTCACACTCTGACCTTATGAGGAAGTTGAGCTCAGAGAGGAGAAGCACTTTGCCCAAGGTCACACAGCTGGTGAGTGGTAGAGCCAGAACTCAGCCCTTAACTGTGATGCCACACGGCCTCTCAGATTCCTCACTCCTGAAACTCCCTCAGCACCAAACAGGGCTTCCTGTGCCCCAGGGACACAGCAGCAGTTGGAGTCCCTGATATGGTCCTGGCGCCCCAAGGCGGCGGACAGTGGCTCCCCAAATGAACGAGGGGTGCAGCCCAAAAACAACCTGCACAGGCTTGTCCTTGGGAATCTCGGGGCCTGTCACCACGCGGAAGGTAGGGCTAGCCTTTCTGTCTGCACAGATTTGCCTTTTCTGGACATTTCATACAGACGGTGGTAAACAGTACGTGGCCTCTGGCAGCCCGCTTCTTTCTGGAACAGTTTTGAGTTTCAGCCCCTTTGTAGGGCTGTGTAGTAACTGTCCAGGTATGCATTTTGTTTAGCCATTTGTCAGGTGAAAAGACCAGTTTTTGGCTGTCAGAGCCTGGATTTTGCCTGGGGGCAGCCAGGAGTGCAGGAAGGAAGGGCTGAGTCGGGGAGGCATGGGGTCAGGCCTGGGTGCAGGGAGCCAGCAGTGTGAAGCGGACACGGGGGCCGCAGGGTGGGCAGGGGATGGGCCTGCGGGAGCCCCCGTGGAGCTTTTGGGCAGGCATGTCTAGGAGACGCTCCCTCCAGCCACCACTCTGGCCAGGAGCCCAACACCCTGACCCTATTAAACAGCACCATGACTTCTTGGGGAGGAAACCAAGGTCCAGGGAAGGAAAGCTGCCTCCCTGGGGCCAGGCAGCTGGTCCAGACAGAGCGGAATACCTACTCCAAAACTCTCTCTGTTGTGTTAGGCAGGGATGCTGGAGGAAAGAAGCCCATAGAGGTCCCGGGCTGCCCAGAGCTCAGGCTCCATCCTAGACCCCTTGCTTCCTTCTTGGGTGGAAGTGGGCAGCATGGAGCTTGAGAGAAGCTAGCTGGAGGTGACCAGCAGTCTCCCCCATGTCAGTTGCCCCCGCTGACATGCCATCACGTGCCTGGTGGCTCCCAGCTCTGGGGGAGCAGGGACTGGCACTGGCCTGTCCTCAGGGAATCCGCCAAGCAGGGGGTCACTGACCCCCCAGGGGGTCCATGAACTTGAGAAAAACTGCCTCTTTAGTTTCACTAGCTGAACTGTGACATAATTTAGCATTTCCTTCTTAGTAATGTAAAGGCAAAGAAAGAGAGAAAAGAAACACTCTTTAGCAGACCCTAACACTCCGTCATCAACAGAAACGGCAGATATCTTCATGCCACATAAGTCACTGAAGATCCTGAATGCTCATCACGGCTTTGGGAGTCGTCCAAGCTGCTGCTATATCCTGTTATTTCATGTGTCAATGAGAATGAGTATAAATACTACGTAATGATTTTAAAGGTACTTAATAAGCTGTATTTTAACTGGTACCCTTTATAAATCTCGTTTTTCGCCTTTAAGAATCGCTGCTCCATGGGGCTTCCCACGTGGTATTAGCGGTAAAGAACCTGCCTACCAATGCAGGAGACATCCAGAGTTGGGAGTGCTATCCTTTGGTCAGGAAGATCCCCTGGAGGAGGGCATGGCAACCCACTCCAGGATTAAAAAAGAAAAACAAAAAATCGTCACTCCAAGAAAGTGTACACAGGCTTTACCAGATGGCCAAAAGGCAAAAACTGCTCCCTGAGACCCACTCCATTCAATAATGGCCCCCAGGCCAAGGTGGGGTTGGTTTGGTCACCTCAGATGGGGATGAAGGAGGGACTGGGTACACACGAGGTTGTTAACTAGCAGTTCTCAGTATTCTAGACAGTCTACAGGAAATATGACCCCTTAGCAACCTCTCAAACTGCAGTTGGTCCTTGAGGTGTCCAGCTCCAACATCGCTTCCTCCAGGAAGCCCTCCCTGACTGCCTAGAACTTCTGGCTCCTGATGTCCCCTGAAAGCCTATCCACTGGGTTGGTCTTTGCTCTGAGAGGCGTCCTGGTGAGTCTGATGGCCAGGGTCTCTGACCTTACCACCTCCACACCAGCCACAGGTACCATCCAGCCACTCCTCCAGCAAGGTGCCCGTGGGGTTTTCGATGCCAGTACAGCCTCACACAAGGTCACTGCCAGGGCTGGGGGAGGCAGCACCTGCCCACTCGTGTGCAGTAGGGGAAGCTGAGGGCAGGGGCAGGAAAGACAGACAGGCTCGGAGACCTGGGGCCCAAGGCCCAGAGCAGCTGCAGACAAGAATGACAACTGTGGGCTTCCCTGGTGGCTCAGTGGTGAAGAATCTACCTGCCAACGCAGGAGACGTGGGTGCGATCCCTGATCCGGGAAGATTCCACATGCCATGGGGCAGCTAAGTCTGTGCGCCACAACTACTGAGCTTGCGCGCCCTAGAGCCTGGGTGCCACAACTACTGGAGCCCGTGCACCCGACAGTCCCTGCTCCGTAACACGAGAAGACACGACGGCAATGAGAAGCCCACGCACCACAATCAGAGAGTACGCCCTGCTCGCCACAACTGGGGAAAAGCCTGCGCGCAGCAACGAAGACCCAGCTCAGCCCAAAACTGACAAATGAAATAAAATTACTTTCCAAAAAGAATGAAAACTGCATCTTGTCATCTTCCTCTGATGCCGAGACACGCATTCCAGCAGTGGGGTAGAACATTTAGAGGGACAGAAGTGGGGTTCAGCCTGAAGGCCCCCCAGGCCCGTCATGCTTTTCTCAACAGCACCGCCAGCCATGTGCCCAGCCTGGTCTGTCACCAGTGGGCACGTGTGAGTGTCAGGTGGATTGGGAAGGACCTTGAGGTCATCGGTATATATGCATATTTCATTCATATATAAGAAAAAGGAACTATTAAATCAAAACCAGCATTTTGCATAGATTATCAGTGGAAATAAATGAGAAGAAACATATTCAAATTTTTTAAATGAACCAATGTTAAAAAACAAAACACGGTAAGGAAACGGCAGTACAGGTGGTTTGGAGAAACTACACCAAGCATGTTTATGCAGCACTTCCGCTGTGCCAGGCGACACCCAAGTGCTTTACGGGTAGGGGGCCTGGCCCAGCAGCCAGCTCAGGACCAGCCCCCACACACTTGCTCATTTGTGATGCTGTGACGAAATCATCAAGGCCCCACCTCAGGTCATCCGCCCTCGACTTGTCCAGCCTTAACTGAACCACAAGGCCACTGTGAGTCAAAGAGCCTGGGCCTCCAGCTGCAGCCAAGCACCCACAGACGAGCAAGCGGACCCAGCGAGCTGGGGTGAGGAGGACAGCTCACACGGTGAGGTCACTGGCCACCAGGGCTGGGCCAGGCTGGAAGGTCCGAGTCAGAGCCCTGCCTCCAGGTTCTGAGGGCAAGGCTGCAAAGTGGTGAGGGCCCAGCTCCAGCCTGAAGTCGGGGGACCTGGGGCCTGGCTGCCCCCCACCCCTATGAGCTCAAGAAGACCCTGCCTGGACACGGCTCACTGGAGATGCGGGGTCTCGCAGCGTGGCTGAGCACAGGCTCTAGAGCCAGAGGGCCTGGGGCCAAGTCCTGGCTCCCAACTTAAACCCTGTGACTCCGGGCAAAACGACATAACGTCTGTACCTCAACCACCCGACCCTGAAAACGGGGCCGAGCGGGACTCCTCCCAGGGTGAGTGTGGTGACTGAGTCAGCACAGTGCATCCCTCAGACCAGGGCCGAGCTCACGCTCTGGAATGCTCCTCAAGGCCGGCTGGCCATCACTGTTTTGTCCCCACACAGGAAGGCAGGGACCCAGAAGAGAACAAAGCACCTGTCGAGTGACAGATTGGTTGGTGAGGCGTGTGCAAGAGGGACACGCCTGTGAGTGTGTTTCTAGCTCCCATAGCCACAGCTGTGAAGGTTTGATCTGGGCAGGGGCTGGTGTAAGCACCCGTCAGAGAGGAGGGGCGGTGCAGTGAGGGGCGCACCCCTGGGAGCCGGGGTGGAATGCAAAGCGGTCACAGCTTCGGGTAAGAGGACCCATGTTCCGATCCTTGTCCTGTGAGGCTGTTATGAACACAATGACCTCTTTTCCTCTCTGAAAGGGACATCTGGAGGGTCTCAGGAGAGAAGGACGTGAGGGTACCCGTCACGGAGCTGCCCAGGGCAAGGCCTGGCTCAGCGGGAGTCACAGCTGGAGAAAGGTGACGATGGTGGCTGCGGCCACCACTTCCAGGCATTGGGCACTTATTCCATCTAAGATGCCACACTGAGCACTTTCTATGCCATCTCGTTCTGCCAGCTGCGTGGTCTTATGAGACTGGCAGTTACATTTCTACTTTGTAATCAGGGGAAGCAAGCTCAGAGAGGGCAAGCCATCTGTTCAAGGTCACGGAGCCAGGAGTGGCCGGGCTGGAATGCATACTCCGACCTGTCCTGCTCTGTAACTGGAACATGACTCCATTCTCACACGACCTTGACGGGCCCGGGGGGAAGCAGGGGCCCCGGCAAAGGTGTGAGCTGTGGGGAGCGAGGCCTGTGTGCAGCCAGCGCCAGTCTCCCAGGAAGAGGCTGTGGGGCAAACAGGACTGCTCTCCCACCCCCTGCCGCACAAAGGGACATAGAAACCTGATGCCAGGCGTCAGGTGATGGCCGAGAGGGCTCTCTCCTCTGCATACAGGTGCAAAGGCACTCACTGGAGGCAAGGGCGGGGTGGGCACCAGGGGGCGGCGGCGACTCGGGCCACACCCCTGCCAGCCTGGAGCTGTGGTCACCCTGCTGTTGCTGCTAAGTTGCTTCAGTCATGTCCGACTCTGTGAGACCCCATAGACGGCAGCCCACCAGGCTCCCCCGTCCTTGGGATTCTCCAGGCAAGAACACTTTCGTGGGTTGCCATTTCCTTCTCCGGTGGTCACCCTTGTGGGCGTCAAAACCAGGAAGCAGCAGTGGGGGTTGGGGGGAGTGGGACAAGGGGATGGGGGCCAGTTCTCACTCCTGAGGCTTCAAAAGCAGGTTGCAGCCACAGACGAGAGATACAGAGAGCAGTGGGCAGTGGCCCTGGGGAGCGGGGAAGCCTGATAGGGTGGCAACACGCTGGGCAGGATCCAGGGCGCCAGGAGAGGCAGAGGGGGAGGGATGGGGACCCAGCGGGCCTCAGCAAGCACTCTGCTCTCTGCACCAGACAGGAGCCACCAGGCTGGTTCAGAGCAGTGTCAGGAGCTATCCGAGGTCTGGGGAGGACTGCGTCTGTAGAGACCAGGGCCGGGAAGGGGAGGAGCCCCCTGAGTGCCCTGACAGGGAGGCCGTCAGGACTGGCACCCAGAGCTGAAGGGGAAGGCTGAAGCTACTGGGCGGCCTGGAGCCAGGCCTGGGTTCTAACCGCACGTGGTCCTGACTCCCAGGGCCTGGCCAGCGCATCTGCGGAGCCCAACCTCAGAGGGCCCTGTCACGCCCTTCCTACCCCAGACAGAAGGGCACCATCACCATCATCCTGCCCCACTGAGAGGAAAGCAGAGCCTCACAGCAGCAAGGCCACTGCAGTGACCAGTCCTGCAGGACACCCAGGCTCTTGTGGACCACGCCTCGACGTCTGGGGAACACCATCCTCACCCCCCCCAGGCCGCTTGGGCTCACACCTTCAGGGGGCACCAGCCCAGCACTGCAAATGCACCAGGAAGCACATGGAGCCTCAGGCCAGCAGCCCCTGGGCAGGCAGTGTCAGGCGCACAGCCCACCCCCACAGTGAGGCTGCCTTGTCCACGTCCCATCCGGCTGCCCCAGGCAGTCAGCACCTGGGCCCCACCGTCCTCACGACACCATACCCGGGCCCCAAGTGGGACATCTGCGTTAACTCCATATCCCGCCATCCTCCCCAGAGGTGCCCTATCTGCAGCCCCCTTTCAGTGACCGACCAAAGACAGGGGGATGATCCCTGCAGGGCTCAGGAAACAAGAGCTCGCGTCCCCAGGGGTGGATGAGGCAGCCTCCTGCTTCTGGAGCAGCCACTCCAGAATCCATCAAGAGGAGAGAGCCTCCTGAGAATAAAGCTGACTTGGGAGAGGTGAGCCCAGAGGAGGAGAAAGACACAGGAACCAGCGAGGCTGGAAGTCAAGTTCCTCAGATCCAGAAGACAATCAAATCCCCCTTCAGCCTTCAGCCCCTTGGAGTGAGACTTCTAACCCAGAATTCCCACTTAGACAGCATCTTCCTACTCATCAGTCCACACCTCCCAGCGAGGCATGCCAAGCTGTGTGCTGACGCTGGGAGGACAGGGAGGGCTCGGACGGGGGTCCCTGCCCTCCAGGAGTTCTTATCTGGGGGGAAGAGTATGCAGTCCACCCAGGGAGGTCCTTGGGGGGCGCTGTGCATGCTCTGGACTGAGCTGGGACAAGGTGGAGGGGGAAGCTAGGTCTCAGGAGGCCCCTTGAAGACTTGCCCATGGACCACCCCCCCCCTACCAGCAGTGTGCTCCCGCCACACTCAAAACTCCTTTCCTTTTCCAGAAAGGCCCAAGGCTTCACCTCACCTCATTCTCTCCCTCCTCTTAGGCAGGACACTCTCATTTCAACCCTCAGCTCAGGGGCCCCCTTCTCTGGGGAGCCCTCCATGACCCCCTGCTGGTCAGGCTCCCTCCCCTGGGCTCCCGTCTCAGCCCTGCCCACACTGAACTGTCGCTGGACTGGGAGCCCGGGATGGGGGTCCACACACGTCCTCTACACTGTCCCTAACAGGGCCAGGCACAGAGAAGGCACTGAGGTAGGGTGAGGGAGGGAGAGGCAGACGGCGCAGCGCACGTCTGGCCACTGTCCTAGGCCTTGAAGGCAGACAGGGCCTTCTGACATCGTGGGGCGGGGAGTCGGCTCCATGTGTAGAAAAATACGGAAGAGCCTGGAGAGAGGCGGGCAGGATGCCAGGGAAGACTGCCAGAAATGCCCCATGACCCGCGCTGGGTAGGCATCGTCACCCTGCCTTCCAAGTGAGGCCCGCAATGGGAAGTGACCTGCCCAGGGGCGCTTCTCCAGTGGGAGGCAGAGGCCGGAGCTGGCCCCATCTGCATCGTCCACACCCTGCATCTCCAGCCGCCACGCTGGCTCCTCGGCTGGGGAAGAGGCCTCATCAAGTTCTCCCCGCCACCCCTCGACGAAGGCCTCCGCCAGTCCAGTCCCCAAAGATGGAAACCAAGGTTTGGAATCCTTCCACACTCATTCTCAGAATAAAGAAAAATTCAAATTAAATGTAAGGACACTGACGTATTTTTCAGACAGGCCGACCCCGAGCTGGTCAGCACCTGCTGGTGACCGTGGGAGGCGGGCGCGCCCTCGAGCAGCCGGTGTCCGCAGCAATGGGCACAACCCCTTTCGACAGCAATGTGGCTACATCAACCGATCAAAACGCCAAAAAGACAAATGCGTGTGCCCTTTGCTCCAGCGCCTCCACTCCTGGAGATTTATCCAGAGATCCTTGCAAAGGTGCGAACTTGCATACCTGTCAGGTTACTACCCATGGCACGGAGCAGAAGAGTGTGCCGGTGAACACCACCTTTCACGGAACAGTGCTCATTGTTAGAAAGCAAACTAACCCAGAGAAGGAGCAGCAAGGGAAGCCGCCCAGGAATCAGAGCGTGAAGGCCTTCCTGGCAGCCTCCGGAGCCTCGCCCTGCGGCGGGGAGCCTCCTGTGGCGAGGGAGCACTCCTCTCCGAGCGTCATGTACCGTGTACAGGGCCACAGGGAACGCGGTCTCGTCCTGCACTGGGGGAGATGACCGCCAAGGACAGAAGGTGGCTGGCTTGAGGCTGAGCGCCCCTGCCAATTCAGAAGCAACTCAGAAGAACATATGGGAGAATGGTGGGAATCTAGGATTTGCTGCAAAATAATGGGGGCGAGGCAGCCTGAGGGTCAAGACTGGCCACATATGGGTCGTTACTGAAGCTGGAAAGCAGGTCCATCATACTCCTGCAGTTGCTATGTCGGGAGACGGCCATAATGAAAAGTTAAATGGGGGGAGGGAAGCAGCTGCTCAGAGCTGGTGGTCCACACGGGGCCCAGGGGCAGCATTTGGGATCGGAGGGAAGAAGCTTGAGGGAGGCCAACAACAACCTTAATTACAGAGTCAGGTCTGGCCCAGCAGGTGATCAGCCAATATGGGCTGGAGGAAGGAAGGGAGGAACACAAAGCCGGGCCTCAGACCCACACCAGGGGGACAGGGCACCCAGACGGAGAGCTGTCACGAGAATCTGAGGCACACGGTGGTGAAGTGGGGAGACCGAGGGCTCCAGCACAGGCCTGGTGATGGCAGCGTCCCTGAGTTCTGCACGGAGCCTGCTGATGGTGACAACCTTCACGTGCCTGAGCTGAAGCCTCACAGCACCCCTGGGAAGGGGAGGTGATCAGGCCCCCAACCTAAGACAGACAAAATCAGGTACAGAGAGGAGGCGACACCTGAGTGAGCACCCAGGACACACATTCTAGGACCCTCCTCTCTCATGGCTGGGCCGCTATGGCCTCCAGAGTTGGCCGAAGTCAGTTCCACGGCTCCACCTCCGCCAGGAGGAAGCGTCCTCGGGTGCCCGTGCCCACGGCAGTTACGACCCCTCAGGCCTTGCCCCCTGCCAGGCCGGGGGCTCCCCCAGGACCCAGCCACAGGGTGCTCTGGGGGGATGGGGGAGTGACAGGGCCGAGACAGAGTGGAGGGGAGCAGCGGCCTTTGCTAGGACGACTTCCACCAGCAAGGGTTTCTAGCAGTGCAGCCGGCTCCAAAAAGAGCCTCTGCCTGTGACTGCTCGGGAAAAACAAAGGGACACGGTCATGAGTTATTCTCCCCGATGACGAAGCACTAGGCTTCCTCCAACCCTGCCAGCCTTTCCGTAGCTCAGAGGGACCGAGGAAGCAGTGGTCACGCCCAGGCTGGAAGCGCTAACTTTCCCAGCAGAGGATGCCCGTGTCGCCACTGGTGATGCCAAGCTCCATCTGTCCTGGAGCCGCACCAGCGCCAAAGGCCGCCGCGCCTCACTCCAGCCAGCCTGTTCTCCTGGGCCTTCACTTGGGTGGGCCCCTGCCTGTCCCTGGAAGAGCCGAGGGGGCACTGGGGAGATCCCCAGGGGTGTGTTTGGGTGTGCACCTTCAGAAACATGGTGAGCGTGTGCGGGGATACTCCAGCAGGTCCCCCAGGAAAGGAAAACCCTCCACCTCGCAGTCTCTGCCCTTCGAAGACAGGCGGGCACATAATGAGCCATGGTGACCACGGTGAGGAATGGGCCGGCCTCTGGCACTTTTAGTCTCCACAGCCTGTCCCTGCGCTGGGACTGAGGCTGCGGCTCCTCACCCCAGGACAAGTCCCCTGACTCGATCCTGCAGTGGTCTTACCCCCATCCCCGTGCGCACACCTCCCCGGCCTGACCTTGCTTGTTCCTGCCTCTAGGTCTAGCTCGGCAACCGCTGTTGCTGCAGCTCGGAGCGTTCCCCTCCCCACACCCCCTTCCTAACCTGTCATCCAAGTCTCAGCTCAAATGTCGCCACTTCTGAGAAGCCTTCTCTGGCCCTTTTCGAAATCTGCGCCCCCACACCCGTCTTCTCCACCCGTCCCTCTGGGGCCTCACGGGACGCACCCCAATCGGTTTCTGTTTCCTTGTTCCCTCTCTGTCCTACACAAGGGCTCCCTGAGTCTAGAGACATCACTGTGGCAAACGAACGACTCGCTCTCTGAATAGCACGAAGTCTCTCTTCCTTTCTCCTCAGAGAACCATGTGACGGGGGCAGGAAGCCACACCGTGCCCTGGACAGGAGGCCCCTGGGGAGAGGCTGGGCCAGTCCTAGCTCTCAGACCCCGGGCCCCTCCCCAGGCCTGCGAAGGGGCCACGATGCCCACGGCTTCCTGGGTGATAAGTGTGGTCTTCCCTGTCCCTCCCTGGAGGGAGGCAGCATGACTGGGGAGGAGAGGCGGGACCAGGGACGCCCGCTGCAGGTGGTGGGCTGTGCTTATGCAACCAGCCAGGAGTCCCAGGCCAGGAGGAGGGAGGGCCTGGCTACTCCACCCGCGGCACCCGCATAACCTTCCAAACCGCTCGGCCCAGCTGAAGATCCTGCTACACAAACACGTGCAGTCTGAAGGTGCCGGAAGCTTTCTAAGTCACAGATGGCTCAGCTCGGCCCACCATGGAGCCTACCCCTCAGCAGGAGCCTGATGAAGCTCCAGCACGCTCTAGGGGGTGGGGGGAGGTCATGGGCACGGTTACACAGGGCACACTACGGACCCAAGTGCCAGCCGTGTGACAGGCCACTTCTAATTCTAAGGCACCGCCACTCACAGCAGCAAACACACACAGACAGCACCTCACTAGCATATTAAGACACTTACTGCTTTCGGCAACCAGATGAGGGCGGATTCACTCCCCAGGTGAAAAATGAACCTGAAGCAGGGAAGTTAAGGAGCCTGCCCAAGGTCACAGAGCAAGTGGGGGGAGCTGGGGCTCAGGCCCAAGCAGTCTGACTCCTCAGTCCGGCTCCGTCTTCTCCTCTGTTATCACTTACTTGGCTGCATCGGGTCTTAGTCGCGGCACACAGGATCTTCCTTGTGTCACGCAGGCCTAGCTGCCCTGTGGCACGCGGGATCGTAGTTCCCCTGACCAGGGATCGAACCCACGTCCCCTGCACTGCAAGGGGGATTCTGAACCCCCGGACCATCAGGAAGTCCCCACAACCCTTGCCCTTAACCACACCCGATGCTTTCTGTCCACAGCCACAGTCTGGGCTACAGTACATGCCGCCTCCAGCTTTCCAGAAGAGGAAACCAAGGCCCAGGGAGGGTACTTTCCAAGGACACGGCCAGGGAAGAGGTGCGCGCGGCAGGCCCTGCAGCCCGCCGTGGCAGGCTCAGTGTGGGGGTGGGACAGTCCGAGGTGTCTAACGTTCCTATCTAAGCCTCGCCCAGACCCCCCCAGCCGCGCCCCTTTTCTCTGCGCCAGCCCTGGGCTCCCCTTGTCCTCCCGCCCCTGAGTGGGTCTGCGGTGGCGAGGCTGACTTTCTCTCGCCTCCCTGGTGGTGCTGCGTCCCAGGCACACAGGGGTGGGCACAAGCTCAACGCCCACTGGTGCTGAACCACCAAGATGACACGTCCAGCCCTGCGCTGGATGGAGCCACAGTGCTCTCAACACAAGTGCCCACGCCGGGCCCTCTGACTGCGAGCTGTCTCCTGGGGGGTGGGGTGTGTGTGCTGGGTGTGTGTGTGTATGACACTGAGAGCTGTCTCCTAGAGAGAGAGAGAGAGTGTGTGTGTGTGTGTGTGTGAGACTGGTGGCTCTCTGCCTCGTGACGTGAATCCACCTTCTTGACCCGGAACAGTGCAGGCTGGTGCGGAGGGCAAACGGTGCACCTGGCAGTGTCTACTGGGAGCGTCTGAGGAGCTCAGGTCCCCAACTCTGAGCTGTCCCCAAGCCCCCACGAGGCTGAGCCTGGTGGCCCTCTCAGGCCCCACTTGACAGGAAGGATGTGGGATTTCTGCTCAGCCCGCATGACCACCGGGATGGCCAGTGGCCAGAGAGAGGTACGAGTCAGCAGTGCTAGGGCCCGGAGAGCTGGACCAGGTCTTCCCATCAGCTCTGACCCCCGCCCCACGGGGACTGACAGTGGCCTCTGTGCCCTTCCTGTGAGTCCCTTCATTTAGCCCACGCGGCCCCAGTGCTTTCTGACCCTGACGACTTCAACAGGCCCTGGCCGCCACAGGACAAGGCCCTCATCTCTTTCTGGTCAAGTTTCCTCTTCTGGAAAACACACACACACACTCTCACACACACACACACACACACACACACACGCGGAGGCTTCTAAAAGCAGTCGCTGAGATCACTTGTGTGACGCGTTTGGCGGGAAGCTGGTGTTGGTTGGCCGCCAGCCGTCAGCGCGGCCCCGGGCTGACACCTGGTAGCACCTGGAGAGCGAGCGGAGCCCCAGGCAAACAAAGGTCCGGCGCTGCCCGGAGGCTCCTCAGGCTCTGCCCGCAGGCCAGCTGCGTCCACCTGTCCCTGGCCACCTGGTTCGGAAACATTGGTCGCACCACTCCTGCCTGCCCGGAGACAAATATTTACCCAGGGCTGGGCACCTGAGGGCACAGGAGTGAAGGCTTGGGGATGGAGGAGGACCCACAGGGCGGCGGGCTGAGGAGGAGCCCAGGCTGGCCACGCAGCTCTGTGCGCCAGCGCTCCGCCTGCAGAGGGGAGATGCCACTCCACTCCCAGCGGGCCAGGTGAGCCGGACTCCCCGCTCTGAGTCTCACCATCCCCCTATGTCTGTGAAATGGGGCAACGATCCACCTACCCCGAGGGACAGGGTGTGGATAGGGCCGGCTGGCACACGGATGGTGTCAGCGCTGTGCCCGGCACCGGGCGGGCACTCTGCCAACACCAGCCACCGCCACCCTCGCGGTTACTGATCAACGGCCCCACGCAGCCCTCACTGCTCCTCCAGAAGGCCTGACACCTGCCTTGTTCCACTTCTGTGAGGCTCGCCACAGCTTCCCAGTCCTGCCCTCTTCAAAGGAATGTGTGTGCCAACTCTTAACTCCCACTCCTCAGTGAGGCACCCCTGCCCAGCCCACCCACTGGCCGAGGAGGCAAGAGCTGGGCGGCAGCTCCTCTCAGCTGCCCAGGGCAGAGGCCACGGTCCCTCCTTCTGCTAGGGGCCCAAGCACAGGTGCAGGCACCCTGTGTGCTCAGCCATCTGCAGAGATGCTGGGCCCAGGGCCTGAGTTTAACTCCGAGTACTGGGTACTGGACTCCGTTTCTCCCTTTAACCCCACCTGCCTCAAGGGTTAATGTCTCAGCAGTAATTCAATGGATCCTTCACTCAACACCTGCTCAGTGCTCCACCCCTGGAGAGCGATGCTGAGGACACAGCATTCAAAACACCTCTGATCTCTGCCTCTACAGGAGAGACAAGAGCAGTTCCCAGACAGTGATGACCCCGAGGGGGCAGGACTAAGGCAGGAGGGCCCAGGAGCACACCTACCCTGATCCGGGGATCAGGGAGGGCTTCCTGGAGGAGGGGCAACCTAACAACACTGGTCACCTGAGCACAGGGGCTGAGTCTCATTCACCGTCTCATCCTGGAATTTAACATAACTGCGCCTGGTCCACGGCAGGTACTCCATCTGCTGAATGAAAGAAAATGGGGGTGGCAGTGAGGAGGCCGGGCGGGGGTCTGAGTAGGAGCTCGCCAGGTAAGGGAGGGAAGAGCCACTTGAAAGGGCTGGGTGTGATCATGTGCCGCTGCACAGCTCCAACTGCAACCAGCAATTCCACCCTGAGGTCTGTACCCTGGAGAACTTGCTCACACCCCAGGTGACGTGTACACAAAGTTCACGGCTGCGCCAGTGTGTGAGACCGAAAGCCAGAAACAGCTCAAATGTCCATCAAGGACAATCTAAGGCAGAGCCATGCAGTGGAAGACTCTGGAGCATCTCCATGGATGGAGCTGAGAAACGTAACGCTGCAGGGAAAGGAGAGCCCCAGGTCTCCACTCACGACACATCGTCATTTTTATAACCCTCAGAAAGAAGCAAAACCAAACTCCGTATTTTTTCATCATACACGCACAGGTGATAAAACTTCAAAAAAAAAAGGCATGACAATCACAACCTGCAGGGCGGCAGTCACGGGCCTCTGGGCCCCTCCCCCTCCCACCCGGACAGAGGTGGGCACTGGCAGCGTTCTCAGCCCTAAACTGGGAGGCAGGCGCACAGGTCTTTGTTACTCTATACTTTAACTTACGTGTATTGTACATACGTAGTTTAAATGCAATGAAGAGAACTTAACAACAGTAATTTTAAAAGCAGAGGGAAGGAGGGGATTCCCTGGTGGCCCAGGGGTTTAAACTCCACACTTCCACTGCGGGGGGCACAAGTTCAATCCCTGGGCTGGTCTGGTCGGGGAACTAAGATCCCATAAGCTATCTGGTGCAGCCAAAAAAAAAAAGTAGAGGGAGGGAGAAGTGTGTTGCAGCAAAGGGAATAGCACGTGCAAAGGCTCAGAGGACAGAGAACTGAGGAGCCTCCGGGGAACTGAAAGTCACTGTCAGGGTCAAGTGAGATGAATAGGCAAGGGACCCAACAGAGGGCTGGGGGCATTGTGGTACCTGAAAAAGGTCTGCAAATCACTCAGTGGCTCCCTGCTTCCCATCGCTCCCACTTACTGAAATCCTGGGGAGGCAACGCGCCCTGCTCAGGGAAGGGGACCTCTGAGAAAGCTGAGGGCCACCAGGGGACAACCAGGTCGGCTATTTCAGGCTGCCTGCCTCAGGCTTCTGGTTGGGGCACCAGATGGCCAGCTGAACTCAGAGGCACTGGGGACTTTAGTTTGGAATTTTAAAATCCAATAACTGTGAGCTGTTTACTGGTGCAGTGAAGGCTCCAGGGAAGGACACTGAGTGCCTGGAACTTCTCGCTGCCCGACCTGACTTTCCTCCCCTACTGACTTTCCTCCCCTATGAAAGGTGAGCACCGCCACGTAGCCTCATGAGGTGTGTCTGGGTGCTAAAGGACATATTCATTCATTCTTTACCAAACAACCTGGGCTGGGCAGACAACAGAGCACAAAACAGATCCGGATCCCTGCCCTCGGGGAGTGATTGCTAGGAAGGCAGACAAACAGTCACACAAATAAAAGTGACAAATTATAAGCAAGAAAGCCCTCAGATGAAAACACAGGTGATGATCACTTAGATTGGAGGGAGTAACCGGGAAAGGCCTGTAGAGGGAGGAACAATTAGGCTAAGACCTAAAAGACGAGTTACGAGGCAGAAATTCATTCATTCCCTCAAATGTTTCTCAAGTGCCTCTTCGGGGCCAAGTGCAGTTCGAAGTGAACACCCTGAGGCAGTGAACTCAGCCCTGGACCAGCCCCTCCCAAGTCCCTTCCAATGGAGAAGGCAGACACAAGACAGGGAGTGGATATCAGCAGACAAATGGTAACCCCACAGAAGTTGGGGAGAGCCTCTCAGGCAGAGGGAGAGCCAGCGCAGATGTCCAGCATGTAGACGGTGGAGGAGCAGGGAGGGGGGGTCTAGATTCCTGGGGGTGAGGCAGACTGGATGTGCCCAGGACGGGGCTCTGGCCACGTTCTGCACAGGGCCGTGACCTCAGCAAGTGACGGATGGCGCCAGGTCACCAACTAGGGGCCCCACCAGCTTCGCCGGGTGGCTCGGCCTGGTGCTCAGCAAACAGCGGCTGCAGGTGTGTTTCCAGGAGAACCTCTTGGGAACCTGTTGTCCCCTTTGTCCAGGCCTGGCCACCACTAACACGACCCCCCTCCCCCCACAGTGCCACCAGGGCCTGGGCCACCCCCCCCCGCCACCCTGCCCCCTCTGCTGCAGAAAGCCAGCAAAAGAGCAAAGGCGACAGGGACTCTTTTTAAGGAGGCTCCCCCACCTCCAGCTTTCCAGCAAGGCCAATGATAAATGAGGAAAAATATATCTGTACACAACGTAATGCCCAAGAGTGGATATCTGAAATAGAGACACAGGGCTTACAAAACATCCCAAAACAAAAACGGGCCCAGTGCATGAAAAAGCAACTAACGCGGTAACAAGAAACAACTAGTAGTTCAAGAAGGCTCATTAAAACAAAACATCATCTGGGCACCAAGATACCCAAATGCAAGTATTATTCATTCATTCGTTAAAAAAAAAAAAAAATCAAGAGATACAACCAAGTGCTGTCCCTCAAGGCTTCCAAACCTTTGTGGGCGCAGACTGTATATGAGACTTCAAAGGTTCCTACCCTCTGACCTGATAAAGCCACCTTCTAAGAATTTCTTCTGAGAAAGCTCCCTGTGACAACAGAAAAATTTATGGACAAGGCTGAAGGTCACTGCATTATTCATGCAGCTGAAAACTGGAGAGGGCCTAAATGCTCAGCAACGCGGAATGGCTGGAACAAACTACAACAGCCTGACGGTGGATTTTAAACACGCTCTGTCAAAAAAAAAGGAAAAATGAAGTGAAAATGCAGGACATTCAGCTGTACGCCCCGGCTCCGCCCAGTTTTATTTTTACGCGTTTGAGGCACTGTAACTTAGCCACTGAGGAGACGGGAAGGAAGCGCTCCGGCGTTTCACACTGATGGCGTTTCACACTGACGGCGTTTCACACTGACGGCGTTCCAGGTGGTGCGCGTCGCTTCTGATAGAGTCTTGCGTCCGGAATATATATAGAACTCTTACAGCCCAACCAGAAGACAAATGATCCCATTTTAAAACAGGCCAGGGATCTGAACAGACATGTCTCCCAAGAAGACATACAAGTGCCGAGAAGCACGTGAAAAGATGCGCAACACCATCAGCCGTCAAGGAAACGCAGATCAGACCAAAACCACAGTGCGAAGCCCAGCGCCCGCTGGGGTGGCTGGGATCTAAGGGAAGGACAGGGAAGGGAGGGTGTGGCGTGAGGCAGCGGAAGCCTCGCCCGGTGGAGGGGAGTGCTAAGTGGGGCAGCCGCTGGGAAAATGGTCTGGCAGTTGCTCAGAGGGTTAGAGTCGCCAGATGACTGAGCAGTCTCACTCCCAGAAAAATGAAAGTCTGGGTCTGCACAATAAGCTGAGCATGAACACCCACAGCAGCACTGTTCATCATGGCCAAAACGTGGAAACAACTCAAATGCACATCAGTGGATGAAGAGAAAAACCATCCACACGAGGGAACGCTATTCACTGATAATGAGGAACGAAGCACGGGCACAGTCACGACGTGGGTGAACCCTGTAAACACTGTGCTCGGTGAGAGGAGGCAGACACAAGAGGCCACGGGGGGTACGATTCCACTTACAGGAAATGTCCAGAAGCTAACAGGACAGAGAGCAGACCAGCGGCGGCCTGCGGGGGCGCGGGTGGGGTGCGGGGATCCCCGCTAAGGGGTTCAGGGTTTCTTGGGGGGGGAGGTCAGGTAATCAAACATTCTAACAATGGACTGTGATGACAAATGCAGCATTCTGGGAAAAACTGAACTGTGTGCTTTACATGGGTGAAATGTACGTGAATTATATCTCAACAGAGCTTTTAAAAAAATATTCCAGATGGTAAGCTTAAGAAGTGATTTTCATTTTCTTCTTTCAACTTTCCAAATGTTTTTTTTTTACAGTGAACATATATTTATAAAATCAGAAGAGAATCAAAATAAGGGGTCTCTCCCTTAGTAACAACCATCCTCAGCTTCCTGGGTGACTGCACACCCTTCACCCCCAGATCCCCTCACTGGCCCGCATAAAGGGGATGAGGAGAAAGCTTGAGCCTCGGGCAGGGATTGCTCAGCTGCCCTGTGGGCTGCAGATGGCATCTCCACTGCCCCAGAGCCCAAACCCTTTCTTCTCATACTAACATTAGGCAGGAACCCAGGGGCACAACAAGGCAGGTCTCTCAGTTGCCCCCCTCGAGGACGTGTCACTCTGCCCCTCAAAGTGACAGAGGTGGCCCAAGCAGCAGCAGGAGCCGTCCTGGGTGCCAGGCCACCCCATCTGGCCTGCTGCCTCACTTGTAAAACCAGGACAATAAGCCTCCACCCCGGATAATCTGGACGCAGCAAAGAGGGGCGGAGCCTGCGCCAGCTGGGATGCTCACGGCTGGGTGGTCAGTGAGCACAGGCATTTGGACCCAACAGCTGGCGGCTGCCAGTCAGATGGCCCTGCCCTCCCCTGCCCCCCGAACTCACCGGCCTGGGGTGTCTGCTCAGGACCAGCCAGGGTCAGACTGCTGTCAGATGTGGGGGCTCTGAGCAGGGCTACGCAGGGAGCTCTATCTCCGGGCTCTGCCCACACCTACCCCCCAGCTCCATGCTAATGGAGCGACACTCGCCAAGCACCGGCCCCTTGCCTTGAGCGGCGCTGGACAGGGCAGTGACCAGGACAGCCCAGCCCCGCCCTCCTGGGGCTTGCAGTGCAGCGAGAAGACAGCGGTACGGCAGGGGAGCCCAGAGAAGCTCCACACCGCAGACCCCGAGGGCTGAGCCCAGGCGTGGGGGGGCAGAGGACCCCCAACCCCCATCCCAGGGAACACAGCCCTTTCCAGTCACTGCGATTAAAGTTGGGAGAGCTGCGTCGGGACGCCAGTATCCCAAGGAGAGAAGAACAGGACAAGGAGCGAGGGTGGAGGCCTAAGCTGGAGGGCAGGGGGCTGGACCCCACTGACTTCCTCCACCTCCTCCTGTGACGCTGGCAGGCAGGGAATCAGGTCACCTGCCACAAAGGCAGAGAGGCAGACCAGTTACTACAACCTGAGCTCTCTTGCCCCGCCCACCGGCCCTCGATTAGAAGGTCCTGGCACTCTGTTCCCTAAATGGTGGGGGTGACCTATGGACAGAAACAGGGAAACACATGCGGTGGAAGGGAACTTGACACCCCCCTTGCTGCACAGAAAGGCAGCGCCTCGGCTGAGGACCCACAGCAAGCGCACAGCCAAGATGGGCCTGCCCCCCGACCCGCACTCCCTCTGCAGATCTGGCAGGGGGACGCCAGTGGCAGACTCGGGGCCCTCCTCCTGTCTTCCATTCCTGTCCTGTCCTGGGCTGCGAGAGGGCAGGGCCATCTGGTCCCTGAGGCCTAGCACCACCTGCCCTTCCTTCTCTCTCGGTGCCTGCCACACGCTGGGAACCCCAGGGCTATGAGAGACCCAACCAGAGCCACCCCGCTCTCATGACGCTCACTGCCATGGGCGCAAGAGCACCTTCGGGCCCACAGGCAACCAGGTCGCTGACCTTTAGGGGGAACCGAGGGAGAGGGCCAGGAAAGAAGGATTTGCTGGTACCCGAGATAGCAAGGCAGGCATCCCAGGACAGGATGTGGGGAGCGCCCGGCAGGCTGGAACTGAGAAGAGGCCACCGCGCCTGAACCCAGCGAGGACGCGGGCGAGGGGGGGCCCGGGCACGGTCAGTGGCGGCGGGGGCCGGCCTCGTGAGCTGCGTCAGGGATCCCGCGCGGCGTGTGCGGGGCAGTGGGGGAAAGGGGCCACAAGCCTGATGTGAAGAAACAGGGTTCGCTTCTTCAGGAATGGAGAGGGCATAAGAGCAGGCAGGGCAGCCAGGACTCCGTCGCCTGGTGCACTGTGGGCAGAGGCGGTGGCAAGGGATGACCGAACGGATAAGTGGATGGACGGACGACAGCGTGGACAAATGACCCAAACGACCCCGTGAACATCTTCCTGGGCCCCTGCTCCCTTTCGGGCCCACAGCTATTCTGAGGCCCAGTCCTGGGTTCGGGGCCCGAGGCTCCCGACCTGGGGCGCTCGTCAGCAGGCCTACTGTGCAGTCCCTGTGGGGCCTGGGGATGTTCACTGGTTGGTCTCCTTTGTGGAGCCAGACGGAACAGACGCGGCCTCTTACGGTGCTCCTGGGTCCAGTAGGGGAAGACGGACCCAAACAAATAACAGCGCGAGGAGGCATCACGGGAACCCGGGAGAGCAGAGCAGCGCTCTGGGGATGCCGTGTGCAACAGTGCGGGGAGGCAGGGCAGAGGGAACCAAGGTCTGTGGATCAGAATGGGGGCACCGGGGGGCGGGGGATGGATGGGGATGGACACCGGCTTGGGAGGGGCTTCCCACTGGCTCAGGGGCGCGGCCTCTGTCCTGTGGTGAGGAAGCAGCCCTGCCTGGGAGGCTTCTGGGGAACAGAGCAGAGGGTGAGCCCTGTTCACTCTGGTTCGAACACGGATCCTCCCTTTACTGTCTGTGTGGCCTTGGCACCCGTGAGCCTCAGCTTTCCCCTTCTGGCTGCTGTGAAGATTAAATGAGTAAACGCACACGAAGAGCTTAGATCACCCCACCATGGCCATCCTGAAGCCTGACCCTCCGCAGGGTCACTTCCTTCCCTGGCGGGGGGCCGGGGGCTTCCATTTCACAGCAGCCCCGCCCTGCCTCCCCCCACGCGCCCCGGGGCTCTGAGGAACCCAGGGGGTTCAGCTGTGAAAGTGCTGGCTTCGCACAAAGGGGAGGGCCGCACGGAACACCAGCAGCTCCCTCACCACACGGCTACTGGCAGCTGGCAGGAGGCTACGGCTGTGGGAGATGGAGGGGTGGGCGGGAAAGTGGCTCACGAGTCGGACCCCAGCAGGTTTCCACCCACCCAACCAGGGAGGACGTCCCAGCTGGGATCCGACAAGGCCTCCGCAGCATCAGACCACAGGGCTCCCACCCCAGGCTTCTGCTGGAAAGGGAGAGGGCGTCAGGCAAGTCACGTGAGCCTAGCGGCTGTCAGCAGACACTTTCAAACCGCCACCCCCACCTCGAGGCAAAGGCTCTAGAGCTGCTGCAGAGAGTAAGTAAGGAAGGGGGTGAGAATAACTTATTATACAGTGCCCACTGGGCACCTGCACCCACCATGACCCACCAAGGGGAGGGCTGCCAAGCAGCTCTGGAGACACTCAGGGGAGCCAGACCAAGCCAGGCTCTGCCCTCGTGGAACTGCCTTCCCAGCAGGGAGAAGACAGAAGTGAAGCCCAAGGGACATCGGTCCTTCCCAGGGGCACCCGGCCTTGGAACCCCCTTCCTGGAAAGAGGACCCCTTCCGCCTGTCCCACCCTAACTGAAGCACCAGACCCCCACCTCCTGTTGCAGCTCCAGCCCAGAAAGCACCCCAAAGAGAGAGCTGCCCTAACACGAGCAAGGCCCGGCTCAGGGCAGGAGTGATGGGGGCGGCCCGGGAGCGGTGAGGTCAAGGACTCGGCATTCTCACCAGGTCTGCGGGGGCTACGGGGTGCTCCTGGCTCAGAAGGCTGGGCCTGGCTCCCCACCAAGAGTCATGAAGCTTCGAAACAGACACCTCTTCTGCCAAAACGGCTCCACAGATGAGCAAACTGTGACACAGAGAGGTCTCAGGACATGCCTGCATTCATGCGGTGGAATTCACAATCGGCCCAGGGTCTCGGGCTGGTCAGCCTGCTCTTGGAAAGGAGGGAGCCGGGGCAGGCTCACCAGGACATGGCCCCATTCAGCTCTAACAAGCCCTTACTGAGTGCCTGCAATAGCTAGCTACCGGTCCAGTGGCCTCCCAAGTTTCTCAATCCCCACACAAAAGCGGGTACTGAGGCAGAGAAGCCAGGCGACCGCCTCTAGACAGAGAGCAGAGGTGGACTGGCACCAGAGTGCCCTGAAGCCCGAGGCCTGGGCTGTCTCGTGCTACTACAGCTTCACAGAAACGGGAAAGGAGCCCACTGGGGGCTCCATGGTCTCCTACTGGAAACTGCTGGGCCAATATTCTAGAGTTCAGAATTTCCTGATCTTAGAAAATCACCACAGTATGCTTCCTCTATTATGTTAGACCCCAGTTTTTAGAACTCTCTGGATCTGGGAAGTGTGGGACCTGGGGGCCTTTACAGGTGAAGCCAATTGCTGAGGTGGCACGGGGGAGGCAGTGCAATCACTCAAGTGCACGATGCCCCCACCCACCACCCCACCCCAGGGCAGGAGGCATGAACTAGGGTTGGGGGGTGGAGCTCAGAGAGCCATGGGGAGAATATCACAGTGCAAAACCTTCTGGGGAGGGAGAGGTTCAGATAAATTTGGTGATTAAACCAATCGAACAAATGCAAGCTCCTAGCCACAGCAGGGCTTCACGAGGCCAAGAGTCTCAGGCTTGCTGCCCCAGCCTTGGTCTCAGCTTCTGCAGGCCACACTCCCGGAAGGGTCTGCTGACAGCAGTGGGCAGGCCCCTTCTGAACGCCGTCTGCTGGCTCCCTGCCACCCTCATGCCAACAGGGCCCACGAGGCCCCACCCGTGTGGGTGCTCCCTCCCTGCTTTCTCCAGTCTGGCCTCTGACCCTCCTGCTCCACCTCCAGACTTCAGGAAGACTGGCTTTTTTCTCCTCCTCGGATGTGCCTCACTGGCTCCGCCTCCAACCCTCTGCACTTCTTCCAACTGCTCCTCACCTGGCTCACTCCAGTGATTTCTTTAGGCCTGAGAGGGCCCCTTCCTTCAAGAAGCCACCTGTGCCTTGCCCATCAGCTCTTCCCAGTTAGGGTCCTGGGCACCCCGATTTGATTAGAACTGTTTACTGTGCAGCTCCCTTACTCAACTGTGACCTCCACAGAGGCAGGGCCTGCCTTCTTTCCCGACCCCTAACACTGGCATTCACTAAACGAGAGGCTGCGCACCTTCAGCTGGAAGGGACTGAGCACTTACCACATCCCCACGCTGGGGAGCACAGGAGGAATTTGGGCCAAGGCTGAGCAACAGAGGAGCAGCGAGGACCTCCCAGGACACTTAAGCTGTCCAAGAACCACAGGGATCCCCTCCTGAGTGCCACCCAGCCGATCCCTTCACTCAGGCTGTTTCTCACCCCTGAGCTACCTGGTGAGGCTGGAATGGTCATCTCCATCTTACAAAGGGTTATGGGTTCAAGACGAAGAAACCATGCAGCAGGCAGAAGCGATGCAGCAACTTACTGACACTCACGGAGCCAGGACTTGGGGGCGAAGAGTGCAGGCCCCCCAGCCACACTGCCTGGCTTTGTGACGACCTCCGGTGAGTGACCTTGCCTCTCTGTGCTTCCAGTACCTCATCTACAAACTGGCAAGAACGGCACCTGCCTCCTGTTTGGCTGGCAGACATAGCCAAGACACCCACTCAGCCCAGCGGTGGGCGCGTGGGAAGAATGAGCGGTGACCAGGGTCGCCGGATGAGCAGGGGCTGAGCTGTGACAGGCTGCCCACCCAATTCCTGTTTCTGCAGTTACCGCAAGTCAGACGCTTCAATGTGCTCTAAAACAAGTCTGCGAGGCCAGCCCCAGCCACCCTTGAACTGAGGTCTGGAATTGAGCCTTGGGACTGAGCAGTGGGCAGCTGGGCTGAATCAGGGGCCCTGAGCAGGACAGCCAAACCTGGCCACCTGGGGAGCTTTCTAGAAACACAGATTCCTGGCCTCCATCCCCAGAAGCTGCCCCCGTCACGGCCAGTCCAGTCCAGGGCGTCTGGCTCCACAGTTCTTAATACTTTTGGAGCCAAATGCCTGTGAGAGACAGGAGACGCCTGGTTCCCAGAAACATGTGCACACACTTTCGACAGCCCCCTTGGAGGACTGAGTGCCAAGTACCCGAGGCGTGGGGCCTGGCACAGGCCCATCAACTCCTCTGAGAGGCTTTCTCCCCAAAGCCTCGGCGGCGTGAGATCTGATGGAAAGCCTCACTCCCCTGCTGCTTGCCCACCCTCCTGGGCGCCAGACGCAGGTCACAGGGGTGACCCACAGTCTTCACCCTTGAAGAGGGAAACATGATGTGAACACAAATAAAGCCCTGGAGGTGGAAAGCAGGGCCAGCCGCTCCCCACACAGGCCCAACCACGGAGTCAGGTTCCCACGGGGCTTAGGGCCGGGGCGCCAGCCCATTCTGCAGAGGGGACCGGGGCTCAGGGGGCGGCTGGAACTTGTCCACGGTCATGGCCGTTGTCTGAGAGGCCGCGGCTAACACTTCGACGCTTCGCATCTAGACCCTCGCTGCCCTTGCTGCCTCTCAGCTGGAGGCCGAGACAGGCTGATTGAGTTTCAGCTCAGAAAGGCTGGGCAGCCTGCCCAGAGTCACCCAGCTTGTCACAGACAGGATCGTCCCTGTCAGGGATGTCGGGGCACTCTTCTGATGGATAGACCGCAGGGTTCTGACGAGGGAAACCCTGGGGGAGAGGCGAGCAGAAACACACAGCAGAGACAGCGCAGCACAGAGTGGGCGGGGGCAGAAGACTGGCGACGACAAGAACAAGGCCCCCCAGCACTCCCTGTGGACTCTGTTATCTCACTTAATCCTCATCACCCTATGAGGAGGTACGACCGTCAGCTGTATTTCATAGACAGAAATATCATCATGGACAGAGAGAATGATCGCCCAAAGTCACATGGCAGAGTCTACGTGCCAATGCTGGCAGCAGAAGGCGAGGGTGGACCCTGACGGAAACCTGGGGGAAGCATCAGAGCCACCCTCCACAGGGGCACTGGCTCCTCCCCAGCCAGACCGCCCACCACTCAGGTAAAACAAGCCATTAACTAGCAAGAGAGCCTCTGTCCACTACTGACAGGTACCTTTCCACTTGTTAAAGCAGTTTCAAGGACTCAATTTGCAGCTGGGTTTCAGGGAGAACAAACAGGAAGGTGTTTCCACCTTCTCTGATCCTCACTGAGGAACACGATGGCCACTGACCCCATCAGCCCCTCTCCCCTATCCCACCGCCGAAGCTTGGGTGGCCAGAGCAGGGCACGTTTGGGCCCCCTTCACCCTGCAGACGCCGCCACTCCACGTGACAAGTCTCCCAGGGGGCAAAGCTCCCCTGCCCCGACTCCAGGACAGACTGCACAGGGTGGAGGTCAGGGAGCGGGGAATGAGTCATGGGTAGGACTGGAGGGAGGGGGAGACAGCCACCCAGACTGTGGCCGGTGTCACATGCTCCCCGACGCCTGCCTCGCCAAACCCGTGTCTCCTCCGCACACGGCGGCCAGCTGGGCCTCGGGAGACAGCTGGGCCTCAGGTCATTCCTACAGTTTGGTCTGAAGAGTCCCTGGTACAAGACCCTCAGAGGAGCTGGGACCGCAAGGCCTGCCGCTATGGATGCGGGTTGCGGCAGGCGAGCCCCTCCTCCATGGGGGCCCACTCCCACCCCCCAGGGAATGTGGGGCACACACGGGCCCCAGCCCAGCAGTATGGAGGCGGCCTCCTCTCCAGCCTCACAGCCCATCTACTGGCAACCGGCTTGCTGCAGAGACCCCCCTGCCCCACCAGGTCCATCCCATCCACTCAGACATCCTGGAGGTCAGGTCAGCAGGACAGGGCTCACAATTTCACAGATGAGGAAACAAACCAGCTCAGCGAGAATCGGGGCTGTGCCAGAGCCACAGCACGCTGCGGCCGGGGCCGGGCAGGGAGCACATCCCGGCAAGACGGACCCCAGGTACAGCCTGGCCTCAGCCCTTCTGCACGGCTGCACGTGCCCCTGGAGCTCATTCGGCCATGATCCCCATGTGTCTTTCAAGGGGCTGAGTGGGAATGAGGATGGACAGAGTCTGCTCCCCCATTCCAGCGGGAGAGAGAGACCATCAGCACGAAGCAAATGTGTATTTTAACAGCAGGCGGCCTTTAGTGCAATGAGGTAGACAAGCAGGCCCCGAGTTGGGGGCAGGCAGGGACATCATGTGACATGGGAAGGCCCTTCTGAGCGTTGGGCTGGGTTGAGCCTCAGTAGGCATGAGAATCTCCCACACCTCCTTCAGATGTCTGGCCTCCAGGAATCCCCCAACACGTGACCTCTGACAGGGCCTGACAGGGCTCCTGTCTCAGGCAGACACCCCCAGAGGCTCCCACCCACTTGGGCCCCCACCTAGCCCCAGATCCAGGCCTCGCCCACTGCAGCCCGAGGTTGTCAGGCCTGGCCGAACTCTCTTCCCAGGGCAAAGTTCTGCTGACTGGGTGCCTGGTGCTAGGGCCCAATTCCTCCAGTGGCTGCTTGCTCCCAGCCCGGGGGTGCCTCTGCACCTCGGGCCGGGGCGACTTCTCCATCTCTGAGATGGAAGAGCAGCTTCTGAATGACCTCTTCCAATTCCTATGAGCCAATTCCTCCCTCACCCTTGGCTTTGGGGTCATGTCACCAGGGTCGGCCCCAGTGTGACCCCTCCCTCACCCTTCCCACCAGGGCCGCAGCTCAAATGACACCCTCTCTGCTTTCCCGCGGTTCACAGACCACCTCCAGCAAATCTGTTGCCCCTCCTCCAAGACCTGCCAACCCCTCCCTGAAGCCCCCAGCTGAGACCCTAGATCTCTCAACTGGGCAAGTCCTTTGGCCCAACTTTCCACAGCCTGGAAAGCCTCTGTCTCCCTCAGTCCCAGGCCAGCCAACAACTCCACTGTCCTCCCCAGACACAGGGCAAGTCACCGGCCAGCATCACCAGGCCTGCCAAATCCCATTGTCTGAACTCACCAACTTCACCAATGAGCCTTCCCCTGCCACCCAATTCCTTCCCTCGCAGGTCGACCTCAGCCCCTCTCCCTGGCCCGGACAGACCTCGCCCACCCGTAAAATCAACCCATTTCTCCAGGTCATCACCTCTCCACTTCAGACCCACTGATGTTTTTGGAGAGTGAGTGCAGGCCAGTCCCGCTGTCCCTCCCAGAACTTCCAGGAAGGAGAGACTCCCACAGCCTGGGAGCTGTCACCACATCTGCCTCTTCCCCGGGGTGACCAGTCAGCCACCATCCTCTCAACCCCTCCCAGCCAGGCACCAACTGACCCTCCTGCTCAACATTCTGCCCCCCCAACCCCCGCCTTCACTGCCTCTTCATGACTGTCCATGAGACATTAAAAAAAAACCCAACCAACCCCAAAGAAAAAAAAAACAGACTGAATCTGCCTGGATAACAGCAGCTGCTATTTATGTGGCAGGAACTTACAAGGACTATCTTATTTAATCCTCACAACTTCCCCACAGTAGAAATTAGCACCTCCATTTGCAGAGAAAGAAACAGGAGGCTCAGAGAAGAAAAATGGCTTCCCCAAAACCCAACAGCTGCTAACACACAGCTGTTGCTCTTCTGGGAACCTGCGGGCCAGAAACTTTCCCCTACTCCCACCCCGCCCCCGGCCCGGACTCTCCAACTGCCAACGCCACCACCACCACATTCCAGCCCACAGATGGAACATCTTCCCTTCCCCCCGGGCCCGAGCCCACCAATGGACTGGAAGCTTGTGAAGCACACCCCCCCCTCAACTCCATGAATCAACTTGTCCAGGCTAGCCCCTAAAATGATGCAACTAACATCACCCCTAAAATGACCAACCATAACTGCAGCTTCATGAAGGCCCATCCTGGCCGACCACTTTCCACACACAACCTTATTCAGTCCTCTCTGAAACCCCGTGGCGTGGCTATTCTCACCCACTTACAGGTGGGAAATCGAGGCTCTGAGGAGTTAGGAACCCAGCCTGAGGTCATGCTTTGGGTAAATGGGACTCAGGACTGAGCTGGAGCCCAGGCTAGCCACCATCCTGCTCTTGCCTCTCCAGTTCTTTCCCTCCTGCTCTGAGCTCCCTGGACCGGATGCTATATCTGGGGCCTGTTCCCTCTTCCCTTCCTCAGCCCTAGTCCCCCAAGCCCTCCAACTTAACTTATATTGAGGGCCGAGAGTCCAGGGACTTGGCTGGCTCCCAAGGCCAAGAATTTTAAATTAACCACTGTCTCTTCAACAATAACTGGCTGGGGAATTCCCTGGAGGTCCAGCGGTTAGGACTGTGCTTCCACAGCACGGGGCCAGGGTTTGATCCGTGGTCGGGGAACTAAGATCCCCCATTCCGCACCGTGCAGCCAAAAGACAAAACAAACAAAACACTAACTGGCCAAGACGGCACTGACAGCCGCTCCTCGTGTGTTCAGCTTTCAGTTCCCACGTTTCCCACCCTCACATCAAAGCCATCAATTCTCCACTGCCTACAGACTAACAACATTTCTACCTCTCTCTCCAGGGCCAACAGACCGAATTCTGTAGACCAGGGTCCAGGCTAATCCCTCCTCTCTTCAGCTCCATCCCAGCGTGAGTCCCAGACCTGTCCAGGACTGAACCCTGCCATTCATCTCTGCAGCGACTTTCCACCTTCCCAGCCCTACGGATAAAACACACTCCTCCAGCTGCTCTTTCAGTTCCAACACAGAGCCGACCGAGATTCTCCAGAGGACTTACAACCTATGCAGTTATAACCTATAACTTATAACCTCTCTCCCCCACACCTCAAGCCATCAAACTTCTCCAGCACTCTCACTTCCACCGCCAGCAACTCCAATGCTTTCTCGGGGCAGGCGGGACGGCGGTAGGAGGAACAAAACAAGGAAAACCCTCCCAGAGCCAGGCTCCAGAGTTCCTCTGCTCCTGAATGATTGACAATGTTCTGCTTCCCCTTTTTTTTTGGGGGGGGGCAGCAGGGGAGGAGAAGAAGAGGAGGCACACCGTGACTTTTCTTCCTAATGCCAAGATCGAACACCTGCCTGGACTATCTCAACCAGCCGCAAACTGACCACCAACTACGCTCCTTTTCCTGGCAAGTTTATTTATTTACCTTACCTCCCTTTCCCAATCCCGGGATTGACTGACTCCTCTACCACCAGACTCCAAGTTTACTCCTCTTCCTCCTTTCAGCCAAGGAAGTTGAGTCACGTGACCACCACTTGCCCCGAGGCTTGCAGACGACAATTGTAACCTCTTTCTGTCCCCATGGGCCCATCAAACTCCTCCAACTGCCCTTCCTCCCCTGGCTGTTCTATCCTTCTCTGAGGGAACCATTAACTCAAAGGCTACAGACCTCCTAATCAATCTCCCAAGCCACTAAACTTTCTTTGATTGCTCACCTTCTGAATTCCTCAAACGATCACCATCAGCGTCCCTTGGGGAGGGGAGAGAGGGAGTAGTATAAACCAGCTAATGTTCACCTTCCCAACCCAACAGCCACTCCCTCTCTAACACCCTCCAAGCTCTAAACTGACGACTGTCTCCTTAAATCATTATTAGGGGCAACTTATTGAGCTTCACCTCTGTACTGGTCGCCGCACCGACTCCCAGGCCCCCCACCAGCCCGCCCCCGCGCTCCGGCCGTGGCTACCGTGTCTCCAGGGGTCTTTGGGTTCCACAGCTCCGGACACGATATCTTCGTCGGAAGGGAACGTAACGCGCTTGGCCGCAGCCTTGAGGCGCCCGTCGGCCGGGGGCGACGCGGGGCCGGGAGACGGGGCCTCGGCGGGGGCCTCCTCGGCTTCGCCGTCAGCGCCCGGCCCGGGCGGCGCCTCCTGCAGCGGGATCTCCATCGCCGCCGCCGCCGCCTCCTCACGGGGGCCCTGGGGACATGCCCCGGGCCCCGGGCTTGTCTCTCCGGGCCCTCCCGCCGTCCCGGGGCATGGGCTCAGCCACTGCTTCAGGCGCCGACTCCGTCCCCTCTCCTGGTCGTCGTAGTCGTCGCCGCCGGGAGCTCGAGCGCGCCTCCCCCGAGCCCCGAGAGCGTCTGCTCGTTCGCAGCCGCACTTTCGTTAAGGTCCAGTGAGCCCGCCGCGTACGCGGTAAAGCAGAAAATCAAGTTAAGTTATTTTCAGGTAGAGTGTCTCGTGCGTTGTTAAAGCGGGTACCAAAAGGCAGAAAGAGCCACGGGAAAAAGAAACGTGGGTAGCGAATCTGCAGAGCCGGAACGGCAGAACACGAGGGGCGGGGCGAGATGGACGCCGTCGCCCGGAGCAGCGCGCAAGCGCGAACTAGGCCGCTCCCCCGCCCCGCGCCTCCCCGCCTCAAAGCAGGTAACTAACATTCAGGCCCTCACACATTCGTCACGAGCTCAGGCAACGGAGAAAGGAGTGGAGGTGAGGGGAGTAAAAACACACGCTTGGTGAGGCCAGGCCAGCTGATACGGAGAGAAGTAAAGGGATGGAGAACTTGAAAGACCGTAGGAGCTGTGTTGACTGTATGAATACAGGTGATGGATGCTGACACAGAACCTCCGCCTGGAGACAAAACCTGTCTCCACTTGCTGGTTAGGCTCCAGCTTTCCACTTGCAGACTGCCATTTCATCAGGGATCTTCTTTGGATGTTGTGGTTATTCTAAGTCGAATCGGGCTCTCTTGTATAAATTGTATATAATTTGAACTCAAAAACGGAAATGAGTCCATAAGAAGTATTCTAGCCTTAATTTAGCTTGTTTTTGTTTTTAAGAAAAGAAAAAGCCGGACGAAGGAAGAAATTCCGAAAGCAAGGGACGAATCTTCCAACCGAAATACCCGGCGATGGAGCAGGTAGATCACGGAGCCAGTAGCGAACTAGCACGAACCCAAGCCACGCCCCCACAAGGGCTGACTCAGTGGTTTACTATTCGCCTCCGCACTTTCTCCGCTCTGTCCCAACCCAACCATAACCCTGGGTGGGCGGAGCTAAAACCAAAAAAGGTGACTTGGGGAGGAGCAAGTGACGTCGTTGCTAAGGCAACTAGAAACCTGGGCCCAGGAGTCGCCAGAGGTAGCGTTGTGAATGAACAAATGGGAGCTGAGGCCCTGCACAAACTACATTCAGCTTCAGTGGTTGCTGCATTTTGACCACTGAAGGTGACCAAAGGAAATCACATCTATATTGAATGGAATCTTCACTTACATTCTTAAACTGATGGGACTACAGAGGGGGCAGAAATTACTTTTTAAAACAATCTACTGAGGGAATTCCCTGGAGGTCCAGCGGTTAGGGCTCTGTGCTTCCCCTACAGGGGGCACGGGTTCAACCCCTAGTATGAGAAGTAAGATCCCAGAGTCATGGCCAAATAAATAAATAAATAAATCTAGCAGTTGAACGACTGCTAGTAATGGGGCTAAGTAAAGTGTGTTAAACGGACAGCCAGGTGACAAAGCTGGGGTTAAATGGAGAAGGGGCAAAGTTTCACTCTAACCCTTAATCCCCCTTTTCCCAATGGCGCTGCCATGCAGGGTTTGACCCACCTAAAGGCTACCCACCCAGAGGCCAGTCAATGGGAGGGACCTCTTGCATGTGACCATGTAACCCAATTCAAGTCACTCCCCTCACTGTATACAAGCCAGCCCACCAGAAAAGTCCAAGTCTCCCAAGTCTGGCATCCAGGTCACACCAGCTGTTCCAGACTAGCCGTGGTCCAATCCCTACCTCTTTATCCCAGCTCCTCCTACTCCTTTGACATGTCTTCCCCTTCCTGACCCAGCTCCACAGGATTCAGCCTTTCGATAGCTGCCCTTTCGACTCCCTAAATCTGGCTCAATCCATATAGGCTACGTTAAAAAGAGAAATAAAACAAGAAGCAAAGTTTCCTGAGATAATTGATTCCTTGGCAGGAGGGAAGCATTGGGGAATATTTCCAGGGTGGCTGAACTTTGCACCCTCTTCAATAGACAATTTCCCATTAGGTAATCTGCCATCCTTTATTCCCTCCCTCTGTCCCAAATCTTCAGGAACTGGCATGGGGCCCATATATCTGTAGAGTTGAGAGTTCTGTGAGGTAGAACATTCCTTTCAACAGGATGTAGAATCCATGGGGTTGCAGAAGTTCACTGACTACACCCTTGATGTCCAGAGATGTCAGAGTTGCTTGGAGCTTGGTGCGAATTTCCAAGGGGGTTCTGAACTCTCTGGGGCCCAGAGGTCCAAGCTCAGGAGCATATGGAGGCCTGGGAGACTGTAGCTACGCACAAGGCAGAAAGATGAACACGATGAAGTCTTTATGGCTTGAAGGTGTATGAGATAATGTCACTGCACCGGAGCAGTGCTTCAGCCTGCACACCTATTGGAGTCTGCAGCTGCGACACGTAGAAATTGGCCACGTCCAGGTCGGTGGCTCCGAAGTGGGCAATCACCTGCACACCCTCGTGCAAAGTGAAGCACACCTGGCGCCCCACCATGGCCAGCAGGCTGCGGAGGTAGCGCTCCCGAAGGGAGGCTCGAGCCTGCTGTTCCCGGGATTCCCGAGATTCTGGAGGCTCTGGGACTTCTGGTTTCAGGGGGGCTCTGCGTCCATCGGGAGCAAAGCCTCGGTTCAAGCCATCAGGACCCCGGGGGAGCCGGAGCACAGGCACAGGAGTGGCCAGCGGAGTCTGCATTATCCTGGCTGTTGGGTGAAGAAGCAGACCAGGAAGTCATTATGGGGAGTGTGGAGCTACAGGAAGAGGGGGCTGGGGGCAGAAGTCTATCTACCCCATCTCCACTTAATCTGTCCAAAACCCAACTCCTAAGTCCCCCTTCTAAAATCTGTGCCATCACTCGGCCAGTCACCCCCCACTTCCCAGGACCTAGCACCCCCGTTTACAAGGTCCATGAAAGCAGGGCTTTCGCACTGCTTTTTAAATTTTATTTTTTAAGTTTTTGGCTGTGCCACCCAGCATGCAGGATCTCGGTTCCCAGACCAGGGATCGAACCCGTGGCCCACTGTAGTAGATGTGTGGAGTCCTAATCACTGGACCACTAAGAAATTCCCTGTACTGCTTTTATCCCCAGTCCCTGGCAATAAATATTTGCTAAAAGCACAAGCCCTGACCTCTCTCACAAACAGCCCATCCAATCCATTATTTGTGGAGGAGGGCATGGCAACCCACTCCAGTATTCTTGCCTGGAGAATCCCCATGGACAGAGGAGCCTAGTGGGCTCCAGTCCATGAAGTCACAAAGAGTTGGACACGACTGAGGGACTAAGCACAGCACATCTTCCAAATAAGTTCCCATTCACACAGGAGTCAACTCAAAAGGGTGATTTTTTTTTAAGGGTGAAATTTTTTGAGTCATACTTATTTTAAATAAATAAATGAAGAAATAAATAAAGGGAAGAGAGGGGAAAGTCCTTACCATACGTGTGAGAAGGCCCAGGATATCTGCAAAGTCTTAAAAGTACCTCCTCACAAGATATTCCTTGTAAAGACTTCAGAGTAACTTTGCAGTGGAGAAACATGGTAGATGCCACTCTAATGTTGGCATTAAAATCAACGTGTACAGTAATGGGGCAAACAAACACCAAGGGCATCCTGATATGACACACTCAGGACAGGGCACCCCTCCTATGGTGGTCCTGCCAAAAATGGATGACCTCAGTCTATTGAGCAACTCAAATTGAGGGACAATCTATCAAAAAAACAAAAAAAATTAGCCTGGTCCTTCAAAAACATCCAGATCATGAAAGACAAATGTTGGGGCAGGGCCGCAGGCAGTTCCCTGGTTAGGATTAACCAGTGGTTAGGATTTGGTGCTTTTATAAGAGTGTGTGTGTTAGTTGCTCAGTTCTGTCTGACTCTTTACAACTCCAGGAACTGTAGCCTGCCAGGCTCCTCTGTCCCTGGGATTCTCCAGGCAAGAATACTGGAGTGGGTTGCCATTTCCTTCTCCAGGGGGATCTTCCTGACCCAGGGATGGAACCCACATCTCTTAGGTCTCCTGTGTTGGCAGGTGGAGTCCTTACTATCTGAGCCACCAAGGAATTGGCCTGGGTTATCCCGGCTTAGGGAACTCTAACCGGGTTATCCCTGGTTAGAGGCGGCAAAAAGAAACAAGAAATGCTCAGGGAGAAAAACATATATTTTACACTTAAAATATATATATATTCTTGAGAGTCCTTTGGACAGCAAGGAGATCCAACCAGTCCATCCTAAAATAAATCAGCCCTGAATATTCATTGGAAGGACTGATGCTGAAGCTGAGACTCCAGTACTTTGGCCACCTGATGCGAAGAACTGACTCATTTGAAAAGACCCTGATGCTGGGAAAGATTGAAGGCAGGAGGAGAAGGGGACGACAGAGGGTGAGGTGGTTGGATGGCATCACCGACTCAATGGACATGAGTCTGAGTCAACTCCGGGAGTTGGTGATGGACAGGGAGGCTTGGCGTGCTGCAGTCCATGGGGTGGCCAAGAGTCGGACACGACTGAGCGACTGAACTGAACTGACTGACTCACAACCTAATAGTTTTCACTCTGGCCAACATCTCAGTATAGCCACTGTCGTTTGCTGCCTGGACTACTGAAGTCAGCTCCTCACTAGACTCCCAATTCCACCTTCACCCACTGCCAGTCTGTCCTCACACACAGCCAGAGGGACCCCATTAACACCTAGGTCAGATCACATCCCTCTTCAGCTCAGAGCCCTCCCCTGGCTGCCGTCTTGCTCAGAGAGTCAAAGTCCAAGTCCTCACCACAGCCCTCAAGGCCCTGCATGCTCCGGATCCTGCCCGTGCCCTGGCCTCACGCCCCCACTCACTCTCTCCACCCGACCGCACTGGTCTCCCTGCTGGGTCTCAAGCACACCTGGCGTGGTCTCTTCGTGGGCCCTGGTACTGGGGTTCCCTCTGCCTGTATTGCCTTCTCCCCGTCCCCAGAGCAGCCTGTCTTCAAGATCTCCCCTTCAGCACCCTTCACCTGAGTCGGCTTCCTCATTCTTCAGAGCATGCCCCTCTCTTACACGTGATGTTGTCTATTTACTGGTCTGCTTATGGTCTTTTTCTCTGCGAGACGGCTGCCTCCCCACAGGTAGCGACCTTGCTTTTTCCCCTCTGCTGTAGCCCCAGCTCTTGGAACATGGGGTGGCATACAGGCCAGACTCCTTAAATACTGTGTCTGCTGGAATGAATGGAATGGAAACTGAGCTCTCAGGCCTGCTTAGGTGGGTGACCTCAAGCAAGAGACAAGAGCAAGAGACCTCAAGCAAAAGACGTTTCCTCTTCCACCGTGTGGAGAAACGGCACCAACGGCCACCTCCGCTTGTTATCAGGATTCAACAGGCTCGTGCACCAAAGGTTCATGACCTACACACTAGGTTCTCCCTAGTGTCATTCAAGTTACACTTGAATAACGACGACTGTATGAGTGTGGGCACTGCTGTGTGACCTAGGGGGAGTTGCTTAATAGGTCTGGGTCTCAGTTTCCCCATCTATAAAACTGACAAGAGGACCAACCTGACAGGGTTGCCACAGGGACTAAATGACCCAACAAATGTGAAAGTTGAGCACTCGCCTGTACATATTACACGCCACTACACTGAGGTCGGCTGCTTTTCTTTTCAAGTATAGTTGTGCTAGTTTCAGGTATACAGCAAAGCAATTCAATTATATGTATATATATTAAAAATATATACAATTCAGTTATATTATATATATATATATATATATATATATTTTTTTTTTGCTCTTTAGTTGCTAAGTCATGTCCAACTCTTTATAGCCCCATAGACTGTAGCCCACCAGGTTTCTCTGCCCATGGGATTTCCCAGGCAAGAATACTGGAGTGGGTTGCCATTTCCTCTTCAAGTATCTTCTCCACCCAGGGATCAAACTCATGTCTCCTACACTGGCAGACAGATTCTTCACCACTCAGCCACCAGGGAAAACTATATACACATATACATACACTTCTTTAGATTCTTTTCTCCTATATGTTATTACAGAATATTGAGTATAGGGCCCTCCTGTCCTATACACTAAGTCCTGGTTGGTTATCTATGTTATATATAGTACTGTGCATACGTTAATCTCACACTCCTAATTTACCCTGCACCCTGACCACTGCACTGATGCTGACTGTATGTAAGGAGATGCTGGCATTGTGGGCAGGAGACAGGACCTAAGTTTCAGGCAGTGCACCCCTCCCCCTGCTTCAGTCCCCTCCTCTCTAAAGTGATTCACTGAGGTGACTGACACGAATCAGGTACCCAGTGTCCCATCCCAGGGCCACTCACCATACAGAGGTGATTGGGATTGTCCTTTTTCTTGTGAGGCTCTTCCTGTCTTGGCAGCTCAACTGTCAGCTCCTTGCAAGAAAGGATCCTGCAGAGAAATGAATCAGCATTTCTCAACTTCAGCTCCAAGTCTGATCTTACACCTCCTCTGCTCAGAGCCCTCCCATGGCTCCCACTCCACCTGGCCAAAAGCAAAAGTCCTCACTCCAAGGCCCTATCCCCTCTCTGATCTCATCTCCTTCCCTTCTACCCTGTGGTCACTGTTGTCAGTCCCTGAAAAGGTCAAGCACATTCCTGCCCCGGGGCCTTTGCACATGCTGTTCTTACTGCTTGGAACCTTCTTCCATACAGTGAAGTCGCTCAGTCGTGTCCAACTCTTTGTGACCCCATGGATTGCAGCCTCCCCAGCTCCTGTGTCCATGGGATTTTCCAGGCAAGAGTACTGGAGTGGGTTGCCATATTTCCAGATACATGGCTTGCCTTCCTCCCTTACTTCACTCAGGTCACTGCTCAAACATTCCTCCTTACAGGAAGGAAAATAATAGCCCTCTCACCTTGCAGTTTCTTTTTTTTTTCCACAGCACTATCACCTCCTGACAATATGCATTTACTTGTCTGCCTATGTGCCATCTGTTCTTCCACAGAACCTAAGCCCTGGGGAGAAGGGACATGTCTGATTACATCACAAGGGCCGGCAACCAGGGGTCACTCAGTAAATATTTGTGGAAGGATTCACTCCCCCTGTTATCCAAGTGCCTGCTCTGCACCTGACCCACGCTGGGTGGTGCTGGAGACCCAGCTGGGAGCCAAAGAGTCCGGCCCTACTGTCCAGTGGATGACACACACCAGAGCTCCAGACAGTGACACCAAGAGTAGGCAGGGCTGGAATGAAGGAGCCCGGGGGCTTCGTGAGCCAGGAAGGGACACCTGGCCCTGCCTGGGGGTGGCGGGTAAGAGGTGGTTTCCAGGAAGGGGCTCGGAAAAGAAGGTTCTGATAAGCGTACATTGGAGCAAAGACCAGAATGGAATGAGGAGTTGAGCCATGAGACGTGGAGGGGAAAGCATTCCAGTTCGAGGGAACAGCAAACTCAAAGCCCATAGAAGGGTGACTGGGTGACAGTAAGGAGGCCGGTGGGCAGGAAGTGGGGGCAGGGGCCTTGAGGACTGGGCTATCTCTGAGTAGAGGAGCAGGGTCTGACTCATAGGATCCCTCTGCCTGCTGCACAAAGAATGGACTGTGAGGGGCAAGGGGAGAAGCAGGGAGTCCAGAGAGGAAGCCACCTCACGGGGAAGATGGAAGATGACATTATCTGGGGCAGTGAAGCGGGGCGGGGAGAAATGATTGGATTAGGCTACCTCTTGAGGGTTGAGAGCCCCCACTATCTGCTAACGGACTGGGGAAAGAGCCAAAGAAGACTCCCAGGTTTTCACCTGATGAGCAAGACCACAGTGAACAATGAATTAATGGGACTGCTGCATGTTCATTATCTCGCCACAGATGGCTGTGAATGAGATTAAGGGATATGTGCATTTTCCAGTGTATCTGACCACTGCATTCCCAGTCTAGTCCAGGGTCTCCAGCCCCCAGGGCTTTCTCCCCGCACTTGCAGGTTAACACTTGAGTGTTTTAGGAGAAACACTCCCCTCTAAGGCTGATGGGAAATATGCAAGTTGCCAAAGAGTTCCGTTAAATTCCTTAATAAAACAAAATTAAATTAAACATGGGCCAGCATAGGCCATGTTTTTGCTACTAGGGAGAAAAAAAAAGGTTTGGTCATACCTGAACAATCCCCATTTTCCCAAAGAGGAAACTGAAGTGGGGTGATGCCAAAGCATTTACTGGGTGCAAGCTGGTGACTGACAGGAAAAGGGAGCAAACCCAGGTTGGTCTGGTAACAGGCCCATCACCCCTGCCCTATGCAAAAGGGCAGTTTTTTCAGTCAGCAAAGGACAGCCATTGAGGGCTGGGAGTGACTTGATAAGAAACTGGTTTGAGAAAGGTCACATAGGGTGTGCCCAAGACAGCAAAAGCAGGTATTCTTCCTGGTGACCAAGCGGAGAGTCCTTAATCCTATCAGTCTCCAAGCCAAGGATTTTCTGCCCAGGTTTCAGGGGGGAAAAAATTGGATCCCATTTCCCACATATAAACTAAAGTGCCCATCACTTGGATCAATGGCAGGGGCAGGAGATTCACAAACTTCCATCCTTGGAGGCCTCAAAGTTCACTTTCTAGAAAATAGGAATGATCGACTCCGTGGACAAACACTTAGCTAAACCGTCAATGGCCAGGGTTGGGAAGCAATTGAGCTACCAGGTTAACAGCGAAAACTCTGGACCGAATTCACCGAGATACTGACCAGCCTACAACCACCACCCCAAGGGCTGGCCGGGTCTGGATGCAAATTAGTTAAATGGGGCGTCCGGTGAGCATGTGGACACCGAGCGCTGAATCCCCCCGCCCTCGACCAGGGCCGGTCAGTTTCCTTTCAATTCCGCCCCGGCCACCCGTCGCTCTCCTTTTCTCAAACTAAGTAGGTCCTCCTGGCCCTCAGGCGTCCACTCCCCACTCCGCCCTGGGCTGGACGTTCTTCCTACCTCCCGACACAGAGTAAGCGAACGATTCTGCTCCAGGAAAGGCTGGAGTCTGAGGACTGCAGCCATTATTACTGCTATTATCGTCGTCGTTATTATTTTCCCGAGGGGGTTCCGACCCCCGCCCCCTCCCCGGCAACTCACCCCGGGCGCGGGGATGTCTCCGCTGCTGCGTTGGGAGTTCAGTCCCTCCCCGATGCAGGCGTTCGGGGACGAGAACTTCCCAGCAGCCGGCGCTGCAAGCGCGGACCCGCCTCTTACCGCCGCTCGGGGTCTTGCACGCGGGTGGGCGTCCCGTGCTGGGACAGCGGAGCGGGATCGCTCTCGCGACGCACCACTCTGAGATTCACAGCGGCTGGCGCCCCTACTTCCGCCGGCGCGCCAGCTGCAGAGGCCCGGGCAGGCCGCGAGCCTCCGAGCCTGGGTTCCGCCCGCGCCGCCTCCGCCGCCGTCCCACGTGGTCGCGGGCGGGCTCGCGGGCTCGGAAGCCAGCACAGACCCCGGGCGCCACCCCGCCAGCTGCTTGACCCTGCGCTTAGCTCTTGATCTACCAGTCTGCGAGGTGTGGACGTCCAGGATGTCCATGTTACAGAAGAAGAAATTGAGGCTCCTCTCCTCTGCTTCAAAACACACGGGACTTGGCCCCCCCGCCCCCTGCACGTGCACACTCCTACCCCTCACCTCCATTCTGAACCCCACCTTCCCTATTGGAACCTTGAGATCATGCTTTCAGCAGCCACGCGCCAGGAAAAAGCCTTGCAGAGCAGCACCTGGGAGAGACCAAAGGCCGTCATTTTGCCCTGCAGGACTCCCCACAGCCCCGTCTTACAATGGGAAACTGAGGCCTTGAAAGGCAGAATGTCTGTCCTGAGTTGGAAACGCACTGTTATGGGTTCAGAATTCATTCTGCCCCATGGTTTCACTAAGGGAGGGGTCTTGTGGACCTCAGTTTCCCACTGGATCCCCAAGACCAAGTGCCTGGTACAGAGACCCTCTGCATATATTTTGAAAAAAAAATGCATATAGAGGGAGCTCAATACACAGTCTGTTAACTATGAACCATTAGGAGCTCTGTTTGTGAACAAGATGGATTTGGCTCCGTCCATCTCAGAACCTACACTCTAGGGAGACTGAGAGAGATCCAATAGGTTATTACGTGAACAAATACACCGACAAGGTCCTTCAAGGCTTGACAAGGATGCAAAAGGAATAAAATAAGGAGAATAAGATAGCGGGTAGCAGGTTGGGGGAGCGTCTTTAATTGGGCCGTCATGGGAGGTGGCGTTGAAGAAGCCACCTCAGGTAACAGATGGGAAACCTGAAGCCCAGGAGGGAACTGGGGACAGATGGAGGTCATGGAGTGTAAATTGTAAGGCCTTCAGCAGGGTGGGGCTCTCTTAGATCCTGTGGTCAGGGAGGTCCTCTGGTCTTTGGAGGACGGTGGAGGTGAGACCTGAATAACAATATGAAGGAACCCTCAGGCTTGCAGCGGCACTCCAGAAGATTAGCATGTGAAATTCCCTCCGTGTTGAACTGAGGACACAGCCGGCAGGCCAGAGCCAACTGACCCTGGCCCTGACCTCTGGGGAGTGGGGGGGCTTGTATTAGGGAGAGGGGAGATAGAGTAAACAAACAGTTCTAGATGGTGATGTGGTCGGTGCCAGGAAGAAAAGAAAACTTGCAAGGTTGGAGGGTGGGGCAGGGTGTTGATGCCACTTCAAATAGCGATCAGAGAGCAGCTTTGACAAGGGAAGTTGGAGGAGGCCCCAGCGGAAGGAGGCTATTGGTTGGCTATTTGGTTTTAACGGTGAGTCCAGGTCTAGGAGCAGAGTCAGTGTATGTGATCATGACCCTCCTGGGCTCCAAACCCTCCCAAGGCTTCCATCTCAAAAAACCCAAAGACTTTAAAGTAGTCAAAAGATGTCCCTGGAGCTGACCTTGTTTTCTCACAGAACTCCATCAGTACAGAACTTAATTTACAGAACTCCTCGAATACACAGGCCTGGCAGGGGGAGAAAACTGAGGTCCCAACCCCACCCCAGTAATCCTGTCCCTTTATAACCCTTGCTAGCTCCGCCCCCCCCACCCCCATGGCACTTGTCCTGGACAGCACTTCATATTTTAGTTTATCTTGTTGAGACTCTTTCTGAACGAATAACCTGCAAGAGGCCAGGGTTATTGTCTGTTTTTCTACCCTGCTGCATCTCAGTGCTTAGTCCAGAACCTGGCACATAGTAGGCGCTTAACCCTTGTTTGCCCAAGTAATTTTTATTGTAATGCATTCAGTGGAATAGGTCAGATTACTATCAGGCGCCTAGCTAGAAACTTGGCCCCTACCATTTTCTCGCTTGGGGGTGTGAGTGGGCACCTTGTGCCTCAGTTTCCACCACCCCGGAAAAACGGGGTCAGGAATAGCTGTTTCTGTGCGTGGTCGTGTGAACTCGTTATCTTCAAGATATTCAGTAGTTCAGCCAAACGCAGGGGGCACGGTCCTGATTGAGTTTGGCTGAGGGTGGGGCAGTCCTCTCCCGGCAGGCCCCGCCTCGGTGGGCGGAGCCACGGGCCGGGCCAGCACGTGTAAGAGTTCGCTGCGGGTCGCCGCAGTCACTCACCTGGGCGCCTGGGTCTGAGCGCGCACGCCTCGCGCGTCCTCCGCCCGCCAGTCCGCCAGTCCGCCTGCCCGCGACCCATGTCCCGCCGCAAGGCCGGCTGCATGCCTCGCCGAATAGAACCCGCGCCCGCCGCCAACTCAGACGACGAGATGGAGATGCGAGACCTCGTCATCGACGTGAAGCCCGAGCCGGACCCGCGGCCCCTGCAGGCCCCGGGGTTAGGGCCCTTCACCCCGAAGGAAGTGCCCGCGCCGGAGCGGTTCGAGAGCGAACCCCGCTACTGCCCCGGCCCCGTGCCCGCCGGCGGCCTCGTCCACGCCCTCGGCCTGCGCAACCAGTGGGCGCCGTGGACGCCGCTGTCCCTGAGCCTTCACGGTGAGCGCCCCCTACCCCAGCCCCGGGCCAACCTCCCTCCCTTCTCTCTCGGGTGGGACCTCCTCGGGGCACCGACCCTTGGGCCCCTCCCCCCCCTACTCCCGGCCCCTGCCTTAATTTCCTGGCCAGGTCCTGGCCTCCAACCTGCCTTTTGACCTTCGGGTTTCCCCTCTCCCTCGGAACCCCCAGGCCCCATCCTGGCCCCACCCCACGCTCACCACCCGCTTCCTCCCTGCAGACCGACAGCCGTGGACCGACAAACATCCAGATCTGTTGACCTGCGGCCGCTGCCTGCAGACCTTCCCGTTGGAGGCCATCACTGCTTTCATGGACCACAAGAAGCTGGGCTGTCAGCTCTTCAGAGGCCCCAGCCCCTGCCAGGGCTCAGGTGAGTAAAGCCGAGATGCAGTCACCGGTCTCAAGTTCAAGGGCCCGGCTTCCTGTGGGAGAGGGGCTGAGCTGGACAGGCGGGGCAGTGAGCACTACTTCCCCTTTCTGGCTCCCCACCGGGTGCAGCCTAGGCGTGGCCAGGGCCTGCCCTGTCCTAGGGCTGAGACTAGTGGTGGTGAAGGGGGTAGGTGGGGGCGGGGCTGGGCAGGGGAAGAGGGCCACCCACAGGGTGTGGCCAGCCCCAGAAGACTGGTCTGGGGATTTGCCATACACACACCCCCAATCTGGTTTCACTTCTCCTTCCCCTTGGCCAGAAATAACTGGCCAGGTGGCTGGACCAGTGTGGCAGTAGGGGGGACCTCTGGGGAGGGCAGCGGCCTGGGGGAGGGGAGCCGAGGCCAGCTGGACTGCGGGTGTTGTCACCCCCTTCCATTTATTTATCACTTCTCATCGAGGCATTTGCTTGGAGTCGGGGAAGGGGCTTCTGGCCTCCCTTCCTGATGGAATCTCCCAGCCTTTCATGCCAGGAAGCCCCTGTTTTCAGCCAGGTCCTGGGTGTCTGGATACCTGGAATTAAAACCCTTAACTTGGTGCTAGATATGCGGCAAGCTGAGCTTTTGGCCAGCTTTTGGTATGATTGTGGAGCTCATAAACAGCTCTGGATTTCTAGCCCCTGTGCCATGTGCCCCTGGGATTTGTGAAATGGAATTACATTCAGGGCTGGGACAGGGAGAGGGTCCTTCAGTGAGAGGGGGAGGGGGGATTTTGATTGCAACTGGGAGGCTGGCCCGGTGGGCAAGGGTGGGGCTGTGATGGGATCATGGGAACTAAACACTCCTAGGTGCTTGGGCTTGGGAGAATTATGGACAACGATGGGCTTCCCAGATGGCTCAGTGGTAAAGAATCTGCCTGCCAAGCAGGAGATGCTGCTTAATTGATCCCTAGGTCCAGAAGATCCCCTGGAGAGGGGAATGGCAACCCACTCCAGTATTCTTGCCTGGGAAATCCCAGGGACAGAGGAGCCTAATGGGTTACAGCCCATGTGGTCGCAAAGACTTAGTGACTAAACAACAGTTAATACTTATAGAGGGCTTGATGGACCAGAACTCTCAGCTATTCTCCATCTAAGGTCACAGAAAGTCTCAAAGGGAGAGGACCCCTGCTGCTGCTAAGTCACATCAGTCGTGTCCGACTGTGCAACCCCATAGACGGCAGCCCACGAGGCTCCCCCGCCCCTGGGATTCTCCAGGCAAGAATAGTGGAGTGGGTTGCCATTTCCTTCTCCGAGAGGACCCCTAGGATCCCCATATTCCAGCAAATGAGGAAACTGAGGCTCAGAGATGTGTATTTCTTGCCCAAGGTCACATAGCTAGGGGGCAGGGGAACCAACTGGAAGTCAGGGCAGGCTGACCCTCTCCAGCCCCGACCTGTGCCCTTGACCTTGGTGTTGCATCGGGAAGGCCGCCCCCATCCAAAACATAAAGGCAAAAGGGATCTGGAAATACGTTACTGATAATACCTGAGGGTCGAAAGAAAACACTGGTGACTGCTAAGGCTTCTCCCCATTTAAACCTTGGCACCCTTGTCTCTAAGGCAGGAAAAGGGGATCATGGATGGAACCCAAGTATTTGAGACCTGGAAGAGACATCCTGTTATCAAGAGCTTTTTTAGGAGTAAACCAATCATTTTTTCTAAAAAAATTTTCCTCTCTCTCCCACTCCCCGGGATTTCTGGATTGAAACCCCAGCTCTACCCCTTCCTAGCTGTGTGACCTTGGGGAAAGGTCTCTTTGCCTCAGCTTTCCCATCTGGAAAATGAAAGTCTTCTTCCCTAAGGAAAGTTTTAAGAGGGAGCTGCGGGTGGCAGGTGCCCAGCATGCCTAATTGGGTCAGGCCTTCGTGACCCCAATATAAGCTAGCACTCCTCTATCCATTCCTCTCCTCTTTTCACCTTTTCTTGAAGATTTTTCGAACACAGAAGGAATCCCCAGGGACTCATCTACGGCATGAATTTTCCTTGCTCCTTATCTGTCCGCCTCGCTCTCTGCACACCTTCCCCCGGGAGGGCAGGGAGCCTGGCCTCTTCTTTCTGCTGCCTCTCAGCCCCTGGACTAGAGCCTCTCCCACACCTAGTATCCAGCTGGCAGCTATGAACTGCAACTGCTCTGACTTGCCAGTCACACTACTTCCTGGCCCTTTTCTTCTGTGCAGAACGCGAGGACCTGAAGACCTTGAACTGCCTCCGCTGTGGCCGACAGTTCACGGGAGCCTGGAAACTGCTGCGCCACGCCCAGTGGGACCACGGACTGTCCATCTACCAGACAGAACCTGAGTCCCCGGAGGCCCCGCTGCTGGGCTTGGCTGAGGTGGCCGTGGCCGTGTCGGCCGTCTCGTCGGTGGTAGGGCCCGAAGCCGAGGTCAAGGGCTCCCGGGTGGGGCCCACCCGGCGGAGCCCCACCTGCCCCATGTGTAAGAAGACCCTCAGCTCCTTCAGCAACCTCAAGGTGCACATGCGCTCGCACACGGGTGAGCGGCCCTACGCCTGCGACCAGTGTCCCTACGCCTGTGCCCAGAGCAGCAAGCTTAACCGCCATAAGAAGACCCACCGGCAGCTGCAGCCCCAGAGCCTCTGCCTGGCCGACGCCGGTCAGGAGCAGGCCTCCACCGCCCCTCCCGAGCCCGCCGCCCATGCTGCAGCCCCCGCCAGCATCCTCCCGTGCAGAGGAGGAGAAGGGGCTGGGGCAGCCGCCACGGCAGGGGTCCAGGAACCCGGGGCTCCTGGTGGCGGGGCTCAGGCGGGCCCTGGTGGGGACGGCTGGGGTGCTGACACCAAGGAGCAGAGAACGGACCCGGAGAAGAACCAGAAGACGTCACCCAAGAAGACGCTGAAGCCAGTGGGCAAGAACCGGGGGCCGGGGCCTGGGGGCAGCTGTGAGTTCTGCGGGAAGCATTTCACCAACAGCAGCAACCTGACGGTGCACCGGCGCTCGCACACGGGCGAGCGGCCCTACGCCTGCGAGCTCTGCTCCTACGCTTGTGCCCAGAGCAGCAAGCTCAACCGCCACCGCCGCATGCACGGCCTGGGGCCCGGTGGGCCCCGCTTCGAGTGCCCCCACTGCTGCGTGCCCTTTGGCCTGCGGGCCACCCTGGACAAGCACCTGCGGCAGAAGCACCCTGAGGTGGCTGGGGATGCCTGAGCAGAGGGAATGCCCCTTGCCGTCTAGGGCACCACGGTTACCCACTTTTGTGACCTCCTATCCTTTCCCCCAACCCATGAGTAAAGCCTGCCCGCAGCTACACGTGTTTGGACTCTGATTTTCTTGGGGTGTCTGAGGTGGGGCGGGAGGCTTCCCTCCTTGGGGTGGACAGCTGGACAGACCGGTTTGGAACGACGGGGTGAGGGGAGAGGCCGGCCCCCAGCGCCCGGGGCACCGCAGGACTGGCACAAAAAGCTGTGCTCCCGGTTCCCGGTGTGGGCGAGGCCAGGGCAGGGGCCGAGGCGAGGGTGGGGAGAGGCCTGGACCTGTCACCAGAGGCCCCTGGGCAAAGTCCTGGCCCATCCTCCACAGGCGGGGTGCTCAGCCCTTTTCCCACCACATGGCACCCAGGCCCTAAGTGTGGCAGGAGCAGCAGTTCTGATTACCAAGGAGCCATGCTCCAGTGCCCAGATGTGGGCGGGACTCCCCACCAGGTCACACTGGAGCCTGTTCCCTGAAGCCACCAAGCACCTACCGCAGCTGGCCTTGGTTGGTGGGCACCGGGGTTTGGGGGCCCTGCACTGATCACACAGACCAAACAAGAGACCAGGTGAAGGGAATTAAATAACGTGTGACTTTATTAGAGATAAAACCAGCAGCATCACAGCTCGAGCCCTTGTCCCCCCACCTCATCTCTGCCCACCCACGCTTATGCCTAATGTCGGTAGTGGGGGCTTCGGGATCTGGACCTCGACCGTCTGGAGAGAGAAGCGGGGAGAGAGGCCCTGTGAGGGTCTGGGCAGGGAGCAGAGAGCCCAGCTGTGTGGGCAGACGCTCACACACCCACCCACACGGGACCACCGGGGCTTCAGTGACGCAGAAGTTGGCTGTGCGCAGCATGAGGCCAGGCCCTGGGCAGCTCCTACGACTCGAGGGGGGCCAGGGCGAGGACGGGGGAACCAGGGCTGGGACCTCCCACCAGAGGACAACAGTGACTGCCCGGGGAGGACGGCGTGCCTGCTTACCTTCGAGAAGAGCTGTACTCTCGACCTGGAAAGAAGGGGGACAGGAGTACAAGTTGAGAAGAGCAGGACACTGCCTGCCCCTCGGCCCACACCCGCACACTGTGAAGCTCTGCCAGCTCCTGCCGTAACCCCAGGACTGGCGCACTGTGTGTTGTGTGTGTGCAGCTTAAACATTTCAATTTATTGAAGCCTGATGTGAAAGGTGTACCATGGTTTTCTGTAACCCAGTTTTGACATCTCTTTAATGCCCCAGAGCCTCCAGCGCGGCTCTCCTGACCCAGCGACCAGAGAGGCACTCGCAGTAGCAGGGGAGGGCCACCAGGGCACACTCGCTGCAGGGGGGAAGGGTGACCGGGGGCACACTCACTGTAGTGGGGCAGGGTGACCAGGGGCACACTTGCTGTAGGGGGGGAGGGCCACCGGGGCACACTCGCTGTGGAGGGGGAGGGTAACTGGGGGCATACTCGCTGTGGCGGGGGTGACAGGCACACTCGCAGTAGCAGGGGAGGGCCACCGGGGCACACTCGCAGTAGTGGGGGGGGGCGACCAGGGGCACACTCGCAGTAGCAGGGGAGGGCCACCAGGGCACACTCGCAGTAGGGGGGAGGGTGACCGGGGGCACACTCGCAGTAGGAGGGAGGGTGACTGGGGGCACACTCGCTGTAGCGGGGGAGGGCCACCAGGGCACACTCGCTGTGGGGGGGAGGGTGACGGGCACACTCGCAGCAGCGGGGGATGGTGACTGGGGGCACACTCGCTGTGGGGGGGAGGGTGACGGGCACACTCGCAGCAGCGGGGGGATGGTGATCAGGGGCACACTCGCTGTGGGGGGGAGGGTGACGGGCACACTCGCAGCAGCGGGGGATGGTGACTGGGGGCACACTCGCTGTGGGGGGGAGGGTGACGGGCACACTCGCAGCAGCGGGGGGATGGTGACTGGGGGCACACTCGCTGTGGGGGGGAGGGTGATGGGCACACTCGCAGCAGCGGGGGGATGGTGACCGGGGGCACACTCGCTGTGGGGGGGAGGGTGACGGGCACACTCGCAGCAGCGGGGGACGGTGATCGGGGGCACACTCGCTGTGGGGGGGAGGGTGACGGGCACACTCGCAGCAGCGGGGGGCGGTGATCGGGGGCACACTCGCTGTGGGGGGGAGGGTGACGGGCACACTCGCAGCAGCAGGGGACGGTGACCGGGGCACACTCACTGTAGCGGGGGGAGGGCGAGCGGCTCTGCCGGCTGTACTGGCGTTCCCATTCCTCTCTCTCCTTCTCTCGGCGCTCCCGTTCCCTGCAGGGAGAGGCGAACCAGGGTAAGAGGTGAGAATACTGAACTCGAGGGCCAGCTGGGTCGCCTGCCAGGTCGAGTGGAAGAGTGAGCCAAGGGGCAGATCCTGCTCCTCTCCCCACCTGGAAACGAGAGCACTGAGCTCAGAGAGGGGCCACTGGCCAGCAGCTGAATCCCAGTCTACCACCCGATGAACAGTTTGCTCAGGGCTAGATAGTTTGATCGTTTCCTGTCATGCTCCAGGCACAGCCTCTGAACAAAGGGACTTACACACTAAGTGCTTATCTGGCCTTTGTCAGAATGACCGGGATTTGCTTTGCTATTCCAAGGGCTGCATTTACTGAGCGCTGTAGTGCCTGACCTTGATCACACAAAATCCTGCCCACAAGCCTATGAGATGGGACAATTATTTCATCCCCATTTAGCAGATGAGCACACTGAGGCTCAGACAGGAGACTAGTGGGTAGCAGAGGTAGGATCGGAAGCCGGGCCTGACTGACTAGAATGCCAAGCCCCTACGCACTGTGCTCCCCACCTCCTAATGCACCCGTGTGATGCATGTGTAATAAACCACCAGCCAGTAACAGCAGCTCCAGACATCAAGCCTCCCCACGTGCCAGGCACCACACATCAGGAGGCTTACAGCGGGATTCCAGAGACGGCTGCCTCATTACATCTACCTCACATAATGAATCCTGGCTCAGAGAGGTTAAGGTACTTATCCAAGGACCCACAGCAAACACAGGGTAGAAAGAGAAATAAGGAACAGGTGACACAGCTCTCAAATGACTCCCCTCCTTGCCCATGGGCCCCACACAGGCTGAAGCTCTAAGGGCACTAATTCCTCAGCTACCCTGTGCAGCTGGCACCAAGGACTGCACAGTCTGGACGAGCACCCACCCCAGGGCCACAGAGTCAAGAGAGAAGCGGAGCTTGGACTGAACCCCAAGTCTGTCTGAACCAGGCTCTGGGCCACTCAGCTCCGCAGAAGAGTCAGGCGAGGAGAGGAGCAGAAAGGAAGGGGCGCGAAGCCCTGGCTCCCAGCGCGGGGCTGGCCTGCGTCCAGCCTTCAGCATTTATGAGCACCAGGGTTCTGGGGGCAGAGCACACAGCAGGAGCCTGGCAGCCAGACCGACTTCTCAGTGGGGAGCCAGCAAGAGTGAGTACAGGACAGACAGGACACCACAATGCAGGGGAGGCGAGCGCCATGGAGAAGGCAGGGCGGGGCTGGAGGATGGTGCTTCTGGGGGTACTACTCCACACAGGACCTCAAGGAAGGACCCGAGAGCAGCCTTGGGGAACAGTGAGTGGGTATCTGGGACAGAGCAGGAAAGGCGACCCAAGCTGGAGGCTGGCGGAGCTGTGAGGCGGGAAGGACACGAAGGTCCAGAGGATTTGATTGTCCTCCACCCGGAGGGCCTGGTCAGAGGTCTGGGTTGGGCTGGTGGTGGGGAACACAGACCAACCCAGAGGCAGGCTGGGGCAGTCTTACTTCATGCGGATCTTGCGGGCCATGGCACGAAGCTCGTCTTCCCGTTCCTGTGGCAGAGAGGGCAGTGAGGGTTGGGCCAAACGGCACCCCGTGTGGGCCCCACGCCCTCACGGCCCCCATACCTGGCGCTCGTGCTCCTGCTGGATCATCTTCTCCTGAGCCGCCTTCTTATCTGCCTTGACTGTGGGGAAAGGGGCACAGTGGCTGAGGGGTGCCCTCCAGCTCCCCCGCAGGAGGTGGAAGCTGAGCTCAGAGAGGCCAGGCTGCTGAGGCCCTGGACCTGGCAGTCACAGGGCGGGTGCACACCCACTCCTCCCCAAGGGCCTCCTGTTGGGAGAGTGCAGGGTCTTCCCAGGCCAGACAGGAAGGAGGAGGAGCAGGGGAGCCCTAGAAGGGCGGGGCCAGGACGTACACTGCCTGTTGAGTGCCTTCTGCATCCTCAGCTTAAGCTTCTCCTGTGGCGTCAGCTTGGGCTGGGGAAGGGGGAGAAGAGGCAGGAGACCGGGTGGGTGTCCCGGAGCTCCCACAACCCACCTCATCCAAGAGCCTGGGACTGGCAGGGGCAGGAGCGGAGGACGGGCAGGCTGCGGAGATTGGCCATGAGGGTCTGGGAGCCCCAGTGGACAGTGGAAGGGGGGAGCGGGGCACGGATCTCAATCCCTGGGGCTGGATCTCCTGGCCCACCCGGGCCCCCCTGCAGGCCCACCGGGCCCAGCTCTCGGGCACTGCTGCTGGCGGGAATTAGACGGGCGAGTTCCAAATTCTTACTGACTTTGGCAGCTCCTGTCTCTTTACCAGCGGCAGGTTCGGTCCTGGGAGGAAGAAAAAGCAGCTGCCACCTCCAACCCCACGTGGCCTCAGCACTGCCCTCAGACCAGACAGCAAAGGCCGCGTGCCCCAAACACCCTCTGGCAGAAACCACGTGCCTCCTGAATCCTGCCGGGCAGGGTCGTGTCCCCCTCTGACCCCTCACCCAAGGAAAGGCTGGGACTCCTCAGCACCCCCACCCCCACCAAGGGCAGAGGTGTGGCCCCCTCAGACCCCCCAGGGCAGGACCAAGTTCCTTCTGAAACAGAACAGTGGGGCGCCCCCCACCTCAGTCCCCCAGCCCTAGCCCCACTCACTTTTTCAGCTTCTCTCCCACAGCGGGGGACGCTGCCGGCCTGCTCAGCTTCTCCCTTGGCAGCGATGGCGAGTGACTCTGGCTGCGGCTGTGGCTACGGCTGCGGCTCAGGCTGCGGCTGCGGCTCAGGCTGGGGCTGCGGCTGCGAGTCAGGCTGCGGCTTCGGGATGGGCTGAGGGACCAGCTGCTGCGGCTGCTGCTGTGGTGCCGGGGACCCCGGCCACCCCGCCGGTAACGGTCCCCGGAGCGGGAGCGGCTCCTGGGGGCACCGCAGAGCAGGAGGGAGGCCGTGAGACTCCAGGGACCCCCCCTGTGCGCTGCCCCCACCAGGGCACTGAATCTACGTGCCTCCACGAGGCCCTGCGGTCTGTCTCCAAGTTCCTCCCGCTGCTCTCCTCAGACACCCTCCCTGGCCTTCCCGGTCTCTAAACAGAGACTGTCCTCTAGCCACACTGGCCGAGAACAGCTCTTCATGTCTCACCAGACACCTGTGCGCCCACTTCCCTGCGAGGTGATCTCTGGGAGGGCAGGACTTGCCTGGTGACCCCGCCTTGGATGCTCACCTCCTCCTCACCTTGCCAGGCCTAGGGTCTTGCCACCAGTGGGGATGACCCCTCATCCCTCCCCACTCGCCTATGGCACAGACCCACAGAATCCAGTCTGGGGATACGAAAGCCCCATCCTCTCTCTGCTCAAGACCTGGGGGCTCCTCAGCAAGGGCCCCCTCCTCAGGGTGACCAAGCTCCCCTCTGGCCCTGAGCCTGTCTCCTGCCATTGCCCCGGGTCAGGCTCCAGGCAATGATCTGGACACCAAACCAACACCGCACACTGACTCTGGTGGGACTGTCCCAGGTTTTGTCAGCAATATCGAGAAAACAAGAGCTATCCTTTAAACATCCAACTCAATTTCTCTGGAGAAATCAGAAAACTGGGCATGCCACACCCGCCACTAAGTGGCCTACGACCCCAGCAGAGGGGAAGTGTGCTCCTGGGCCACTAGGCCCATGGGGTGCCTCGATTTTACCTGCCAGACCTTGTGGGGAGCGGACACTGAGATCCACACAACAACACAGGTGATAACGCGGACCACAAAAGCACTCATCCAGAGAGGCTCTGGACCAAGCACTGAAGTAGAATTTGTCACAACTTTGAGACTCAGCTGAAGAGACATTATGATTCTATTTCTTCTACAGATGAAGAGGCCCCAACAGATCAGCAGTAGGACCAGACTCCTCACCCGGCCCGCTGCTCTGCAAGCCCCGCTCTCACCCAGCAGGTCGTGCTGTCCCTCCACGGGCAGCCCTGACACCCTGGGAAGGGCAGGAGGCATGCTCCCGTCTCCCGGGACGGTATTCCTGCCCCACCTGCAGCGCTTACGTCACACCCTGCCCTCCTCTCAAAGAGCTGCCTTGACTTTCTGGCCCCTGCCCTCGGGGCACCCTGGTCCTATGCATCACCAGCTGTAAACACCCAGGGAGCCCCCGGAACAAGCACAGCCCAGTCTCCCGCCCACTGGCTCCCACCTGGATGACCACTGTCCCCCCAACCCCACGGCTCTCTCACAGGGCCTGGTCTCACCCAGATGGGTCCCCGGCCCCACGCACCTGCTTCTGCGCCGGGGCCCATAACCGCCGCGCCGGGCTGGCGAGCGGGAGTAGCGGTGTCCATCTCGGGAGCCCCCACCTGAGTGCCGCCGGCCACGGCTGCGGGAGCGAGAATAGCGCCGGGAGCGGGACCGGGAGCGCGACCAGGACCGGGAACGGGAGCGGGCGTGGCGGCCAGAGCGGTAGTAGCCCCCGCCGCGGCGGGAGCGGGAGCTGGAGCTGGAGCGGGAGCGGGAGCTGGAGGTCCTCGAGGCGGAGGAGGAGGAGGAGGAGGTGGAGGACCGGCGGCTGCAGGCGGGCACGGGGGGCGGTCAGCGCCGGCCCAGGCCATGGCCCCCTGCTGCCCCGAGTCCCCCCCACGGTGGCTGGGGTGTAGGGCGGGCAGCGTGAGCGTTACAGACCGGGCGCTGGCATTACGTCCCGGTGCGGGGCCGCCAGGCTGGGGAGGCGCCGGGGGCTTCCCTGTGGCAGCCCCTGATGCAGCTGCTGCAGCTGCGGCTGCGGCCGCCTCCTCATCGCTGCCCCCGAAACTGGTGATGAACGTGATCTTCTCCTCCCTGCCGGGGGTCGGGGAGCGGGAACGGGAGCGGGATTCGGAGCTGGACTCTGAGGGCGACCTGAAGAGCAGGGAGAAGGGGCTCGGTCACCGGGACCCTCGAGCCTGTCCACCCACGAACAAACCCTCCACAGAGCAACAAGATGCAGAAGAGCAGGGCCCCGAGCGACAACAGACACCAGGTACAACAGAGCCGGCGGGCAGAAAGACAGCAGGCCTGCAAGCATTGGATTCATGACCACGGAGGCCTTCTCAATACAACCAGGAAAAGCAGTGACAGAAAACTATTATTAAGAACAGATGCATAGATGTGTACTGTAACAGCAACAGGTTTCCTCTACATAGATGTCAGTTCAGTTCAGTTGCTCAGTCGTGTCCAACTCTTTGTGACCCTATGAACCGCAGCACACCAGACCTCCCTGTCCATTGCCAACTCCCAGAGTTTACTCAAACTCAGGTCCACGGAGTCACTGATGCCATCCAACCATCTCATCCTCTGCCATCCCCTTCTCCTCCTGCCCTCAATCTTTCCCAGCATCAGGGTCTTTTCAAATGAGTCAGCTCTTCGCACCAGGTGGCCAAAGTATTGGAGTTTCAGCTTCAGCATCAGTTCTTCCAATGAATATTCAGGACTGATTTCCTTTAGGATGGACTGGTTGGATCTCCGTGCTGTCCAAGGGACTCAAGAGCTTTCTCCAACACCACAGTTCAAAAGCATCAATTCTTCAGCACTCAGCTTTCTTTATAGTCCAACTCTCACATCCATACATGACCACTTGAAAAACCATAGCTTTGACTAGACGGACCTTTGTTGGCAAAGTAACGTCTCTGCTTTTTAATATGCTGTCTAGGTTGGTCATAATTTTTCTTCCAAAGAGCAAGCATCTTTTAATTTCATGGATGTACTCATCATCTGAAGTGATTTTGGAGCCCAAAAAATAAAGTCTGACACTGTTTCCACTGTTTCCCCATCTATTTGCCAAGAAGTGATGGGACCAGGTGTCATGATCTTAGTTTTCTGAATGTTGAGTTTTAAGCCAACTTTTTCACTCTCCTCTTGTGCCTTCAAGAGGCTCTTTAGTTCTTCTTCACTTTCTGCCATAAGTGTGGTATCATCTGCATATCTGAGGTTATCAATATTTCTCCCAGCAATCTTGATTCCAGCTTGTGCTTCTTCCAGCCCAGCGTTCCTCATGATGTACTCTGCATATAAGTTAAATAAGCAGGGTGACAATATACAGCCTTGCCGTACTCCTTTCCCTATTTGGAACCAGTCTGTTGTTCCATGTCCAGTTCTGACTGTTGCTTCCTGACCTGCATAAAGATTTCTCAAGAGGCAGGTCAGGTGGTCTGGTATTTCCATTTCTTTAAGAATTTTCCATAGTTTGTTGTGATCCACACAGTCAAAGGCTTTGGCATAGTCAATAAACCAGAAATAGATATTTTTCTGGAACTCTCTTGCTTTTTCAAAGATCCAATGGGTGTTGGCAATTTGATCTCTGGTTCCTCTGCCTTTTCTAAATCCAGCTTGAACATCTGGAAGTTCACAGTTATATACTGTTGAAGCCTGGCTTGGAGAATTTTGAGCATGACTTTACTAGCGTGTGAGATGAGTGCAATTGTGTGGTAGTTTGAGCATTCTTTGGCATTGCCTTTCTTTGGGACTGGAATGAAAACTGACCTTTTCCAGTCCTGTGGCCACTGCTGAGTTTTCCAAATTTGCTGGCATATTGAGTACAGCACTTCCACAGAATCATCTTTTAGGATTTGAAATAGCTCAACTGGAATTCCATTGAGCTACTAGCTCCACTAGGTTTGTTCGTTGTGATGCTCTCTAAGGCCCACTTGACTTCACATTCCAGGATGTCTGGCTCTAGGTGAGTGATCACACCATTGGGATTATCTGGGTCGTGAAGATCTTTTTTGTACAGGTCTTCTGTGTATTCTTGCCACCTCTTCTGAATATCTTCTGCTTCTGTTAGGTCCATACCATTTCTGTCCTTTATTGAGCCCATCTTTGCATGAAATGTTCCCTTGGTATCTCTAATTTTCTTGAAAAGATCTCTAGTCTTTCCCATTCTGTTGTTTTCCTCTATTTCTTTGCATTGATCACTGAGGAAGGCTTTCTTATCTCTCCTTGCTATTCTTTGGAACTCTGCATTCAAATGGGTCTATCTTTCCTTTTCTCCTTTGCCTTTAGCTTCTCTTCTTTTCACAGCTATTTGTAAGGCCTCCTCAGACAACCATTTTGCCTTTTTGCATTTTTCTTGGGGATTTTGATCCCTGCCTCCTGTACAATGTCACTAACCTTCATTCACAGTTCTTCAGGCACTCTATCAGATCTAATCCCTTGAATCTATTTCTCACTTTCAGTGTATAATCATTAGGTCATATGTGAATGGTCTAGTGGTTTTCCCTACTTTCTTCAATTTAAGTCTGAATTTGGCAATAAGGTGTTCATGATCTGAGCCACAGTCAGCTCCCGGTCTTGTTTTTGCTGACTATATAGAGCTTCTCAACCTTTGGCTGCAAAGAATATAATCAATCTGATTCTGGTATTGACCATCTGGTGATGTCCATGTGTAGAGTCTTCACTTGTGTTGCTGGAAGAGGGTGTTTGCTATGAGCAGTGCATTCTCTTGGCAAAAGATGTCAAGTCAGGTGTGAAGCAAGTTTGAAAGCATTAAGTGTGAAATAATTCTGTGAAAGTACGTAATCTCCCTCATGGCACCCACAGTTGAGCACCTACCCAAGCCAGACCGTTCCTCAAAAGGTGTACCTGACTTATCTCACCTGTCCTCCCAGGAGCCCTGAGGGTCCCTCTCACACCATCTGACAAAGGGAACAGGTCAGACTAAGACCTGTCCACACTCAAAGTCTCTGACCAACCACTCCCACGCCAGAAGACACATGTTGCGTGAGACCAGGCCATTCTATGCCTGTTAATTCTCATTGGTTATTTCTGGGAGTTCAGATTAGAGACACCTGACATCTAAGTCCCGCCTTTCCGCCACGTTTGGTCACTTTTAACACAAAACTCCGTTATGTTTATATCAGAAAAAAGCAGAACACATTCTCCAGTCCATGATCTCAGGAGGGCAGCCTACAGCGCACACACCCCACCCCACTCCGCCCTCCATTAGGAGGGTGCTGGGCCCTGGGAACTCACCGCTTATAGGGGTCATAGGTGGGGCTGTCTCGGCGGGCGTAGCTGTAGGGAGAACCAGATGGGATGGGGGTGGGGTGGGGTTGGGGTCAGTATGCATGGAATTAAGGCCAACCCCTGACCTGGGTGCCCAAGGCCATGCACTGGACAGTGATGAGGAGGCTGCCAGCCAGGTTATAGGCCCTGCCTTCACCCTTCCTCCTATCCCCTCATACCTGCCCAGAGCCCGAACTGCAGCCCCGCACTTCTTCAGTGACAATGGCAAGAATCGCCACAGCTCGTGACTGAACATTTTCCAGACCATGCATCCAACCCTGAGCCCAGGTCCCTTAAGCCTCACAGCAACCCTGTGACTCCCCTTGAATAGAGGAGATGTGGCAGAGGCATGGGTTTGCCTGGGCCCCAGGCTGGGCTCTCTGCACACCAGCTGCCTCATCCAAACCTGCCCAAGACCTCACTGTGGGCACTGGTGTAGCCCCCATCCTGGAAGGTGACAGTGCCCCTTTCCCAAAGAGGAAACTGCAGCTCGAAAAGACAAAATCTTCTACCTAAACTCTAACAGGGAGGAGGTGGCCCACAACAGAAGCAATGGTGCCCCTTGACTCTGCTCACAGCCAGGGAATGTGACATGGGTCCCGAATCCAGCAGGGAGAAGGGGATGGCTGGTAGGATGGGTGTCCACACGTCCCTCATGGCCACACCTAACCCGGACCCTCCCTGTTCACTGCTCTACTAGGACGACTCTGCCCGCAGGCCACAAGTCTGCCCCCCCAGACCTTCCTGAGCCCTGGCTCCTCCCCCAGAGTCCTGAAAGACTGATGCTGGCAGGGCGGGGGCACAGGGCAGAACCCCACCTACCTGGGGGGGCTGATCTTGCGGCCCCTCAGCCGCTTCTCCCGGAACTCCCTCCTCTGGCGCCGGGAGCGACGGCCCTGGAGCAGGGTGGGGATGAGGCTGGTGAGGCTGTGCCTTCCACAAAGTACACACCTGCCCTGCCACCTGGGCCCAGCCCTCACCGAGTACATGGCCTTCTCCTCCTCAAGGGCCTTGGCGTGTTTGATGGCCTCTGCCTCCTCCTTGTCTTTCCGGAGCATCCTGCGCAGGGGGAGGAGGGCCATCAGAAGGAATGAGGTCAGATTACAGGTGGAGTCACTGCGGGAAGCGAAGGACCCCCAGCCACCTGGGGGCCTCGCATTCACTCGGCGCTATTACTGAGCACCGACTGCACGCCAGGTGCTATCTCAGGCATCGAGGATTACTGAAAACAAAACTCCCCACTCTCACGGACTAACATTCTGGGGAGAAGAGTGACCATGACCTAAGTCACGGAACACACGACTCGTTAAACGGTGAAAAACCTGATAGGAAAGGAAATCACAGAAAGGGGAGAAAAGTCCAGGGACCTGGTGCTGCTGCTGCTGCTGCTAAGTCGCTTCAGTCGTGTCTGACTCTGTGCGACCCCATAGACGGCAGCCCACCAGGCTCCCCCGTCCCTGGGATTCTCCAGGCAAGAACACTGGAGTGGGTTGCCATTTCCTTCTCCAATGTGTGAAAGTGAAAAGTGAAAGTGAAGTCGCTCAGTCTTGTACGACTCTTCGCGACCTCATGGACTGCAGCCCACCAGGCTCCTCCGCCCATGGGATTTTTCAGGCAAGAGGACTGGAGTGGGGTGCCATTACCTTCTCCGCCAGGGACCTGGTAGAGGCTGTAGTTTTTAACAGGGAGGCTGGGGAAGCCCCTCAGAGAGAGAGTAACAGCTGACGAGACCCCTGGGGAGTGAGCTGTGCAGGTGCAGGCAGAGCTCACAGCACCTGAGCGGCCCTGGATCAGGTGGGGCCTCGGGCATCTGAGGGGGAAAGAGGCCATGGAGGCCAGGCAGGAGTGGAGTGTGTGGGGAGAGGACCAGAGAGGTAAGACTCTGGCCGTGGTGAGGACGCTGGCTGCTCCTGAGTGAGGATGCTCAGATACTCAGGCTGTGTTCAGATGTGGGAGTACTCAGGACTCAATACCCTGTTAGCTGGGACCAGTCTCTGTGACCCACCCAGGTGAAGCACAGGGCAGAGGCCCAACCAGCAACTGCCAGTGAATGATCCAGGGAGAGGAGCCTGTCCACCAGAGGGCGCTGTCCACCAGGCCCAGAAACCCCCGAAGCTCCCAGGGCTCAGAAGGCCTCAGGTCACCCAACTGGGAGCAGCCTCTGTCTCAACACTGCTGAAGCTGACCCCAAGGACCACCCCGTACAACCTCCACCCCTCCTCCACGAGCTCGGGAGCCTGTGCGTGTAACATCCCTGGTGCAGTCAGGGAAACCAGCGCTCCCCGGAAGAGGGGCAACAGCAAAGATGCCAGGTCCACAGGGTGGGGAGCGTTGTCAGCCCACAGGCCTCACCTGACAAAGTCGCCATCGGCCATGCCATAGGTCGTGGCCTGTTTGTTGAGATCTGCCACCTGCTCCTGGTTCAGTTCGTCCACATCCACCTCCACGTCTGCACCAAGAGAAAGGCTGTCAGGGGCTAAAGCCGAGGAAGGGAAGGGGCAGTGCCCCAGGACACGGGGGCGGGGGTGCCACCAGACCTCAGGCCTCTGTGGGTGAATGGGGGTGTGGACACGAGTCAGCACATCCTGGTATCCCCAGGCTGGCACAGGGCTCAGCCAGGAGCAAACGCCATAAACAGTGGGTGAGGGCGGGGGTGGGGGGGATGTGATGGGGAGGGGGCGAGGTACACGGGTGCATGAACGAGGGTGGCTGAAGATCTAGGTGGGTGGAGGCAAGGGTGCAGGTCACAGGTATTCAGGAGTGGGATGCTTGACGGCTGAGTGGCAGGTGGGCTTTACATGTCTGAACAAACAGCGGACCGGCTGAGAGTGAGCTGGATGAGGTGAGGGGGGAGAGGGGTGGCCGGTCTGATGAGTGGGCATTTAGCTGGCAATGGGCAGCGGGGTTGGGGCTGAGGCCGGCTCTGTAACCGGAGGAACACGTGTTTTCCCAAAGAGAGCGAAAGAGAAGAGTGGGGAGAGACCGAGAGGCTGAGGTCAGAAGAGGAGAACAGAGCCAGAACCCAGGCGGGGACAGTGTCAGAGGAGCAAAGTCCTAGAAACGAGGAAGGAGAGAGAAACAGCGAGGGAGGCTGGACCAGGACATGAGTGAGACGGAAGGACGGCGGGAGGCAGGGGCAGGAGGGGTGAGCTCGTAAGCACGGGGCGCCCCGCAGAGGGGGAGGGGCAAGACACGGAAACGCTGCCCAGGGACTGTGGATGGGGAGGGCAGAGAGGGGACCCCACCGATGTCGGGGATGACCTCATCTTCATCCGAGTTGCTCTCCTCCTCAGCCGGGGACTCCTCCTCCTCTGGCTTCTCTGTCACCTTTTCCACCTCGGCCACCGTGCTGTCCTCGTAGGTGTAGCCAATGGATGCCTTCTTCTCCGCCAGCCTGGCACGGGGGAGCTGAGAGTCAGGGCCATGCCAGGAGAAGAGGCGGGCCCCAGGCCGGATGCAGCCCAGCCAAGCCTCCACGGCCCACACACCGTTGCCCGCACACCACCCTCCTGAGAGCCAAGGCAGCCTGGCGCCCTTGAATGGTCCCTCAGCCTAGAACGCTCTGCACCCACCTCCCACCAGCCCTTCCCCCTTCCCAGAGCTCCAGCGCACCACCCTCCGGGAAGCCCTCTGTCTGGGGGTGGAGGCCGTCCTCAGCACCCGGCCCACTCACATTGGGTCTCTCCACCGCCACCCCCGACTGTGTGTCCTGCAACAGCCGGCCCAAGTTCTCCTGGATAACAACGCAGCCCAACTTGGTCCAGGATGGAGCCAGGGCCTAGCGCATGTGTGCTGCTGAACTTAGTTGACATGCCCTGACACCATCCCTGTGCCAGCGTTGTCCAAAACAGGTGGCCGTGGATAAGGGTCAGTCACTGAGACACTCAGTCACCTCCATGAGGAGGGGACGGCTTGGCAGCAGGGGGTAAGCAGGGGGCTCCAGGACTGCAGAGCAGCAGAAGGGCTGGCCAGGCTGGCAGAGGGATGAGCCATTCCTCAGGGCATACAGCCCGGAGAAGCCCTCTACAGAGTGAAATCAGCTGCTGCAGGCCACACGCTTACTGCCTGGCAGGGGACAAGCACTTTACCAGCTCCGTCTCCTGTAATCCTGGGGTGTCCAGGCAGGGGGCGCTGAGGCTCGGAGGGCAGGACTCAAACCCAGGCCCTGGCCCAGTCCAGCACCTGCTCTCCTAACTGCACCTCCTCCCAACCCAAGGGTGGTAAACACCATGTAGAGTTTCATCAGCAAACCCTTCCCCTCCGGCGCTGCCTCCTCCTCACAACGCTGATGAAGTGAGCATCCATTGTCTGCCGACCACCAGGCCCGGCTCGAGGGGATACTGGGTGGACAGAGCCCTGTGGGGCACACAGCCCTCCTGCCCCCCGCAGCTCCGGACCCCGACTCACTTCTTCTTTTCATCCTCACTGGGTCTCTGGAGGCCTCCGTACAGCTCATCAATGTAGATCTGGTACAGGCACTGCTCCTCGGAGACTGGGGTGGGGCAAGAGGCACATGAGTCAGAGCGGGCTGGGGACATTGGGAACTCAGGGGGAACTCAAGAATGCAATGGGGCTTGGGCAGCTGAGAACCCAGCACGGCTGGAGGCAGGCTCATGGATTCCCAGATAATCACACAGTGCATGGTGAAGACACAGCAGCTGCAGGAGGGCCCTGGCTACTGCTGACTCGCCACGCAACCCTGGGCAAGGGACTCAGCCACTCTGTGCCTCGGTTTCCTCTCCTGTAAAATGGGAGGACCACTGGCAGGGTGAGCACTGTCACAGAGACCTCTGACTGGACCCTTTGGGAAGACAAACCTGTCCTGAGAGCTGGACGTCAGTCACCTGGACTCCACGGGCGGCCACTTTGGGCCTCTGGGCCCCAGTTTAAATTAAGCTAATCTGGGCTCTCTCTCAGCTGCAACACCCAACTTGAGGAGCTCAGTGATGTACCGGAGCCCCCTGGTCCGTGGGCAGTAAGACACAAGCCCCACTCCAGTGGGACCCCGGACATGCCCCGTCCCTCAGAGGGCCTCAGCTTTTCTATCTGTAAAGCGAGGTGGGGGGTCTGGGTGAGCCCCAAGGTGACACAGCACGGCCATCGCCGCAGGCTCCCGCGTTTTGCTGGTGGTCTACACAGCCCCAGGGGAGGGCCCAGGGCCTCTATGTGGGCTACAGGCTTGGGCAGTCACATGAGCTGTCTCACGTGAGCTCCGGCCAGGTGGCCTTCCCTGCCCCCCAGGACACTCCCGTCCCCTCACGGCTGCCCGAAAGGCCAGACAGAGTTGGGAGCCGCCTCCCCTCACTGGGGAGTTCCTGCCCCGCCCCACCCCGCCCTCCGCTGACCCGGCCTCAGTCAAGCGCCTCAGAGAACAGCACACCACGTGTCCAAACAGTGTCTCAGCCTGTGATGAGCACCGCTTTCATGATTACGTGGCCCCCCACTAGACCCCTCCTCCCAGAAGAATGCCTGACCCACTTCTGGTGCTCAGGAATTGTACGAATGAATGGATAGATGGAGAGATGGAATCAGGCAGAACCAAGGGAAACCCTGGCTCCATCATCAAGCATCTACGTGGCCTTGGGGGAAGGCAAAAGCCACCACCACATCAGTGATGCTATACTCCCCTGATGTGAAGGCTTCACTGATAGCCAGAATTTGAAAATCTCTGCTTTTAGAGATGCTAAACATCCATTTCAGAAACAAAGATTTACAGGGACAGTGAACCCACAGCGAGGGTGGACTATGTCAGGCTCTGTGCAGGGGCCCTAAGCATCCCTCACATGAACCCTCACATCATGCTAAGGGACAGAAACCTCCACCATCACCCTTCTCCAGGAAACGAGACCAGCCAGGCTGAGGGACGAGCGTGTGGCCCTTAATCTCATAGGGAGATCTGGGACAGAGGCTCCGAGTCCTTCTCAGGAGGTGAGCTACAGTTCAGAGCTGTCTGCAGGACACAGTAGTGCTTAAGGGCAGGGTGAGAACCCCAACTCCTTGGACAGTGTCCCTCCCAACCCGGGCCTCAATGTCCTTATCTATAAAATGGGGCCTCACCGCTACCCTGCTGGGTGATCACACAGACGTACTGCAGTAACGAGACAAAAAACTCTGTCAGGGTTGGAACCTCCACAAGTCCACAGCAGGGAACAGCCCCTACACTTGTTTTCTCATTTGTGAGGTGACAGCTTGGGAAAAGAACCTTAGATAACTTGGCAAGCTTTCAAACTGCCTAAACAGTCATTTAAAACAGGCATAAATTTCCTCTTTTGAGCGAACATTCTGACCCATGCAGGTGGGGAAAATACACAGAGCAAAAAAAATAAGTTCTTCCTACTTCTCCCAATTTTTTAGGAAAAAGATCACAGAATTAGAGGGCAGTGGCCACCTGGTAGGACCATCTAGGTCAGCAGACGTCTCCTGAACCAATTCCAGAGACGGAGGCCCCAAGAGAGAAAATGGATGCGAACAGAGCAGTCCATGACAGAGCTGGGGCACACCCAAGGCCCTGCAGGAGAAAGCACTGGGATGACTTTTCTTCCCAGTCTTGTTGCGGTCTTCCAGCCTCCAGGGACCTCTCTCCCCAACCCACTCCCCACACCCCAGGTCACTTACTGCCGGCAAAGTCGTTCTGCACCAGGCCTCGGTAGCGCTCGTAGTTACACTTCCGCTCGTCCGACTCCTGCTCTGGGGAGCTTTGGGGAAGGACAAGGTCTCGAGATCACAGGGAGCTCCCACCCCAAGCTGGCAGGAAGGGGGACAAGGGGCCGGCCTCCAGCTGGTGGGGGCTTGCCCACGCGCACACCCCCTTCCTTCCCAGGAGGGGCGGGCTGACAACCCCGGGCAGGCGGCTTACATGGTGGTGAGCAGCGGGGGCGTGTAGTCGGGGATGTGGTCCAGGTGGGCGCGGACATCGAAGCGGTCAATCATGTTGTTGGTGTCCCCCTGCCAGGGCATCCTGAAGCGGGAGCAGGGGAGCAAGGAGTCTAGGGTCCCAGCACCCTGAACACAGAGCACCTGCTCCCTGCCACCTTGTGCTTGGGAGCCAGGCCCTCAGCCCCTCTGATCCCCGTGCCAGTCCCACTCGCAGCCCCCACCTCTCAGTTTCTTATGCCACAACGCACCCTGAATCTACATTCAGGCTCCTGACCTGAAAGGGCCCTGAGGAAATCGAGGCCCTATTTTTCAGAACCAAGCAAGAGTGGGAACTTGAACAAGGTCCCATGGGTCACTTGCTAACACCCCAAAACACCCCCTCTGGCAACCAAGTCTCTGCTTCACCTGGTCCTCTGGCCGTGGCCCTGCTCGCCCCCCTCGAGATGCTCCAACCGCTACACCATGGGGTCTTCATCCCAAACCAGCTGTCTCACCTTAGCTAACGACCTTCACCCTCCCACTCAGGCCAAGACTTTCCTGTCTGAGGCTCCACAGGTCTGTCCATACACCAGGTGCCTTTGGACCCCTAGCCCTCAAACCCAGTCTTACATGTTAACGGGGCTCTCCGCGGCCAGGGCAACTGCAGAATCCAGGTGCACCTTGCAAGCTCGACCGTGCACCTGCAGGAACTGGGCTGGGTCCTTCTTCTGCAGGGATGGAAGAGATGGAGGTCACCACCCAACTGAGTCCTGAACCCTACCACTCCCCACACAACCAAGTTTAGCAGCAGGTTCGCCTCTGTGCCAAGCAGGCCATATTTCTGAGGTGAAAGAACCTGCCGGGGCGCGCGGACGGCACTAACAGGGCCACCTAACCCCTGGGGACAGGTTTCCTCTCAAGGTAGCCACAAGAGGCTCTGAGCTCTGGCTCAATCTTCTACAGAGCCAGTACAGAGACTGACCTCCCCAAAATATCAGTCCCCAACTCTTCACCCCACACCCACCCCAGGGCCTCTCATTCAGAGCCAGGTGCAAGCACGTTGGCCAGGAGCAGCCTCGAAGGCACCACAACTGCATAAACTCATGAAAAGATAATCAATGTCACTATTCGTTAGAGAAAGAGCAATCAGAACTACAAGACACCACCTCACACTCCCTAGGATGGCTAACATGGAAAGGATAGGCAACAGCAAGAAACACTGACAGGAATACAGAGAAATCAGGTTCTTCAGAAATTTAGACAAAGAACTGCCGCTTGACCCAGCAATTCCACTCCATACCTGAAACAACTAAGAACAGACACTGAAATATTTGTACACCAACAGTGGCACTGGGCACAACAGCCAAAAAGTGGAAACAATTCAAATGTCCATCAATGTACCACAGAGAAACAAAACATGGCACAGCCAGACGATGTAACATTATTCAGAAGTAAAAAGCAATGGAGTACTGATCCATGCTAAAACCTGGATGAGCCCTGCAAACATTACACTAAACGAAAGAAGTCAGTCACAAAAGGCCACGCATCCTATGATTCCATTTATGTGAAATGTCCAGAACAGATGAATCCATAGAGACAGAAAGTAGACAGCGGTTACCCAGGGTTGTAGGGAGCGGGGAGCTAACTGCTAATGGGCATGGGGCTTCTTTTGGAGATCACAAAGAATTTCCTGTGAATATACTGAGGGCTTCCCTGGAAGCTCAGCTGGTAAAGAATCTGCCTGCAATACAGGAGACCCCAGTTAGATTCCCGGGTTGGGAAGATCCGCTGGAGAAGGAATAGGTTACCCACTGCAGTATTCTTGGCCTTCCTTGGTGGCTCAACTGGTAAAGAATCCACCTGCAATGTGGGAGACCTGGGTTCAATACCGGGGTTGCGAAGATACTGAAAACTACTGAACTGTACAGTATGTGGATTTAAAAAAATTTTTTCTTCTTTTCTCCTTTTTTTGGCCATGCCTCGAGGCACAAAGGATTTTAGTTCCCTGACCAAGGATAGAACCAGTGGAACCATGGAGTCTTCATCACTGGACCACCAGGGAAGGCCTGAGTATGTGAGTTATATCTCAATAAAGCTATATTTTTTTAAAAGGGCACCAAGATGGAGGAGAGCCCCTCCCACCACGTGCTGCTACTTTCCATTCATTTCTCACTTCCGGCCTGAGCTCTCCTGTGGGGGTTACAACCCCAAGTGACCATAACTGCACAGGAAAGCCTAAAATCTGGCGGTGGCAGCAGCAGCAGCCGCTGCAAGTGCCGGGCCCTGGCTGAGCTCCAGCCCCCTGCCGCACCAGAGTCACGAGCCAGGGTACTGCTGCTCCCCACTAAGCCCTGACCAAGCTCCCCTCCCAGACTCCAGCCACCCCCCATCCCAAGCCCCCTGCCCCGCCACCGTCCCTGACCACTCAGCAGCCTCCTCTCCCTGGCTCTGCTCCTTGCCCTCTGCAGCTCCTTTACCACAGAGCAGCCTGAGGCGGTGTTAAAACGTATTAGGTCCTGTCCCTCTATGCGGAGCCTGGCCTGCTTCTGCCTGGCCCTCTCTGACTTCTCACCATAGGCTCCCGAGCCCCGCCCTGCCCCGTTCCACCCCACCGGCCTCCACGCCACAGAAGAGCCCTGCTCTTGCACATCTGTCTCCTCACTTATTTCCAATCCCCTTCCAGCCGCCTTCCTCATCAAATCTATCTAAACAGCTCCCACAGCCCCTGACTGACCCTAGCTCCTTACCCTACCTTACCCTACCCTACTCTCTTCAGAGCACTGCCCATCACCTATCACCCCCCACAACTAGAACGGAACTTCCGGGGGGCAGGACCCATCTTGTTGTATTCCAAGCGCCCAGGGCAGGACCCAGGAACACTGACCAAAGCAAACAGAATGCGGCCTCACTCACAGATGAGAAGACTGAGCCCCTGAGACTGAGAAAACCATCAGCCTCAAGCTCTCGAGAGCCTGCACTTCCTCATTCGGCCTCCAGCTCCCACCCCAACCCCAGCCAGCAGGAGTTGAGAAGGACGCTCACCGATGACCACAGCTACCACTGGGCTGCTCCGCGTCCACAGGGTGGCGCTACTGCGATCCAGCGCCTCGTCCTGGACCTCACCTGCCTCCCTCAGTCCCTCATCTCAGGCCTCATGACCGCCCTGGGCAAGTCTAAGACCCAGAGTTCCGAGACCGCTCCAGGCCAAATGCTCGGCTCCCACACCAAGACACATGTGGGACTGTTTGCAGCTTGGACTTTGGCCTGTACCAAGAACTCACTGTACCAGCACCAGAGAAAAAAGCACTGGGTGGGGAGTTAAGACTGGGTCCAAGGCCTGGCTCTGTTGGGAGCTTCTGGAAAAGTCCCTGAACCACACTAAAAGCCAGGTGCGTTATGTACACCTCAAACTTTTCAACCATGGGAGGAATGTGCTATTCCTACCCCATGTCCCAGATGAGCAAACTGGAGCTCAGAGCGGGGAGGCTCACTCGCTCCAGATCACACCAGTCACAAACAGAACCAGAATCTGAGCCCAAATAGGCCTGACTCCCAAATCCCCTTTTTTTCTAAAATAATTTTTTTGGCCATGGTAACAGGCATACGACGTAAAATTTACTAAACTAACCACTTTTAAATGCATAGTACAGTAGCTTTAACTATCTGCACCTTGCTGTGCACCGGATCTCTAGAGCTTCTTCATTTGCAAAACCCAAACTCTACACCTGCTGAACAACTACTCCCTTTTCCCCCTCCCCCAGCTAATGACAACCATCATTTTCTGTTTCTAAGGGCCTGACTGCTTCAAATGCCTCATACACATGGAATCTTGCAGGGTTTGTCTTTTTGTGACTGGCTTACTTCACTGGACATAAAGTCCTCCAGCTGCCTCTATGCTGTAGCCTGTGACAGAATTTCCTTTCTTTTTGCGGCTCGATAATATTCCACAGCATGTAGAGACCACTTTTCTTTACCCATTCATCAGCTAATGGACATTTAAGTTGTTTCCACATCTTGGCTATGGTCAAACATGTACAAATACTTCTTCAAAAGCCAAAATCTATTTTTAACCACTGGACCATTATGTCTCCAGGATCAAAGAAGGTCAGACAAGTCCGTGGTCTTTCTCTCACTCATTCAACTGTGAAGCAGGCACCCACTCTGAGCAAGGCCTTGTGGTAGGGCCACAGCTGTGACTGAGACAGTCAGCCCTGACCCCACGGCTCACAGTCCATCATGGGGACAGACCCGGCCCCACAGTGACGACCTACAGCGAGCAGTGCTGGGATGGGGGAGCCAGGGGTTGCACCACTCAGCCCGCTGGGGTCAGCCTGGAGCCTCCTGGAGGAGGAGATGCTAGAGCTGAGATCCGTGTTATTTCCCACTTTCACATCAACATGGAATTCTGTTTCTTTACCCAAACCACTGATTAGAAGAAAGTCAACAGGGACAGGAAAAATGACGGAACCAGGGACATGAAGAGAGAGAGAGCAGGCACCAAGGACAGATCAGGAGAAGAGAAGTCAGCTGTCTGGACACACCGGCCCAGTCTGCCACAGCCGACCTCTGCTTCTTCAACACTGGCCTCAGCTGCCTCTCTCGGGCAGAGAATAAGACGAGAGACCCACGTGACAGCCCCATCCTCTCCTCAAAGCCGTCACCATCCACAGCTTGGTGGCTCTGATCTGAATGCTGATCACGTTCATGTTCGGGGACAATAGCTGCTTGTACAGGCCTGCACCACAACGCACCCCACAGACACTGTTCTATTCTTGAAGCTCTTCCCTGTTACCCAGTGAGAGGGGCTGGTCGTCACCACTGTCCCAAGGGGGAAAACAAAGCTCAGAGAGCTCTCCAGCTCACATGGACGAGAGCCTGGAGTCCCAGGCATTCTGAATGACCCCACTCCAGCCTTGTTTCCTCCACTCCATCCATCCACCTGGATGCGAGTCCAGCTCTACTTGGTAATAATACCCTCAGCACCAAGAAGAGTTGGCATTTGCAGGCCGGCCCTCGGGAGTCTCTGTGCCTAATCACACCGAACACTCCGATAACCTGGGAGGGAGGTGCCCCTATCGCCACCATTTGTGACAGCCCATTAGTTGGCAACCAACATCCACTGGTCCTCCCTCCACAGTAATGAGACTCCTAACACAACTGGCATAATGCCTCCCAGAGTACAGGGTATGCCTCTCAGCCTTCCTGGCAGCTGTATGTGACCGGGGTTACTTTCCAGCCATGTGGATACGAGTGGATGTATCACGTGCAAACATTTAGAAACTTTCTTAACAACTGACACGAGCCCATTGGCCTCTTCCCCTCCCTTCTTCCTCCCTGCTGAATGGAATATAAAGACATGATGGCTAGAGCTTGAGCAGCCCTTTTAGACCTTAAGAAAATACTGGCAAGAGAAGCCACTCACGGCTGAATAACAGTTCCCTGAACAGGACTGGCCACCTCTGGGCTTTTCTGTAAAAAGGAAATAAACATCTGTCTTCAGTGAAGATATGATGAAACAGAGATGTGTGTCAAACGTTCAGCACAGTGCTTAACACAAAAATGCTCAATAGCATTAACTACTGTTATCAGCAAACCTTTAACACAGGGATCAACACCCATCTCTCAGGCCTGCTGAAAGGACTAGAAACAATGTGCCAAAGTAGCAGGCATGGGGTCTGGCACACCCTGAACCCTTCATAAGCAGCAGTTATTCAGCCCTGAACCCTGATAGCATTCTTGGCCCACTCCTAGGGCCTCAACTGTAACCAACACAGACCCAGGCCCTGCCCTTGTGGTCACGTCATAGTTATTTGGACACCACTGGAGACAGGCTCTCAGAGATTCCTCTCCTAGGATAATAGCAGCCTCTGTTTCATGGGTGATTGTGGGGACTCAAAGAAATCATACATCTGCAGTTCTCCTCACAAAGCCTGAAGCCTGAGAAGGATCAATTAAAACGGCAACTGCTATTATTATTGTTTTATTCATCTAGTCTTTTAAACCACGTTGGGCTCAAGCTTGGAAAGCAATAGCATGACCCAAATAAACCTAGTCCCCAGTCTCACAGAGCTAAAAATGTGTGTTAAATTCCACAAAGGGGAAAAACAAGAAGCTATGACAGCATTTATAGGGTACACTGATTGAGTATGAAGGATGAGGGAAGACTTCCCTGAGGACCGAGATCTGAGAGACGAGCAGGAGCTAACCCAGTAGAGGAAAAGCTCATGCAAAGCCCCTATGGCTAGAGAGAACTATACAATTTTAGGAGGTAAACTGGTAGCTCTTTATACACCTTTTTCTGCTAGAAAAAGTAGCCCCAGGTAGTAGGGAGGCCAGATGACATGAGCAAAGGAATAAGGCAGAAAGCAGAGTAACATGAGTCTGGAGGAGGTGGTAAAAGCCAGGCTGTGGATGGTCTTAAAGGTGTCATGAGGAGCCTGGCACTAAGGAGTCACAGAGAAGTTCTGAGTAAGAGAGGGACAAAGTCAGCTTTGTGCTTTAGAAAGACCTCTCTGGGGACTTCCTTAGTGGTCCAGCAATTCAAACTCCACACTCCCAATGCAGTGAGCCCAGGTTTGATCTCTGGTCACAGAACTAGATCTCTCATGCCACAGCTAAGACCCAGTGCACCCAAATAAATAAGTATTCTTTAAAAAAAAACAATAATTCCATCTCTTATTTAAAAAAAAAAAAAGACCGCTCTGGCCTCTCTGAGGAGGATGGATTAGAGCTGCAGGACTGGAAGCCAGAACACCAGGGAGGAGCCTGCGGCAGTGATGCAGTAGTAAATGAAAACGTCTATATAAATACCATCCCACAGAAACTCGGAACCTAGTGCCAATGCCATTTCAAGCTGGGGTCTCAAGAACAAGTAACAGTTAAAAGAACTGAGAGGAGGCGTTACAGGCTCAACACCCAGCGGTGGCAGAGATGAAAAAAAGGCCAATGGAGCTGCCTCAGGATGAAGCCCAGAGGCCAGACCACAAGGGCCTTTTAGGTCACAAGATGGAGTGTGCTCTTCTCTTCAAAAGTAACTGAAGCATATAACAGGGGAGAAATGGTCAGAATTCACTTAGTGAATACTGACAGTACTCCTTCCGGGTGCCAAGTCAAACCTTAAGAAGGGCTGAGCTCCTCTGGGCAGGCACTGTGAACACAGGAATAAGCAAGACCAACAACATTCCAGAAGTGGCCAATCTTATGTCTGAAGTGCTACAAAGACTCCCCTCCTTCCTGTCAACACCAGTTCTGTACTCTGAGTCCACACCAGACAGCACAGCATGCGACAATAAAAAAAATACCTCAGTTCCCCGCCCCCCGCCCCCGATGATTATGCTCTGGAGAGGTGGATGACAACCCACTCCAGCATTCTTGCCTGGAGAATCCCCATGGACAGAGGAGCCAGGGGCTGCAGTCCACGGGGTGGAAAAGAGTCCGATGGGACTGAAAGACTCAGTTCAGCACAGCACAGCACAGCATGTGATTACGCTCAAAAAATGGACATTCTCTTGAGGAAACGGGTATCCCCTCTTAGCCGTATTTCCAAGCCTCAGTGATACCAGGACAACCAGGGCTCCGCCCTCTCATGGAGCTCCCAGCCCAGATTAAAGGTCACTTACGATCTTTTCATAGTACTCCCTGCGCCGCTCCGCCCTCTTTTTGTAGTCGACCATCATGCCTCGAAGTTTCCGCTCATGTTTCCGAGCCTCGTGCCACATTGTGGTGAGGCCAAGGCTGGGGCCTCAACCTGAGGGATGAGGGAAGGGGTGTCAGATGGGCTTAAAATAAAAAAAAAATACGGGCAGAATCACCATCACCTAACAAGCTGATAGAGTTAATCCTGAACATCGGCTTCAGGGAGAGTAAGTGAGGCTGCAGAGCTGTGCAGCAGGATACACTCAGGTGGATCCCGGGCAAGTCTGATCCAGTACCCTGGATATTCTGAATCCCCCACCCCCACTCCCGTTCATTCTGGAGTGAGTAGTCCAGGGAAAGTGGTACCCTGTGTTGAAGGAGGACGAATCAAGGATGAACGGTTCAAGGATAGAAGGAGTGAGTGTCTGAAGTAAGGTCTAGAGGAAGAACATGAGCAGCTGGGGTTGGGAGCTCAAGCGAGAGGAAGGGCTGAAACGGCGCCCACCAGGTGGGCCGTGGGTGGGGGGGTGGGTCTGGGTACCAGAGGTCTGGGGATGAAGGCAGGGGGACGAAGAGGAGAAAGTTTTAATGGAAAAACAGTAGTGGTGCGGAGGCGGGGGTCGAGAGCAGGTGAAGGGCAGGGATGGTGGTGGATGTCCTCCCGACACTTGCGGGAGGAGGGGCAGGAGGCACCGCCGGAGGAAAAGAACGGAGCGCTGCTGAGGTCTAAAGCAGGAATCTAAATTGGGGGCGGGGGGAGGGTACAGAGGCTGAGGGAGGCGGAGCGAGCTGACAGGAGCGGGTGGGCTGCGTTTAGGGGCAAGCCTGGAGGACAGGGCTCGAGCACCCGGTCTGGGACTGAGGGATCGGGCTAAGATTTTCTGACAAGAGGGCGGGACCTGTGGCAAGCGGCAGGGTCCGATGATGCGAGTTCTGGCCGACGGCGGAGGCAGGGCGCGGCCTGAGGCACGGCTGGCCGAGGGGGTGCGGGGCGGGCGGCCCTCGGGGCCCGGGCCGAGCGGAGTCTCACAGTAGACCGCGGAGAAGCCGAGGCAAGGGCGAAGCTGGGCTGACGTCCGCCCGAGGCCAGCAGGTCACCCGCTGCCCGCACTCACCGGCTCGTCGCCGCCTCCCACCGCTGCGCTCGCGCGCGACCCGCACCGGAAGCGGAAGTGGGAGGTTGAGTGACGGGGCGGGGAGCAGCGGAGGCACTTCCGCCGACTCGAGGGGCGGGAACTAGGTGGGACTAGGGAGTGAGCGGAAGGGCGGGGCTTAAGGAAATCGGAGGGGCGCAGGCGGAGCCTGGAGACTTTGTACTTAAGGGCCGGGGTTGTTTCTCTGGCGAAGAGACGAGACCCCCAGGGATCAAAAGTTCATCTTTATTAGGAAGACTCTGAACAAACAACAGCACCCCCATTCAAGCTTGGGGAAGGAGGATGGGGGATCTGCACCCTCCTCCCGTATATACACAACAGAATCCCCCTGGAGAAGGTGCCCCTGCTTGTGGGGGCTGAGACAGCAGCTTTAACAAGCTAGTGCTTGAGAGCCAAGCCCCCTTTCCTCTCCAGACTCAGTTTTCTCATTTGTAAAATGAGCTCAGGAGAAACCGGTGTTACGGAGTTTCTCCCCAGCGCTGAAGATGTCCGATTCAGAAGAACGAGGACGTCGGAAGACTGACCAAGGGCCGCCCCAGGGGATGGGGGTGCTGGGTATCCTGATTGGAAGGCCACCTCCCTCCCGGCCCAGCCCCTCTCCTCCAGCGCCACGGGGCTACGTGGCCTCAGGGCCCGGGGACAGGAGGCCACCCCCAAAGCCGGCCTCACGGTACTGATTGGGGAACATGTTGCTGCCCACGAGGCTGGCAGTGCCTCCGTCCCCGGGGCCCGGGGCCTGATACGAGTCCAGCGTCAGCGGCTCGGGGCCGGGGGGCTCCCCGACCGCAGCCCCTGCACCGCCGTTGCCCGCGACAGCGCTGGTGAGTGGTGGCGCTGGGGGCAACATGTCCAGCATGGTCAAGAGCGTGGGGGCAGCGGGGTCGTAGGGAAAGCCGTCGTCCAGGAGGTCCGGCCCGCCGGGGGGTTCCAGGCTGGGGAGGGATACGGTGCCCGGGAAGAAGTCTGTGTCCGGTAGCAGCACTGACGGCGGGAGGTACGGTCCTGCACGGATGAGAAGAAAGAAGCATGGTGGGCTTTTAGGGTCGACCTCCCGCCAGGTCAAATGCCGGGTCTGTGGCTAAATACTTTATCATGTGGCCTCCTAGTAACGCCAGGGAGAACTCTTGAGTGGGGACTATCACCATTCTTTTGTTTTGTTTGTTTGTTTACAATACTTTATTTTTGAGGTATAGTTGATGAACAGTATTATACGTTTCAGGTGTACAACATAGTGATTCACAATTTTTTAAGGTTATACTCCACTTATGTGTGTGTTTAATCGTTCAGTCGTGTCTGACTCTTGGTGACCCCATGGACTGTAGCCCGCCAGGTTCCTCTGTCCACGGGATTCTCCAGACAAGAATACTAGACTGAGTTGCCATTCCCTTCTCCAGGGGATCTTCCCAACCCAGGGATTGAACCCAGGTCTCTTGCATTGCAGGTAGATTCTTTACCACCCAGGCCACCAGGGAAGCCCATACTCTGCTTATAATTGTTATAAAGTATTAGCTATATTCCCTGTGCTGTATTCCCTGTCCCTGTTGCTGATTTATTTTATACATCGTAATTTGTACCTTTTAATCCCCATCCCTATATTTCCCCTCCCCCTCCCCTCTTCCCACTGATAACCGCTAGTTTGTTCTCTATATCTGTCAGTATATCTTTTTTGTTATATTCACTTTTTTTTATGACTCCACATATAAGTTATATCATACAGTGTTTGTCTTTCTCTGTCACTAAGCATAATACTCTCCAAGTCCATCCATGTTGTTGCAAATTACAGGGTTTTTTTATGACTGAGTAGTAATATATTGTGAGGAGGGCATGGCAACCTACTCCAGTAATCTTGCCTAGAGACTCCTATGGACAGAGGAGCCTGGCAGGCTGCAGTCCATAGGGTCACATACAGACGGACACAACTGAAGAGACTAAGCATCAGCAGTAATCCATTGTATATATATACACCACATCTTCTTTATCCATTCATTTATTGAAGGACACTTAGGTTACTTCCATTTCTTGGCTATTGTAAACAATGGTGCTATGAACATTGGGGTACATGTCTCTTTTCAAATTAGGGTTTTCATTTTGTTTGTTTTGGATATAGCTCGGGAGTGAAATTGCTGGGTCATATGGTATTTGCAAATGATATGACCAATACAGGGTTAATGTCCAAAATAAAAACAGCTCATATGATATTAAATAAACAAATACCCCAACTAAAAAAATGAGCAGAACAACTGAATAGACATTTTTCTAAGGAAGACATGCAGTTGGCCAACAGTCACATGAAAAGATGCTCAACATGGTTAATCATCAGAGAAATGCAAAGAAAAACCACAAGTATCACCTCACACCTGTCAGAATGGCTGTCATCAAAAAGACATAAATAACAAATGCTGGTGAGGATATAGAGAAAAGAAAACCCTCATACATTGTTGGTGGGAGGGTAAATTGGTGTGGAAAACAGTTTGGAAGTTCCTCAAGAAACTAAGAATCATTCTTATTTAATAAGCAAACAGGCAAAATAACTTGCAGTTCACAGGTGAGTTGTGGAACCAGGGTTGAAACCGTGCTCCTATAATGCTAGTGAGTTTTCCTCAAGAATGAGGAAGAAAAGGATGCTCCAAAGCCCCCCAGAGTATAAAGACAACCCAAAAGGTGAAATCTCCACACCATGGGAGACCCAAGGAGAATATCAAGTCCCAAAATTGTAAGGTAAAATGATAAGTGTTATTATGGAAGTCTTTTTGAGACAAGACAAACCTCACCAGTAAAGACTGACTACACTTATTTTAGAAGGAGTCACAGTGCTGCTGGAACTCTATTTCCCAGCTTCCCTTGTAGCTTGATGTGGACAGGTGACCAAGTGCTGCTGGCTGAAATGCGGGCATGATGGCTGGAGCTACTACAGCCATTCTGCACCATAAGGTGGAAACTGTGCACTGAAAATGGCAGGAGCTTGGGTCACCGATGATCATGCAGCCACCAAACCATCTGTGGACCACCCACCATCTGTGGACTGTGTTTGTATGAGAGAAGAAATAATGTCCTATCCTATTGAAGCTCCTGTTATTTAGAGTTTTGCTGTGAATGCAGTTAAACACGATCATAACAAATGCAGGTGGCATTCCTGGTTTCCGGCAAGTTCCTAACATCTGGGCACCAAATCCTATACTAAATAACTGTGCATTGTGGCCTTACTAAATTCTGGAAGGAACCCCAAGAAGGAAGATCTCCATCTTCAAGTTAAGTAAACTGAGGCCCAAAGAGGTTGCACAGGGACTTCTCAGTGCAGTGGTTAAGAATCCACCCTCCAATTCAGGGGACACAGGTTTGACCCCTGGTTCAGGAACTAAGATCTCACATGCCTCGGGGCAACTAAGCCCATGCACCACAAATACGTTTCTAGACCCCCCACACCACAGCTAGAGAGAAGACCTTGTACTTCAATGAACAGCCCACATGACACACAGAAAGATCCCACATGCTGCAACTAAGACCTGATGCAGCCATAAATAAATAGTTTTTTTTTAAAAGATTACACAGTGGCTTAGTTGTGGCCTTGAATTCAAACCCAGTCTGATTGCAGAGGCCAGGCTCCTAACCATTCCACTCTAGTGCCAGGGCAGCTTTGCCAAAGGAATGAGAGAGGGGAACTTTAGATCCTGGGAAATTGGGGTGATGGAGCAGGTGAAAGAATTACTAAGGGGCTAATGATGAGGGACTTCAGGGATTCAGGGTCGAAGGTTGATGAAATGGACTAGGACATCTAGGGGCAGAGGTCTTGGGCATTGGTTAGAGAGTGTTGGGGGACAACAGATGACACTTGAAACCTTCGGGTGAGACTGGCTGAGACTGACAACTCCAGCAGACTCTGGTTGGGAGCTGGGCCCCTGGGGTAGCTGGGGTGCTGGGGACAGCGTTCTTAGAGCTAGCGGTCAGCGAGTGGGGAGTTACTCCCCACTGTACCAGACAGGGGTACAGTTCATGGGAGCTGGAGGCTGGCGTGTGATTTGGGATGAAGGCCATGGTAGAAGAGGTCAGAGGGTGACTGAATTCAAGGCTGGCTGGCTCTGACACCACCTCCATTTACCCATTATCTACTCCCTACTCCTGGTTCCACACGTATCATCACTAATCTAAACCTAAGCCCATGGGTGGTGGTCCAGCGGCTAAGACTCCATGCTGCCAATGCAGAGGCCCTGGCTTTGATCCCTGCTCAGGGAAATAGATCCCACATGCCGCAACTGAGAGTTTGCATGCCGCAACTAAAGATCCCACGAGCCACAGAGAAGATCGAAGATTCCACATGCTGCAACTAAGACCTATTGCAGCCTAATTAAATAATTAAAATTTTAAATAAATTGACAAGTAAATTAACTTTTGCCCAGGTGTAACTCCCACCACAGACTGACTGTGTGACCTTGGGCAAGAGGTGTCACCTCTCTGGACCTCAAGTTTTTCACCAGTAAAATGGGACTGGGGCATGGGAGCAGATGACAGCATCCACCCCCCATCCCCCACCCCCCAGAGGGACTGCACAGATTAAGTGAACACACACAAAGCAGTTATGCTCAGAGTGTCTGTAAAAATTAATACAGTAACATTTAAAAGGCCAATGAGGTAGGTATGTGGTGATACTTTTCAGAGGAGCCCTGAAGCTCTGAGAGGTAGAGCAACTTGATGAGGGTCACACAGCATGTTAATGGCCAAGTGGAGATCAGAGCCTCTGGACTGTGTCCAGAACCACTATTCTTTCCACTTTATGTTGCTGGTTAAGTGGTGAGGCACTGGCCATGTAGGAGCTCTTGGGGGGCCTGAAGAGGCTAGAAAAGCGGGGCTGCAACCCCAACCCCTCAGCCCACCTCAAGGGCAGGGGCTTGCACTGAACCAACACCCACCTGAGCCATGGCTGGGCAGGAATTGATCCAGGAAGACTGGTTTTTTCCTCCGTCGTTTGCTCTCAATGCCATGGGGATCTGAAGAAAGGCAAAGATGAGAACCCCTGAATCCCACCAGCCCCTCCTCCCCAACCTGGGTGGGTGGGCAGGGCGGTGGGGTCAGTCAACCCCTCCCAGGGACCTGGAGAGGGACATCAAAAGGGGCAGAGGGGACACACCAGAGCTATTCAGCTCCCCAAGGACATCAGGCAGCCCCCGTTTCCGCTTCTTGTCCACGCCGTAACTGTCTGTTCAGGAGATACCAGAGGCATACAAAATAACCCATGAAAAATAAGAATTAATTATAGAAACCATTTGGGAAGTTGTTAAACTGTTCTGGTTTTTTCCCAACCAATGCATATAGATGTCCATATCTTAGAATAAAACCCAAATCCACTTCTAACCCCACTGGAACATCCCAGGCATAATCTGCCCCAGGGCCTTTGCACTTGCTGTTCCAGCTGCTTAAAACACACTTCCTCAACTCATCACTTCCCTGGAAAACTGCTTAGTTGCCCTCCTGTCCTCAGGTCAGCTGCCCCCTCTTCCAGGAAACCCTCCGTGAACTCTAAGGCTGGGTCAGTTGCCCTACTCTGCAAGCCAAATTCTGTAAGCAATTCCATGCCAGCCCTGCCCACTCTGGCTGTCACTGTATGGGAATGGATCTGTTCCCCCCCCATCCCCCCACCCCCATAGGACGATGAGCCTCATAGCACAGGGCTGGGACTGTCTCTGGTACCACTATGTTCCCAGCAGAGGGCCAGACACGAGCAGCTGTTCTGAGAGGAGAAATTATTAAATAATCCCAAAATGTCACGAGATGGGTACTGTTACTATTTCCATTTTGCACAGGAGTCTGAGACTAGGAAAAGCCAAGGTCACACAAGCCAGCAAGCAGACCGGGACTTGAACCCCAGTCTGTGCAACTTGGAGCCCGCATTCTACTTCTGCCCTTTTCCCCTTTGAGTCACCCCAAGCAAGGCCAAAGACCTGGTCTCTGGGGCAGTGGGTCACCCTGGGTTGCTGTGGTTACCATGGTCCCGAGGCAGGTAGGTGAAGGGCAGAGGCTCACTGCAGACCCCATCGGTAAGCCGCTGCAGAAAGACGTTCACTGTCACAGGTTCAACGATCTCCAGGTCCTCGTAGGGTGGTGTCTTGAACACAATGGCAATCTGGCGGTGCACATCAGCCTGGGAGAAGTCAGCCCGGCCTTCCCAGGAGGCTCTGCTGAACACCACCGATATATCCTCTGGCAGGAAAGTGGGGGCATCAGCTGAGCCAAGACATTTGGTCCACCAGAGACCCAACTTACTCAGCCTCCCCCAAAGTCAACATAAGTATTTCTAAGAATAAAACTAATTACGCATGCATGCTAAGTCACTTCAGTCGTGTCTGACTCCTATGGATCATAGCACACCAGGCTCCTCTGTCCATGGGATTCTCCAGGCAAGAATACTGGAGTGGGTTGCCATTGCCTCCTCCAGGGGATCTTTCCAACCCAGGGATCGAACCCGCATCTCCTGTGTCTCCTGTATTAGCAGATGGGTTCTTTAGCACTAGCGCTACCTGGGAAGCCCACATATGTGTATATATATTGAGGCTTTATATGTGTCGGACACACAGAGATTACCTCTAAGACATACAGCAATTCTAGGAAACCCATGATATTGAGGAGAAAGCAAAGGCACCAGGAGATGAAGCCACTTGTCCAAGGTCACATGGTCAACAAGTGGTGCAGCCAAGATGGGAATCCAGGCAAGCAAGAGCTCTTCAGCACTAGCTCCTAGGACTTGGGGAAGTTACTGATATTTCTGGGCCCAGTGTCATCACCCTAAAGAGGGAAAGTCATAGCACTCACCTCATAGGAATTGTTAGGAGGATTAAATGAGTCATTCCAATAAAAGGGCTTAGAAGAGGACTTAACATAATAGGTGATCAATCCTTGTTAAGTACGATGGCTTTTATAAGCATTATGCAAAATATTAGCTCCAGGTCTGGAACTCAGAAAATCCTCAGTAAATGCTACCTCTTTGTGATGTAGTTCTTAGGTACTTGGGATCCCATCTCATCCTAATACCAGCTCATTTTAGGTGTTGAGGAAACTGGCTCAGGGTATTGAAGTCACCTGGCCAAAATCAGCCAGTGAGTCGATGGAATAGAACTCACATCTACCTTGAATCATTCACCGGGGGCAGGATCAGTTTTTCTGCCCTAACCCCAATTCCCTGGCTCCTAAGAATCTCCCTGGCCTTCCTCATATCTCAAATCAAATACTACCTCCTCCAGGAAGCCTTCCCAGATGCCTGGACCATGTCTGGTCTTCCTGTTGTTCAGTCTCAGTACTGTGTCTTCTTCCCTATCAGCATTACGCACATTTATAATTTGTATTTCTTTCCCTACCTATCATTGAACTGAGAGCCCTGTGAGGGCAGAGTCTGGACGCGTCTCAGTCACTGCTATGTCCCAGCACTGCCTAGCACAGAGGCCAGCATAGAGGAGCCACCCAATAACCATTTGCTCATTGGAAAAAAACAAAAACCCAGACTTCCCTGCTGGCACAATAGATAAGAATCCACCTGCCAATGCAGCAGGACATGAATTCAATCCCTGGTCTGGGAAGACCCCACATGCTGTGGAGCAGCTAAGCCTGTGCGCCACAACTGCTGAGCCCGTGCCCTAGAGCCTGCATGGTGCAACTACTGAGCCCGCGTGCTGCAACTACTGGAGCATGTGCACATAGAGCCTGTCCTCTGCAACAAGAGAAGCCACCGCAATGAGCAGCCTGCGCATCGCAACGAAGAGTAGCCCCTGCTCGCCACAACTAGAGAAAGCCCATGCAAAGCAACAATGACCCAACGCAGCCAGAAATGAATAAATAGCAAAATTTTTTAAAACACAGTTTGAGAAAGGGGTTTTGCATTTGAATGGACGTGACTCAAGTGGAAACCTCCTCCATTTCCTCCATCTGGAGCCCCGACCCAACTGTCATAAAGCATTTATTTATACAGCTCCACGGTTTTAATACCAGAGTAGTTCCCCAAAGTTTCTGATCCCAAAGTCTGCCCAGCGCTCAACACTGGCCGGTATAAACAGGCCTCCTTCTCTGTTCATGAATGAGTGAGTGGGTGTGTGGGTGGGTGTGTGGGTGGGTGACTCAGTGAGTGAGTGAACCAATGGACAATATCCGAAACCAGAGCTCTGGACCCTTCTACTAGGCTCCCCTGGTTAACCAGCTACTCCTCACCGTCTCACTCTCTGCAAGCTGGCAGACCCCACTCTGCTCGCTCACTGCCCTGGGCCCCTCACCTTTCTGCACCTTGTCGCACAGTAGGTAGAGCTCCTCGCCACCCGTGCACGGCCCACTCTCCTTGTTGATTCGGCAAATCCGTAGCTCCGACGTGTTTGTAGACTCTGGGAAAGAGGAGAGGAAGACACACAAAGGGAAAAAAAAAAGAATTCGGTCATTAAATCCTTACCAGGAACCCCATGGGTGCCCACTTGGGGTGTGGGGAGGTGGGAAATGGACAAGCCAGGGTGTCTGATATTTTTGGAACCTGTAGTGCAGGTGGAAAAAGATGCCCAGGGTGGAGGGGTTAATGGACATCCATGAATCCTCTGCGCCGAGGTCTAGTGAGCTCCCATCTCTGTTATGGGGATTGGATGGCTAAGTGGTGACCATGTGCCCTAGGCCTGGCCAATCAAAGCATCACCTCCTCCTGGCCACAGCTGATTGGCCAGAGAGGAGGATGCGAGTAAAACTAGGCCAATAAGAGACAGCCCTGGGACTTTGAGCAAAAATATTGGGTAAGAGGACTTCCCTGGTGGTACAGCGGATAAGAATCTGCCTGCTGATGCAGTGGACACAGGTTCAATTCCTAGTACGGGAAGATTCCACATGCCACAGAGCAACTAAGCCTGAGCTCTAGAGACTTTGAGCTGCTACTAAGAAGCTCACTTGCCATACCTACTGAAGCCCAAGTGCCTAGAGCCTACGCACCTCAATAAAGAGTAGCCCCCACTCACCACAATTAGAGAAAGCCTGCATGCAGAAAAAAAAAAAAAGAAATTGGGTAAAAGAATCTCTCTTTTGGAGCGGGAGAAAAGTTCCAGGCTGGTAGGACATAAGACTAGAGCTTTGTACAGTTATTTTGCCTCTGCCTGGGAGGGCCCTGCTAAGAGTGGCTCTAACATGAAGGAAGCATGACTGAGAGATGGAAAGAAATAGATCCCTAATGACATCACTGAGAGCCTGGATCCAGCCAAACCTGAAGCCCTGTGTTATCTCTGGATATTTTTAGTTAATGGAACAAACATTCTTTCTCTTGCATCCGTAAAAGCCTGGATTGAATTAATATTCCTTGCCCATTTTGATGCTTGTGGCAGTCACTGTAAGTGGGCTAAAATATAACAGCCATTCCTAATCTCTTCTATGCCTGTACCCCTCTATAGAGGATGAAAAATCTAAATACATGTTTTCTCAGACTGCTTTGCAACTAAAGGTAGCCATGGAGCCAAGTTCTGGCCAATGAGACATAAGCAGATGCCTAACAGGGTGATTCTGAGAAATGTATTATTTTCTGTAAAAGAGAGAGATTATTACTTATGCTGCTCCTCCCACGGACTGTGTTGCATAGTTGTACTGATTGTGCTTTCAACACCAGAAGGCCCCGCTTCCACGGGCTACTTAGTGAATGCTGACCTCTAGAGCTGGGCAGTGTACAGCCTGCACACCACAGAGGGTGACACCGCACATCGTTTTGAACATAGACGTGATGTCCAGAGCTGTGGCAGCCAGCTCATGACCAGGAGGGAAAGGCCATGAGAATCACCAGGCTGCTGAACCAGCACCCTGATATAGCTGAGCAGCTGAATCAACAGGAACAGACTTAATAATAGAGAAAAAAAAAAAAAAAAGAATTCCCTGTTTGTTCTCACATTGTGTGTGGGGCTTTCCAGCACTTGAGACCAAAGACAATCCTAATGGAACATCACCCCCAACTCACTCTTGTCGTAGACGGGCTCAGAGAGCACAGGGTCCATCCGGCGCATCTGTCCTTGCTGGTCCCTGTATGAGGCCTGGAAGCAAATCCTCACAACATTCATGTCCACCTCCTGATGGTTCTTCAGGGACCCAGCTGTGGGAGAGAGATGGGAAGGCTGAGTGTGGGTGGTGGAGACCCTAATAAGGGGTGGGGGACAAGGAAGGGATGGGGCTGGGGCAATGATGGATACTGGAAACGGCGAGGGGATGGGGTGGCGGAGGGGTGAGGAGTCTGGGAGGACGGGATGCTGAGCCAGGCACAGGGACTCACCGTTGTAGGGGTCGATGCCCAGCTGAATCTTGCGCTCAATGGCAGCCTCGATCTCCTTCTTCCTCACACACTGGATGCCCAGGTTGTTAAAGCTGAGTGGGGGAAGGGGTGAAGGGAGGCACTCCTGAGAGGGCAGGCGTTGCCCTGACCCACAAGATGGCTCTGGCAGATGCTGCTGCGGGGCTCACACCCTCAGAGGCTGAAGCCCCCCCAGGCCCAGGGTTCCCAGCACTGGGAGGGGACTGGGGCTCCAACCCTTAGGGGTATGGAGGATTCCTGAGAGAACTTGGGAACACACCTTATCTTTATCTCATGAAAGCACCAGTTGACCTTATTTATAAGAAGAAAACTGCCAATTAAACTCAAATGTGATATCAATTTTTAAAAAAAATCTCCAAAACCGCAGAGATCAAAACGCTGGATAATACCTCTGTAGGTGATGTTGTAGAGAATCAGGCACCCTCACTCACTGCTGGAGGGACTGTAAATCACACGAGTGATCACGTACTAGAAGACAACATGGCAGTATTCATTCATTCCACCAAGATTTCCTGAGCACCTACTGTGTGCCAGGGACTGTGCTAGGCACAGGGAACGGGGGATACAGCAGGGAACAAAAGAAATAAAATCTTTGCTCTCACTGAACTTACATTTTCATTAAGTTTATAAATTACTAAAAGTATAAATGTACAGATGCGGGGCCAACAATTTCATTTCTAGGAATCTATCCTGCTGCTGTTGCTAAGTCGCTTCAGTCGTGTCTGACTCTGTGCGACCCCATAGACAGCAGCCAACCAGGCTCCGCCATCCCTGGGATTCTCCAGGCAAGAACACTGGAGTGGGTTGCCATTTCCTTCTCCAATGTGTGAAAGTGAAGTCGCTCAGTCGTGTCCGACTAATAGCGATCCCATGGACCACAGCCCACCAGGCTCCCCTGTCGGCTTGCCATTGCCTTCTCCGAGGGATCTATACTAGAGAAGGGAATATATGAAACTGTTCATTGAATAATAGTAACAGAGCAACAAGAGATTGGAATGAGTGCCCATTAATAAGGACATATTCAATTAATTGTTAACATCCACGAATTGGAATACTATGCAGCCAATAAAAAGGATAGGACAGTTCTAAATGTACTGATAGGAATTATCTCTCAGATGTACTAAAACATAAAAACCAGGTGCAAATGTCTCTACCATTCATAAGGGAATGACAAATATATATACAGGCACAGCATATCTTTAGTGGCCTCCAAGAAGGGGCACTAGTGACTAGGGGACCAAAGATGGAAGGAAATTCATTTTTCACTGCACACCCTTTCTGAACCTTTCACTTTTTTTAACTGAAAACATATAAATTATAAAGTGAAAGAAAGAATGGGCCTTGCAGGTAGGTCAGGTCTGGAGTCAAACCCCAGCTGGGCCCCTTCACCTCTCTGAGCCTTGGTTTGCAGTTAAGTCAGGTCTGGAGTCAAGCCCCAGCTGGGCTCCTTCACCTCTCTGAGCCTTGGTTTGCAGGTAAGTCAGGTCTGGAGTCAAGCCCCAGCTGGGCCCCTTCACCTCTCTGGGCCTTGGTTTGCAGGTAAGTCAGGTCTGGAGTCAAGCCCCAGCTGAGCCCCTTCACCTCTCTGAGCCTTGGTTTGCAGTTAAGTCAGGTCTGGAGTCAAGCCCCAGCTGGGCCCCTTCACCTCTCTGAGCCTTGGTTTGCAGGTAAGTCAGGTCTGGAGTCAAGCCTCAGCTGGGCCCCTTCACCTCTCTGAGCCTTGGTTTTCTCCTCTACAGAGTGGGGATAAATATAACGCGTGTGAATGTGCATGCAGCAGGGCTCCAGGCCTAAATGAGGCCCTCCACGGTTCCAAGACCTTGGTTTCCCCATCTAGGCAATGCAGTGGGGAGAGTCTGGTTAAGCTGCCTAAGGTTTTCTGGGGTGATCCTCAGCCCCTCAAAATCTCCATGACCAAGCACAAGGGGTCAGGGGTCAGGTACCTGTGCCGAGGGCTGACATGAGGCCGGAGCCGCACCCTGCAGACGCCGTCTGTGCAGTCTTTCCCCACGAGGCTGTGGGGATGAACTCGGTGAGGCCAGTCCTTCCACACCAGGCAGGCGGTCACCTCCACCTCCCGCAGCCCTCCACAGTCCCGGAGCTGCAGGAAGATGGGTGCTCTTAGGGTCCCATCGCAGACACCTGCACCCATCCAAGTCTCCTCTGGTACCTCCTCTCCCCCTCAACGATGGAAGTGTGTTGGTTGAAGACCTTTTTTAGATCCTAAACCCAAAGCTTCCAACCTGGGGACCTCATAGGATGAGAGCTGGTCCACAGATGCACTATCTTTGGCCACTCGACTTAAAAAAAATGGATGCACACAAGGTCTCCAAGTGTGGTCCACAGATAACACACTCATAGTGGGGAAACCTGGTAGACAACACCGTAGCCAGGTGATCAAGGTCAGTATCACCAATACGGGGCCAACAGAGCAAAGGCATCCTCTGTTGGGATGAATCACAAGCTGGAATCAAGATTGCCGGGAGAAACATCAACAACCTCAGACACACAGATGGTACCACTCTAACGTCAAAAAGTGAAGAGGAATTAAAGAGCTTCTTAATGAGGGTGAAAGAGGAGAGTGAAAAAGCTGGTTTAAAACTCAACATTCCAAAAACTAAGATCTTGGCACCCGGTTCTATCACTTCGTGGCAAATAGAAGGGGGAAAAGTTGGAAACAGTGACAGATTTTTATTTTCTTAGACTCCAAAATCACTGCGGATGGTGACTGTAGCCTCGAAATTAAAAGATGCTTGCTCTTTGGGAGGAAAGCTATGATGAACCTAGACAGTGTATTAAAAAGCAAAGACATCACTTTGCCAACAAAGGTCTGTCTAGTCAAAGCTATGTTTCCAGTAGTCATGTATGGATGTGAGAGTTGGACCATAAAGAAGGCTCTCTTCTATGACAGCCCCTCCAGAAGTGCAACCCCAGAATCTAATCATGAGGAAATGTCAAACAAGCCCTAACTGCAGGTCATCCATTCAGACATATCTGTGTCATGAAAGACAATAAAAACATGAGTGAGGACTTCCCTGGTGGTCCAGTGGCTAAGACTCTGTGCTCCTAATACAGGGGGCTTGGGTTTGATCCCTGGTTGGGGAACTAAATCCCATACTCCACAACTAAACCCAGAGAGGCAAAAAAAAAAAAGATAGGTGTCATATTTGAACAAAAAGAACAAAAAATGTGTTTTGATCTGCTGATAGTTAACTAACGTATATATATGTCAAAATTTTTAGAGCTATACACTTAATATTTGATCAAACTCAATTTCCAAAAAAATAGAGAAGAGAGACTCCAGAGACACAACCAAATGCAACATAGGACCCTAGATTGAGAAGGGAGAAATCATTATAAAACACATTTTGAGGGACTTCCCTGTGATTAAGAATCCACCTGCCAATGCAGGGGACATGGGTTCTATCCCTGGTCCAGGAGGACCCTACAAGCCTGGAGCAACTAAGCCCGGAGCAACTAAGCACCACAACTACTGAGCCAGTGCACCACGGCTACTGAAGCCCTAGAGCCTAGAACCTATGCTCCACTACAAAAGAGGTTGCCCAGTGGAGAAGCCTGAGCACCACAAGGAAGAGATGCCCCCACTCCCCGCAAACAGAGGAAGTCTGTGCAGAGCAAAGATTTTTTTTCAAAATAAAAAGTTGGGGCGGGGTAGGGGAGGGAAGGACTGAGAGTTTGGGATTAGCAGATGCAGACTATTATATGGAGGTTGGATAAACAACAGGGTCCTACTGGATAGCACAGGGAACTACATTCAACATCCTGTAATAAACCATAATGAAAAGAATGTATGTATAAATATAAACATATGTATATATAACTAAATCACTGATGTACAGCAGAAATTAACACGATATTGTAAATCAACTATAATTCAATAAAATTTTTCTTTAAAGTTGGGGAAGGGACTTCCCTGATATTCTGTGGTTAAGACTGCGCTTTCACTGCAGAGGGCACATGTTTGATTCCTGGTCAGGGAACTAAGGTCCTGACCACGGGACCTTAGCCTGGCCAAAAAAAAAAAGAAGTTGGGGAAAATTAGGAGCCTACATTTAAAAGGTATGAGACATCATGTTATTCCAGACTTCCAGGTTCTCCTTTTTAAAAAGGAAGTTATGACAACTGGGGCGGGAATTCTACTCAGCAGCTACATGGGGCAGCAGACAGATACTAGCCCCTTGAGGTGGGGGTCCAGATCCACTTGGTTTTCCTGGCTCACTCACAGGGCCCTGCTGGCATCAGAGAACCTCTAAAGTGTGATCTTAACATGTAAAGTGAAAAGTGAAAGTTGCTCAGTCGTGTCCAACTCTTTGCGACCCCACGGACTATACAGTCCATGGAATTCTCCAGGCCAGAATACTGGAGTGGGTAGCCTTTCCCTTCTCCAGGGGATCTTCCCAACCCAGGGATCAAACGCAGCTCTCCTGCATTGCAGGCGGATTCTTTACCAGATGAGCCACCAGGGAAAATGAACATGTAAAGCTGGTGCCTATAAAATACAATGAACAGGTGTGTCTCAGTGGGTGAGTACTGCCCTCTAGAGGGTGTTTGTGATACTGGTGACAATTTTGGTGATGGAGACACAGCAGGCAGTACACAGGGCCAGAGATGCTATCCAGCCCGCAGTACCAGGATAGACCCACACAAATCCTATAAGACTTCTGAATATGCCGCCAGCATTCACATTAGTGACAAGCCTGTTCGAAAAAGTCAGAAGCCAGAACCTCCTTCCGTTTTACATATATAGCATTTCCCCAGGTACCACATTACTTTGCCAACCAAGGTCCGTCTAGTCAAGGCAATGGTTTTTCCCGTGGTCATGTATGGATGTGAGAGTTGGACTGTGAAGAAAGCTGATCGCCGAAGAATCGATGCTTTTGAACTGTGGTGTTGGAGAAGACTCTTGAGAGTCCCTTATACTGCAAGGAGATCCAACCAGTCCATTCTAGAGGAGATCAATCCTGGATGTTCATTGGAGGGACTGATGCTAAAGCTGAAGCTGCAATACTTTGGCCACCTCATGCAAACAGTTGACTCACTGGAAAAGACTCTGATGCTGGGAAATGTTGGGGGCGGGAGGAGAAGGGGACGACGGAGAATGAGATGGCTGGATGGCATCACCGACTCTGTGGACATGAGTTTGAGTGAACTCCGGGAGTTGGTGATGGACAGGGAGGCCTGGCGTGCTGTGATTCATGGGGTTGTGGAGAGTCGGACACGACTGAGCAACTGAACTGAACTGAACTGAACCACAATGGTAAAGAATCTGCCCGCCAAGGCAGGAGATCCCTGGGTCAGGTAACCTCCTGGAATAGGAAATGCAACCCCTCCAGTATTCTTGCCTGAAAAATTCCATGGACAGAGGAGACTGGTGGGCGGCAGTCCCTGGGGTCGCAAAGAGTTGGACACAACTGAGCGACTGAGCACACACGCACACATTTTTTCTCATAACTTTCAAATACACTGAAGTTTCAAAAACTGCAACGGCTATGTTAATTGAGAGAGGACTGGATTTCATTTAGACTGAGAATTCAGTTCAGTTCAGTTCAGTCGCTGTCGTGTCCAACTCTTTGCGACCCCATGAATCACAGCACGCCAGGCCACCCTGTCTATCACCAGCTCCTGGAATTCACTCAAACTCATGTCCATCGAGTCGCTGATGCCAACCAGCCATCTCATTCTCTGTCGTCCCCGTCTCTTCCCGCCCCCAATCCCTCCCAGCATCAGAGTCTTTTCCAGTGAGTCAACTCTTTGCATGAGGTGGCCAAAGTATTGGAGTTTTAGGTTTAGCATCAGTCCTTTCAATGAACACCCAGGATCAATCTCCTTTAGAATGGACTGGTTGGATCTCCTTGCAGTCCACGGTCTCTCAAGAGTCTTCTCCAGCACCACAGTTCAAAAGCATCAATTCTTCAGTGATCAGCTTTCTTCACAGTCCAACTCTCACATCCATACATGATCACGGAAAAAACCATAGCCTTGACTAGATGGACCTTGGTTGGCAAAGTAATGTCTCTGCTTTTTAATATGCTATCTAGGTTGGTCATAACTTTCCATCCAAGGAGTAAGCATCTTTTAATTTCATGGCTGCAATCAGCATCTGCAGTGATTTTGGAGCCCAAAAGAATAAAGTCTGACACTATTTCCACTGTTTCCCCATCTATTTCCCATGAAGTGATAGGACCAGATGCCATGATCTTTGTTTTCTGAATGTTGAGCTTCAAGCCAACCTTTTCACTCTCCTCTTTCACTTTCATCAAGAGCCTCTTTAGTTCCTCTTCACTTTCTGCCATAGGGGTGGTATCATCTGCATATCTGAGGTTATTGAAATTTCTCCTGGCAATCTTGATTCCAGCTTGTGCTTCTTCCAGCCCAGCGTTCCTCACGATGTACTCTGCATATAAATTAAATAAGCAGGGTGACAATATACAGCCTTGACATACTCTTTTCCCAATTTGGAACCAGTCTGTCGTTCCATGTCCAGTTCTGACTGTTGCTTCCTGACATGCATACAGGTTTCTCAAGAGGCAGGTCAGGTGGTCTGGGATTCCCATCTCTTTCAGAATGTTCCACAGTTTATTGTGATCCACACAGTCAAAGGCTTTGGCATAGTCAATGAAGCAGAAATAGATGTTTTTCTGGAACTCTCTTGCTTTCTCCATGATCCAGCGGATGTTGGCAATTTGATCTCTGGTGCCTCTGCCTTTTCTAAAACCTGCTTGAACATCTGGAGGTTCACGGTTCACATATTGCTGAAGCCTGGCTTGGAGAATTTTGAGCATTACTTTACTAGCGTGTGAGATGAGTCCAATTGTGTGGTAGTTTGAGCATTCTTTGGCACTGCCTTTCTTTGGGATTGGAATGAAGACTGACCTTTTCCAGTCCTGTGGCTACTGCTGAGTTTTCCAAATTTGCTGGCATATTGAGTGCAGCACTTTCACAGCATCATCTTTCAGGATTTGAAATAGCTCAATTGAAATTCCATCACCTCCACTAGCTTTGTTCGTAGTGATGCTCTCTAAGGCCCACTTGACTTCACATTCCAAGATGTCTGGCTCCAGGTGAGTGATCACGCCATCATGATTATCTTCGTCGTGAAGATCTTTTTTGTACAGTTCTTCTGTGTATTCTTGTCACCTCTTCTGAATATCTTCTGCTTCTGTTAGGTCCATACCATTTCTGTCCTTTATCGAGCCCATCTTTGCATGAAATGTTCCCTTGATATCTCTAATTTTCTTGAAGAGATCTCTTGTTTTTCCTATTCTGTTGTTTTCCTCTATTTCTTTGCATTGATCGCTGAGGAAGGCTTTCTTATCTCTTCTTGCTATTCTTTGGAACTCTGCATTCAGATGCTTATATCTTCCCTTTTCTCCTTTGCTTTTTGCTTCTCTTCTTTTCACAGCTATTTTTAAGGCCTCCTCAGACAGCCATTTTGCTTTTTTGCATTCCTTTTCCATGGGGATGGTCTTGGTCCCTGTTTCCTGTACAATGTCACGAACCTCCGTCCATAGTTCATCAGGCACTCTATCAGATCTAGTCTCTTAAATCTATTTCTTACTTCCACTGTATAATCATAAGGGATTTGATTTAGGTCATATCTGAATGGTCTAGTGGTTTTCCCTACTTTCTTCAATTTAAGTCTGAATTTGGCAATAAGGAATTCATGATCTGAGCCACAATCAGCTCCTGGTCTTGTTTTTGCTAACTGTATAGACTGAGAATTACTCATCACTTTGGTGGCTTTTTCTTCCCTCGCTCCGCAGCTTGTGGGATCTTAGTTCCCTGACCAGCAATTGAACTGGTGCCCCTGCAGTGGAAGCATAGAGTCTTAACCACTGGACCATCAAGGAAGTGAGTCACTACCTGTTATGGGCTAAACTGCACACTTCCAAAATTCATATGTTGAAGCCCCAGGCCCAGGGAGACAGACCCTCTAAGTGTGTGTCTGACTGTTTGTGATCCCATGGACTGTAGCCCGCCAGGCGCCTCTGTTCATGGGATTTCCCCCAGGCAAGAATATTGGAGTGGGTTGCCACTTTCTCCTCCAGGGGATCTTCTGAACCAGGGACTGAACCCAAGTCTCTTGCATCTCCTGCACTGGCAGGTGGATTCTTTACCACTAGCACCACCTAGTAAGCCTTGTAGCCTTTAGAGAGGTGAGTAAATTAATCAGCCCTTAGGGTGGGCACTACCCTGATTTCTCAGATGATAAAGAATCTGCCTGCAGTTCAGGAGGCCTAAATTGGATCCCCGGATTGGAAAGATCCCCTGGAGGAGGGAACGGCTAGCCCACTCCTGTATTCTTGCCTGGAAAATCCCACGGACAGAGGAGCCCGACGGGCTACAGTCCACAGGGTCGAAAGACACGACTGAGTGTCTAACACTTTCACTTTCACTTAGGGTGGGGACTAATCCAATCTGCCTCTTGGCCTTATGTTCTGAAGTGAAAGTTGCTCAGTTGTCTCTGACTGTTTGCAACCCTGAGGACTGTCACCGGCTGGGCTCCTCTGTTCATGGAATTCCCTAGGCAAGAATACTGGAGTGGGTTGCCATTCTACAAGAAGAGGTAATCAACCCTGAATATTCATTGGAAAGACTGATGCTGAAGCTGAAACTCCAATACTTTGGCCACCTGATGCGAAGAACTGACTCATTGGAAAAGCCCCTGATGCTGGGAAAGATTGAAGGCAGGAGGAGAAGGGGACGACAGAAGATGATATGGTTGGATGGCATCACTGACTCAACAGACATGAGTTTGAGCAAACTCCAGGAGATGGTGAAGGACAAGGAAGCCTGGCACGCTGCAGTCCATGGGGTCGCAAATAGTCAGACACAACAGAGTGACTGAACAAGAAGAGGTAATTTGGATGCACAAAGAGACACCAGTGTGGACAAAAAGGAGAGACCAAGTGAGGAGAGAGAGGAAGCGGCCATCTGCAAGCCTAGGAGAGAGGCCTCAGAGGAAACCAACCCTGCCAATAGCTCAGTTTTGGCCTTCCAGCCTCCAGAATCATGAGACAATAAACTCCTGTGGTTCAAGGCACCCAGTCTGTGGGATTTTGTGAGGGCAGCCAGAGCTGAGTAATAAACCACCTTAACCACGGGATCCGATTCAGCATCAGATATCAGGACAAACTGCTACCCCATATGCCAGAAGTCAGACTCTAAGAGGACCACAGCCTCACCCCTGGGGTATCCCCACCAAAATTAATAACCTGATTTAACCCGGAAACAGCTAATAAATCCAGAATGTGGGACATACTACAAAACACCTTCTCTGGTGGTCCAGTGGCTTAGACTCTGCACTTCCCAACGCAGTGGTCCCTGGTCAGGGAACCAGATCCCACATGCTGCAACTAAGAGTCCACGTGCCATAACTAAAAAAATACTTCGTGAGGCAACTAAAGAGCCTGCACACCGCAGTGAAGATCGAAGATTCCTCAGGCCACAACTAAGATGCAGCGTAGCCAAATAAACAACAACAACAAAAAAATGACACCTTTTCTGTCCAAATGTCCCCATCCCGAAACGCAAAGGCAGCCTGAGGAACACACCCAGGTCAAAGGACACCAGAGATGGCTGTCTTTGTTTCTTGAGGATTCTGGAGGCTGGAAGTCCAAGATCAAGGTGCCAGCATGGCTGGGTTCTGGTGAGGGCCTCTTTTGGGCGCAGGCTCTGTCACCGTGTCCTCAGATGGGGGAAGGGCTGAGGGCATTCTCTGGGACCTCGTCTGTAAGGGCACTGATCTCAAAGGCCTCACCTCCTACTACCATCACCTTCAGAGTTGCGTGTGTTCAGTCATGTCCAACTCTTTGGGACCCCATGGACTGTAGCCCACCAGGCTCCTCTGTCCATGGGATTTTCCTAAGCAAGAATACTGGAGTGGGTTGCCATTTCCTACTCCAACTTTTGGAGTTAGGGTTTGAATGTGTGAATTGAGAGGGTACACAAACATTTAGACCTGACAACTAAAGGCAGGACTGGATAGACTGGATATTAAACAAGTGGACCAAAGGGAAAAAAGTACAAAGGATACTGGGGTCCGTGGGATCAATAGACTATCGACTTAACCTTAGAAGATATGGTTGCATGAATATTACATTTCTAGTATGTGATAACACTGTTGTCATTTTACAGGTCCTACCTTGTAAAAAAAAGTCATGGCTTTTGAGAGATACAGGCAGAAACATTTTGAGTGAAGTATCATATCTCCACCTCACTTTCAAATTGCCCTCTATAAATGTCTATATAAAGAGAGAGGCAAGGGTGGGGTGAGAGGGAGGCTCAAGAGGGAGGGGATACATATATAGTTATGACTGATTCACATTGTTGTACAGCAAAAACCAACATAACATTGTAAAGCAATCATCCTCCAATTAAATAAAGAGAGAGGCATTGAGGGACAGGAGAAGGAAACATCTCACACGAGGAAGCTGGCACCAGGACGGGGAGCAGAAAAGGCATCCCTGAGGTGGGCTGAGGCCTCACAGGTAAAGGGGGTGACTGACTACGCCAAAGCCTGTGACTGTGTGGGTCACAACAAACTGCGGAAAATTCTGAAAGAGATGGGAATCCCAGACCACCTGACCTGCCTCCTGAGAAATCTGTATGCAGGTCAGGAAGCAACAGTTAGAACTGGACATGGAACAACAGACTGGTTCCAAATTGGGAAAAGAGTATGTCAAGGCTGTATATTGTCACCCTGCTTGTTTAATTTATATGCAGAGTACATCATGAGAACTGCTGGACTGGACGAAGCACAAGCTGGAATCAAGATTGCGGGGAGAAATATCAATAACCTCAGATATGCAGATGACACCACAATTATGGCAGAAAGTGAAGAAATAAAGAGCCTCTTGATGAAAGTGAAAGAGGAGAGTGAAAAAGTTGGCTTAAAACTCAACATTCAGAAAACTAAGATCATGGCATCTGGTCCCATCACTTCATGGCAAATAGATGGGGAAACAGTGAGAGACTATTTTGGGGGGCTCCTAAATCACCGCAGATGGTGATTGCAGCCATGAAATTAAAAGACGCTTGCTCCTTGGAAGGAAATTTATGACCAACCTAGACAGCATATTAAAAAGCAGAGACATTACTTTGCCATCTAGTCAAAGCTATGGTTTTACTAGTAGTCATGTATGGATGTGAGAATTGGCCTATAAAGAAAGCTGAGTGCCGAAGAATCGATGCTTTTGAATTGTGGTGTTGGAGAAGACTCTTGAGAGTCCCTTGACAGCAAAGAGATCCAACCAGTCCATCTTAAAGGAAATCAATCCTGAATATTCATTGGAAGGACTGATGCTGAAGCTGAAACTCCAATACTTTGGCCAACTGATGCGAAGAACTGACTCTGGAAAAGACCCTGATGCTGGGAAAGATTGAAGGCGGGAGGAGAAGGGGACGACAGAGGATGAGATGGTTGAATGGCATCACCAACTCAATGGACATGAGTTTGAGTAAACTCCATGAGTTAGTGATAGACAGGGAGGCCTGGCATGCTACAGTCCAAGGGCTCGCAAGGAGTCAGACATGACTGAGTGACTGAACTGAAGGCTGCAGGTGGAAAGCACTTCAGGCAGGAGGAACAGCAGTAGCGAAGGCCTGATGGCTGGATGGTGGGAAGTGAGAAGGCTGGGTGGGAGTGGGCAGCAGAAGCCAGACCAGGAAAGGCCTTAGAGGGACTTCCCTGGTGGTCTAGTGACTAAGACTCCACGTTCCCAATGCAGGAGGCCTGGGTTCCATCCCTGGTCGAGGAACTAGATCCGACATGCCACAACTAACATGGAAGATCCCACGTGCTGCAACTAAGACCTGGCACAGTTAAATAAATAAATCTTTTTTAAAAAAAGAAATCAGCAAAGGTCTTAAGAGGCCCTGGGGAGGATCCTCCCCAAGAGGATCTTGGGCCTCCTCCTGAGACAAAGGAGGATTCTGAGCAGGGGAGAGGAGCAGATTTGTAATTTACCAGCACCTCTCTGGCTGCCTCAATGAAGCAGGGAGGAAAATCTGGAGGGGACTGAGAGCTGGTCACCAGGGAGGAAGCTGGAGGTCAGGGAGAAGCTGGGCCTGGAACTGGCCCTAGTGGGATGGTGAGGACACAATTCAGGCTCCATGGACACTTGGGCAAAGATCCAGAAATATAAGAAGGCTCCGTATTGGAGAGGCATGGCCTCTCAGAGACAGTCATGGGTGCAACCCCCGAGGAAGGCAACTTGGCAACAACTGTCAAGTTGCCTTTGATGGGCAACCCTGCTTCCAGAAGTTTGGGACTTTATTTTACTTTTTTTTTTTTGCCATGCCATACAGTTTGCAGAATCCTAGTTCCCCAATAAGGGATTGAGCCTCGGGCCCTCAGGTATGAAAGCACAGAGTCCTAACCCCTGGACCACCAGAGAAGTCTCTATTATCATGCTTTGTAGAGAAGGCACAGAGGGACTGAGTAACCTGCCGGAGACAGCACAGCTAGCAGATGGTGGAAGCAGGATTCAAACTCAAGCACTCTGATTCTTACCAGAGGCCACACTGCCTTTACAGCAATGATAATTTTGATCAATACTGTCATATTGCCAGGAAGAAGGTCTTTCTTTGAAAACTCTTTAATGCCAAGTAACAGTTGGTGATAGACAAGGAGGCCTGGCGTGCTGTGATTCATGGGGTCGCAGAGAGTCGGACACGACTGAGCGACTGAACTGAACTGAACTGAACAGAACAGTGGTATCTGGAGAAGGAAATGGCAACCCACTCCAGTATTGCCTGGAGAATCCCATGGACAGAGGAGCCTGGCGGGCTACAGTCCATGGGGTTGCAGAGTTGGACATGACTGAGCACGACTAACACACACACAAACAACAGTGGTGTCATCCACCCCAACAGTAGCAACAACAATAATAATAACCACCATAGGGACTTCTCCCTTGGCACAGTGGATAAGAATCTGCCTGCCAATGCAGGGGACAGAGGTTCAGTCTCTGGTCCGAAAAGATCCCACATGTTGTGGAGCAACTGAATCCGAGGGCCTAGAGCCCCTGTTCTGCAAGAAGAGAGGCGACCGCAATGAGAAGCCCGCACCGCAACTACAGAGTAGCCCCCACGCTCGGCAACTAGGGAAAGCCCACAGCAAGGAAGACTCAGTGCAGCCAAAAATAAATAAATCGATGAAATTTCAAAAACAATCATCTTCATCATAAAAATGCACGAATAAAGCAATTGGCGCATGTGACTCTTGGGGGCAAGGAAATCGCGAGTCCCCACCCCACCCCCCGCCTCCCCCCACTCCCGGTGCCCATCCCCCTCTGCCCACCTCGATGGCCGGCAGCGTCTTGCTGGCTTCCGTGCTGCTCTCTCCGAGGATGCTGCCGGCCGAGCGGCCCTCGCACTCATAGCGGAAGCGCATGCCGCGCTGCTTGGGCTGCTCGGTGATGACCAGGTGCGGCCGCGGCCCGGCGCCCGGGGCCGGGGGCACCAGCCGGCCCAGGGTGCAGCCCCAGGGCGGCGGCGTGGCCGGGGGCGGGGGCGCCGCGGGGCCCAGGGTGACGGTGCTCAGGGAGGCCGCCCCGCGAGATACCAGGCGCGGCAGCCCCTCGCCCGGGCCGGGCTGTACCCCCTCCAAGCCGAAGCCATTCTCCTTGATGTACTCGTCGATGATCTCTGCGGGAGAAGCCAAAATTGGGGGTGAGGCTGATTCTTAAAAGAAAAGGCTCGTTTAATCCCCTGACTTTTGCCGCCCTCTCCATTTCCCGTCCATTCATTTCTTCAAGACAGATTTCTTGTGGGCTTCACACACACAGAGTAGGGGCTTCAGCTCTGAACACACAAAAAAGCCCCTGCCTTACTTCTCGCAAATAGACCCCCAGCATGCCCAGTTCCTAAGGCCCTCGGGGGTCAGCCCGGTTTCTCCTTCTCCTGCACCCTCATGTCCACTCGCCTCCAAACAGCTCCTGCACCCATGCCTCCGTCACCTCTCACCTGGATCAAGGTAAGACCAAGTCACAGGCACCCCTGCCTCCATCTTGCCCCATTTAATAACAACAAGAATAACAGCCACTCTGCCGAAGCTTCATCACCATCCAGTGATCAAGCTGGAAGGGTGCCATGTTTGTCAGCAGATCAGGATCCCACATCCGCTAGCTCCGATCCATGAACTTCTGCGTGTATGCTAAGTCGCTTCAGTCACTCTGACTCTGTGCGAGCCTATAGACTGTAGCCCGCTAGGCTCCTTGGTCCATGGGATTTCCCAGGCAAGAATAATGGAGTGGGTTGCCACTTTCTCCTCCAGGGGATCTTCCTGACCCAGGGATCGAACCCGCGTCTCTTGCATCTCCTGCATTGGCAGGAGGATTCTTTACCACTAGCACCACCTGGAACTCTCTCTCCTGCCTCTCCCTGGAATATACATGTATAACCCCACCACTTCTCCCACCCCTGCTGCCTCCTCCCTGGGCTGCCCTCCATCCTTGTCCATCTGATCACTGCTCCTGGTCCCCACCTCCCCTATTCCAGCCTATCCGCCACACACAGCCAGAGGGATCTGATATTACACCCTGTCCTCGTGCCACAGAAACCTCCAGTGGCTCCCATCTCCATACGAGTCAGTCAACACCTCCTCCATATAAAACTCTCCCCAGACTCCACTCATCTCAGGAAAACAAGGCAAAACCCACACCCCTGGCCTTGGCCACAGAATCCTGGCTGTCCTGGGCCTCTTGCCTTCCACTGCCCCCTCTCACCACATTCTGGTCTCTTTTCTGTTGCACCTACCAAGCCCGGCCCTCTTCAGGGTGTTGTACTGGTTCCTCCATCTGCCTGATCCCCTTATTTGAACCATGCTGGATCCTTCTCGTCCTTCCAGTCTCAGTTCACCTCTTCAGAAAGGCCCGATCTAATGTATTTTCCCCAGGCTCCTTCCTGTTTATCTCCTTCACAAGCCTTAGCCCGATCTAACATTATTTTGTTCTTTATTCCTTTTCCTTCGATCTCTGCCACTAGAGTATCAGCTCCAAGAGGGCAGAGGCTTCTGTTCGGGGCCGAATCCACAGCACGTGCTCCATATAGTACACTCAAGGAATGAACAACAGTTGTAGTAATAGTAACTAATATTAAAGGCAGCTGGCATAGGCTGAATTTTCACAAGCGCTGCTAAGTACCCCGGGAGCACATGACTTAAAATCCCCCAGCAGTCCCAGAAGTCACACTGTGACCTCCTCGCCAACAAGGAAGGCCAAGATCCCCCTCTGTGAGCACCTGGGACTCTTAAACCTCCCCCCCAGACTGCCCTGTGATACTTACCCAGTTCATCTGTGGAAGGAAGAGAAAGAGAAAGGTAAGAAAGGTGAGGTCCAGAAAGTGGTCAAGACTTTCATGTTTTAAGACAGACCCGCCCCCCAACCCCCTCCCCTCCTGGAACCCTTCCCTCTTCCTCCATCCTCCGAAATCCTGGGCTCCGACTCCCTGGGATGTTAAGCTCCAACCCCCATCTCTCGCTCCTGGCCTACTTTCCCTTCAGCTCCCAATGTTGGGGTCCTAGGGTTAGGCTACCCTCAAATGTCTCCCCTCAAAACATTTAGACCAGGGATTATGAAACATTGTTGAAAATCTGATGAAAAGCCAAGGGTTTTATCACCAGGGGAAAAAAAGGGACACCTAATATTCTAAACAAGGGAAATCCCTAGTGGTTTGGTCATTAGGACTCTGTGTTTTCACTACCAAGGGTTCAGGTTCAATCCCTGATTGGGGAACTAAGATCCCACAAGTTCTACAGCTCAGCCACACACACACACACACAAATTCTGAACAAAATGTTAGGGTGTATCCCTCCCTAAAGCCCACCCGAGGCCCCAAGATATCACTTGGGGAATGTGTCACATTCTGAAGCTCCAGGGAGGCTGATCCTCCACCCCCAAGCAACCACCTGCTCTGCATCCCATGCTGGTCCCCCAGCAGTGCCCACTGGGGATCCAGGATTCACCCTTTCTTCCTAAGGAGGGAATAACAGCAATGCTGGGGAAGCCCCTTATGACCTCCTCAGGAAAGCTCAGCCCTGGAAGGGACCATGGAGGATCGAAACCAACCTCCCACCATTCCACAGATGTAGAACAACGGGAGCCCTGAGGGAGCAAGCAAGCCTGGAGGGTCACACAGCCAGGGAGGGCCGGCAGGGTCCAGGTGCCCCATCCACGGTTGCCTGCGCTGGCGACTGGCGGCTGGATTATCGCCAAGCTGCTCAGCTGCCAGATCTGTCCTCCTCCTCCACTCTCTGGGAGTGGCTCCCGGCAGCCAGACCTTTGCTCCTTGGAAAGCAAGCAGTCTTATCTCATGTGATCTGTGAAGTTAGCAGGGTGAGGAAGACACCCCCACTTGGTAGATGGGAGAGAGGAGGGGGCATGCTGTCGATCAGTGGCAGGGCCAAAGTCAAGTCACTTCAACTTGGAAACACCTTCTCAGGCATCCGTGCTGGATGACCTGGGGCTCCAAAGATGACTTAGCCTGTGTCCGAGCCCTCAAGGAGCTCCCAGGCTGCGAGGGGAAACTGAGCCCCAGGCAACTTTGACTGAAGCTCTGGACTGCTTCCGTTCAAATCCTGGCTCTATTCCTTGCTATGTGCTAGTGAGGCCTTGAGCCCATTATTTAACTTATTATTTTTTTTAGTTTAGAATTTGGGATGTTTTAGTTGTGGCATGTGAACTCTTAGCTGTGACAATATAGGATCTAGTTCCCTGACCATGGGTGGAACCTGGACCCCCTGCATTGGGAGTGCAGAATCTTAGCCACTGGACCACCAGTGAAGTGAAAGTCACTCAGTCCTGTCTAACTCTTTGTGACCCCATGGACTATACAGTCCATGGAATCCTCTAGGCCAGAATACTGGAGTGGGTAGCCTTTTCCTTCTCCAGGGGAAGTCCCTTAACCTTTTTTTGTGCCTTGGTTTCTTCATCTATAAAATGGACATAATAATAATGCCCCTCTGGTGGGGCTGTTGTGAAAATTAAATGAGCTGATACACAGGAAGCACTTAGAACTGCCATAATAGTAGGTGATACATACATACAGGCTATTGTTGGGTAAGGCGTCAGAGACATTATTTTATGAATTTGGGAAAATTGCTTCTGCTCTCTAGGCCTCAGTTTGTCTGTCTATAAAATGGGAAGGCTGGAAGACATCATATCAGAGTATCAGGTGTAGAGTCACACAGATGTCAATTTGAATCCCAGCTGTCACTTGCTGGCTGTGTTGCCTTGGGCAAGTCGCCTAACTTCTCTTGAGCCTCCTTCTCTATAAAATGAACTCTGATATATCTCAGGCATTAGCATGAGGATTTAGAAGCACATTGGAAAATTGCTTAGTAAAGGGTCTGAACACTTCAAGTCCTTCATAAAGCTTAGTTATTAGTTTTTTAAAATTATTATTATCTAAAATCCTCTTTCAGTCAGGAAATGTTAAGGATTTCTCCTTATTCAGGGTCTGCTCAAATACCTCCCCCACGACCAGGGATGGCGGAGCCTGGTGGGCTGCCATCTATGGGGTCGCACAGAGTTGGACACGACTGAAGCGACTTAGCAGCAGCAGCAGCAGCAGCAGCAGCAGCCACCTCCTACATAAACTTGCCACCATTCAGGGGCAGCCACTTAAGCACACTTGAGCAGCTGTCTTTCTCACCACTTGCCTCAGTGCCTTTGCACAGAATGCCCTTCCTTCAGTTCTTTGTATGCCTCCTTCTCCACTTTCAGGTCCCCATTCAAATGTCACCTCCTAGATAGGTCTTCCCTGACTACTGTATCCAAGGTAAACCCCAGAACCCCCACTCCAGTCACTCCTAGTTAGGTGCCTTGGTTTTATCATTTTCATGACGCTCGTTAGGATTTCACATGACCTTGTATCACAGTGATCCCTATCAGTCTCCTGTAGACTGTGAGCACCAGAGGAGGAAGCACGTCTGCCCCTCCCCACCATACCCAGGGCCAGCATGTGTCTAGTCCATCAAAACGAGGGAAAATTTCCCTCCATCTCAGTTCTCCCATCCCCACCTTGCTATTTAGGTGTCACTGATCCCAAGATTTGTTTATAGCCTTTATCACATTTTACAGTTAATTCATGTGTACCTAGCTGCCTCCACATCTAGGTAGGGAGCACTACGAGGGCACATCCAGGGTTGTCTCAGTTAATGCTGAGTCCTCAGCACTGCCCAGCACAGGGCCATGTAAGGAATAGGCACTCAATATTTATTGAATGGATTATGGCAAAAATTACTCTTAATTGAAACTAAAGATCAAGGTCTTGGGTCAGAAAAGTCTCAGCCTTGTTCCTGCCCAGAAGCAGTGCTTGGCAGGACCTGTTTCCAGTGTAGCTCCCACCTTTCAGAATCTCCCACTCAGAGATCTGTTAGAGAACCCACAGGCCCTCCTCCACAGCCATGCCAGCACTTCTGGGGTCCATCCCAAGATTCTACCTCCAGAGAGAGGTTCAGACCCAGCCCTCAGGGGCCACTGAGTTTTCACGGTGACAGGATTCAATTCCTGACCTGCAAATTCCAGCACATTTATGAGAAAGGATGTTATCCTTTGGCCATGGTTCTGTATTTCCTTGGTCAGCGCTATACATTGGGTGTTTTTTTCTTTGCTGCATGACACATGGGATCTTAGTTGCTCAACCAAGGATCAAACCCATGCCCCCTGCAGTGGAAGTGTGGTGGTACAGTCTCAACCACTGTACCACCAGGGAAGTCCCATGAATTTTGGATGGCACCGAATGAGGGGCATTATAGACTAGTGGTTCTGAGCATCTCTTGAGAACTTGCTAGAAATGCACATTTCCAGAGCTCATCCTGGACCCACTGAATCAGAAATTCTGGAGGTGGAGCCCAAAGCTCTCTGGGTGATCCTTAAATGTGTGCCAGATATTGCTTTAATACTGTCATTGTTTTAATACTGGTACTGTTTAGTTGTATTCATTTCATTGACTCATCTTGGTCCCTCTAAAAGGGAGGCATTGATATTATGCCCATTTTACAGATGAGAAAAACTGAGGCCCAGAGAGGGGAAATGACTTGCAGACATTCACACAGTGAAGGGGTGGTGGCACCAGTATGTAATTATTACCCTCTGCACTATGATAGTGAATCTCTAAAGAGGACTCTTAGAAAGCGAGTAAGTGGTTAGTTATACTTGCCCAGCTCCTTATCACCTGGGAGGTAGGGGCATCTGGGGACCCCCATCTCAACGGGCAGGGAGGGACACAGGCTGAGGAAAGCTGAGGTGGACCTCCGCAAAACCCCCCAGACAGAGGCGTGCACAATGCCACCTCCGTAGGATTCCCTCTGCCCCGTCCTGAGCGTGCAGACGGGCAGCAACTGTGGAGGGCTGCTCACCCGTGGTCCTGGAAACGGCGAGAGAGAGCGAGGAGAGGTCAGCGGACCCTGCAGGGAAGGAGGCATATTTCAGGAGGTGATGCAGATGCGGCGGGAAAACCAGAGAATCTTCCAACTTCCACCCCGTTCCTCTTCTGGCACCGCCTCTTTGGGTCAGGCCCCTCACTCTTAGCTTGCCTGGTCTGGGCTTACTTCCTTAACTCGTGGACAGGTTCTCTACTTTCTCTCAGTCACCCCACCCTTCGTCACACTCAGACCCTGCTCCTTCTCTCTGCTAAGAAGGCTGAGAAGGGCCTGAAGGAGCCCTTATCAACCTCAGTTAGAAAAGCCCCCACCCCCTCCCTTATTTCAGGGTCAGACCCTACCCTTCACTTTTCCAGCGTCAAGCCAGTCCTCTTCTCCCTCTCAGACCCTGCCACTTCTCTCCTGAGACAAGCCCCACCTCCTCTTTCTTCTCTGAGTCAGACCCCACCCTCTTTTTTTCAGAACGGGCCCTCCCCCTTCTCTCTCTGCCAGAGTCAGGCCCCGCCCCGTCTCCCTATCCTAGTCTGTCCCCGCCCCCTTATCACGGTAAGCCCCGCCTCTTACTCTGAGTAGGCGAGAGCTTGCTTCCTTCTTTGAGTTAGGCCCCGCCCCCTTGTCGCACTAATCTCAGACCCCACCCCCTTCTGAGAACCAGGCCCCTCCTTTTTCTCCCTCTCAGCGTCTGGCCACGCCCAATCCCTCAGGAACGGCTTCCACTCCTCCTTCTCCGAGTCAGGCCCCGCCCCTCCCTTCTGTCGTCGGGTCCCGCCCCCTTCTTTGCCTCAGGGTCAGGCCCCGCCCCCTTCTCACTCTATAGTGGGACGCCTCTCTCTTACCTTGGACCGGACCCGGTCACCATCCTCTGCCTCCTTCCTTCCCTTTGACATAGTGTCCCCAGAACCCTCACACTCTCCCCGCAAAACCCCTGGACTCCTGTAGGAACTCCCAGACTACTCCGGGACCCCCAGAACTCCCGCGTCTCCAGTCCCGCCCCAGACTCCTCTCCTGATCCCTGGCCCCGCTTACCCAAGGGCCCGAGCTCCGGCGCAGCGGACGATCTGGCGACGCGGCGACTCGGCATGGCCCAACCAGTGGGGACTGACGGCCCGGAGGCCAGCCCAGACCAAAACACACACACGCGGGCGGGCAGAGCGGCCAGGTGGCACGGTCTGGCGGACGATCGCGGGTCGGGAGAGCGGCGCAGGGGCTGGGGCCTCAGGCCGGGCTGGACGCGCGGCGCCCGGGGCTGCGGGGGGCGCCGGGCCGGGCCGGGCGGGCGGCGGGCGGGGGCGGGGCGGCGGAATTCCCCGGCGCCACCGGCCTGCGCGTTCATTGGCCCGCACCCCGTCGTTACGTCACACCAGGGGAACGGGAAAACCCCCACGCGTCACGTGGCTTCGGGGGCGGGGCCGGCCGGGAAGAGGAGGCTGGGCGCACCGGAGGGGCCCGACCAGCGACGATGTCCATTACCCAGGCCGAGATCACTGAGTCCGCTTGGAGCCGCTACCTAACCTACCCATGTAGCAAATTAGGAAACCGAGACCTACCTCCCCAAGTCTGCCAACCGGCCTTGACCTGTTTCTCTGGCTGGAAGGGAAGCTTCGGGATCAGGAGGTTACCAGGGCTCCATAGCTGCCCTGATGATAAACTTTTCGAAACTTCCATGGTCTCTCTACACCTCAGTTCCTTCAGCTGAGTCAATCGTTGAAGATACTTAAACATTTAAAGCTAGGGTGTCAAGTCTAGGATTTGTCTGTTTTGTTCCTTGCTGTATCCCCTGCACCTAGAACAGCACCTGAAAAACAGTAGGTGCCCAATAAATGTTTACTGAATGGATGGATGTTTCATTCCTCCCCACAGCTCCCTTAGGTTTTCTAACAGCCCACAACACTTTCAGCTCAAAGGCTCAATAACTGTCTGGGAAAGATAACAGCATAGACCCCAGGTACATGAGTTGAGTGCCTGATCCCTGGGCTTACCTGGGGACCTCACCAATGCCTCACACCTTGCACCAGCATCAGAGAAAGGTGAGATAATTGGGACTAACGCAGAGAAGAGGAGATTGAGGCTCAAAGAGGGGCAGCCAGTTGACTAGATCATATGTCTAAACCTATTCATTAGGTCACAGCTTGGATACCAAGCACCCTCAGGTCACAGAGCCCAGGTTTGACATCCTGTGTCTGCTTGTGAAAATTTTGAGTATTCCATCTCTTCTCTTCATGGCCCACATGGACTCACTGATTCAGTCGACATACACTTATAGAGCACCTGCTGTGTGCCAGAGCCTGCACTGGGTACCAGGGCACCCAAGCCAGCCCTGGAACTGCTCATGGGAGGCAGGAGAGTCCACTGTAGTTCTCAAGGTGTGACCTTAAGCCTTCTCATGATATGAAGTCAGCTTAAGTTGGAGTACTGCTATAAAGCCAAATAGGGAGCAGACATTTTCTACAATGACTGGATAGCAAATTTGTTCTGCTTTAGGCTTTGAGGGCCAGACGTCTCAAAACTCCACTCTGCCATAGCACAAAAGCCGCCAAAGACCATACAGAAACAATGAGCATGACTGTGCTCTAATAAAATATTGTTATAGCTACTGCAATTTGAATTTTAACTTTCATGTGAAACAACATATTATTGAGATTTTTCTCCAACCACTTAAAACACGTCAAAATTACAGAAAAATTTGAAAATGCTGTTTTGGGCCTGCAGGCTGTAGTCTGCATATGACAAGGGCATTGCTAGAAAGGCTATGATTTGAAGGTTCAGAATCAGGCTGCCCAAGTTCCAATCCTAGGTCTCCCACTTACTAGGAGATCTTAGGAAACTGACTTCATCTCTCTGAGCCTCAGTTTCCCCTTCTGTAAAATGGGTCTAATAATGTGATGGTTGTGAGGATTAAATAGTAACAATAGTTGACACTTGTATAGAGCTCTTCCATGTGTTAGGTGCTGTTCTAGCACTTTATGTCACACTACTTTGTCAGACTTTGGACAAATTGATTTCTCTGAGTTTTCAGTTTTCTCATCTGCTTTTGTGAACTATGACTAATAAGAGTTATTGCACACAGGGGTAATAGTACCAGGCACTCTTCCAAAAGCTGGGGACACAGCAAGCAACACAATAGTAAAAAGCCCCTGCCATCATGGCACTGAAATCCAAGCCGGGGGGGAGACAGCTGGAAAAGAGATAAGCAAATACGTGTTTCATGGTGATGGTAGTATTCAGTTCAGTTCAGTTCAGTCGCTCAGTCGTGACTGACTCTTTGTGACCACATGAATCACAGCACTCCAGGCCTCCCTGTCCATCACCAACTCCTGGAGTTCACTCAAACTCATGTTCATCGAGTCGGTGATGCCATCCAGCCACCTCATTCTCTGTCGTCCCCTTCTCCTGCCCCCAATCCCTCCCAGCATCAGAGTCTTTTCCAGTGAGTCAACTCTTTGCATGAGGTGGCCAAAGTATTGGAGTTTCAGCTTTAGCATCAGTCCTTCCAATGAACACCCAGGATCGATCTCCTTTAGAGTGGACTGGTTGGATCTCCTTGCAGTCCAAGGGACTCTCAAGAGTCTTCTCAACACCACAGTTCAAAAGCATCAATTCCTCGGCGATCAGCTTTCTTCACAGTCCAACTCTCACATCCATACATGACCACTGGATTAAAGCAGGATACAAGGATTGAGTATGAGGGTAACATTTGGGTTTGGAAGTTCAGGGAGGGCCTGAGGTGATATCTGAGCAGATACCTAAAATGGTGACGGATCCATGTGGATGTCTAGGTTAAGAATGTTCAAGGCACAAGGAACGGCAAGTGGAAAGGCCCTGAGGTGGGGACACGCATAGCATGTTCAGAGAATAGCAAGGACGTGAGGGACCGCTGGGGAAGCAGTGGAGATGAGGCAAGAGCCGTGGTCTGCGAGGTGATGGGGCCATTCGGCACCGAAATTTAATGGAGAGAACCACATACAGCACTTAGACGAGAACTGGCCTCATGATAAAGAGTGTGGAATAGTGGCTCCTATGCGTGGGACCAGTTAGTCCACCTGCTTCCCTTCTGCCCCATGAAATGTCAGGGTTCACAGCACTTTGTTGGGTGAGTGACGGAAAGGACGCGTTGGAGCCCTCAGTTTGGGGCTCTGAGCCCCATGAGGGCAGGCCTGAGGTTGTTATGACCCCTACTGTGTGCACAGAACTACTCCCAGCTCAGAGCAGCATCCAGGGGAAGGGCTCAGGGAACATTTGCTGACCGACTGTATGTTAAGTCTCTCCACTGGTGTCTTCAAACAGGTCCCATCTAGGTCTTTACTTCTGGATGTGCGCCTGTGAGTCAGAATGGTGCAAACATGCACTCAGCAAACATTCAGTGACTCCTCTGTGCCATGGACACCGCAATGGCCAAGGCAGCTCTGAGACTCACAGGGCTCAGTCCAGGTGGTGGACACCACCTGTCCCCAGGTAGTGATGACCCTTAGCAGGCAGGGCTGGCATGTGGGACCAGGGAGCTGGTGGGGGGGGGCTGTCCCAGAGGTGGTCAGGAAGGGCTTCCTGGAGGAGGAGCGATGGAGCTACAACCTGGAGGATGCACAGAGTAAGATGAAGGGTTGTGTGCCTGGAGGCATGTCTCAGGTAAGGGAAGAGGGCCAGAGGGTAAGAGGTCACAGCTAGTTATAGCAAGGGAGATGAGGCTGTAAGGGTTAAGAACCCCCTCCCCACAAGTGTTCAGCACTGTTAGCAGCCTGGGCTCTTCTCCCAAGGGTACTGGGGAGTCATAGTAGGTTCTGAACAAGTGAGCAGGGTCAGGTTTGTGCTTCACAAAGCTCTGGCTGCTCAGGACTTTCCTGGTGGTCCAGTGGTTAAGACTCCACGCTCCCACAGCAGGGAGCATGGGTTTGATCCCACAGGCCACGCAGGGTAACAAAAAAAGAAACAAGAAAAGTTCTGGCTGGGATGAAGAGTGAACGGATGAGGGGAAGGGCAGGAGACCAGGGAGGAGGCTGAGTGGGGACCCCAGGGTGACGAGGAGCCTGGACCAGATGGTCTCAGTGGAAGCAGTGAGAACCCCAAGCAATTGTGGGGCACACTGACGGGTCTCGCCAAAGGCTACAGGATGAGGTTTTGGGGCTCTCTCCTAGGGCAGTGGGTGCGGGGACTGGCGCACAGCAGGAGGGAGTGGAGCAGCTGCCTGAGGGGTGGAGCCTGCAGCGTGTGCACACGTGCCTGTGAACACAGGTGGGTCTCTGTACACACCTCCTGGATGCCCTGCCTGGCTCTGTAGGGCACCATGGCAGAGGTTCTCAGCCCCAGGGCTCCACTCCTGTAAGTACTGATGAGAACACCCATGCAAATAAACAAAAAGGAAACCTGGGAACGTGGGGCGCCAACTCCTGGGAGTACAGGACACCCAGGGGCCTCAGTCCCCTCACCTACAAAGTGGGTGAACCAGTACCCAGTCTGTCGGGAAGGCAGGCACACCACACACCAAGACTCTAGCTGGGTCCTTGGCACAGGCAGCCCTGGGGGTGCTGATGGCACCTCAACAATTATGGGTGCCACAGCCTGGCACTGTTCTGAGCTGGGATTCACCCTCAGGGTCCCCCTGGAGACGAGCTCTTAAGCCCAGAAGCAAGGTCGGGCAGCCAGGGTCCCAGGACCATGGACTGAGGGAGGCTGACTCGACTCTCGGGGTGCGAGGTCCGCCCTCCCGCCCTGCCAGGCCGCCTGAGGCCAGGAGATAATCAGCGGGCAAGGTGAGGCTTTGACACAGCTTTGTGGCTAGGAGTGCTGGTGCGGTGAGGTCACGGCAGGCAGCTTCCCCGTCTGTGAGATGGGATACTTCTGAAACCCTCTGGGAGGGGGAGAAGGATGAGAAAGGGCCTGGCCTAGAGCGTCCCTGTGTATGCTCAGGAGAGCTGCCCACACCTGCTCCCTAGGGTTGCAGAGGAAGGAAGGCACGAGGTGGGGGCTCTGCTGAGTTTAAGTTAAACACCCATATGAATTTATTAAATCCAGACTGTGTTAAAGGGTGGTGGTCTGGGAGGAGGGGGGTTGGTGGGATATTGAGGGACAAGATGCCGGACGGCCGTGGGCATCCCTCCACAGGGCCCTGGCCCCTCCCCCACCTGGCCCCTCCCCCACCTGGCCCACCCCCTCGGCAGTGCCACGTCGGCTTCACCATGATTCCCAATGGTGCTGGGCTGGCGGGGCGCGATGGCTAGAAACACAGAGGAACAGACAGATGGACAGCGCCTCCACAAATGACGGGCCCTGGCCTGCCCCAGCCCCCACGCCTCACACTGGGCCCCAGCCGTGTGGGGCCTCCCGCCGCCCCGGCCCGCTCTGTCCAGGGAAAGGGCGACAGGGATGGGGTGGCGAGGGGCCGGGGCGGCAGGGTGGTGGTCGCCAGGAGCCTGGGCGGAGGAGGTCCAGGAGCGACTAATCCCGTTTTTTGTCCTCTGCTGGCTTTGGAGGGGCTTCCTGGGGCTCGCTGGCAGAGCTGGGCCCCTGGGGGGTCTGGGAGCGTGGGGGTGTAGAGGCCTCCTCCCCGGCGGCCTCGGTGGTCACGGCGGGGCTGGGGGCAGGTGAGAGGGCCCCTGATGCTGGCGGGGCCTCGGCCACGGGGGCAGCTGCTGTCGGGGCCTCGCCGCTCATGCCAAACTCGTTCACCCGCGTGGGGTCGACGCGGTAGATCCACCGTTGGTAGAGGTAGATGAAGAAGACCACATCTGGGGGAAGGGCGGGGAGGGGGTGGCGTGAGGGATGCAAGCAGGGCCCACCCGGCCCCCAGCATGTGGGGGGGTGGAGGAGTGGTCTTGTCCAGAGTGGGCTGAGTCCCCAGGCCGGGGCCCCTCCCTCAGACCGGGCCCCGCCCATGCCCAGCTCTGGTGAGAGCCTGCGGGAGGGCGGCTGGCCCACCCACCGACCCACTGGGCCTCACCGTCCCGCAGGCAGCCGATCCGGTACATAACAGGCATCTTGATGACAAAGGCAAACAGGTCATCAATGAAGGTGTTGAGGGCCTTGTAGGTGAGCATGCGCCAGGGCAGGTGTGCCACAGACTTGAGCTTGTAGTTGATGAAAAGCTGGGGTGTCATGGTGATGAAGCCTGTGGGGGTGAGGAAGGGACCCCCATGAGCAGAGGAAGGGGCATCCTGACCCTCCAGCCCTGACTGCATTTCTGGCCTCTGTCCCTTCCTCACTCCGCTCCAGCCACACTGGCTTCCTTGCTACTGCCAATACCCTGGCACATCCCCCTCTTAGGGCCTTTGCACTTGCTCTGCTTGCTGTCACCAGATCTTTGCACAGTTCCCTCCGAGGCATCTTTCAGGCCTTAGTTTACATGCCATTCCTCAGAGAGGTGCCCCCACCAGCTTCAATGCCCCTCACTCTGACTCCTTCATACCACTCATCACCTGCTCAGTCTCCCTGTACACTGTCGGTTCCCCTGGGGATGACTGAAATGCACTGTCCAGGGCTTCCTGGAAGCCCTCCCTGACCCCTAAATCAGACTGGGCAGCACTTTGAGGCTGCCCATGTGCCACCCCTGAGCACCCCAAAGTTTCCCTGTGTGGGGATGGGTCAGGCTCCCACACTGAACCTCAAGTGTGGGGAGGGCAGGGCCAGGCCAATTCGCTCACTGTCGAGGCCCCAGCACAGATACCTGCCCGGACACCATGGGGGCTGTGCGCCCGGGGCCTGCTCACCGAAGGTCAGCAGGAAGCCATACAGCATGCTGAGCACCCAGGAGTACCAGCCCTTGTGCTCCAGGTACAGGAGGCTGTAGACGGCGTAGCAGCCCAGCAGCGGGAAGAGGATCCAGGACAGGTACCGGAATGCCATCTGCAGGGCAGAGGGTGGGGCTGGGACATGGCTCCTCGGGCCCCACCTGGCACCCTGGCTCCGCACTCCCAGCCACCCACACCTGGTTTGGCAGGCCAGCCCAGGGGAATTTCCAGGAGGCCCTGGGAACTCTGGACTCAGCCAGGAAGTCGCTGTGGCAGGCAGAGGACACTGGGGGCAATGGCACAAGCCCTGAAGCGAGGGGCCATCAGTCGACAGGCAGACACCCAGCCACCCAACCGCTGCCCAGAGCCGGGGCCCCCAGGAGCGAGCGGGCACCTGGAGAGCCTCCCGGGCCCACTGGGAAGGGGCACACTCACATCGTCGTACACTTTGGTTGAGGACTCAACGTATGTGGACTTGTCCTTGAAGGTCGGGCGGGGGAAGAGTCCTGCCACCTTGTGCTCCCGGTCCAGCTGCAGACAAGTAGGGAGGCTGCGGTCAGCTGCCGTGCCGGCTCCTGCCCTCCCCCCACCCCCCGAGCCAGCTCCAACCCCGACCTTCCCCATTGCTCCCAGTTCCCCTGCCCCATGTGTGACCCGAAAAATCCCCTGGTGTGAAAATCCCCTTGGCCTCGGGAGTGTGGCAGGCACTGGGAATCCCCCGGGGCCAGGTCCAGGGTCTGGCTGGGCTGTGCGACCCTGCTCCCAACCCCCAGGGGCTCCCGCCACGGCATGGCAGCCCAGCCTTACCCGGACATCCATGACCTTGGTGATCTTCCAGAGGTCGATGAGGACCCCGATGAAGACGCTGACCTGGACCACGAAGTTGGTCTCATTGTCCAGGATGTAGAGCAAGACCACGAAGGACTGGAAGACGCCAAAGAAGACGGAGCGCACGGACAGACCCTCCAGGGACTGCCGGCTGTTCCAGAACTGGATATCTGTGCACAGGAAGGGGATGGGGGCAGCCGGGAGGTGAGGAGCCACCTGGGCCCTCCTGCAGCTCCCTCAAGCTCAGCATGATGCCGGTCTTCCGGGGGAAGAAGCCAGGCCCGCGGTCACACAGGCAAGGCCTGGGTGCTGGCTGCCCACCCAGCTCTGACTCTGACTCCAGAGCCCCAGCACACCCAGCAGGCTCATCCCTCTCGTGTTAGATCATCAGACCCCGAGAAGATATGAAGGGGACCCTCACAGGACCTCCCCCACCCGATCCTAACTAGGAAGAATGCATCTGAAGACGGGGTTCTGGTGGGGGTGCGTGGATTCAAGTTCCGCTTCAGATCAGAGAGGCAGCCAGCACGGGGTGTAAAGCCGGCTCGCCCAGGGCCCACACGCTTGCTCTGTGACCCTGAGCAAGCGACTACCTCCCCTGTGCCTTCATTTCTGGTTAGGGAAAGAGGGACCCTGAGGGACCCAGCTCGCGGTCAGCAGGAGCGTCTGCAAGCTGGTGCCTGAACCAGCACCACCTCCGCTAACAGACTCCTCCCTACTGGGGTCAGCACCACTTACTGTTGGGTTTTGATGTTACAGTTCTCCAGAAGGTAACTCAATCATGGCCATACCCTCTTAATAATGATGATGATATTAATAGCACTCATTACTACTGCCACTTTCAGAAACTGCAGAGGGCCAGGCCTCCTTCAGACCAGGGTTCTCCAGGAAAGGAAGAAGTAGCCGGCAGGGCCAGGAGTATGAAGCGGGAGCTGGAGCGGGCTCCCGGATCCAAGTCCTGGCTGGGCTGCTTGGGAACTGTATGACCAGGGGCAAGGAACCAACCTCTCTGATCCGTAAATGTGCGGTAATGACGCTGCCTCCGGGCTCTGGTTGCGGGGCTTCCATGAGCTCACTGGCGAGCGTGCCCACACAGTGCCTAGCAGGTGGCCAGGGCCCCTCAAACACTGGCCATCACCCCTGTTGGCCTCTGGCACCTTGGGGCCCTCTGGGGACACAGCTGTCACTTTCCCACTCAGGTGGGCCCTGTCCACTCCCACTGACGGGTCTCCCTGAATGGGCAGCCTGCCGGGCAGGGCAGTGGGAGCAGCTGTGGGGCTTCCCTGCTCCCAGCCTTGGAGTTCCCCGGCCTTGCTTCCTGGCGGTGCCGACCAGACCTTTGCCAGAACAGCAGGCCTGCCCCTCCCCCTGCGCCACACCCGGCGGCCGGGAGTTTCTGGGCTGGGAGTTGGTGGCCGCTCCCTAGGCCTCTGGAGAGTGGGGCTGGCGGGCCCCATGCAGGGAGAGGGCCCGAGAGGAAGAGGGAGGGAGTGCACCCTACCCTCCCACATGCACCCCTGTGCCCCAAGTCCCCCATGGCCTCTCACAGGGCCCTGGGGCCCACCCCTACCATTCTTGAAGGCCAGGAACTCAAAGACACTGTGGACGATGGACACGATGATGGTGAGCGCCAGCAGGTAGGGGTTGGTCTCCAGGAGGGCGACCTGGGGCAGGGGTGGGGAGATGGCCATGAGCACCGCCGGGCCTGGCTGGGGCTAACCTCCGCAGCTCCCCGTTAGCCGGCCCGCCTCTCCCTCCTCTGGCCCCGGGAAAGCCTGATGATATTCCCACAGACCTGACTCCGGGGTTCCGGGGAGGGGGCGTGCTGGCCAGGAGAGCAGGTCAGAAATGGGCAGATGGGCGCAGAGCGGGTGGGCAAGGGCTGCAAGGAGGGGGGGCGGAAATGGGGACAGAGGAGAGACGGGGGACAACGGCGGGGCAGGCAGAGTAATAGTGGAGAGAGAGGCAGGGACAGTCGGGGCGAGGGACAGACACCCAACACCAGAGACGGCCCCAGGCAAGCGCGGCCAAGACCCAACACGCCAGAGGTGGGCAGAGAAGGGTGCTGCTCAAGGACACAGGGTGCGTGAGCAGAGACCTCGAGTCAGGGCCCACAGGCCGGGCGGCAGGCCATCGGGCAGAAGGGACAGGTCAAGACCCAAAAGGCCAGCCCAGCAAACAAAAAAGCCATGGCAAGGACGGCCACGGAAACCTCAGAGGCAGGACCCCCAGCGTCAGCCAGGGCCAGAGGCCGAGTGCCTGCTTCCTGCCCCCCATGGGGAGGGGCCCTGAGAGGTTGTGAAACTGTGGGCAGGAGAGCACCGGCCAGCAGCCCCCAGGCCAGCAGCGCGGTCCACTTCCCCTTCCCCTCCTGCAGCCCAGGAAGGCCCCACCCACTGCCGCACCTTCACAGAGTCCTGCTCCTCGTCTGACTGCTCATACAGCTCGTCACCCAGGAAGTTCCACGGCGACTTGGCGCTCTGGGCGGCGTAGAGCTGCCAGCGCCAGAGCGACAGCGGGCAGAAGGAGACGCGAAGCGGCAGGCTGGCCAGGCTCTCGTTGATGGGGTAGTAGTCCTTCTGCAGGTTCCAGTAGTCGTTGAAGTAGATGATGGGGTAGTAGTCACCACTCACGGCATCGAACTTCACATCTGCAGACACAAGGGGCAAGGGTACCGCTCAGCCAGGGCCGGAGGCCACAGGCACCCACAGGATGGGGCGATTCCGGCCTCCGAGGACAAAGGGGTCAAATTCAGATGTTCGTGGGGAACCAATGGGGCCCCCCCGAAAGAGACTGGAGGACAGGGGACATTTCTGGGCTGTGCCAAGGAGTTGAAAGACTGCATGACCTCGGGAGGGCAGGCTAAGGGCAGGCCTCGGCTGGAGGAACAGGTGCAGCTCAGCTCCAGACTCCAGCTGTCCCAAGGGCCACCGCATGTCAGGATTTTGTAAGAATCAGAAATCTGGCTTCCTAAGTGATGCGGCCCACATTTCCAAGGTTGGCAACCGTGCACACCTTCTGAAGAATGCTCATGGGCCAGATAGGCCCAGTTTGGGCACATGGTGGCCAGGGCTGGGGTCATCAGGGGTGCGGGAGGGAGAGAAAGAGCAGTGTCTAGAGGGTGGGGCAGAAAGCTTGGGAGGGGGGACACCTAGTTGGAGATGACAGGGAGTACAGGGGTGGGGGCGTGGGACCCGGAGATGAGGAAATGGCTTGTCAGGAGCCTGAGTGGGGCGGGACTCACACTGGTCCAAGGGAGGCGGCACGCTGCCCTTCACCCACGGCGTGTGATCGTCCACGATATTGATGGTGATATTGGGGTGCCAATGGGAGATCACCTCCACGGGCCCATAGTCCTCGGCCCTCTAAGGGAAGACGGGGTGGGGAGCCTCAGAGGCAGCTGCTCGCTTCCTCCAGAGGTCTCCCATGACCATCGTGACAGCAAAAGAGCAACCACCACAGCGACCGCTGGCTGAGGCCCGGCCTCTAGACCCCACTGCCCTGGCTGTCCTCAGCCACCCGCTGGAGCAAAACACTCAGGTCTGCCCACCTGGATGGGATGGCATGCCAGGCTGTGGAGTGCAGCGTCCGTACTCAGGGGCCACCCGCCCGCCTGGAACCACCGTGTGGAGAGGGAGACTCAGGGCCACCATGGGTTCACATCCTGGACTGACAGGGAGTGTTCTTTCCAGAGCCACAGTATCAGCCAGTACCTCCTCTGTGCTGGGCTGACCCTGGGCTCTGGACCTGCCAAGATGGGTGTGAACTGCTGCGCTGCCATCTCCTGGCTGTGACACCTCAGGCAAGTCTGCCTGTGCTGGGCCCACCCAGCGGGCTGGCGAGAGGCTTCTGAGTGGGTCCGTGTACGGTGCGCAGAGGGCCTGCCCCACTACTGCCAGAGGTCGGCTGGAACCTCACCTGGAGCCCCCTGCTCCCTGAGAGCTAACTGCATCCTGACTCTGCTTCCAGCGAGGGAAACTGAGGCTCGGAGACATAAAGGCTCCCCCAGTGGCTCAGGGGTGGTGCAGGAGATAACTCCCCTAGACTGCCTGCTGAGCTGGGAACCCAGGTCCGGACGGCGCCCGCAGGACCCTATGGCTCTGCTTGTGTTTACCTTGATCATTTCTGGGTCAGCTTCTGTCTCTCCTGTCAACAGGTTCTTGGTTTTCTGAAAGCGCCGGCGCTTGTATTTATTGATCACTGCAGGCAAGAAGGCCAGGAAAGGGGTGGATGTTGACATGGGCTGGCACTCAGGGGACCCAGGCCCCAGACCTCTGTCCACCGACAGCTGCTCACCTGGCTCCCGGTTCCCACTCTTCCACCCGCCAACTGACAACAGCAGCAACCAGAGAGCCTGCACTGCCTTCATCTTACCTAGCCTCGGGGTCCCCATCTCCATGGCCACAATAGAATCCACCAAATTGTCCCCAGTCTTCCCTCTCCACAATTTGCTGCATCTGTTCCATCAGCCCACCCTGGGTGAATGTGACCTCCAGCACATGCCAAACACCTGACTACTGCCTCCCCTCCTGGGTCCCCCTCCAGGCCAGCCACAGCACCCCCTCCTGGGTGACCAGAGTCACCTCAGTACTGGCTTTCCGGTGGCCACTCTTGACCCCTAAGATCCCCTCTGCCCAGGAAAGCCAGATTCTTTGTAACCAAGTATCCAATCGCGTCATCCTTCTGCCTCAGAACCCTAGGGGGCTCCCACTGCCCTGGGCAAGGCCCCCGAGAACCTCACCACGGCCCCCTTGACTCTCAGCCCGTGCCACCTCCCTCCCTCACCCACCCCACTTCCTTCTTCTCAGATGTGCTGACCCTGGGCCTTCGGACAAGCTGCTGCATCTCCCTGGCAGGAACCCAGCAGGGTGGGAATCTTTCTGGTTGGCTCCTTCTCCCCCTTCCAGCCCCTGGTGACATGGCCCTCTGCCCACTCCACTGAAAGAGACTGCCCAGGCCTGCTCCTCGCCACTTCTGTTTCCTTCACAACAGCCCATCACCACCCACTGGTCACCTGTGCACTGGTTTACTTGTCTGCTGTCTGTCCCCTCAACCAGTGTATGAACTGCAGGTGGGGTTCGGCCCATCCTGGACTCTGGTATATCCCTCACTCTAGGCTGGGCCCATAGTGACAAGCAGCAGGATTGACAAATGTAAACAGGTGGGCCGCGACAGTGTTGGAGAAAGCCAAGTGCCGCCAATGTGGAAAGTACTGTGGGGCTGAGTCCCTGGGCAGGAATGGACCTCACTTCCTCCTGCGGATGCCAGGTCAGCCACGGGCTCCCTGCCACCCTGCCCCCAACCCTGCCAAAACAGTCCAGACAGAGAGGGCTGGTGCTTGTTTACACTCTGTCGCCCCGCCTCCACCCCAGCTGGGTAACTGTTCAGCTCCTCCTTATGTTGGGACCTCATACAGCCCGTCTGAGACTTCATGCTGCCCTCAGGAGCTAGGGAGAGAAGGGGAATTGAGAGAGGAAGCTAGCCAAGATGGGGGCCCCTAGGGTCATACCCTGGCTCTGTCTCCCACGAGCTGGGTAATGGGGTAAGCTATGTCACCTCCTTGGGCCTCGGTCCCTGCTCTTGACCATGGGGATAAAAGCCTCGCCTTTTCTGGGCAGGACCACTGGGAAGTAGCTCTCTGTTCTACAGAGCGCAGCCAAGCACAGCATCCCGGCACAGTCACACTGACACACGCCACAGGGTCTAGATCCCTCCCACCCGCTCAGAACTGGGGGCTTCTGGAGTCTATGGATGAGCTCACATTCAAAAACTCTTCTGGCAATTGACTGAGGGTCTCAGCCCAGGAACAGCTGCTCCTATCGTCCCCACGAATATCATCCCAGCACTTCTATTATTACTAACGGGGAATCCATTTGAGTCCCTGGCCCCACTTGTTGGGGGAAAGCAGGAAACACCCAAGGGTGGACATCCTGGGGAATGAGCCCAGGGGGTATGCTCCACTGATCATGTCACTGTCACTGGACAGGCTCCACACGTGGGGGAAGGAGGCTGTCTGGGGAAGGGAGGGGCCGGCCCCAGAGGAGAGGCTTCTCCACTTGGGTGGAGAACATTCTGCAACTTGGTGGCATCAGATGGGATTATGAGATGAGATGAGATGGAACTGGCTTCTGAAGGGTGAAAGGAGCTCCTGTTTGTAGGCACTAAAGCTTCTAGAACTATACCCCAAGCACCGACAATGTGGCTCGCTGAAACTGAGATGTGCTACGAGCGCATAACATCCACTGGACTTTGAAACGGAGCGCAGGAAAAAGACTAAAACGTCCTGTTAATGTCTTATGCTGGTTACATGCTGAAATGACGACACACTGGCCTCAATAAAATTGTTACTAACAATCATTTTTTCGTCTTTTTTTTTTTTAACGTGGGCACTGCTGCTGCTGCTGCTGCTAAGTCGCTTCAGTCGTATCCGACTCTGTGTGACCCCATAGACGGAAGCCCACCAGGCTCCCCCATCCCTGGGATTCTCCAGGCAAGAACACTGGAGTGGGTTGCCATTTCCTTCTCGAATGTGTCAAAGTGAAAAGTGCAAGTGAAGTCGCTCAGTCGTATCCGACCCTTAGCGACCCCACGGACTGCAGCCTACCAGGCTCCTCCATCCATGAGATTTTCCAGGCAAGAGTACTGGAGTGGCTTGCCACTAGATAACTTAAAATGACCTCTGTGGCGGGCGCTGTATCTCTACGGGACAGCACTCTGCTAGAGTCCTGATCGCTGGTCCTTTGGGGAGGGAGCGTCTCCGATCCCACGCTCTCGCTCTGTGCCCTGGAGTGGGCTGGCTGGCGTGTCCCTCCGAGCCCCTGCTCTAAGAAGGCCCAGATGTGAGGCAAGCCTGGGCGACCCCACGGTTTCTCAGGTTCGCGGGCTGCAGATTCTATGCTGCAGAGCACGCCAGTATCTGTCACACTGACCGTGAACGTGACCTGGCCACACAGTGACACAGATCACATTCACTGAAGACAAAACCACACAGGACGCTGGCGCTGAGCAGAGCTGATAGGGAATAACTGACAGGGGAGCAGCTGCCCACCTGGGTCACATTCGAGGTAACCTCTTGGGCATCAGGCACGTGTGACCCAGACCTGCAGGGACACTTTTTTTGGGGGGGGGCTGCAGACCACACCCCCTCAGCCCACACCTTCGAGGATGTGCTCCACTGAAGCCCGCCAGCCAGACGGGTAGAAGACCCTGCAGAACATGGTCCACAGACACACTTGCTTAGTTACAACAGTGCTCAGCACACCCCGGGGACTTTTCCGACTCAGCTACGAGAACTGACAGAGTCACTAGTTGTTTCATCCAGTGTAGATGATCACAAAAATATTCTCATCCTTTGGGTTATTTTTATACCCAAAGAAGTAGGGAAAGACCTAACCACGCAAATTAAAGTGCATTTGTCGCTGTCCCACACAAAACAGCTGGAGGGATCTTAACCAAGTCTGCAGGCACAACAGAATCACAGCGAGTTGCGGCACACAGCATTTACATGAAGGGGATGCGGGCTTTGGGGGGTGGGAGCTACGGGGAATGTTCTCTTCATCTGCTGAAACTCAAGTGTGTCGAGAGTCCCATGACTGCATATTAGGAGACAGTGGACTCAAGGACAAAAGACAAAGAGCAGATGAAAAAATGCCAATAATTATTAACCTCACGGAAAAGAAGTTAGAATAGGAAGGGAAACATAAACACATTCACTGTGTGGTTTAGATGGGAGGAAGAGCCACAAACTCAAGATCATTTGAATGTTGAGTTTGAATCTAATCAAATTACGTTCCTGAGTTGAGATTTCCTCTTCCAGAGTAGGAAGTCAATGTCTAAAACAGAAAAACCCAAAAACTGCAGCATCGCCTTGTTACTGGGAGCCTTGGAGATTAAGGAGCAGAAACAGCTAAAGCAGCTGCCAGTGGGGAGTGGAAACTGGGGGAGCCTGAGAGGGGGTGGGCAGGAGACGGATGAGTTTTGCTGTCTGGTTGAATTTACTTGAGTTTTAAACCATGTGCTCATAACAAGAGATTTAAAAAAAAAAAAATTTAAGACGAGGCCATGGGCAGAGAGAAGCTCAGTTTCAGCACAAGGCTGTGTAAATGGCCACAGTTCTGACCCAGGGCTTCTTGGGGTCACTGGCAGTCCTGGGGTTTGCTCACCAGATCAAGATTCTCAGGAGGTGCACCTGGCACTAGGCAGACAGCCAGCAAGGCTGAGAATGGGGCCAGTCCAGTGACGTGGCCCCACCAGCGTGCCTCATCAAGAGAGGTCCCGCTCAGAGGTATATGTCGGGGGATGCAGGGGAGAGAGGCTCGGAGTACAGCCACGCAGGACACACCCAAACCCGCAGCCCGGAAGCCTTGCCCAGTCCCAAGGGAGGCCCCAGACGCCCACTGTGCTGTGCAGCACTCATTCCAGAAACAGCTGACATGGATGATCGGAGATCACACTGGATGAAACCGATGGCCAAGGGCCTTCCGGTTTCCCTCTGCTCATTCAATCCAGCTAGCATTTACCCACAGACTACTCTGGACCCTCTGGTCTACCAGGTCCGGCACTGTACACAGCCAGCCCCGCCCACCCCTTCTGTGAACACCAACTCCTCCCCCTCCAAAGGCCCTTTCTCCACCGGCTCTAAGTAGATTCTTCTCCTTCCTGTCCATGGGTGTCCAGAGACATGGAGGGTACGTGGGGTTAGAGCCCGGCCACACCAGCTGGGCCCCAGGGCCGGGAGGAACTTACTCCGAGACATGTGGACTGTGGCGAGCCGGCGGTACAGCGCCTTCTGCCGAGGGTCTGGGTGGAAGCCACTCTTGGTGAAATAGACATGGATGTAGATGGAGCCGTTCTGCTGGACACTCTGCAAGGTGGGTGCACAGCGACAAGGAAACAGTGAAGCCCCTGACGATGTCCACCCCCACCCCCATCCTGAGTGCTCAGGGCTGAGTGCTGAGGGGTTGAGGGCCTGACACTGGAGTTAGAGTCCAATTCAAAACCGGGCTCCAGCACACAAAAGCTGTGTGGCCTCGCTGAGCCTGAGGGCCCACTTGCAGGACACAGATGGTCAGCACGGAGGGCACAGCAGGCCCGTAAGGAGTACCCGAGGTCGCTGAGCACAGTCACTCGAGCCCAGAGGAGGAGCTCAATAAACACCAGCGGCCTAAATTCATTAAACGGCAAAACAATGAAGGTCAAACCCTGCTCTGCGCACTTCGAATGGCAACTGCCCGATCCGGCGAGTCCACATCCATACAACGCATGTAAACCTCAGGCAGTGGGGCGTGTTATTATCCCGTTTTCCAGATGTGGTGACTGAGGCTCACATGGAGAGGATACAGGCAGTGAGTAAGTGGATCCGTCCGAACCCAGTCTGTGGGCTCCCCCAGGGCCCTGCCTCTCACCGTCTGTGTCCTCCCTGGGTCCTTCACCACTATTCTCATGCCCCCTCCTTGCCCGCCCTTCCCCCCAACACAGATGAGGAAACCGAAGCAGGGTGGCCAAGGCCTCGCTGGAGCCTCTCTGTCTGACCTTCATGGGGAGCTGCGAGTCACTTGGCCGCACTGTGTCCTCAACTTCCATCTTTTAAGTCCACCTCTGTGCTAACCATGTTTTTTATTTCTTTTATGTTTTTTATATTTTATGCTGTTTTCACATCTGGCGGGGGAGAGACTGCTCCTCCCAGGGCTAGCTGATTCCTGGAAATAATAAACAACTCACCTGCTTTCGAAGACACCTTTAAAATGCAAACCAAGAAGCCCAAGTCCACACCCGCAACAAGCCCTTTATCTGACTCTCATACCCCAGGCTGCACTGAATCCCCAAGGGCAGGCATCAGACAACTAGAGACCACCCCTCCAGCGTGGAGCCTATACACTGACCAAGCTGGCCAGTTCTAAGCTGTTTCCCCGCCTGGCCTGCCTTTCCCCAGGAAACCTCAATAGAGGGAGGTTTCGGCCAAGGTCTCCCCTTGCCCCTTCCAAGTGCTCCTGCCCAAACCTGGCACTTTCGCATGTGGCCCTGCATGGTGTGGTGGGTCCCCTCCTCCCAGGAAATGTAAGTAGTAAATTCTTCCTCCAATGGCACTGGCCTCTCTGTATCGCTGCTCAGTCACCTCCCTAAATCAACATCAGGGACAACCTGGACACCCTCCTGTCACAAAGCTGGGAAAGAGGGTGAGCTCCAAGTCCTTGGGAACAGTCCTCACTGCCTGGCTGCCTGCCCCGCAGCCCTCCTGGGATCTTGGGGAGGGGTCTAGGGGCTGGACGTGAAGTCTTCATGGGAGCCGCCCCTCCCACAGCCTGGGCTATCCTACCTGCCTCAGAAGGACTGCATCCGCCCCACCGCCTCCAGCTACCAGACAGACCAAGACACAGCCAGACACAGTCCCCACACCCCATCCTCCCTAGGAGGCTGAGGAGAAGACCTGATGGGGAGACATGAAAGAGGGCAGCCCCAGAGAGATGTCAACATTCACAGAGCCATCAAATTCACTGATGCTTCAACAGTCATGGACTCTGCACCCAGCCCACTGCTGGGTAGAGTTGGGGACACAGTGGTGACCAAGATGGTCCCGGCCTTACCGTCACAGGGTTCACAGTCCCATGGGAAAAGAGATCCATATTCAGGTAGTGACCACCCCCCTCCAGAGTTGGCAAGGCTTGGGTGGGGGAGCCCAGAGAGGGCTCTGCCGGAGCCTGATGTCAGGGAGAGCTTTCTGGAGGAGGTGGGATCAGAACCTGGGGCTGTCACAGAGTTCACAGTCAGACAGCCTGAGTTCAAAACTCTCACTGGCTATGTGGCCCTGGGTGTGGCCTCTCTGTTCCTAATCTTCCTCATTAGTCAAATGGAAAGAAACGTTCCCACTGCCTTGGGCGGTTCCCCTCAGTCAGCCTCGTCTGGTGCCCAGTATGCACTGAGCACTTAATCAACACTAACTGTATTTTTCAAACCAGGCTGCCTGACTGGACACCTCCAGGGACGATTACCAATCTTTCACTGGTTTAAAACACAGATCATAACCCTGAAAGCAGGTGGGAGGCCAATTCCAACTCCATTTGCATGGAGAGGTGGGGGGGATGAGGCCCAGAGACCTTGGGGAGTTGCCTGTGGTCAACAGCGTGTGAACTGAGCTCAGAGCCAGGCTTGGAACCTGGACTCCCGACTGCAGGCCTGGGAGCTGGTTCAAGGAAACGCCCTGGGTGCTGGCCCAGCAGTCGTGGAGCCAGAAACCAGAAGCCGTCCCCACCTGTGGAATGTCGAGTTCAGCAAAGTGCTCGTAGCAGCCATCTGAGTTCTCGCCACTAGTCCAGTCGCCGTACACGAGGTCTTGCTGCTCCCAGAAGAGCGCCGACGTGGCATTGAAGTCTGTAAAGTGCTCGTGCTCAGAGATGTACACGTGCAGGTTCTGTTGGGAGGGGAAGCAGGGGGAGTGAGACAGGGCTGCTCATAGGAGCCTCTGAAGGTTGACAGATAAAACAGCAGATGAGGAGCTGTCATCACAGTAATATGAACAATTTGGGGTGGTGGGGTGGGGAGGGTTAGTGGGGAAAAGCATGGCAGCTGGTAGAATAAATTTCTTTCCTCATACCCCACTATGTCTGTCCTGGTCTGAGCCTATGACGTCTAAGAAGGAAGGTGTGCATGCTCAGTCGTGTCTGACTCTTTTGCGACCCCATGGACTATAGCCCACCAGGCCCTCTGTCCATGGGATTTCCCAGGCAAGAATACTGGAGTGGGTTGCCATTTCCTTTTCCAGGGGAATCTTCCCAACCAAGGGATCAACCTTGAGTCTTAACAATGGCCAGTCTGCCAGTTAGAATTTGGGGTTAGAAAGGATCCGAACCTCCCTGCATTATGCTCCCTCTCAACCTCTCACGGGCTTCTTCATCAGAATTTCGATGGCTAAAGCCCAGTCAAGGTGTGCAGGAGTGTCAGCCAGCTACTGAGAACCCAGGGACGCTGCAGATGCAGCACCGGAAGCCCCTCCCTTCTCACGTCCCTGTGGCCTTCTCTCTCCAAAACCTGGAAGGCCCCTGATAAGGACCAGCTGAACAGTGGTAACCCTGCTGGCCAGAATTCTGAGAAATCTGGCATCCCAGAGCTCTGGAGAACCACAAACATGGGAGAAGCCAAGATTGTTGAGGTCAGAACACCTGCTGCTCTTGCATGATCTCTCTCTTCCCCAGAGGGAACACCAGCCCAAACCCAAAAGAATTTCCTCGTTCCTCGTAATGTCACTTGAGTGACTCAGGTTTCATAGGCTGAAAATGAACCTAGAGTCTTTTGACTCCAGACCCATTCACAGACCTGCCTGTGACGGGGGACGGCGTCTGTGCTGACTACCCGTGTCACTCCCCCTCCCTCTCCCACTCCCTCCTCCCCCGGGTCTAGCCTCCCAGCCAGTGGTTACCATTAAAGTGTCTTTGGGGAACAGGTTGCGGCTGGCGACGCGCGGGGCTCCTCCGGGGCCTGCCTGGTCCTGAGGGGCCGGCCCTCGGCGGAACCAGCTGCTGATGGCCCAGATGATGAAGATCCTGAGGAGGCAAGCAGGGCAGGCGGTGAATCCTTTTCTTCCCTATGTGGCTCCTCCTAACCTGACTCAGTACCTGCTGGGGCCTGACTGGGGGTCTGATCAGGGAGGGCGGGTCCCTGAGAAGGCAGTTGCAGGGCTGCTGAGAAGACCAGAAGGCCCCAAAGGCCATGCCTTGGAACAGACCCCAGGTGCTTGTGTCCGCCAGTGGGGGGGGGGTCTGGCGCTGACTCCCAGCGGGAGTCAGGACACATGGGCTCAGACCCTCGAAACCTCAGAACTAGGAAAACTCATGTCCCAGTCCCCTGGAATCCCAAAGTGTGAGAAGCCTGGAATCTGGAATCCCAGCATTTTGGAGGCACAGATGTTAGGGAGAGGGCAACATCTCAGAACTTCAAGTCAAATGAAAACTGGACGAGCAGACAGTAAGGAATCGTGAGCCCCTATTTTCAGTAACATTGGGCTAGGTTACGCAGACCAACTCTCCTGTTGGAAACTAGTTGGAGGAGTTATGTAGGGAATTCCATGGAAGTCCAGTGGTTAGGACTCTGAGCTTTCACTGCTGAGGGTGTGGGTTCAATCCCTGGTTGGGGATCTAAGATCCTACAAGCCTCGTTGCATGGCCAAAAAAAAGTACATATATAGTAAGAAAATACCAACACTAGTTTTATATATATAATTACAAGTCTTAATATAGCAATATATTCTCAATATTCTTCATATAATCTTACATATACTTTTTATACAAAATACATGTAAATATATATTCTTTATTCATTTTTATTAAAGTATAGTTGTGTAGACATATTTTCTTAGTTAAAAAAATACATTAGAGTCATTTTCTCAATTTACAAAATTGAATAAAGATAATATATAATCTTTGAGTTGAAAATGAAGCAGAGGTATTTCCAGGATACACTTTTATTTATTTAATTTTATTTTTTCCTCATTTTTTTTAAAATTTATTTTATTGGAGGCAAATTACCTTACATTAATATATTGGTTGGTTTTGCCATACATTGACATGAATCCGCCCCGGGTGTACATGTGCTCTCCCTCCCGAATCCCCTCCCAGGATACACTTTTGAAAGAGAAAGGCAAGGGGAAGGAAAATATATAGTTATCCATTCATATTGTGTAATATACTTAAAAAAACCCCACAGAAAATCCAAACTGGAGGAAAGAGAAATGGAAGCTGGTGTCTAATGGGGACAGTTTCAGATGGGGAAGATGAAAAGTTTTGGAGAAGTTTGGCAATGATGGCTGCACAGTAATGTGAATGCACTTAACGCCATAGAACTGTACCCCTAAAAATGGTTAAAATGGTAAATTTTGGTTATATACATTTTTTGCTGCAATAAAAAGAAAAGAGAAATCCCAACAATTTGTAATGCACCTTTATGCCATCATAAAAGCAGACAGGTATAAAGTACAAATCAACGTTAAAATGGGCTCCCTTTCTTTGGGGGAATAGGGAAGACCTGGGGGTAAGCAAAAACAGAACAAAATGCCTCAAAACACCATACTGTCTTTAAAAACATTCTGCACAGAGGCTTCCCTGGTGGCTCAGTGGTAAAGACTCCGCCCGCCAATGCAGGAGTCATGGGTTCCATCCCTGGTCTGGGAAGATCCCACATGCCAAGGATCAACTAACTCCGTATGCCACAACTGCTAAACCTGTGCTCTAAAGCCCAGGAACCACAACTACTGAAGCCAGCAAGCCCTGGAGCCCATGCTCTGCAACAAGAGAAGCCACCGCAATGAAAAGCCTGCGCACTGCAATGAAGAGCAGCCCCAGCTCTCTGCAACTAGATAAAAGCCCACGCAGCAAAAGGATCACCACCAACATAGTAATGATGAATGCTGACTACCGTTAGGTGATTTTTATTTTCTTCTTTACGTTTTGCTTTTTGAATATTTTTTAATGAACAAAATAAAAGCCCCACAATAAAACTACAGCAAACTGCTAGTTTTCTCCCAATATCCATCTTCCCCTTCTCCATCAGAAAGAAAACTCCTAAATTTTAACTGGACCTCTTGGCTACTTGGAATAAAGACTACAAGTCTAGTATTTCAGCTAGGTGTAGACACATGGTGAAGTCCTGGCCAGTAAAATGCAAAAACAGTACGTTATACAAGTATCTTAAAGAGACAGAGCATCCCTCCTTTATTTCTTCTTTCATCCTGGAATGTGGCCATAATGGCTGCATCCTCAGCAGCGGTTTTAGGCCATGAGGATAAAAGGCAAAATCCAGGAATGAACAAAGAGCAGGAAGGAATCTGGGATGCAGAACACTGCAGAACCCTGGTCTGCCTAGCTCCAGACAGTACAGGAGACAGAGGGAGAGTTCTATTGCGTTAATTCAGGTCTCTCATATACACGCAGCTCTGTACTCACCAAATGAGACAAGGACTTCCTGATCACAGGTGTGAAAAGCCATACAGCTGCCCCTTGAACAACAAGGGTTTGAACACACAGATCTGTTTCAGTAGTAAATACTACAGCACTACACAATCCATGGAGGGCTGAACCCATGGATGTGGAACCACGGCTATGGAGGAGTCACCGGCACAGAAGGGCAACTCTAAGCTGTACGTGGATACACAGCATAGGCACCCCGATCCCCACCGTGTTCGACTGTGGCAGAGAGGCTAAGTGCTCAGCCTCTAAGCTGCAATATCTGCATCCAAAGTCCAGCTCTGCTACTTCCTGACTGTGCGACCTCAGGCAGGACTCAATCTCTCCAGGCCTCCATTTCCTCAACAGTTAAAATGGGGACAACAATACTACCTACCACGTAGGGTTGTTTATAAGCATTAGATGCATTGATATATATGTGTGCACACACACAATATATACACCATCTAGAATGGAGCCTGGTAGACACAGTAAATGCTTTAGACGTGTCAGCTATTACCGTTACTTTCATCATAGGAAAAAAGGCATACAACAAACTCTGAACTGGAAAAACACTACAAGGGAATTCTAGCCTGCGTGGGTACCTCCCTGCTGAGCCCAAACCACACTGAAGGGCAGGATCAGGCGCAGGGACTTGCCTCTGCCTGTACAAGGCACACAGCCCTGGGGTCTCAGGGGCCACAGCTCAGCTGAGCCATCCACTGCCGCCCCAGGAGGTCCCTGATGCACAGGGCTGGGGAAGGTCTGACACTGGTGATCTCCAGGGACCCCCTCCACTTCCAAGAGAGGCTCTTATTTTAGTAAATATGCCGGGAGAGCGTGAGAGCAAGGACATCCACAGGCAGCTCTGCCCCGACTTAGCGCGTAGCCTACAGGGGGCCCACCCACTCTGGGCTTCCGGGCCCCTGTGTGTAAGGCGTGGCAGGCCAGACCAGACTCTCTGCAGGATCCAGATCCCCAGCTCCCTCCAGTGTGCACCATCTGCTCATCGCAGGCCCTCTCGGATGCAGCCCACCATCCCTGCCTCCCAGACGAGGAGGCCCTGCCCAAGGATACCAGGGCTGGCCTCACCTATTGCTTTTCGACTTACTGGAGTGAGCAAATAAAAGAGACTTCCGTCCCACCTCAAGCAGGCAGTCTATCAATACATTCACAGAAAAAATTTTAAGTATATAAAAAAGTACATGAAACCGCCCTCCCATCCCACCCCCTACTCCAGGTAACCACTGGTATAGTTGCAGAAGGCGCTGAAAACCATGGACTCTACCCTCTGCTCCCCAAAAAGGCCATTCTCACAATCTTCTCGACGCTTCAGAGAGTTCACAGGCCCCTGGGCACAAAGCCTGAAGCCCATCTAAGAACTCCGGACGGGGACCGCTTCTTGGTGCTGCCTGGTTCGAAGGAAGGAAATGAGCCTACACGGTGTCGTATGAAGAACGCCTATCTGAAGGAAGCTCTCTTATGTGCTGATGTGAAGAGGTTTCTGAGATATATTGTTAATGAGAAAAATCAAGGTGCAGAGCTGTGTAAAATAGGCTACCTCTTATGTAAAAATGAAGGGAAAGATAAAAATAATCTTTATTCCTAGCTGCCTTAAGCATGAAAAGAAGAAACTGATATATAAGAAGATTCTAGCTCCTTACTGGACTTCCCAGTTGGCACTAGTGGTAAAGAACCCGCCTGCCAATGCAGGAGATGTAAGAGACATGGGTTCGATCCCTGGGTTGGGAAGATCCCCTGGAGAAGGGAATGGCCACCCAATCCAGTATTCTTGCCTGGAGAATCCCGTGGACAGGGGAGCCTAGCGGGATATGGTCCATGGAGTTGCTACTGGACATGGGGGCAAGGGGACAGGAGGGAATGAATGGGAAGAGAAGGGAGAGGCTCCACAGATGAAGAAACCCACCCTGGGAGAGGCCCCCCACCGCCCACGCCCTCCCAGAGGCTCCCCAGGGCTTGGTTAGAGCTGGGCTTCCAGAAGGCAGGTCCTGTCCTCCCGGCACCTGGGAATGGTCATACGAATCCACAGGTAAAAGGATGACCACCAGCCAGTTTTGAAAGGATGGCCCGTATGACTCCACTTACAGGAGGTACCCAGAGCAGTCAGATTCACAGAAACAGGAGGTACTATTTCTGTGGCGGTACTGAATGGTGGCGGCTAGGGGCTGAAGCCGGGGAGGGAGAAATAAGGAGTCAGTGTTTAATGGGTACAGAGTTTCAGTCTGTTCTGACCCCATGGACTGTAGCCTGCTAGGCTCCTCCATGGGAAGAAATTTTCCAAGCAAGAAGACTGGAAAAGAAAGTGAAAGTGAAATCGCTCAGTCATGTCCGACTCTCTGCGATCACATGGACTGTAGCCTACGAGGTTCCTCCATCCATGGAATTTTCCAGGCAAGAGTACTACAGTGGGTTGCCATTTCCTTCTCCGGGGGATCTTCCCAACCCAGGGATCAAACCTGGGTCTCTTGCATTGCAAGTAGATGCTTTTACTGCTGCTGCTGCTGCTAAGTCACTTCAGTCGTTACTATCTGGCCACAAATCCACGTCTCTTGCGTCTCCTGCACTGGCAGGCAGACTCTTTACCACTGAGCCACCCGGGAAGCCCACAGAGTTTCAGTTTGGGGAAGATGACAAAGTTCTGCAGATAGATGGTCTGATGGTTGCACGACAATATTAACATACCAAATGCCATTGAATGGTACACTTAAGGACAGTTAAATGGGACCTCCCTGGCGGTCTAGTGGTTACCACTCTGGGATTCCAATGCAGGGGGCACAGGTTCCATCCCTGGTTGGGGAACTAAGATCCCACGTGCCTTGCAGTGCAGCCAAAAAAAAATTTTAAATGCTAAATTTTATGTAAGGCAAATGCTGTGGCTGAACTGTGTCCCCACCCCACCCCACCCCATGTTCAAGTGTCGCAGTCCTAACCCACAGTATCTCAGTGACAGTACGGGCAGACAGGGCCTCTGAAGAGGTGATTAAGGCTGAGTGAGGTCATTACTCAGGGTGGGCCCTAATGCCCCAAGACTGCTGCCCACATACAAAGGGCAGATTAGGACACAGACATGCAGGCAGAGGAAAGACCTGGTGAAGGCACAGGAAGACGGCTAGCCATGAGCCAAGGAGAGAGGCCTCAGAGGAGACGAGACAGCCTGACACCTCAATCTCAAGACTTCCAGCCTCCAGAATTATGAAAAAATAGAAAGGGTCTCCATCAATACAGTGATGATGGTCATTCTCAATGATTCTTTTCTCTCTTTTTAAGTTTAGTATGTTTGGTCGTACCACGAGGCTTGCAGGCTCTTAGTTCCCTGACGAGGGGTTGAACTCCCACCCCCGGCAGCAGAAGCGCAGAGTCCTAACCACTGCACTGCCAGAGGACTCCCTCCTTATGCTTTCCTTATTTGAGCTTTTGTCAGTGAACAACACCAAAGCCGTATCAACTCACCTGAACAGCACGCCCTTGATGACCTGCCAGGCGTTAGGTGCTGGCTGGGGCGGTGGGTTCTGGGGCTGGGTGTCTGCCGGCAGGTCCCTCCCAACGCTGCCATTGCTGGTCACCTGCAGGGACAGACGACACAGTGAGGATGGAGGACGCATCCTGACGCACGAAGGCTGTCGCAGGGGCCACTGTGTGCTGAGGTCCAGCAAGGGCGGAGCGCAGAGGGGCGCCTGGCCCAGCCTGGGGGACAGGGAGCAGTCCTGGAGGAGGAGACGCCAGAGCTGGGCCCTAAATTAAAAGCAGTCGGCCGGCGCAGGGGAGGCAAAGAGGGAAGCAGCAGGTGGACACGTGAAGGTGAGGGACAGTCTGACTCTGAGGACGGGCCAGTGCTCCGGGGGCCAGGGTGCTCCCAGGATTCAAGGTGTCCACTGGGGACAGTGCTGAAGGGGTCACGCGGCAGGTGTCAGACTGTGCAAGGCTGCAGTTTATCGGAAAGGCCGTTCCTGATGCCCACAAGTCACGATGCCTCCTCTGTGGCCAGCCCCGTGGGGGGCCCCCTCCCTCCAAGGGCTCCGGATCCAGCCAGTGAGACAGACACAGAGAAACACAACCACAACCGGATCGTGAGACAGGCGGACATGCGTGACCTGCACACAGCTCAGACCGCCTGTGAGGCCGGAACTGGGAACATCTCCACCTGGCGGTCGTGCAAACGAGGCTCGGGGAGCCTAAGCCACCACATGTCTGGGTCACTCAGGAAGGGTGACACAGGATGACGGGGGTGGGCAGGCCAGCGAGTCAGGCAGGGCTGCCCAAAGACCGAGTCTTCACTTAGAAACAGAAGCTCAGGGGTTTCCCTGGTGGTCCACTGATTAAGAATCCGCCTTGCAATGCAAGGGACACCGGTTGAGCTCCGCAACAAGAGAAGCCACTACAATGAGATGCCCTCACATCGCAACTGAAGAGAAGCCCCTGCACATCACAACTGGAGACAGCCCGCGTGTAGCAACCAAGACCCAGCACCACCAAAACTAAATAAATTTTTTAAAAAAGAAATAAAGACAGAGAAGCTCAGAAGCAGAGAATGTCATGATGTCAGAGTGGAAAGGCCTGAGATATGGAAATTCTTCCTGCCCCTATCTTTGCACCAGCTGGCTCCCCTGTCCTGCCCTATTCCCTCCCGACAGCTGTTCCCTCACCCCTCAGCTTTTAAGAACAGGACCAGGACTGTCATGATTGCTTTTAGGTAGGAGCACTGCCCAGCCCAGCGCTGGCAGAGAGCAGGGGCTCGATAAACATCTGGAGAATCAACAAATGCTGCCTCAAGGGCCAGCCCTCAACACCCAAGCCACTCAAGTCTACCTGGTCCTGGCCCCCCTCAGTTCTCTTCCTCCTGGCCCAAACCTGCTCCTCTGCCCTCTGTCAGCTGCAAATGCCCCCGAGAGTGGAAGACAGAGGCCCCCACAGCCACATGAGGCTCCAAGAAGCCGAGGCCAGTGTTTGTTAAGCGCATCACTTGTTATTTCTGGTCCCCTTCACCAGTGAGAGTGCTTTCCTTTCACCTCCCCAAGTGGGGGTGGCACCCAGCACTGGGGTCAAAGGTGGAGGCTCTGGAGTCCAAGAGACCCAGACTGCAGTCTGGCCCCACAGTTCCCGGCTGTGAGATCTTGGGTGTGTTGCTTCCCCTCACTGACACTTCACCTCTCTGACCCAAGGGCCAGGCTGTGATAATACCATACATTTAGGGCAGAAAAGATTTCTTTCGCATGTCAAAAGAAGTTACCTTCCAAGCACCAGGCCCAGTGCTGGGCAGTGGGGTGGGTGCTGGCCACAAAGCTCTGGGGCCTGCCCTCCTGGAGCTCGGAGTCTAGAGCAAAGCACGCCGGCAGAAAAGTAAACAGGATAAATAACAATGGTAAACGGGGATGTGTCCAGAGGAGACAAGCTGAGGGGTGAGGACAAAGGGGTGGCCGGGCAGTCAGGGAGGCCTCCGGGGGAGCTGTCTTTGACGTTTGAGTGAAGGGCATCTGAGGGAGAGAAAAGGTGTGGGCAAAGGCTTGGCCAAGGGGCAGGCGAGGTCAAACAGGCACAGGAACCTTCACTCAGAGTTCAGGGCTAGCCTTGCTCCTGGCGATACAGGGTGGGGGTTGGGGAAAGGCGGCAAGGGTTTCCAGCAGGTCTGAGCTGATTCTGGGTCAAGAAAAGGAAGACTGAAGTCAGGCCAGGATTTGAACCCATGTCTGGCTGGCTTCCCAGGTGACACTAGTGGTAAAGAACCCACCTGCCAGCACAGGAGACACAAGAGACATGGGCTCAATCCCTGGGTTGGGACGATCCCCTGGAGTAGCAAATGGCAACCCACTCTAGTATTCTTTCCCAGAAAATCCCATGGACAGAGGAGCCACCGGGCTGCGAAGAGTCAGACACTGAGCACCTTAGCACCCGGCTGGCTCCCAGGTCTGTTATCTTACCCATGATGGTGGACAAGCTGGCCTGGAAACCCTCCCAGGGAAATGCAAAGGGAAACCAAATCACTAGGATGGCTGTAATCAAAAAGAGGGACAAGCACAAGTGCTGGTGAGGATGTGGAGAAACTGGAAGGGTTGTACGCTGCTGGTGGGAGACACAGAGCTGCTGCTTTGAAAAATTCGGCAGATACTTAAAAGCTAAGTGTGCCCCTGCCAACCAAGCCAGCAATCCCACTCCGAGGTCTCTCCCCGAGAGAACTCAGAACGTGCATCCATACAAAAGCTTATATGCAAATGTTCATAGCAGTGTTATTCATAAAGCCAGAAGCAACCCACAAAGAGTCTTTTGATGAGCGACCTGTGCTGGATTGGCACAATGGACTACTACTGAGCCATAAAAAAGGACCGCTGCTGGGACAGAGAACATGCAGAAGGGAACCAGGGAGCGTTCTGAAAGGCTGGGAACATTCTCAGACCACACTGGGGCAGTGGCTGCACTGCACCACTGCAGAAAGGTACAGAAAGCTTCTGAGCTCCACACTGACCACAGGTGTCTAAATTATACCTTAGGTTTTTCCCGTGGTCATGTATGGATGTGAGAGTTGGACTGTGAAGAAAGCTGATCGCCGAAGAATTGATGCTTTTGAACTGTGGTGTTGAAAAAGACTCTTGAGAGTCCCTTGTACCACAAGGAGATCCAACCAGTCCATTCTAAGGGAGATCGATCCTGGGTGTTCATTGGAAGGACTGATGCTAAAGCTGAAACTCCAATACTTTGACCACCTCATGAGACGAGTTGACTCGCTGGAAAAGACTCTGATGCTGGGAAAGGTTGGGGGCGGGAGGAGAAGGGGACGACCGAGAATGAGATGGCTGGATGGCATCACCGACTCTGTGGACATGAGTTTGAGTGAACTCCGGGAGTTGGTGATGGACAGGGAGGCCTGGCGTGCTGTGATTCACGGGGTCGCGGAGAGTCGGACACGACTGAGCGACTGAACCGAACTGAACTGAATTGAACAAGGTAACCCTCTCACGGCTCCCACTTCTCTCACAGTAAAGGCAAAGCTGTCACTGTGGCCCTCTGAGGCCTGGCACGAGCCTCCATGCCTGTCTGCTCTCACCCGCCTCCCCTCAGTCACCAGTTCCAGACAGGCCAGTCTCCCCACTGTTCCCTCATCACCCCAGGCCTCTTCTGCCTCAGGGCCTTTGCACTGGCTGTTCTCTTCACCTGAAGGGCTTTCCCCCACTGTCTGACTCCCTCCCTCATCTCTGGTAAGTCTTTGTTCAAACGTCGCCTCCTCGGAAAGCCCTGCCCAGACCCCTGTATTTAAGTTACAACCCTCTTACCCAACCCTCACTTCCTATGTTCCTCCCCAGCATTAGTTCTGGCCACGGCACTTATCACCACCTGAGCCGCTGTATGTTTTTCTTATATATGTTCTTATCTGTATATACTTTTTTATTTATCTTATTCACTGTCCCTGTCACTAACTCCACCCCCAACCCCCCAGTCCTCAACAAATACACGGGCTCCAAAAGCACAGGGCCTCTGTTCACAGCCGATCCCACGCGGACTAACAAGCAGCGGGGACTCAAGCCATATCAGCTGAAGGGATGATTACTAGAGCTGTGGCTGGTGTCTGAGGAGGGGCAGGCTGGCTGGAGCAAGAGATCACTGGGGGCCCGCCCAGGGGCCAGGCGAGGGCGGCAGAGGAGGCTGAGGGCATAGCAGTGACTAAGACAGAGTTCCTGCTCTGGGACCTACGTGCACAGCCTCACACCATCCCCAGAACAACCATCAAGGGCCCCAGGAAGCAGCGGAGGCCCTGAGACCAGGCTGGGGGAACTCGGGGCATCCTCTTTGACTGTCTGGATCCACACTGGGAATTCCACCTCAGCCCGGCCTCTGCCCTAAGACCCAGTCATCCCACAGGTGCCGAGCACCTGCTCCGTGCTTACTCCTGAGCTGGGCGGTGCTGGGGACACAGCGCTGACCAAGGCAGTTCCCGTTCTGCCTTCCAGAGGTTCCCAGTCCTTTGGAGGAGACAGGGTGACAACACAGAGTGGGCAGGGCTGGCACCGGGCAGCCCAGGGACAGTGGGAGCCCTGACCCAGTCTGAGAGGGTCAGAGAGGCTCCTCGGGGAGAGAACGCCTGAGACATCCAGGACTAATAAGGATCAGTCAGGTAAAGACCGGAGAAACATGTGCAAAGGCTAGGAGAAGAGAGAGCGAGGCACGTGCCTCGATTAACAGTAAGAGCCTCACAGTGGCTGATGCTCCTCTTGTCCAGGGACTCAGGCAGGGACAATTTTGCCTCCTCCCCCCTGCCACTCCCTCCAGGGGACATTTAGCAATGACAAGCCACTCCAGTGCTCTTGCCTAGAAAATCCCATGGATGGCGGAGCCTGGTAGGCTGCAGTCCATGGGGTCGCTACGAGTCAGACATGACTGAGCAACTTCACTTTCACTTTCACACATTGGAGAAGGAAATGGCAACCCACTCCAGTGTTCTTGCCTGGAGAATCCCAGGGACGGGGGAGCCTGGTGGGCTGCCGTCTATGGGGTCGCACAGAGTCGGACACGACTGAAGTGACTTAGCGGCAGCAGCAGATGTTTTTGGTTGTAACAATGGGGGAGGGACGTGAGTGATACTGACATACAATGTGTAGAGGCCAGTGATACTGCTAAACACCATACAACACACAGGACAGCACCTACCACGAGGAACTGTCCAACCCCAAATGTCCAGAGTGCTGAAGCTGAGAAATCCTAGTCCAGTCTGAGGGCAAAAAAGGCAGATCACGCAATGCCTCAGTCTGCCAAAGAATTTGTACTTAATCCTGAAAGCAAAGAGATAAATCTTAAAAGATTCTAGACAGAAGTCAGAGAAGTGATCTTGCGGGGGGTGCAGTGTGGGAGGGTTTCTGTAAGCTCAGGGCAATCAGGGCAAACTGAGCCTCTCTGAACACCCCCCAGGCAACAATCAACAGAAACTCAAGAGAAGGAAAGACCTTCTTTCAATGAGACTGGAATGTCCCCGAGGATACGGACAAACACTTCCTAGGACTACCCTTGGGGCCAGGCCCTGGCTGAAGATGCTGGAAAGATCCAGACCAGGAAGGCTGGCTCTGTCATACAAACCTCACCCTAGTGTCCTCCCCAGGTGGCATTATCTGCCCCTCCTCTGGGCTCCCTCAGTCCCTGACATGGATTTTTTTGTCACCACCCTTGTCACTCCAGGATTATACTTCTTTATACTCCTGTCTTCTCTCTCACTCCCCTGATGAAGGGACATGGTTAGAGCCACCCTCGTGGCTAGGAGAAGAGAGAGCAGGGCTCTCACAGGGCTGGTCTTCCTGCCCAATCCCTCCATTTACCACTGGAGAAATGAAGCGGGGGGAAGGAACTTGCCCAAGGTCACACCCAGAGTCAGCTTCAGATTTGTTCTCTTCTCACAACCTGCGCTCCTCTCCCCTCTACTGCCTCCCACGTGTCAGTGACATCCCAGTGGGTGGGTCGACAGAACCTCTGCTGTCACTCCATCGACTCCCGAAACCTCTCAAGGGTGGCTGCCTGAACTAGTATGTTCTACAGCTTGTTTAGCTGAAGTGGCAATGGGTCAAAAGTCAGCGCCAAGATGAATTTCCCCACAGGACTCATGGGCGCTGAAAGCAAACCCATCTCAGTCTCGGCCACCGTGCTTCAGCAACGACCGGTAAGTTCTGCAGGGAACAGATGCCAAATCTAACCTAGGTGACCTTCTCTAAGCGCCTTAGTCTGTTCGCTGGATTCCTGTCTGTAAAATGGGTCTGTCAGTCTCCACAGCGCGTGCCTTTCACCACGATGATTACCTGACTTCCCCAGAGTTAGAAAACTCCCAAATAATCAATCACTGCCCACACCTAGAGCACTCCGTGCACGCCAGCCCACTCTAGGAACGATCCGGGAGCCTGGAACCGGGGAGTCGAGAACCCAGGGAGCCCGGGCACAAGTCTGCGCCCCTCCGCGCCCCTGTCTCCTCGGCTCGAGCAACGAGCCTGGTGGCCGCCCGGCGCGAGTATGCAGGGGACCCGGCGCGCAACAGGGCCCCGCTCCCCGCACTCTCCGGCCTCCCAGGCTGCCCGGCCCCGCCTGGGCCCGGTATTCAAGGTCCCTCTGGGCAAGGACCCCCCAGAGCACGGGATTCTGTGAAAAGAGGCAGGACACGCCCCGTGGGAGGCCCCCCGGGTGGGGAAGAACCCCTCAGGCCCCTCTCGGCCTCCGTACCTGACCGGAGCTGCCTCCCCCGGCCGCCACTACGGCGCTGCCGGCCCCGTCCGCCTCCTGCGCCGCCGCCATCTTCCCGCTCCGGGTCCCCGCCCCCGCCGCCAGGACCGCCCCGTCCCGGACGGCTCCAGCGCGATCGCGCGAGACTTCACGTTTGCCCGACCCGCCGGCCACCGTACCTATCCAAGAGCGCCTCAGCCACGCCTCTCGGGGGCCAAGGGCCAGGCGAGCCACCGTACCTAGTCCTGCCGCGTCCGGTTTGTTTTCACCTAGTAGATACCCTCGGGCTTCCCAGGTGGCTCAGTGGTGAAGAATCCTCTTGCCAAGTAGGAGACGCGGTTCGATCCCTGGGTAGGGAAGATTTCCCTGGAGAAGGAAATGGCAACCTGCTCCAGTTCTCTTGCCTGGGAAATCCCATGGGTAGAGAAGCCTGGCGGGCTATACAGTCCATGGGGTCGCAAAGAGTCAGACACGACTTAGCGACTCAGTTTAGTTCAGTCGCTCAGTCGTGCCCGACTCTTTGCGACCCCATGAACCGCAGCACGCCAGGCCTCCCTGTCCAACACCAACTCCCGGAGCCTACCCAAACTCATGTCGGTGATGCCATCCAACCATCTTATCCTCTGTCGTCCCCTTCTCCTCCTGCCTTCAATCTTTCCCAGCATCAGGGTCTTTTCCAATGAGTCAGTTTTTTACATCAGGTGGCCAAAGTATTGGAGTTTCAGCTTCAACATCAGTCCTTCCAATGAACACCCAGGACTGATCTCCTTTAGGATGGATCGGTTGGATCTCCTTGCAGTCCAAGGGACTCTCAAGAGTCTTCTCCAGCACCACAGTTCAAAAGCATCAGTTCTTCTGCTCTCAGCTTTCTTTATAGTCCAACTCTCACATCCATACATGACTACTAGAAAAACCATAGCCTTGACTAGACGGACCTTTGTTGGCGAAGTAATGTCTCTGCTTTTTAATATGCTATCAAGTTTGGTCATAACTTTCCTTCCAAGGAGTAAGCATCTTTTAATTTCATGGCTGCAATCAGCATCTGCAGTGATTTTGGAGCCCCCCCAAAAATAGTCTCTCACTGTTTCCATTGTTTCCCCATCTATTAGCCATGAAGTGATGGGACCAGCCACCATGGTCTTAGTTGTTTGAATGCTGAGCTTTAAGCCAACTTCCTCACTCTCCTCTTTCATCAAGAGGCTCTTTAGTTCCTCTTCACTTTCTGCCATAAAGGTGGTGTCATCTGCATACCTGAGATTATTGATATTTCTCCTGGCAATCTTGATTCCAGCTTGTGCTTCTTCCAGCCCAGCGTTCCTCATGATGTACTCTGCATATAAGTTAAATAAGCAGAGTGACAATATACAGCCTTGACGTACTCCTTTTCCTATTTGAAACCAGTCTGTTGTTCCGTGTCCAGTTCTAACTGTTGCTTCCTAACCTGCATACAGGTTTCTCAAGAGGCAGGTCAGGTGGTCTGTTATTCCCATCTCTTTCAGAATTTCCCACAGTTTATTGTGATCCACACAGTCAAAGACTTTGGCATAGTCAATAAAGCAGAAATAGATGTTTTTCTGGAACTCTCTTGCTTTTTCAATGATCCAGCAGATGTTGGCAATTTGATCTCTGGTTCCTCTGCCTTTTCTAAAACAAGCTTGAACATCTGGAAGTTCATGGTTAACATATTGCTGAAACCTGGCTTGGAGAATTTTGAGCATTATTTCACTATCATGTGAGATGAGTGCAATTGTGCGGTAGTTTGAGCATTCTTTGGCATTGCCTTTCTTTGGGATTGGAATGAAGACTGACCTTTTCCAGTCCTGTGGCCACTGCTGAGTTTTCCAAATTTGCTGGCATATTGAGTGCAGCACTTTCACAGCATCATCTTTTAGGATTTGAAATAGATGGAAAAACAGTAGAAACAGTGTCAGACTTTATTTTTGGGGGGCTCCAAAATCACTGCAGGTGCTGATTGCAGCCATGAAATTAAAAGACGCTTACTCCTTGGAAGGAAAGTTATGACCAACCTTGATAGCATATTAAAAAGCAGAGACATTACTTTGCCAACAAAGGTCCGTCTAGTCAAGGCTATGGTTTTTTCCGTGGTCATGTATGGATGTGAGAGTTGGACTGTGAAGAAAGCTGATCGCTGAAGAACTGATGCTTTTGAACTGTGGTGCTGGAGAAGACTCTTGAGAGTCCCTTGGACTGCAAGGAGATCCAACCAGTCCATTCTAAAGGAGATCAATCCTGGGTGTTCATTGGAAGGACTGATGTTGAAGCTGACACTCCAATACTTTGGCCACCTCATGCGACAAATTGACTCACTGGAAAAGACTGATGCTGGGAAAGGTTGGGGGCGGGAAGAGAAGGGGACGACAGAGAATGAGATGGCTGGATGGCATCACCGACTCTGGACATGAGTTTGAGTGAATTCCGGGAGTTGGTGATGGACAGGGAGGCCTGGCGTGCTGTGATTCATGGGGTCGTGGCGAGTTGGACACGACTGAGCGACTGAACTGAACTGGAACAGAATGTGGTTCACTGGAGAAGGAAATGGCAAATCACTTCAGTATCCTTGTCTTGAGAACCCCATGAAAGGTATGAAAAGGCAAAAAGACAGACACTGAAAGATGAACTCCTCAGGTCGGTAGGTGCCCAATATGCTACTGGAGATCAGTGGAGAAATAACTGCAGAGAGAATGAAGGGGAGCCAAACACCTGATGCGAAGAGCTGACTCATTGGAAAAGACCCTGATGCTGGGAAAGATTGAGGGCAGGAGGAGAAGGGGACGACAGAGGATGAGGTGGTTGGATGACATCACCAACTCAATGGACATGGGTTTGGGTGGACTCCGGGAGTTGGTGATGGACAGGGAGGCCTAGCGTGCTGCGGTTCATGGGGTTGCAAATAGTCGGACACGACTGAGTGACTGAACTGAACTGAAACAACAGCAAACAGTAGACATGTTGCATGCCCCCAGGACTTTTCTTGGCGAAAGTGTCCGCTTGCTACAGCCTCCCTTCTTTCTGCCCCTCTCGCATAACCCCGCCCCTTTCATTTGTAGGAGGCTTCTGGGTCATTCTGTCCGCTTCGCCCCGGGGGTTCTTTAAATCCTTTTCATTTCAACTTTCATGAGCTTTCCCGGCCACCCTGAACGCATAGAACCGCTCCGCTTGAACCACATCCTTCCTGCGTTAAAGGAACTCTCCTGGCCTTCGAACCCAAGACTCAGAGGACAGGACCTTTGGTCGGTGGCCTCGCTTTCTGACTTCTTTTCCTCTGACAAGTCTCCCTAGGTTATAGACCTGTGCGTTTCGTTACTATTTCAGCGTCCTCACTAAGGGGGTTGGTGATAGACCGGGAGGCCTGGCTTGCTGTGATTCACGGGGTCGCAGAGAGTCGGACACGACTGAACTGAACTGAATGCCATCACACTTCCTAACTGGACCCTCTCGGCCCCTCCCTAAGCCTTGGGGCTGCCTAGTTTAATGCGCAGTCTTGTAGCCCTCGTGGTCTTCGCATTCCAGCGAAGCCTGCCGCTGTGGACTCCGCTTCAAGGGCTCAAAGAACTCCATACCTTTTCAATAACTTGCTACAGCTCTGGATACCTGTTGAGAGACCCTTGGCCCAAGGAAGGAGTAATAGAGGCCCAGAGAGGACAGAAGACTTAGCAGTTGTGAAACCTTCACCAGTGAATTGGGTGGAAGTCTGACCTGGGTTCAAACCCTGGCTGTGCTGTGGAGCGGCTAAATGACTATATGACCTCTGTAAAAGAATGTAAAGCACCTGGGCCCCGTCCTCATTTAGTGTGGCCCTTAGTAAGCGATCCATATCGAGCACTGTGGTTATGAACTTTACATATGGTCTGGAAAGGAGAGCAGGCGCTGCATTGAGATATTTTAAATATTTATTTAACGTTTTGCTAACTACATGCTCTACTTTCCTCGAGGCCTCAGCTCAAAAGTATTATCTGTCCTCCAGGAAACCCTCCTGAGCTCCCAGACTGGGCAGGGCAGGGCCTCCCAGACCTCCTATGTCCCTGGACTCCCCACCCCGTCCCTGCCCACTTTGCGTCATCACTGACAGAGATGGGTGTGTCTTGGTCGTGGTCACCGCGTGGTCATGGTCATGTGTCTCCAGCACTGTCCCAGGGCATGAAGCTGAGTGAAAAAATGAAACTCTTTGAGTGAGAAGGTGAATGACTTACCTCTGTGACCCAACACAAGGACAAGAAGAACCCTTAGAAAACTTCTTGCCTTGTCCCCTTCTAGCACAGATACTAACGACAGTAATGAGTCTGTGAAATTGTAGGCCTAGTCTTCAAGTCTAGAGATGGAACGAACATGCTGATGAAGTCTCCCAGAAGATGGGCATATGGAGATTTTGTGGGCTTTTTAAAAAAAATCCTGAGTCTTATTTGCCGCACCTGGGATCTTCACTGTGGCACGGGCTTCTCTCTAGTTTGTGGCGCATGGGCTTAGTTGCCCTGAGGCATGTGGGATCTTAGTTCCCCCACCAGGGATGGAACACACATCCCCTGCATTGGAAGATAAATTCTTAACCACTGGACCACCAGGGAAGTACCTGTGAACCTCTTTTTTAAAAGTGCAAAACCACGTGTACAAATTTAAATAGAGGACCAAAGAAAGCCCAGGCAAGTGAGGGGCCTTGAAGCTTCATCTTCTCCAGCTTCACTATTACCCCATCTCTGCTTTCAGCACTAGACGCCCCAACATCCTCATATACTGCAGAGTCCTGATGTGTTGAAACACCAGGGGCTCTGAGCTACACTGTGACCTCAGATGGGGCCCTTGTAAAACCCTCTCCCATGTCCACTGAGTGACCAGGTAAATACTTCCATTCCTGTTAAATCAATCACCGATCAGATCCATTCTGTGCTCCACTAGGGGACGCCCGACACCAACCAGAGGCTAAGAATTCAAATTATAAGGGGGCTGGGGACCTGAACTTCTGGGTCCCCAAGGAGAATGGATTGAGGGTCCTGAATTCTGGGAGAGGAGGAGTTTGGGGGCCTCGACTCCCAGGGTCCTGAAGGGAATGGGATGGCGGGGGGTGCCTGAGAAAGGAAGGAGGAGTCTGGGAAGTGCACCAGGATTGGTTGGAAGCAGAACTAGCCTGGCAGTGGTTTGGTTTGGCTTGAGTCTGTGGCAAACAAGTGGACAGAGCAGCGATTGTTCACCCAGGGCCACCCCCCTGCCCCACCACCCACTGGGCTGGGCAGCTTCAGTTCTTCCCAGGCCCTGGGGACTTTGGGGGCATTTCCCACAACCCCTCCCCAAGGCCCCTGTTTTTTGCTGGACTCACAGCTGTCCAGCCCCAGGACTGGGAAAACTGCCCCAAGAGAGCTGAAAACGCTGGCCGGAAGTTAATGTCAAGTCTATTAGCAGACTACAGGCCCTGCATCCTCAGAGGCCAGTAGCCCAACCCATGGGACTTGGGGGCACAGGACCCACTCTCTACTCCTTCCAGATGCAGGAGTCCAGGCCCTTCGCCTCCTCCACCCATGGGCCCCAGCACTGTCCTCCCTCAGACTACAGAGCCTCTGCTTTTAGTTCACCCGCTGTGCTTTTGGCCGGTAATCCCCCACTGCCCAGATACCCTCTTCCATCCTCTCAGACCTGGGAGCCAAGTGAATACTCCCCTTCCTTCCCCCTACTTTCCATCAGCAGTTGTACTTCCCACATTTCACTGTGGCTCCACATACCCTGTGAGCAGCCCAGCTGTGTCCTTTAAAGTGCACTCCCTATGACCCATATCCAAGGCGGCTGCATCTAGACCTTGAACTCTTCCCTCACTTCTTCACCTTTTCTTCATCACCTGCATTGTTGTCTGAAGTTATCTTCTCCATGGGTCGTCTCTGCCTCCCACCCCATCCCCTCAGCCTCTCTATTTGTGGCTCAGGATGGAACAGAGCCTCTGGTCCTGAATAGGAGCTCAGGAAACATTATTACTATTGCTAGTAAGAAGAGCTAAAAAAGCATACTGCCAAGCTGTAATCAGTATGAAGCTGGGTCAGGACCCAATCAGTACCTTTTTGAGGGGCCATGTGAAGGCAAGATCAAACCAGTCCATCCTAAAGGAAATCAGTCCTGAATATTCATTGGAAGGACCGATGCTGAAGCTGAAACTCCAATACTCTGGCCACCTGATGTAAAGAATTGACTCATTGGAAAAGTCCCTAATACTGGGAAAGATTGAAGGCAGGAGAAGAAGGGGACAACAGAGGATGAGATGGTTGGATGGCATCACCAAGTTGGATATGAATTTGAGCAAGCTCTGGGAGTTGGTGATGGATGAACAGGTAAGCCTGGTGTGCTGCAGTCCATGTGGTCGCAGAGTCGAACACCGCTGAGCGACTGAACTGAACTGATGAAGTCAGGGCTGTCTTTTTCTCTGCTGTGTCTCCAGCGCCTGGTTGTGTCAATAAATACAAGGCGGGGGGTGGGGCAGATGTATAGGGACTAGCACAGAACACAGCTTTTACAGATCTGCCCTGTTGGGTCCCAGTCAACCTGGGCACTGCCTTCCCACACTCAGCAATGACTCATGGGCACCATTCTCCCCTCTGCCACAGGCCATTGAACACCTATCTGCAATGGCATATTTAAAGTGTCAGCCCAGTGATTCATGTTGATGAATGACAGAAACCAACACAGTATTGCAAAGTAATTATCCTTCACTTAAAAATAAATAAATTTTTTAAATGTGTCAGTCCAGGCCCCAGACACAGTCAGAGGCCACGGTAAGTAACCTGTATTCATTTACCCGATGCTGGGAAAGACTGAAGGCAGGAAGAGAAGGAGATGACAGAGAATGAGATGGTTGGATGGCATCACCAACTCAATGGACATGAGTTTGAGTAAACTCTGGGAGTTGACAGTGGACAGGGAGGCCTGGTATGCTGCAGTCCTTGGAGTTGCAGAGTCAGACATGACTGAGCGACTGAACTGAACTGATTCGCTTATCATTTTACAAATGAGAAATCTGGGACTTCCCTGTTGATCCACTGGTTCAGGCTCTGTGCTTCCACAGCAGGTGGCACAGGTTCGATCCCTGGTCAGGGAACTAGATTCCATGTGCCACATGGCATGGCCAAAAAAAAAAAATGGATGAGAAAGCCAGACCTCGGTGAAGGTCAGTCTCTAATTATTGTTGTTATGATTATTCATTAGTATTATTCACCTCTTTATTCTCAAAGACCAGGTTAGGGAGATATACACAGAATAGGTACTCAGTATGCATTGGCTGTCAGGCTTCAGCTCCTCCATCTCGGACCCTGAGGTCTCAAAAAAGTGACGACATTGAAAAGAATAAACTTGGCTTTATTATTATTATTGATAAGTCAGGCTAGAATTGGAAACAGGATGCTGAGAGTTGCAAGGAAGTGGGGAGGGGTGTACATCAGGGGACCCAGGGGGTTGCTGGAGCCCGGACTCCCCCGTGATTGGGAGCCCAGCTGTTAATCTTCTCCTGACAGCATAGAAAAGACCTGGTCAGTAATAATCCCTGCATAGGTGGTCACAGCTGCTGTGCTTTTGCTGTATATGTCCCTGGGGAGAAAGGACAGAAGGACTGAGGGAGGAGGGGCTGGGGGTCTGGACTCCTGGGTCTGGGGGAGGAGGGGCTGTGGGCCCAGAATCACATGTCCTGTTGGAAAGGGTGACTAGAACCCAAAGCCGTGGATCCCTACGTAGGACAGGGATGGGATCCCAGAACTCGATGTTGGGAGCCGAGATGCCTGGGCCTTGAGAGATTACAGGTTTGGACCTGGACTCCCGAGTGTGAGGGAGAAGGGGCTGGGGGCTGGGACTCCGGGCTCCTGGGGTGTGGGTGGAGGCGGGTGATACCTGATTTTCTCATCCACGGTGGGCAGGTATGTCTTCTTGTACAGCTTCTGGGCGGCTGCCTTGGCTGTATCCCAGTAACCTAAGAGTGACTCCTGCATCTGAGTGAGCAGGGCAGGGCTGGAGGTCTCGTCTTGCTGGGGAACAGGGGCCCCTTGGGCCTCTGCCGGAGGAGAGTGTGTTAGGGTAGCTGAGGGGCCTGCTGCAGGGGGAAGGCGGGGGATGGGCAGGGGCCGGGCGGGACCAGAACCAGGCTGGGAGGATGCTCGGAGCTCCTCCCCCTCCTGGCATCCCCACCCCCCCACCAACCCCACTCAACCCCACTCACCGAATCCCAACACCAGGAGGATGAAAAACCCGACCAGGAAGTATCTCGTGCCCATGGCGTCAGGAGACCTGGAACACTGAGGCGGGTGGGGGCAGGCCCATAGGAGGCATCTGGTCCTGGGGTCTTCGGGCCTCAGGGATACCAGCCTAGGACGCCCTCTCCGCTTCCTCCCCACCTAAGTCAAGTTCCTAGTGACTTGAGCCTCACTTCCTAATGTTCTATGATGCTACTCCTGCTTGCTGATTGTTACATCTTAATTCTTTGTGGGTTTTTTTTTCCCTTGTGCTGCATGGCTTGTGGGATCTTAGTTCCCCGACTAGGGACTGAACCCAGGCCCGCCAGTGAAAGCGCCAAGTCCTAACCACTGGACCGCCAGAGAATTCCCCGCAAGATCTTATTTCTAACATTCATTCATTCCAGAAGCGTTTCTTCAGCACCTACTGTGTGCCAGGCGCAGTTCTGGGCCCAGCTGTGAACACAGTGGCCCTTGCCCTCAGGAAGCCAACATGAGAGAGAAATGCAAGGAGCAAACATCAAATGGATGAAGTAGAGTGCCTGTCTCCCTCTGATAAGTGCTCTGGAATGCAGAGGGTGTGCTGTGTGGCCCGGGAAAGCCTCAGCAGTGGGGTGGCATTTATGTTAAGACCCAGTCAGTACCGGGCCACGTGCCACAGTCTGGGTTAAGAGCCACCACTTAGATGAGTGAGTTTCCTCTGCTCTGGGCCCTGTTCTACCCACATTCCAAAGTCATCTTGATCCCAACCCTGGGAGGGAGTCACTCTCAGGGACAACAGGGCTCAGTCCATCACATCACCCTCCACCCATCACATCACCCTTTACGTTTCAAAGGCTGCGGCGTGGAGGTTGACATCTGACAGGAGGAGGATCAGCACACACAGACATTCTACAGTTTTTAAATTCCATGATTCTTTTTTTTTTCACCCCGGCCATGCCACATGCTTGGCTTGAGAGATTTAAGTTCTCACACCTGGCACAGAACCCAGGCCTCCAGCAATGCAAGTGCCCAGTCCTAACCACTAGACCACCAGAGAATTCCCTAAATTCCATGATTCTAAAATTGGAACTAATTTTTATTTTTTTAAGGCTGAGCCAAGCAGCATGCGGGATCTTAGTTCCCCAATTGGGGATCGAACTCGTACCCGCTGCATTGGGAACTCAGAGTCTTAACCACTGGACGGCCAAGGAATTCCCTGGAATCTAATATCTTGACTTTTGCAGTTTCTGATCTAACAGTCTTGGCCCACTCCTGCTGTCCCCCGACCTCCCCATTTCTCTCCCCTCTCTTACCAGACTCTGGCGGCTGTCCTCAGCAGCTCCAAATGGGCAGAGAAAGGCTTTATAGCTCTTGAGATCCACCCCTCCACCCCCACCTCGACACCTCGGCCAAAGTCCTGGCCAACAGGACGGAGGGGGTGGGAGGGGGAGAGTGGCGGGGGGAGGTGGTGTGGGGACATAGAGGGAGATCAGTTGAATGGGGGGCTGTAGAGGGGTCGGGGGTTCTGGGTGCCCACCAGGCATCAGGTCCGGGGTCTCCATCACATGGGAGAGGAAGACAGAGCTCTGAAGGAGGGGTGGCTGGCAGGGCGGGGGTCTTGCTAACTGCTCTCCAGCCTTCACCCTCCACCCCAAACCGAGACTCCTGAAGTCCTCTGCCCGCCATCAGCTGGCAGTGGTGGGTCTAGCACTGGGGGCGGGGTGGGGTCATCCCTCCGGGCCTCCCAGTCCTTCCCCTTCCCGCCCCCACCCCCACTCTTGCTCCCTCGCCACGTGTCACTTCCTTCCCCCCTTAACTCTGGAGGGGGATGGGGGGTTATCTCTGGCCAGGCCAGGAGGGACCGGGACAGGGACACACACAGGAGAACTTGTTTATTGCAGGGGGTGTGACGCTTTAATTTTGGTTGCTGGGCCTGCAGAGCAGATGGGGACACAGACTGTGGGCCTTGTTCAGGAGGCTATCCTTGGAACTGCGCAGCCAAGCCTGGGCACGAGAGCCCAGGTTCTTCAGGTGGTCATCGTAGTAGGTCTCCATGAAGCCCCGGAAGGCCGTGGGGCCCCTGGAAGGGAGGGGATTCACAGTGGAGACCGCAGATAGTCCCCAAGACTTCTGCTCTGTTCACCCATTCCTCCCTTTGACCCAGGAGCCCCCGCTCTCAACACTTAGCCTCCACCCTTCTCAGACCCAGCGTCACAGCCCTGCCCCCACCCCATCCTGCTCCTGGGAACCCACGAGTTTGGGCACAATCCCTCCTACCCCAGACCCAGAATCCAGGCCCCCAGCCCCTCCTCCCTCAGACTCAGGATCCAGGCCCCTAGCCCCTCCTTCCTCAGATCCAGGAGTCCAGGCCCCCTAGCTTGCACCCCCCCCCCCCGAGAACCAGGCCCTCAGCCCCCTTCTGCACACACTCACCAGAACCACTTCCACTTATCTCTGGTCCTGTTCACCAGTGGCTCCACCCACTCCTTCACCTTGCCTGGAACCAGGCTCCAGGAACTCCTGGCTGGCGCTGGCGGGGGGCTCAGAGTCCCCTCACGCTCTTCTTGCTGGCATGCTAGGTGGGACCAGAGGACAACTTGGACGACCGGGCCCCTGAACCTGCCCCTCTCCCTTTCCCTCCATGCTCGCAGTCGCCAGCATTCCTGGTGTGCTCTCACGGCCTTCTGTGTTCCTCTGACCCCTCGCCCCCCTTCAGCCATAGGTCGGTCACCTCCTTTCAGCCCCTGTGCCCGGGACCCCCATCAGCCCTCCATCTGCCTGTTGTTCCCTCCCGCAGTCTGTAGTCCTTGCCCCTCCATGCCGCCCTCGGTAGCTGATCTTGCTGCCTCCTCTGTTCTGTGACCCCACCCACACAGTCTGAACGAACTCCTTGGGCAGTGAGGGATGGAGGTTGGCAGAGCCGTGTGTCAGGCTGGTGGGCCAGGGGTTCTACCAGGAATCACATACACCTGTCTGTCCGGAACCCCCACACCTGGGCAAAGCCTCACCTACAGAGACCAGCCATCACATGGGTACATGTTTACAGGCATGTACGGAGGCACCCATGCGACCAGTGGGGTGCCCTTGGCCAACGACTTAACCTCTTCAAGACTCAGTTTCCCCTTCTGTAGAATGGGCTCGGAACAGGACCTAGCTTATAGGGTTATTGTGAGAGTTCAGGGTTAACACGGAGAACCAGTTTCCGGCACATTGGAGGTACTGTGTACATAGTGATATTTTAAATACATGTGCAGAGGGGCTTCATTGCTTAGTCCAGTGGTTAAGACTCTGCTTTTCCAATACAGGGAGCATGGGTTCCGGCCCTGGTTGGGGAACTAAGATCCCACGTGCCTTGTGGCATGGCCAAAGCAACAAAACTTAAGAACTGCACATGCAGAACCCAGACATACTCACACAGCAGTACACACAGACACTCTCCCAGCCGCTAACCCTCAAATCTTTTGCATAATTACCTGCTAAAGACCACATGTGCCCATAAGCATACAAATGCGTGTTAACACACACACACACGTCTACCTCGCCTGCATACTCTTTTGCTGACACACACACGAGTGCAAATTCATGACCAGTGTCATCTGTACCAACACCGTGTACACACTTTTCAAACACGGCCACCCCGGACACAGACTCCCAGACACACACACAGATCTGCACGCCTCACTGTCACTCACACCCCAGGCTGCTGCAGGGTCCCCATACCCCACCCCCGGCTCTTCCTCACCCACAACACAGGCCAGGACCAGAACGCAGAAGCAGAGGGAGGCCAGGGCCTGGGGCCTGCATCCGGGGAACGACATTTCTGGGGCCCTCTGTCCCTCTGTGCTCAGCTCTCCAGGCTGGGGGAAGGGCAGGCTGCACTGAGCAGAGTCCTCCCCTGGCCACCTCCCCACGCCCCTTGGCAGGGACTTCAGAGAGAAAGGGGCCCAGGTGACAAGGACAGTCAGAGGCCATGCCCGCCCCTGCTGGCCTCCTTCCTACCCTCCCACCACCCTAACCTGACAGGGGAAAACAGAAGTTTCTTTGGCCTCCTGTGCTGAACTGGGTTCAAATCCTGGCTCCACCTCTTGTGACAGTCCCTCTTGGGGGCCTCAGTTTCCTCCTCCGTAAAATGGGCCCACAATCCATACTTTAGGATGTAAATTAAATGATGTGATAACAAGGGAAATTAAATGTTTTAAGTTTGTAAAATTAAAATTTTTATTTTATTTGGTTGCACTCTGTGGCATGTGGGATCTTAGTTCCCAGACCAGGGATCCAACCCACACCCTCTGCATTGGAAGTTCGAAGTCTTGACCACTGAACCCCCAGGGACGTCCTAAGGGAAATTCTTACTGTGGAAGCTGGCAACATAGGTGCTCATAGATCAGAGTTGCCTATTCTTTCTTTTGTCTCTGAGATCCCTTGGCCACTGGGCTATAGGGCCAGACACACCTTCACCGCTTGATCAGGGTGAATATATTCCCTTCTCTGGGCTCAATGTTTCCATCTGTAAAATGGGGATAGCGATAAGTGTCTGCATCCCAGGGTCTGCATGAAAGCCAAGTGAGGTCCTGTGAGAGAGAGCTTAGTGGGAGGTTGTCAACATCAGGCTTCGGTCAAACACTAGATAGAAAGGAAATGAGCCTTTTTCTCCTGGAGGACTTGAGTTGTGAGCCAGGCTTCACAATGTAGCCAAGAAACCATGGGCTGGATTCTTTGGTCTAAGGGTGCCAGATAAAATACAGGACGCCCCGTGACATTTGAATTTCGGGGAAATAATTAATCTTTTTTTTTGTATAAATATGTCCCACGCAGTATTTGGGAAGTATACTAAAATTTATTGGTTGTGTATCTGAAACCCAAATCTAACCAAGCATCCTGTGTTTTTATGTGGTGATTCCAACAATCCCTGGAGGAGGAAATGGCAACCCACTCCAGTGTTCTTGCCTAGGGAATCCCATGGACAGTGTAGCCTGGAGGGCTGCAGTCCATGGGGCAACAGAGTCGGACACGATTGAGTGACTGAGCACACAGGCACTCTGACAGTCGAACTTTGGCCACAACCTGAATGATTGTACAGAACTGATCAGGAGGCCTTCCAGAATGCCGTCCATTCCAGTGGGCCCCATGTGGGCTCTGGCATACAGTAGGTGCTCAATGAATGCTCCCTAGAGTTCCTCACTAACAGTGTGTGTTAATTGCTCAGTCGTGTCTAACTCTTTGCGACCCCATGGACTGTAGCCTGCCGGGCTCCTCTGTCCATGGGATTTTCCCAGGCAAGAATACTGGAGTGGGTAGCCATTCCTTCCTCCAGAGGATCTTCCCGACCCAGGGATCGAACCCCGGTCTCCTGAACGGCAGGCAGAGTCTTCACCATCTGAGCCACTGACAATAATAAGTGAAATAAAATCTCCTGCAGTTTCCGACTGGGATGATGAAAATATTCTGGAAATGGATAGTGATCATGGTTGCACAAGATTGTGTATCCACTTAAATCCACTGAACTGTACACCTAAAAAATGGTTCAAATGGTAAACTTGATGTCACGTGTTTTACCATGATAAAGAAAAAGAAAAAGTAAAACCCCACCTTGCATTGTGTTAGGGGAAGCAGTCGGGTGTTGGGTTCAGAGTCTGGCTTCACCTCCTTCCTGCTGTGTGACCTGGTGTTTGTTGCTTAATGTCTCTGGGCCTGTTTCTTCATCCACAAACCAGAGTCATGGACTATGTGCCTATGCAGGAGAGTAAAGTAGATCGCTTACCTAACTTACCCTAACAATGCCAGACACACTGCAAAGCCATGCTGTCAACCCCGCTGCTAATTATTAAGCTTGCATTTCCTGATGCTCGCTACCCATTGGGGCGCATTAACTCACTGAATTAACCTCAGTGCTGCAAAGTGGGCATCTTTTTCATTACAGATGAGGAAACTGAAGCTGTGAGAGTTGGGCTCACCAGCCAGCAAGTGGTAAATTTGAAGCCAGCCCTTTCACTCTGCCTAACCAAGCCAGAAACAACCTCTGCCTTCAGCTCCCCAACCCCAATCCCAGAGGGCAAGAGACAGATGGAAGCAGGGCCAGGGGTGGGTGGGCCTGAGGGGAAGGTCTCTGACCCTGCCCGGGCTCCAAGGTCAGCATGAGCTGTTCCCTGCTTGCAATGTTTGCCCATCTCTGTCATCCAAGGCAGGAACAGGCTGAAGGTCGTTCAGGGTAGACCTCAGGGGTGGCTCAAAAACAGCTGTGGGTGAGGGGTGGGGGGCAGAGAGGTCACAAAGGGGGAATGCGGGACGGGAGCAGTGAGCCCTGAGATCTCAGCATGTGTGTCTGGGGACAGAGAGCTTCTCTGAGCCTGAACCTCCGTGTCCACAAGACCGTCAGTCCCACCACCAGAATCCCAACCACTCTGTCCACTCCAGGGTCTCTGCTTCAATTCATTTCACTCCCTGTCCCATGAAATCCTACACTCACTTCCCTTCCGTCACCCCTAACCTCTCACCTCCCTGGCTGCTCTGGGTTGTGGCAGGGAAGTCGGGGTGGAAGAGAGGTTGGTATCTCCCTTCCATCTCTACTTTCTGCCTGTGTCTGGAAGATCTCCATTCATTCATTTTACTATAAAAGTTGAGATATTTGAAAAAGAAAACACATAACAAAAAACTGAGATATTCCCATACCATAACAGTCACCCTTTTAGAGTGTACAATTCAGACTTCCCTGGTGGTCCAGTGGTGAAGACTCTGCGCTTCCCTGCAGGGGACCCGGGTTTGATCCCTGGTTGGGGAACTAAGATCCTGTGTGCAGTGTGGTGATGCCAAAAATAAATAAATAAATAAAGTGTGCAATTAAATGAGTTTTGGTATATTTGCAAAGTTTCAACAATCACCATTATCTAACTAGAGAACTTTACATCACCCAAAAGGAACCCCCTTTAACCCTCACTCTTATCCCCTTCTCCCCAAGGCAGGGCAACCACTGACCAGCTTTCTGTTTCCTTATTGTTGTTCAGTTGTTAAGTCATGTCCGACTCTTTGTGACCCCATGGACCGCAGCACGCCAGGCTTCCCTGTCCCTCACCATCCCTCAGAGTTTGTTCAAACGCATGTCCATTGAGTTGGTGATGCCATCCAACCATCTCCTCCTCTGTCTCTTTAGATTTCCCAATTCTGGACATTTCCTATGAATGGAATCATAACATGAGGTCTTTTGTGGTTGGCTTCTTTCATGGTTCATCCATCATCCATGTTGTAGCGTGTGTCAGTGCTTTGTTCCTTTTTTTTTTTCTCCTGGATTTTTGTGTGCGTGTGTGTGCGGCTTGTGGAATTTTAGCTACCTGACCAAGGATCAAACCCTGGCCCTCGGCAGTGAGGGCTTGGTGTCCTAACCTCTGGACCACCAGGGAATTCCCAGTGCTTCGTCCGTTTTATGGCTGAATGAAATTCCACTGCGTATGGATATTCATATACAGATACACATACACTCTATGAATTGATTTATTCATTCATCGGTTAGTAGGTATTTTTTGGCTGTTTTCCACTTTTTTGACTATTATGAATAAAGGTACTATTAACAGGAGTGTACATGTTTTTGTGTGAACCTGTTTGCAGTACTTTTGGGTAGAGACCCAGGAATGCAATTGCTGGGTCATGTGGTAACCTTAACTTTTTTTTTTCCTCTTCCAATTTTATTGAGGTAAACTGGACATACAGCACTGTCTAAGTTTACGTTGTGCGGCATAATGATTTGACTTACATACATCATGTAAAGATTACTAAACACCCACATTTCATATAGATACAAAATTAAAGAAATGCAAAAAAAATTATTGTGAGGAGAACTCTTAGGCTTTACTCTCATAATAACTTTCATATAATGTGTGTGCAATGTGTGCATGGTCAGTTGTGTCAGACTCTTTGCAACCCCATGGCCTGTAGCCCACCGGCTCCTCTGTCCAGGAGATTTCCCAGATGAGAGTAGGTTGCCATTTCCTTCTCCAGGGGATCTTCTCAATCCAGGGATTGAACATGGATCTCTTGCATTGCAGGCAGAGTCTTTACTACTTAGCCGCCAAGGAAGCCTCCACATATAATGTACAACAGGGTTTGTTGTTTTTTTTTAAAAAAAACTCCCACTTTTACCAAGGACCCACCAACGTGGGCCAAGATTTCACCAAAACCGTGAAGAAGGCGGCCCCTGGTCGTCACCAAGAAGTCTACACCAGCCTGGGCAGCAACTTCCACACCAACAAGCGTGTAGGCCAGGAGATAGCCCTGATTCTGGCAGGAAGCTCAGCAACAAGATCAAAGGTCATGTTGCACATCTGATGAAGCAGATTCAGAGAGGCCCGGTGAGGGCTGTCTCCATCCAGCTGCAGGAGAAGGCAGGAGAGGGGAGAGAGAATTAGGTGCCTGAGGTCTCAGCCCTAGACTAGGAAATCGCTAAAGTAGATCCTGACACTAAGAAAACCCTGAAGCTTTTGGACTTTGGCAGTCTGTCCAAACTGCAGGTCACTCAGCAGCCTACAGTTGGGATGAATTTAGAGCTGTTTGAAGTTTTCTGCTGTGCTGAAATATTTTCATTAAACCTTGGACCAAACAAAAAATTCGCAAGGTGATTCTTTTTTTTTTTTTTAATTGAAGCGTAGTTGATGTACAATAACTATTTACTTTTTGAGGAATTGCTAAACTGTTTTTCAAAGTGGCTTCATTCATCCTTTTACCTACTCAATATAAAAAAAGTTTTGTTTTTTTTAATAGAAGTATGGTTGTTTACAATATGTTAGTTTCAGGTATGCACCAAAGGGATTCAGCTGTGTACTCATCTTTAAACAAATGTATGTATTTATTTATTTGGCTGCACCAGGTCTTAGTTGTGGCATGTGGGATCTAGTTCCCTGACTGGAGATTGAACCTGGGTCTTCTACGTTGGGAGTGCAGAGTCCCAGCCACTGGGCCACTAGGGAGGTCCCCCTGTGTGTCTTCCGAGTCTTTAACATGAGAGATTTCTGGGGAATTAGGAAAGTGCTTGGGAAATCATTTGATTGATTCCAAAATGCTAAATAAATAAACCAAGTTAAAAGTAATTTTTTGACAAAATTGCTATATTATATAACCATATACCAACTAGGCAAGACCAGTGCAACTCCTCATAGGAATTCTATCTAATAAAGGATATGGGGGACTTTTTTGTTGGTACAGTAGTTAAGAATCTGCCTGCCAATGAAGGGGACACGGGTTTGATCTCTGGTCTGGGAAGATTCCACATGTCTCGGAGCAGCTAAGCCCATGCGCCACAACTACTGAAGCCCGTGCACTCAGAGCCCATGCTCCGCAACAAGGGAAGCCATCGCAATAAGAAGCCCATACACTGCAAGAAAGAGTAGCCCCTGCTTACTTCAACTAGAGAAAGCCTGCTCACAGCAATGAAGACCCAGCACAGTCAAAAATAAATACACTAAAACAAAAAATAAGGACATGAACATTTTAACATGCTGGATGTGATGCCAGTGAGGCTGGGGTCGGGTGTATGTGCTTAATTGTAGTTGATATGATAGGCAAGGTGACTTGGGGGAGGAAGTCAGAGTAAAACACAGCCCCTAGAAGCCCCACCTGGGTTCAAATCCCATCTCTATGCACTTTGGGCTTTGTGATGTCTAGCAAGTGACTTTAGCCTTCTGGGCCTCCATTTCTTTCTCTTGTATAATAAGAGCAGTGACAGCGTCTGCCTCGGGTGGGGGGGGTTATAAAAATGATATATTACTTTAGCTTTTTTTCCCCCTGATTTACCATATTTGTTTCACCAAATATTAAATCTTTGTACCATACCTTGTCCTGTGCCAGGCTATGCCTGGGTCCACAGTGGTGATGAAGCCCTGTCCCTGTCCCCAGGTCTCAGAGTTCAGTGGGGCGTGAGACAGACCCATCCCCAGACAGTGATGAACCAGATTGGACAGGGCTTGGATGGAGGTGCTTGACCCAACCTGGGAAGGCTTCCTGGAGAGCTTCAAGGAGGGCTTCCTGGAGGAAGGGACATCAAAGCTGAGACATGGAGACTGGGGATTGTGTCAGTCTTTTCTGGTTTCTAGCCCATGCCCTTTTTCAAATCTCTCTTCCTTATCTGTTCAAAATGTAATAAGATCTACCACCTGCATGGTGATGAGTCAACCCCTGAAAAATGAAGCTCATGATCACACAGGGCGTACTGAGTCTTTGCCAGCCTGTGGACCTATGTCCGCCTGCCCCTTAGGCTTGGGTTTTTTCACCATCCTCCAGGACCATCTCTACAGTATGGCTGGATAGGCATCGGGGAACCAGTCCCCCAAGTCTGAGCACCTTGAGATCTGAGAACCAACTGTGTGACCACAGGGACTTTGCCACCTCCCAGTCTCTGAATTCGTACACCCCAGTCCTCCCTTGCCTTGGGAAGGATCCTTACGTGGCCTTCAGAGGAACTTCTCTGTGTTCGACAGTGCTAACGACTCGCTGTGTTGTCTTCACGACTTGACCAAACCACGGTACTCCTCTGATGATGGGAAGGAATTTGATAGGGCCTGGGGTGTTCTTGCTTGGAGAATCCCAGGGCCGGGGGAGCCTGGTGGGCTGCCGTCTATGGGGTCGCACAGAGTCGGACACGACTGAAGCGACTTAGCAGCAGCAGCAGCAGCTGGGGCCACCTGGACTGGGGCTGGCAGTGCCCAGAAAAGGAGCAAGGGTGCAAACGTTTTCATAACGGGAGCCCTTTAGGATGAGATTTCAGGGATGGGAAAGGAGATCCTTGAATGTGGTTCTGGATGTCATGGCATTAGAATGCAGCGGAGGGTACCAGAGCGACCAGATTGGGTTCACAATGCCGGTAGTTGCCTTGCTCTCGGCGCTAGACTGGTTCCCCGCCCTTTCTAGGCGTGGTAAAAGCAAACTAGCCAATCCCGAAGGAGCTAGAGTGACTACGTCATCGGTTGCTAGTGCTCCCCTGGGCAGATTGTCATCCAGTGGACCAGCCTATAGAGAACACTGAGACCCGCCCTGGGCGGGTGGAGATGTGCGGACTAGGATATGAGAAACAGGGCACAGAGTGGCCCCAGAGCTCTCAAGGGTCCTCTAAGCCTGTGCCCCAGGCCCGTGCTAGCTTCAGTCTTCCAAATCTCAAATTCTCAGTGTCCCATTCCACTTTTACCGCCCCAAACCATGAAGAGAGCCTCCAATAGGACCAAGAGGGACAGAATGGGCTTTGTGGTGGGGTGGGTCCGGAGGCGCACTCCGAAGGTTCCTTTCTGGGCACTGAGGACAGCACAGGCGACAGGATGTGGCCTGGCCCGGGGACTTATTGATGCCGGGGGTGTGGAGGGGTAGGGGGTGGGGGTCAGGTTAGTCACCCTTCCCTTAAGCCCTCACCTGACCATCTGCCTCCCTGTGCCCACCCAGCTCCTCCACTTCCACCCCTCCTTGGTGGTGGTGGAATCAAGTAGGGCACAAACCTGAACCCTTAGGCCCAAAGCATTTTGTTGTTCAGCACCTGCGCCTCTAAATTTCCCTGACTGGTGGGGACCTCAAGCTGCTATAGTCCTTTCCCAACCCAGGGGACAGCCTTCCTCTCTCAGTGGTCGTCTTCCCTCAGGGGTCTCTCCTGCTTCATACCCTTATCTCAGCCTTGGGTGGGCGGGGGTGGGGGGGTTCTCTCAGTAACACTCAGTAACTCACTAACTTAGAACTTTCTTGGTGGTCCACTGGCTAAGACTCCGCGCTCCTAATGCAGGGGGCCTGGGTTCAATGCCTGGTCAGGGAACTAGATCCCCCATGCTGCAACTAGAAGACCTGGCACAACCAAATAAATAAATAATTATTAAAAAAACAAACAAACCCAACTCACTAAGTCAAATCACACTATGTCCCCAGGCCATCTCTACCATCCCCTCTCCCTTCCTAGTCAGCCTCTTCAGCTAACATGACTCTTCCTCCTGGAGTCTGGCGTCCTACAGTCTGCCGCCACACACCTGCACCTTTATCACATCCAATGACACTTTCAGATTAGCCTTCCTATTCCCCCATCTTTTTGCATCTGGAGACTCCCCCAAACTTCCCTGGATGCTCCTCTGGGATTTTAATTTCACGGCCCCCAATTTTTTTTGGAGAGAGGTCTTTATTTTTTTGCCACGCATTGCAGGATCTTAGTTCCCAACCAGGGATTGCACCCAGGGCCATGGCAGTGAAAGCGGGGAGTCCTAACCGCTGGCCCGCCAGGGAATTCTTGGGAGAGAGGTCTTTTCAACCTATCAAAGGTACAAAACCTCAGCTGCAAGACTCCCAACATGTGCCCCTCCAAGCGATCCACCAGGAACTCCCTTCTCTCTGTTTGCCCGCTGTCCAAGCCTCCATGGCCCCCGTAAACACTCCATCTGCCCTTATGCACCCTCTTGGCTACTCAGAAGACAAGCACCACCCCCTTCCCTTCCACTACATCTATCCCCCTGGGGCTGCCGTCCAAGGCGTCCCCTCTTCCGCCCAGCTGTCTTTGACTGCTAGTGAACCCTGGCAGCTGGGAGAGGGTGGCCCTGGCAGCAGAATCCAGGTTGGCTGGCCTCGTGCCCCCACACCCACGTGTCAGCCTTGGGGCGAAGGGGGGTAGTTGTGAAAGCGAGCCACAGACACTGCCGTGGCAGGATTGCAACAGCCCTCCGGCCAGCTCTGTGCTGCCAATCCCTGTCGGGGGGGCCCCATCTGCTTCCTTTCTGAGGCTCCAGTGCTCCCCCACATGTCCACCCAAATGCCCCTGCTTCCCACCCCATCCCGCGAGAACCAAACGACCACTGCAGTCTGCCTGCCTCGTCCTCACCTCAGCTATCTGACTTTCTGTTTACACACAGGGCAACTGAGGCGCAGCCAGAACATTCAGTGGCTCAGCGAGAGGCTAAGTGTCCTCCCCCTTTGTCCCTCATCTTTTCCCTCCCCTTCTTGGACGTCAGGCTGTCCCTCTGGATTCCTGCTGGGGTCAGCCTCTACCCCCACAGCACCCCCATCAGCCTCCTTGCACAAAACTAACCGGGGGCGGCAGGAGGGGGATGCTGTGGTGAGGTGGGACACCCTCTGTGCTTAGCTGGCTTCATTAGGGAGAATTCAAGATTCAGGTCTTCAAGTGGACAATATGGCTGACTCCCCTGCCCTCATTGACATCTGGGGAAACAGGCTCAGGGGGCTCAGCCCCAGCCCCTGGACCCACAGTGAGTTAGCAGAGTTATCAGGAAACGTGGGTGGGACTAGGCGCCCTGCCTCGGAGTCCTCAGAAAACTCCCCCCACCCCCTACTCAGTCCCAAGGGTGAAACATCTGGTGGCAGGGAGGGGCTTGATTCCATCAGGACAAACAAGGCAACTCCAGGGAAAACTTGGAGTGGAGTGCAGAGTGTGTTGGAGCCAAAGCAGGCAGAGGTCAGCCTGGGAGATACAAGTCCTGGCCCGTTCCCTGTGGTGGGGAACCCTACTCCCCTCCTCGGAGAACTAAGGGCGTGGGAGAGGACGGCGTTGGCACCTCCTGGCTCCAGCCAAGCTTCTCTAAGTGTCAATTTCCAAACGGCTCCTCCAGCCCTAAACAGCAGGGGCCTGCTGCGGACCCTCAGTGTGCCTCTCCCTGCAGTCTGCACCCAGCATCAAGTAGGCTTGTCAGGGTAGACAAGAAGCCAACCACCCGCTTGAAGGAGAGAAGGAACAAGAGGAAGGGGTGAAAGGCAGAGGGTCTATGTGCAACAAAATGGTGGCGAGGGCAAACCCAGATGAAGAAGGGAAAAAAGAAATGAGCCACACCAGGGGCAAGAGAGGGCTTCCCAGGTGGCACAGTGGGACAGAATCTGCTTGTCAATGCGGGAAAAACAAGAGTCGCAGGTTTGATTCCTAAGTAGGGAAGATCCCCTGGAAGAGGAAATGACAACCCACTTCAATATTCTTGCCTGGAAAATTCCATGGACAGAGCAGTCTGGCGGGCTATAGTCCTTGGAGTCACAATGAGTTGGACACGACTGAGCGGGCATGTGCGTGCATGCACACACACACACACACACACACACACACACACACGCACACACGCGCACGCGTGCACGAGAAAGAGAAACCGAAGAGTGAAAAGATGGAGGTACAGTGGAAGACAGAAAAACGAAGCGTCTCAGGCAGAACAGCATGGAGACAGAGGCGGGAAGGAGGCAGAATCAGATAAGGCAGGCAGGAGAATAAGAGTGGGGAAAAAAAACAAAACTGAAAATGGCTCGATTAAAAAAAAATTATCATTTTTAGCTACACTGGGTCTTTGTTCTGGCAGAAGGGCTCCGGAGCATGCAGGCTCTGTAGCCCCACATGGGGGATCTTAGCTGCCCAACCAGGGATGGAACCGGTGTCCCCTACACTGGGAGGCGGATTCTTTACTACTGGACCACCAGGCAAGTCCACCAAATGGCTCAATATTCACAGCAGTGATTTGAAGTCTTTTGAGTCATGAGGCAGATATTGTGAAGCCAGGCCGAACGAGGCTCAGCCAGGTTGCTCTTTTTGTCCAGAGTAGTCAGGGGCAACCGGAGGGTTTAGCCCACTGGTGGATTTGTTCCAGAACTTTGTCTCAGCAGCAAATCGGTGAGAATGAAGGAAGACAGTGAGCAGTTGTAAGTAGAGATGGAAGAAAAAGGGAAAGGCTTAAAAGGGGACTTTCTTGAGTGCTAAGTCACTTCCTATGGACCATAGCCTGCGCCAGGCTTCTCTGTCTATGGGGTTCTCCAGGTAAGAATACTGGAGTGGGGTGCCATTCCCTTCTCCAGGGGGTCTTCCCCACCCAGGGATCAAACCCATGTCTCTTGAGTCTCCTGCACTGCAGACGGCTTCTTTACCACTGAGTCACCGGGCAACTCTAAAAGGGGACAGAAGGAGACAGACACAAAGAAAACAGGCACACACAGGCTCAGGGGGCAGGACAGCGTGCTGTGTAGTCAGCAAGGGGAAAAAATGTGAGACTGAGGCTTGAGCTGTGACAAATCATACACAGACGCCCAGCAGCTGTCATGAAGCTTGATGAATCTTTATTAAGCTAGGGCCCACCAGGAGGACAGCTGGGGCAGCGGCAGGGCCTCCTGCAGGCTGGGGGCACCGGAGGCTCAGGGTGGGAGTGGGGGGGCCCCCAGGGCGATGCCAGGGCGCTCAATGATTCTCGCTGGGTGGAGAGGTGGGGCTGGGGCGCAGAGCCAACTGCACCTTCTCCACCAGCCCGGCCCACTGGCGCTGCATGTCTTCCACCAGGGGCTCGAACCAGCTCCTGAGGCGGGCCTGGAAGGCCTCGGCCTGCAGGCGCATCTGGCTGCCCTGCTCCTCGACCTTGGCGCGCACCTCCTCAAGCTGCTGGCGCATCTTGTCCAGGCGATCCTGGGCCCGGACACCCACCTCCTCCAGGCGCCCATGCAGCTTCTGGCGCCAGGCCTCGGCGCGCTCCAGCAGCGGCTGGCCAGCCAGGGTGCTCAGGGTGGCGGCCCGCGATTGGCCCTGCTCCACCAGGGGCCCAAGGCGCTCGCGGATGGCACTCACGCTGCGCTCAGCGCCCTCGCTGGCCCCGGCTTGGTAGACGGCCAGGCGCTTCTTCAGGTCATCGGCATCGCGGAGCAGCCGCTTGCGCAGCTTGCGCAGGTGGGACGCCATGCGGGCCCGCAGCTCCTCGGTGGTCTGGCCCAGCATGGCCTGCACCTCGCTTCGGTACTGTGCCAGGCGGTTCCGCAGGTCCTCCATGTCGGAGCCCAGCCGGGCCTGGGCTGCCTGAAGCTCCTTGGACACGCGGGCCTGTGTCTCCTGGGTCATGGGGCCCAACTGTCCCTCCAGCTCCTCCCTGTAGGCCTTCACCTCCTTCATGGTCTCCTCCATCAGCGCCCTGGGGGCCAAGAGGGCAGGAATGGAGGGAAGAGATAGGGATCCTGAGCTAGGGTGATGGAGGGAGAGATGAAGAGGAAGGTGCCAGACAGGAAGGGCCGAAGAACAGGATCAGAGAGAGGGAAAGCTCAAGGAGAAAAGGAAGCAAGAAATGAGCGGAGACTAGACCCACCCTCCGCAAGTGTTGGTGATGGGGATGAAAGAAACCCGGATCAGAGGAGACTGGGGTCCCGAACACACTGCCCACTGGAGGGATCAGGGACCAGGGTGGAGGCACTTACGTCAGTTCCTGAATGACCTGGGTGTTGAGCAGTTCCTCCTGCACCTGGTCAGACAGGGTCTGCACCCAGCGCAGGTAATCCCAGAAGCGGCCCAGCGCCTGCTCCCAAGGCTGGCTGTCCTGCCCCCGGGGCTGCTCCGGAGTCAGGGGCTCCTCGGGCCCCAGCTCTCCCTCCATATCCGCCTGGCATCCTGCACACAGCAAGTTCACCGCGGTCAGGGTCCTCTGCCCGCTCCAGGCACACAGTACCCGGTACAGAGGAGGCGCTCCACAGAGGCTTGTGGGCTTCTTTAGAGCATTGGGGGGTAGGGAGGGGGTGGAGAGACGCCCAGCCTGTTAAATCACTTGACAAGCATGGACTCTGTGTGATCCACGTACCGCCATGCTGGGGCGATAAAGAATAAAACAGCCCCAGATAGAGAATAATCACCGCGGACACAGCTGCTCCTCACTACCTGCCTGACAGCAGTGCGCTGCTGCTGCTGCTGCTAAGTCACTTCAGTCGTGTCCGACTCTGTGTGACCCCATAGACGGAAGCCCACCAGGCTCCCCCGTCCCTGGGATTCTCCAGGCAAGAACACTGGAGTGGGTTGCCATTTCCTTCTCCAGAGACTCTCATTTTAAGGATGGGGAAACTGAGGCTCAGAGAAAGTAAAACTGCAGCTCAGAGCCAAGGGATGGCAGAGAGACCTCAGACCTGGGGAGACAGACCAGCAGAAGAGAGGACCCACGGCCCACGTACGGGAGGAGGGTGGGGCAAAGAACCTGGACAAGCCCCGCCCCCATACCTGCCAGAAGCGCGACCACCACGGCAACCCACAGAACCTTCATCTTCTGGCTTGCGATTGGCCAACCTGGAGAAGGGAGAAATTGTCACTCAACCCCGGGGGGTGGGGGGACCCCCTCCCCCCTCAGAGCCACGCCCCATCCGGTCTTAGCCTTCAAAGCCTCTCTCCCAGCCACACCCTAATCCAATTCCAAATATTTATCCAGCGGGCCCTTCATTGCCTATTTCATTCCCTCACTGTCTTCTCTTATCTCCCCATCCCCAGGTCTGCCGCCGCCTAAATTCCATCCCTCTCCCAGGGTTCAGATTCCACTCACCCCGCCCTCCCCTCCATCCCGGGGTTCCCTGAGCGCCCCGGCTGGACTTTCTAAAGTTCCGACCTCGCATTCCTCACTGTATCTTCCCATTTCTCATTGTATCTTCCCATGCTCAGCTCCAGCTTCACATCTAAACGCTGTCTTCCGCATATTCGCTAATTTAATCCTCATTTAGAAGTCCTTCAACCCACGCTTTAGCTACCGCGCCACCGCCCCTGAGCCTCCCCTTACCGGAGATCTTAGTACGATTGTGGGCAGCCAGTAGGTGCTCAATAAACGGCAGTAACAGGTAGTGGGTTTTGCTATTTCCCGTGTGGTTTTTCCTGCAGGTCCAGCTGCTCCCCTGAACCCACCTTCCAGTCCAAACGGGATGCGCTTGCTCCCCACCCCTCTAGGTCCAGTCCCCTGCCTCTGGTCTACTCCTCTGCTCAAGCTTTTGTCCTGGTCCGAGCGGCGTCGGACCGTCACCTCGTCCACCTCTCCCGCAGCCCGTCCCCCACAGAAGTCCTGAGCTGGTCCTCGTGCCCCCCAGCTCTGCTGCTCACCGCGTTCTTCGCCTCCGGAAACCGCGTCCCTCGCCTCCCGGGGTTGAGTAGGGACTCACAGATCCCAGATTCGTCCAATTATAGGGCTCTCCCCTGGCCCGCCCACTCCTCCTGAGCTGGGGCAAGCTGGGCCAGCCCCCTCAGGTCACGAGGTGGGCTGTCCTCCCCCTTCACACACAGCCAGGAGAGGAGAGGGTGGGGCTTGGAGCCCTGGCCGCCCCCACTCCCAGCCCCCGTGAAAAGATGACATCTCACCCAGTAACTCCTGCGGCTTCCTCCATTCTGGTGGGTGGGTGAGCTGGTGAGGGCTGGGACGGTGGGCACGGAAGGGGCTGGAACAGGCCACTGCCCACAGTACCTATCTCCTGCCCCTCTCTTTTCCAGCAGATGGATGAATAGAATTTTGGGAAAGGACTGGGGGCCTGAAATCCCTGGTTAGCGGAAGGAGGGGGTTGGGACTCTGGGTAGGGAGGGGGAAGGGAGCTGGCCGGTCCAGATAGAAATGGGATAGGAGTTCTGGGGACGGTGTAAGGTATCTGCTAAAAGCCCAGGCTTTGAGAGTGTAATCTGGACTTTAACATGAACTCCCTCTTGGGCTGTTACCTTGGGCACAGGAGAGTGCCTCTCTTGAGCCCCCTTCCCCAGCTGAGACCAGAAAATCCAGCATTTCTCCCCAGTTGTGTATTGTTCCTTCAGTGGGGCTTGAAGCATATGGGTGTTGCCTGCTTAGGACTGTGGACTCCGGAACCAAACCGCTCAGGCCTGAATCCAGGCTCTGCCAGTTGTCAGCTGTGTGACCTTGAGCCAACAACCTAACCTCTCTGAACATCCAGTTTCTTGGTCCACAAAACCAGGAAAAGAGTTGCACTTAATGCCGTCATTCGGTGAAGCAACAGGCTACTGTGTGTACTGAGAACAAGCAGGGTTAGCTGGCAAACAGTGGCCCCGCGTTGGACTTCACTTCTGTGCCGGGCCACAGTGAACACTCATGTCCCTCCCTCCCCTGCAGCCCTGTTCACGAACCCCAGCTGGTTCACAGATGGGCATCCTGAATTGAGAGTGTTGCAGCCACATTCTCTGCTCTCCGTGAACCAAACTCACTCAGAAGGACAACGCAAATAGTGGAGTGCAGTTTATTACACCAGTGGGCCCAAGGCAGAGTCTCCTCTTAGCCAAGGACCCGACCAGTTTTTGTGAAAACCTTATATACCCTAAGTGTACGTGCTCAAACCCTCCTCCCTGAATTCCTGGAAACTAGCCTGGATAATGTAAAGGGGTTAAACCATGATTCATATATTAGTCCAGACAGCTAATGAGGCCAACATGTATCAGTAGGTTTTGTGGAGATAACAATTTGTTTTTCTCTGGGGTAGATTAGTATATTCTTTTTGGTGACAGAAAGTCCAGGTACAAGTCCTGGAGTCCCTTTATCCAGAGGGTCTGTTTTTCAGTTGGTATGTTGTTTCTATACATTCCGGGCCCATAGCTCTAAGTCCACTGGGAGAACACTCAGGCATGTAGTCCAAAGTTCACAGGAAGTCTAAAATGGGAGTCCCGCAGCCAAGATGGAGTCCCCTTTGCCCACTTTCCTCTTTCATTCTTCCCTCCTGATGCTCCTAACTCTCAGTGGGAGCATCAATTATCGGAATATATTGTACCCTAGGCCTCCTAACCGGAGAAGGCAATGGCACGCCACTCCAGTACTCTTGCCTAGAAACTCCCATGGATGGAGGAGCCTGGTGGGCTGCAGTCCATGGGGTTGCTAAGAGTTGGACACGACTGAGCGACTTCACTTTCACTTTTCATTTTCACACATTGGAGAAGGAAATGGCAACCCACTCCAGTGTTCTTGCCTGGAGAATCCCAGGGATGGGGGAGCCTGGTGGGCTGCCGTCTATGGGGTCGCACAGAGTCGGACACGACTGCAGTGACTTAGCAGCAGGCCTCCTAACGCCGATCTGGGAAAGTGAGATTAGTCTCTGGGACACAACGTTAACAACACATTGTAAAATGCAAGGTCCACATAACAGAACGATTAAAATGACTATCATAACAGTGAGCACAGTTTTCCACCAACCACCCTTTACCCAAGATAGGACTGAAGTCCAGAAGGGAATATTTTCATCTGGCGTTGCTTTTACTTGGTCCCTCATGTCACCCAAAGCAGCTGTTACATTGCCAGATAGATCAGGAATGTATACACGTCGTTCAGCCTTAAGTATGGCACAGGTTCCTCCCTGTGCGGCAGTGAGTATGTCTAATGCCATTCTATACTTGATTTTTGTTGTCTTGCCTGATGCAAAAAAAATCCCATAGGCATATCACCCCTCCATAGAGGTGATACCCGCCATGGGAGCCCGTCCATCACAGATAGAGGCATGGTGCTGGACTGGCCCAACAGCCTTGTGCCCCTCTTTAGAACAAATCCCAAGTACCCTACCTCCTCCTTGCACTTCTTTTTCAAGACCCGGTAACCAGCCTCCATCAGCAGTCCCAGAGAGGCCTTGGTTCCTTCCCAGCAATCATCCTTGTTCTCAGAGGCCAGGAGCAGATCGTCCACATATTGCAGCAGCCAACAACCAAACTTTTCTGGCTGAAATGTGCCTAAGTTCGAAGCCAGGGCTTCTTCAAAAATGATTGGAGAATTTTTAAACCCTCAGGGGAGGTGGTGCCAGGTTAGTTTTTGTTTGGCGCCCCCTGTTGGGTCTTCCCACTCGAAAGCAAAAATTGGTTGTGATACCACTGGGCTAGGTGTATACAGAAAAAGGCATCTTTTAAGTCCAGACAAGTATAGAACTTTTGCACTTGGAGGGAGGAGGCTGAGTAAGGTAGATGGGTTTGGGACCGTGGGGTGCAGGGTCACGGCAGCTTGGCTGACCAGCCTTAAATCTTATTGGCCTATAGTCCTGTCCTCCTTCCTTTTTAACTGGTAGGATTGGTGTATTCCATTCTGATTGGCATTCAATCACGATGCCGGCCTGTTTCAGTCTATTTATATGTAGTAGTATGCCGAGACGAGCCTTCAAGGGCAATGGATACAAGTGTTTGCTAACCGGGGTGGCACTGGGCTTAAGTTCTATTATTATTGGAGTGTGGTGTTTGGCGAGCCTGGGGGGTTTCCTTCTGCCCAGACCTTGGGAAACTGTTGAGCCAGTGCTTCCTCCCGGCCGTTCATCCCCTCTAGCCTTTTCTCAGGGTATTCATGTAACCTCCGTTCGTCCTGTGGGGTAACTGAGAGGGAGAGTAAGTAGGTAGCTGGGCCCATGTGCAAAGCGGGGCATTTGTGGGGGGAAAAGGTCACTTGTGACCCCAGTTGAGAGAGGAGATCTCTTCCCAGTAGAGGTACCGGGCATTCAGGGATATATAAGAACTCATGACTCATTGGTGCCCCCGCCATCTGGCACTTTCGGGGCTTACAGAATTGTTTAATCATTTTCTTTCCAGATATCCCAGTTACGGCAGTGGGCTTTTACGAGAGAGGTGCCATGGGTTCAGTTACTGCTGACAATCCTGCTCCGGTATCCACCATGAAGTCAGTAAGTCGGTCCCCTACTTTGAATGTTACCATGGGCTCTTGTGGACTGTGTGTCTCTGAGCCTCGGCATCCCTGTTCGGTCTCTAGTCCGTCAAGGCCTACCATTGTACTAGTTGATTCCTGGTTTTTAGCGGTTTTAGGACATTCGTTTTTCCAGTGGCCGAACCCTCGGCACCGGGCACACTGATTGGGCTGTAACGTGGGCCTAGGCTTTCGCGGGGGTCTCCTGAGGGCCTGGTCTCGTTACCAGGAGGGAAGGGCTTTCCTGGGCAGCCCAGCAGGCTTCCCCAAGGCCGCGGCTGGCATTGCAGAGCTCTGGTCTGCTCTCTTACTGTCTCCCCTCCGTCTTTTTTCAGTTTCTTTCTTGGCTTCCACATCTCTATTTCTGAATACTTTGTCTGCAATTTCAATTAGTTGGGAGCTGGACACTGATAACACTCCAGCCGGCTTCTAGAGCTTTCTTTTAATATCAGGATAAGCCTGTGACACAAATCCTGAGCTTATAACGATGTGGGAGCCCCTGGCTTTGGCGTCGATCGGCGTAGTCTATACGCCTCACACAGTCTTTCACAGAATTCAGAGGGGGCTCGGCCCCTCGTTGCACCACTCTGGCAGGTTTTGCCATATCCATAGGCCTGCGGGCTCCCCTTTTTAGGCCCTGTAGAATGGCTGTACGGTGTCTAATTGGTTTCTCCCCTTGTCTGTATTATAGTCCCAATTAGGTCTGTCATCGGGGAGGGTTTGTTCCACCCACCTTTGTGGGTTTACACTGCCTTCTGGAACCATTTCTAGCAGCCATTTCTTTGCTTCAGTAAGAATTCTATACTGCTCTTCGGTACTGAAGAGGGAAGTTAATAATCGGATAATATTGTCCCATGTTGGTCGGTGGGTATGAAAAATGGTTTCCATCAATCTAATCATGTCCTATGGCTCCTCTGAATATGGTGGCGTATATTTTTGCCAGTTCAATATATCAGTAGACAAAAATAGTTGATAGTAGTAGGCCACGGGAGCCTGGTGATAAGTCTTTCCCCTGTATGCGGGCCTGCTGAACTTTACCTAAGGGGCATCTGAAATGGTGTCTTTTCTTCTAACTCCTTGGTGGAGCACAGTCTTCGTTTGATTCCAATGTTCTCCTCCCCTTTTTCATCGGTACTCAGGTGGCGGGGTGGGGGGTGGCGGTGGGTAGAGCTTAGGTTGTGCCTCTGTGACAGGAGCTGAATCCGGAGAGTGGTCCCTCCCGCTGGGGTTGGAGCCCGCTGGGGTGACGGCTCTATGACCTCTGGGGGGCTGAAGGAAGGGCGGGGGCAGCAGTGATGCTGGAATGTCCTATGGCCTCGGTCTGGTGGCTGTTGAGGCCTCCGGCCTGGCCGACACATTTGAGGGCGGGTTCACCATCCAGTACAGCGGGGGAGGAAGTTCCTCATTTGGATCCTGTAGAATCTCTTTCTATCATCAGTTAGTTTCTGTGCCTTTTTCCTTCTCCATTTTGAATATAAAATCGTGCCCATGGTGGAGGAATCTTGGGCCAGCTCTAGCCAGGAGTATGTATGGGAACTGGCCGGGTGTCCAGGTTTTCCCATGACTATCACATAGACTGCTTTTATTATTTTCAAGTCCATTGTGCCCTCTGGTGGCCAGCCAACTCCCATAGCAGACTATTCGACCTTGAAGAGGATGCACAGCCGGCCAGGTGTCATTTTTACCCTAGTCTCCTCTGAACCCTTTTTGAAACTTTTGATCATATTGGCCAGTATAGTTGCCTTAGATCCGTTTCCTCCCAATTTGCCTACCTTTCCAGGAGTGTTCCTTCTTCTATTGGCGGAGTTTCTGGTACCCCAGATACTCCTGATATTTCCACTCGATGAAGCACTTAAATTGCCACTCGGCTTCTTCCCTGATAGGATTGTTAAGGGCTTTACCAGCCAAGTCCCAGAGGGAGAGGGGAGTCCAGCGTGCTTTCTCCTGTTGTTTTATGTGCTTGAACCAGAATATCACTTTGTCTAGGACCACTTCTCCTGGAACTTTAAATGCCTTCTCTGTCTTGGTGAGCTTGATCGGGTGTCGACCAAAGCACAGGTGAGTTAAATAACCCGCGTCCCAGGCTATCTCCGGAAAAGCCAATTCGTACTCATTTATTTCCCTTTCTCTGCCTTAACAAGCTTGAGGGGATTGAGACTTAGCAGATGGGACACCTCCTGGGGGAGGGCAGGATACGTGCACACAGAGACCAAGTTTCTTCCCCCAGTAACCCTCTTGCGCTTGCCTGGTAGTAATTTCCCCCAGGACACCACCTTCTAAATGACATTCACAATAATCTTCCTTAAAGCCCTGTCACATCCGTCAACCTGTACCCGACAACCACGGTCACTCTCCTGCATCAGTCACCATGGGTCTGTGCACGTCTCTAATTCTCAGGGGGTTGATCAGGCCCCCTCTTCCCCTATTGGGTGGGGCCCTCCTTACCTGAGCGCTGTTTCCTCGCTGCCATTCACTACTTGCTAACGTGACAGGTCTGGGCATGGAAAGGCAGAATCGTTCCAGAGGGACGAGGTGATTCAAGCCGCAAGGCCCCAGAGTAGCCCCAAATGGGACTTAGTCTCCTCAAAGTGAGGAGCTTCCCAGCCAATGCACCAAAAATGTTGTAGCCATGCTCTCTGGGAAGCAAACTCACTCAGAAGGACAACACAAATAGTGGAGTGCAGTTTATTACTCCGGCGGGCCCAAGGCAGAGTCTCCTCTTAGCCAAGGACCCGACCAGTTTTTGTGAAAACCTCATATGCCCTAAGTGTACGTGCTCAAACCCTCCTCCCCGAATTCCTGGAAACTAGCCTGGATAATGTAAAGGGGTTAAACCATGATTCATATATTAGTCCAGACAGCTAATGAGGCCAACATGTATCAATAGGTATTGTGGAGACAATTTGTTTTGCTCTGGGGTAGATTAGTACATTCTTTTCAGTGATGGGAAGTCCAGGTACAAGTCCTGGAGTCCTTTTTATCCGGGGGATCTGTTTTTCAATTAGTATGTTGTTTCCATAGATACCAGGCACATAGCTCAAAGTCCACTGGGAGAGCACCCAGGCATGTAGTCCAGAGTTCACAGTCTAAAATGGAGTCCCGCAGCCAAGATGGAGTCCCCTTTGTCCACTTTGCTTTCAAGAGGAGATTCAGAGTTGAGGCGGATGGTAAAGTCACCCTGGAAGACCTGGAGGAGTTGGGATTCACTCCTGGTCCTTTAAGGAGGTGAGGACTACTGGATTCCGTGGGACTGGGGAGGCTGGATGCCTGGTCCCAGGAAGGGAGCCCCAATGCCAGCCTGTCCTGGGTTGCTGCCAGCCTGTCTGCTTTGGCCTCAGAAGGCGCTGGCAGGGAGTAGGTGGAGTGGCTTCTCTGGGCTGTAAGGGGTCATCACGGGCCAGCAGCCTCCCTGCCCAGACACTGTGTGAGTGAGATGAACTTTCAGTTCCCCTGTCTGGAGAGGGGTTAGCGATGTCAGCTTGCCTGAGCCCTAGGTGTGCAGAACTGACGCCCCCACCCTTTCCCCGCCTGAGTCAGACTCCAGCCCACCCCTCCCCCACCCCATGAGAAGTAACTGATTCCAAACTCTTTCCAGATGCTCAAATGCTTCCTGGAGTTTCTTGAAAGCTCTGCCTTTCTATTATAATCAAGTCTTGACACCCCTTCATCCCCTGCCCCTTTTGGAACCTGGAAAGACCTGAGTCCCAGCTCGCTGCCTCCCTGCACCCACTTGAGTTCACCAGGACAGCCTTCTGCAGCCTTGCTGGCCAGGCCAGGCTGAGTGACCACAGGCCGCACCCTCCCGGGAAGGCCTGTGATATCCTTGTCAGAAGGTCATAGGGCAGCTGTGTGATCCTCGGCCAGGTCCTTCCCCTCTCTGGTCTGGGCTCTGGCCAGTGACCAGGCTGGATTCTCTTGCCCACTATGGGCCACTGTGGGAGGTCAGGGCTGGACCAAATGGGCCACAGACACAGAGGAAAACAGGCCTCCCATTTCTTTTCCATGTATATTTTTTGTTATTTTTAATTTTTTTTTGTAAAATGTCCCGGTTCTTCCATAACTTATAAACATGATTTATACCGAGGGGTGGATGGGAAAGCGGGCAGGGGCGGGGTGACTGGGGACGCACCTCTCCTTGCTGCCCCCTTGGGGCTGGGCCCATTTGGCCATTTTGGGGGAACGGGGACACCCCTACACCTCCCTGAGGTTGTCTGGCCGCCTCTGCCCCTGGTGCTCAGAATCCCGTAGGCCCCTTGACTCCAGAATCGCTTCCTGGACCCCAAGACTACTGGGCACGCGGCCCCTTGTCCTCCACGTCCTGCTGAGCCCGTCCTTCGGAGCATCCCCCCTCAGCTGCTGGGGTGATGTGTCCCCTCCTTTCCGCTGCCCCCTGATCCCCGAGGAGGGAGGGAAGGGAGGGGGAGGGGGGCTCAGGTCTCCCCTCCACGGCAGGGGGAGGGGCAGGTGGGATCAGAAGGAGAAAGGGCGAGGAAGGCGGGGCCTGCAGGGGCTCAGCCAATGGTGAGGCCGAAGCCGCACTGGAACTTGTTCTTTCGGTGATTCAGGAAGGCCCCGAGGGCCAGCGTGAGGGGCAGCGGCGGGAGCTTCTTCTCCAGCGTGGCGCCCACGATCCAGTTGCTGTCCACAGAACCTGTGGGTGGACAGCTGGGTGAAGAGCCTCACCCGACACATCAGATACCACCGGCCAGGCCGCTGACTGTGCTGTCCCCACCACCCGGAGCCCTCTTCACGCCCCCAAGGGCTTCAGCTCTGAGCTCCGTGACCCCTCCCCTCTGGAAGCCCTTGGCCACCCCGCGGACCACCCTCCCAATCCTAGTCTTGTCCACACCAGATTGCTGCTCTCTGTGGATGGGTCTGGCCCCAACACTGTGGGCCTGGGGTGGGGGTGGAGCCTGGTCACTGTTGTGTCCCCAGCTGGGCACAAAGCAGGTGCTGAGTACCTGCTGAATCAGAGACTGAAATCTCTAGGGCTCGTGCCCAGGACCTGATGGGTGTGCAAGTGCCCGCTGCCATCCGTACCCAATGGAGCCCAAGGACTCACTGAAGGGGAGCAGAGAAGCTGTGGTCCAAATGCAGCCTCAGACCCGGGGCTGCCTGCAGAGTGAGGGCTTAAAGCAGGTTTCACAAACCCCTCTCCCTGAGCCTCCTGGCTACTTTTGTTAAAAATTTTTTTTTTTTTGGCCCCACTGCAAGGCTCGTGGGATTTTAGTTCCCTGACCAGAGATCGAACCTGGGCCCTCAGCAGTTGAGAGTGAGACCACTGGACCACTGGGGACTTCCCCTGGCTGCCTTTAGAAGCCTTGAACCAGGGCCACTGAAGCGGCCTTTCCGGGGTGGTCTCTACACACCCCAAACCTCAGAGCCACTGAGGCGCAAGGAGAAACTTGAGACTCAAGTCAGCCTAGGGGAAGGTTGTGGGTCTGGCTGTGACCGGGGAGCCTCCCTAAGGTGAGACAGTAGGGCAAGGCCAGCTGCACTCCAACCTGCCTTCCATGCATGAGAAGAAAAGCAAGGGCCATGCATGTAGACTGCTGGCTGGGGTGGGGATGGTCCCTGCAAAGCTTGGGGCCCAGGCACCCACCCACCGTCTTAACAAGCATTCCTGGGTAATCTGGGGGCCTGGCATGCTGCCCTCTCCCATTTCCTCTGGCCCGTACCCCACTCAGAGCTGAGTCACCTCTTGCTTGTTTCTCACGTAAGGAAAGGGAGATCTGTACCTTTGAAGAGGAGGTTGGCCTTGGGCAGGTCCAGCTGGTACCCAAACGAAACACTTGTGTCCTGCATCCTTGTGCTGGCCTCAAACTCCACACCCACCTGCAGCTGGAGGGGCCAGGGCAACACACACGAGTCAGCGTCCTAGGCTGGACTCTCGGGCATGCCAGTCCTGGGCACCCCATACCCAGACAGCCAGTCCCCAGGCGGGCTCACCTGGTCGCTGGCTTTGTGGTAATACGTTGCATGCATGCCCGCCTGACCCAAAGTTACTGTTGCCAACCAGTTGTTCACTGGAAGAGAGCAGGGGGGTTACCAAGGGGGCCTGGGCAACCAGGGGCCCAGGTTTTCCCCCTTTTCCCTCAGACCCAGGAGTCCAGCCCCCAGCCCCTCCTCCCTTAGTCCCAGGACTCCAGGCCCCCAGGCTCACATGTGTATTTCCCAGCTAGCGACATAACAGTGCCCTCCTCCCCAGGCCGCCGGTGGTAGACCAGCTCTCCGCCCAGGGCCAGACATGGCGTGATGCTCTGGAGGTAGTGAGCCACAAGGATTCCTGCAGGCGAGAGGTGGAGTTATGACTTCTGAGCCTGGTGGTTAGTTTCCACCCGGTCAAGGCATCAGACTGGACTCCCGCTTCCTTAGGCCTCCCACTTGGGCTCCTTGCTGGAGCCGTTCACAGGGCTCTGAGGTCAGCCTCCCACGCCCCCCAGGACCTCATCTACTTTGCCTTCACCTGCCTTTACACAGGAGGCTGCAGAGGCTGAGGAGTCAAGTTGCTCCCACATGGTCAAAGGACACATTAGGGGCAGAATCCAGGGCTCCCCATCTCCTGAGCCCAGGCTTCGAGCCACCCTGCCGCCACGAGCAGTAGGTGAGAGCACACTCTGGGGGGGCCAGACAGCCTGGGTTCAAATCCCAGCCCCAGCACTTGCTGCTGGGGTAACCAAGGGCCACCGGCACCACTTCTCTGTGAATGGGACACCTCGCAAGACTCTGAGGAAGAGCAGAGTGCTGGATGCAGGCGTGGTGTGTGCAGGAAGTGCTCAGCACAGCCAGGGCCCGGCCGTCACGAGACCCGCCCTACTGGAGTCTACTTCCCGGGCCCCTTGGCAGGAAGGATGGCTCTGAGGGCCCCTCAGTCTCTGCTAACCGCCCACTCCACCGCCGGGCTGAATTGAGCCCAAGGACTCAGACTGTCTGTCTTTGCGAGCCCAGGAGGGTGGTCACCACAGAGGCGATCACTGCAGAGGGGGAGGGCCAGGGAGGAAGGAGGCAGTGGGGGACGCAGAGCGAGTGGTGACGGAGAACCAGAAAGCAAGAGTCACCTCTGTAGAGACGGGGAAGCAATCAGAAATGGAGGTGGATGGTGGGACCTGAAGATGCCCAACCTGAAGGACGGAGCAGTGAGGACCAGCGAGCTAAGCTTAGAGACGGACACCCAGCCAGAATGGGGAAGACCGGGGCAGGAGGGAAGGAGGTGGGGACAGGGGAAAGCACAGAGCTTGGGGTGGGACAGTCTCAGGGTCAGGAGTGTGAACCGGAGACAAGATGCTTCCCTGGACAGAGATCAGAGGCACCGAGTGGGACTGGCCTGAGGGAGTGGGACAGGCCGGGAGGACAGGATGGGACCTGCTCCCATCTTCAGGCACACCCAGGCAGGCGCTGCCACTGGGGGGGCGGGAGGGTAGAGGGCTACTGGCCAGGGTCCAGGAGGCGTCCTGGGGGCGGCTGCGGTCAGGGCTGGCTGAAGCTGGCTTCTCCCCGGGAGTGGCTGACACTGACCCACCACCTGGCCCCTCCTCCGCCAGCTGGTTGTTAAGCCATCACCAGCACACCTCTGGACAAGAGCAGCCTCTGTCCCAAGAGAAGGGGAACCTCGGGCCCACAGAGAAAGTGACCATCCAGGGGTCACACAGGGACTTCAACTCAAGAGTCTCCGGTCATGGTTTAGATTGAGGGCTTCGAGACCCTGAACTCCTCTCCCACCCGCCATCTCCTCGGCTTGCCTCACCCTCTGCTTCCCAAGCCCTACCCTCCTCCTTGGCCTCCTGCCCCAGTCTCATCCTCTTCAAGCAGCTTTGCATGCGGAGGGATCTTGTTAAAGTGCACACCCAACCCTGCTCCCCCTGCTCAGAACCTGCCATGACGCCCCAGCATCAAGGACACCCTGGCTTCTTAAGACACGGGTGCAAGGCCCCCTGTGGCTCATCCCCAGCTTTCAAAAAGACTTCCTCCGAGAGCTTCACAAGCCCCTGCAGTGCTCATCTCCTCACAGGCCTTTTTCTTGAACATCCTGCCCTTTCTAGCATCTCCATCAGTTCAGTTTAGTTCAGTTGCTGAGTCGTGTCCAACTCTTTACGACCCCACAGACTGCACCACATCAGGCTTCCCTGCCCATCACCAACATGAGTCTACTCAAACTCATGTCCACTGAGTCGGTGATGCCCTCCAACCCTCTCATCCTCTGTCGTCCCCTTCTCCTCCTGCCCTCAATCTTTCCCAGCATCAGGGTCTTTTCAAATGAGTCAGCTCTCCGCATCAGGTGGCCAAAGTATTGGAGTTTCAGCTTCAACATCAGTCCTTCCAATGAACACCCAGGACTGATCTCCTTTACGATGGAGTGCCTGGAATGGCCGTGAAGAACCCACTGAGTTCAAAACTCCAAGAGAAGAAAAAGAACACCTATTATAGGTCTGAGAGCAAAGAGGTGGCCTCAGACAAGGGGCAGAGTGTGGCTCTCCTGAAACCTGAGGGGCTAGGGCTGCACCTGGCTCCCTGGGGAGGGGGCACACAGCGGGCTCCTGGCTGGGGCCTGACAGAAAAGCTTCCTGTCCTCCCCACGCCGCGCTCCCTGGGGCTTTGGCCACGCAGCCTTCCTCTGGGAGCTCTGCCCTTCTCTTCACCCTCCTCGGTCTAGACACTGGCATTTAGAGACACTGTCCTTGTCACTCCAGGTGAGCTGGGTCCTCCTGTTCTAAGCTCTCACAGCAACCTGGACCTCTCCTGATTAGATGTTCTCCCAATAGTAACACGGTCACTGTGTGATTATTTGTCTCAAGACAAATGTCCTAGCTACTGGCCAGGGAGGGGCTGTGTGTGTCCCAGGGTGAGTACACACTCAAGGTGCTCAGAACGAAGCCGAGGCCCCAGAGGAGGAGCTGAGGCCAGGGGAGGGGACCAGGTAGTCCATGGGCTCCTCGTTAGGCCTCGACGGTGATTCCAACGCCAGGCCCTCTGCTTCCTCGCTGTGCGATCCCGGGGTGGGGCCGATTTCATCCCAGACCTTGCCTTCCTCACTTGTGAGAACCCCGATCCCCCTGCCTGTTGTGGGGCGGCCCAGAGACAGTGAACCCTAACTAGCTGTGTCTTGCCCCACAAGGGGCTGACGGGTCCACCCACTGATTCCTTCACCAAGGTGTGCGTGCTGTGATTGTGCCTTTGAGATGGATGGGGAGACCGAGGCTCAGAACGGGTGGAGCTCCAGCTGTCAGTGGTTATGAATAATTACATGAGTGACTACTCATATAGTCAGCACTGACCTGGGCCCACAAGTTCTGATTGGTGTTTGAGGGGAGGAAGGGACGCCCATAGGGACTAAGAGACGGAGTGTCACTGGTGGCCTTGGGCTCCAGGGAAGAGAGACCTAGAGGCCAGTGTTGAGGAGCATGAAAGGCCAATGCTGTGAGTGTTTGCAGGGGTGGGGGGCCTGGTGCCGTGGACTCTGGAGGTGGCCTCACTGTGTGTCCTTGGGGAAGTACTTGCCCTCTTTGGGCCTCAGTCAGATGGGGATGATGGCAGCGCCACCCCACAGGGCTGTGAAGGATTCCACGAGCCAGTCCCTATTGGCTTGAGTGACTGGATGAAGGCCCGGTGCGTAGAGTATGCCAAGGGCCTGGCAAAGGGCACCAGGTGGGAAACAGGACCTGAGGTGACCGCTGCTCACTCCTTCATGCAGTATTTGAGCGCCTACTCTGTTCCCACCACGGTTCCAGGTGCTGGGCACCCAGGTGTCCTGGCTTCCAGCCTTCACACTACACTCACTGCCCAAGAGCCTGCTCTTCCTGACAGAGCTAACAGCAGGCACAAGAATCCGGAATCACCAACTCTACCCTTCCAGTGGGTTAAGACAGAAAAAAAAAAGGCTGACCTCTCAACTCTGACCTCTCTCTTAGCTCCCACACCGAATCCAGCAGTGAATACAGACCCCCAGACCGCTGCTTACCCTCTCCGCTGCCCCCTTGTGGCCTGGTCTCCACACATCGGCACAAGAAGTCCTGTCAGAAGCTACGTCGGATGCTCCTGTCCCTTTCAAAATCCTCTCGTGGCCTCAGACTCAGAAGCTCTCAGAGCTTTGCTTTAGCCCTGCCATCCTGACTTCTACCACTTGCCCTCCTTCCTCATTGGTTACAGTCCCAGTCCTCCTCGATGTTCCAGTGAAGGGTCGTACCTCAGGGCTTTCGCACTTGCTGTTCCTTGCAGCTGAAAAGCTCTTTTCCCATGTATCTGCTTGGTACCTTCCCTCACACCCTTCAGTCTTCGGTCAGGCATCACCTATGTAGTGGGGCCTTCTCTCAAGACTCCACCAGCCCCTCCCGACGCCACCATCTTTCCAGAGGGCTCCATCACCCATCAGCTTTACTTGTGTCTCTAGAATAGAAGGTTCCAGGGGCCTCCCAGGTGGCGTCAGTGATAAATAACCTATGTGCCGCTGCAGGAGATATAAGACACCTGTCTTATAAGACCCGATATAAGACCCTCGGTCGGGAAGATGCCCTGGAGAAGGCCATGGCAACCCACTCCAGTATTCTTGCCTGGACTCTCCCATGGACAGAAAAGCCTGGTGGGCTACAGTCCATGGGGGTCACAAAGAGTTCAAGAAGACTGAAGTGGCTTAGCACGCGTGCACATCTCCCTTAATATATGTAATATAAAAATCACCACTAGAATGTCCAGCAGACTTAGTTTTCCTTAGTTCACCAGCATATCCTCTGGACATGGAATATATGATTCATAGTCAAGAAACATCAGATCAATGTAGAGAAATCAAAGGCAGATGCCCAGAGACAAAAATAAAAAAGGGGGAAGCAGAGAGGAGAGACCAGAAGTACAGACATTAGTCAGCAGGTCCTCGCCCCCAGCCAACCCAAACAGGAATCTTCCTCGTCGTCCTCCACTGCAGACTGACTTGCCTCCCCTCAGCTACACGTGGACTCTGCCTGCCTTGTAGTCAGCTCTGTGCCCCCAAGCAACCCCAGAGCCCCAGGAGTAATGCAGCAGCTCATTTCCTTAGGACCCGTCACATGCCTAACCCCATTTGAGACTTTCCACACATGACCTGCTTGACAACCCTGTGAGGCAACCCGATTTTAACAGATGAGGAAGCCGAGGCCCGTGAGGGTGATGGAAGTGCCCCCCCAATTGTGGTGAAGCCAGTGGCAGAGCTGGGACTTGAACCTGTTTTTTCTGCCACAAGGCTAAGGGTGCCGATTGATGCTCTGTGTTCTGAAGTCATGCCTGCCCAAGACCATTTCTTGGACGGCAGAAAAGGAAGGTCAGAGGGAGAAATGGATCTGCTGGGAGTGGGGTCTGACCACCTTCCAAGGCCTGTGCCTCTTACCTGAACCCACCAGGACGTCCGGGTTCCCCAAAGTGACGGCTGCTGTGAAGTCAGAACCCCGGTACTCCCCGTCCACCTGCCAGTTCACGAACTTCGACTGCTGGGTCTGCGGGGGCGGGCCAAGCATGAGGGTGAAACTGAGCAGGACCCCATGGGGCCCGCCGGGGCACAAAAGGCCTTTCAGTGGCCTCCCCTTCTCCTTCGTAGGAAAAAGGCTTCAACCTCCTAGACCATCCCCGAGGGCAGATCCAATTACTCATCAGAGAAGAGAAAGAAAGCAGAAAGAAAGGAAAAGCAATCCGCTAATAGTCACACAGTAGTGCCGTGAGGGCTTCTCTTAGGGCGCAGCAGGTAAAGAACCTGCCTGCAATGCAGGAGCCACAGGAAACACGGGTTTGATCCCTGGGTCAGGAAGATTCCCCTGGAAGAGGAAGTGGCAACCCACTCCAGTATTCTGAATTGTCTGAAAAATCCCATGGACAGAATAGCCTCGCTGGCTACAATCCAAAAGGTCGAAAAAAGTCAGACCCAACTGAGTGACTAAGCACAGCACAACAGTGCCATGATAAGGTGGAATCCTAGCTCCTATCAAGGACATGCTAGGGCCTCCACCCAAGAGGAGGATGGCAACTTCCAGCTGAGCACGAGACTCCTGGTACACCACCCACCCTATGGCCTTGCCACTGACCAACCAGAAGAAAGTCACACATCCTGCAGCCCCCTGCCCCGAATTTGCCTTTAAAAGCCCTTCCCTGAAAACTGGGATTCCCTGGTGGCTCAGACAGTAAAAAGTCTGCCTGCGATGCGGGAGACCTGAGTTCAATTTTCCAGGCAAGAATGCTGGAGTGGGTTGCCATTTCCTCCTCCAGGGGAATCTTCCTGACCCAGGGATCAAACCCGTGTTTCCTGTGGCTCCTGCATTGCAGGCAGGTTCTTTACCTGCCCAATCCCTGGATTGGGAAGATCCTCTGGAAGAGGAAATAGCAACCCACTCCAGCATTCTTGCCTGGAAAATCCCATGGACAGAGGAGCCTGGCGGGCTACAGCCCACAGGTTCGCAAAGAGTTGGACATGACTGACTTCACTCACTCACTCCCTGAAAACTATGGGGGAGTCTGGTCTGTAGAGAACTAGCCAACCATATTCCTCGCTTGATCTGTTCGATAAGCCTTTCTCTGCTCCAGACTCTGATGTTTCAGTTTGCTTGGCCGCACTGTGCCTTGAGTTCTTGGCTTCAACACCCAAGTGCAGCCTGGGGCTCAGGGTGGCTGGGGGAGTCACCGACTCCATCCTTCCACTCACCTGGATGGCCATCTTGGACCTGAGGCCAGGGCCCAGCTGATGAATGACCTGAGCATTGAGGCTGCCACTGTTGTCCATGTCACCCACCAGCACGGGGAATGCCTGTGGGGCAGAGGGCAGGGTTAGAGGTGAGAGGCCTAGAATCATGGATGTTCATGCGTGATGGGTTCTGGTGAGAAGCCTAGGATTGGAAAGCCTAGAATGAGGTCCTCTCCTCCAGGAAGCCCTATAAGACCACCTAGGCTGAGTTAGGCTCTTCTCTGGGCTCAGTCTTTGGGTTCCGCCATTTCAGTCCTACTCTCCCTGAACTGTTCCTCTCTGGGGACAAGCTTATTCTCTTTCTTCACTAGGCTGTGAGCCCCTATGGCTGTTTCAGTCACCGCTGTGTCCCCAGGACCACCCAGGACAGAGATGGGCAGGACATTGGGGGTGCCCTGAGGCTTGCTGAATAAATGTTTATTGCGTGGAAATAGTTAACACAAGCAAAAATCTAATTTAGCCCCCCAACTCCACCTGTGTACTGTCCAGCCTGCTTCTGGGCTTCCAGTTTTGTCTTCTAACCCAGCTTCCGCAGACAGCCTGAGAAATGCTATTTCCAAAGCACTCATATCACCGCATCATCCCCTCCTTTAAATCTTTCCGTGGCTCTCTAGTGCCCCCTAGTGAAAGTTCAAATGCCTGGCTTGGCCTTCAAAGCCCTGCATGATCTGCAGCCCAGCCCTGCCCACTCTGGGTCATCACTATCTGGTGACCCTGGTGTCCTCAGACTCACCCAGAGAAGTGGGGGTCAGGATGAAGGAATGACCCAGGTTTCGATGCACCCTGGAGAGACCAGTTCCCACCTCCCCACATCACCAGCAGCCCAGTCTCCTACTGACAAAGCTTTCTTCGACTGACTGGCTACAATATTTGCTAGATAAAAGATACAATGAATGAACGGCAAAAGGTACCTCACCTCTGTGGGACTCAGCTGCTTCGTCCCCACGTACGTGACCCCGAAGTGGTAGTTGGACTCCCCGACTGTGCTGAGGGCTACTGTGTGGTTCACCTGGCAGAAGAGGACGGGCTGTGGTGATGAGCCTGTGGGCCACTCCCCAAGGAGCCCAGCTGCACCCATTTCCAGGCCAGCTCCCCTCCAGCCTGGGATGGGGGATGCTTGCCAATGTGACTTCCCTGTCAGGGTGTCTCTGGGCATGGCATGGGATGAAGACTGGGAGGTGTGGCCTGCCTAGATTAGACACTCAAGAGAAAGCATGTGTGTGGGCATACCTGGCACTTCATCTCTGCCTGGATGTTGGTTGCGGGGGTGGGTCCCTAAACCCTACCACTACCCCCAAATTGAGTGGTTAGCCTGGCACTGTCTACGGTGTCTTTAAGTATGAAGGAGCCCAGACCTTTAAGGAGAAGTTAAAGGACTGTATGTGCAGATGCAGAGGGATGGCTGGGACGATCTCTGGAGAATAATGGCATTAGAAAGGCTCACCTGGAAATGATTACTCAACCCTTTGTTGACTGTGAGCTTGACACCTTCCATCTGAATAGGAAACAGCTCTGAAGGAGAGAAAAATGCTGTCACACTTCAACACACACACCCCATCTCTCATCCCTTTCTTCCCTATGGTCCCCACTCTCCCTTCTCCAGGAACCCATAACCAGCACACTGCACAAAGCACCTCATCCAGTAAAGAGGCAGAAGAGCCCAGAGGATGGGCTCAGGACCAAAGCCTTTGCCTGCATCCAAATTCCAGTGCCACCATCTACTACTTGTGTGACCTTAGGCAAGTTATTTTATCCATGTCAAACTTATCTGTTAGTTGAAGATGCTCACCCCATAGAAATACTGCAAGGATTTAATGAGTTAACCCACACTGAATGCCAGAACAGTGCTCAATAACCCACCACCACTTTCGCTACCACAATTACTCCAAGCCAGGATCCAGAAGCCTTGGGTTCCACCCCCACTGACCCATTACTGACACGGTGACCTTGGGCCTCGGTTTCCCTCCTAATCACACGAGGCTGGCTTGGCCGATTCCTGGGGCACATGAGGTTCTTAAGCTTTTTCTGCACCGCTCTGGCATTCTATCCTGAGGTTCCATCATTTGATCCCATCATTCTAAACCCCAGGTTCAACGTTCCACTATTCGATCCCAACGTCAACTCTTAACGCTCTGTTAAATGATTCCAATGGTCTGTGCCAATTCCCAAGGTCCTCAGTGCGCTCCTCCTTCCCCCGAGATCCGGGCCATCACACCCCTGCCAGGTCCCTAGCCCCTCACCCTTGCACTTCCGGTGGCACTCCTCGAACGTGCCCGGGTTGGGCAGGCAGCCGCAGGCCCCATCGTCCCCGGTCCCTCCAGCGCTGGCAGCCGCAGTCCCGGGGGTCCGTTCGGAACCTCGACTTGTGCCAGCCCCAGCGCCCAAGCCGCCACCGAGTGGCGGCAACGTGAAGCCGGGAGGAGAGGGCGGAGGTGGCGGCAGTCCCACGAGGGGAGGCGCAGGCGGCGGCGGCGGCCCTGCGGGCGGCGAGCTAGCGGCCAATACGTTCCCCATGGTCGCCTGCAAGGGGAAAGGTCAGAGGGCAGAGGTCAAGGCCCGCAGGCTCCAGGCCGAGTCTCCAGCCAACACCCCCAGCCCCCCCCACCCCCCCGCTCAGAACCCCAATTCTTACGCGCGGTAGCGCCTCCTCCCGGTCCGGGCTCCGCTCCCACCCCGTGGGCCACGCGCAACCGAACCCGCTGCCGCCGCCGCCGCCACCGTCGCCCCGCCCCACCTAGCCCATTGGTTTAGCGGGCCCTGAGGTCCTCCCGCCAGCTTCGGGGTCTGGCCTTACTATTGGAGTCATGGATGAGAGTCCCACCTACCTCTTTGGAACGTCCTTTTCTGTTGGTTCTCACTCGCAGAAAGGTCACAGCACACCTCCCTGCCCTTCCCATTGGCTTGAGGAGCCCACCCCGATTGGCTCGCGATGCCGCGGGTTCCGGGGTTCACCCACCATTGGTCTGTGCTTCTCACTTTGCACCGCCCATTGACGTAACACCTCCGCCCCATTCCCGAAGGCGTCCCTCTTTCGACTCCGCCCCGCGGCGAAGTTGTTAATAATAATTGGTCGGCCTTGCCCCTTGCAACTTCCTGATTGGCTGCTGTAGGTACAGGGGTCGGACCCTGGTGTCGTAACCATCTTGTGTGTTCATTGGCTAACGTGCGGGGGTCAAGGGACACGGATAAAGATGGGTTGCACAGCAGAGGCTGCTAGGCAGCAAGGTCAGGCCTCGTGTCCCACCAGGCATCGCGGCAAAGGGGCGGCCCCCTAGTCCGAAGTCGCAGACCGAAAGCCGGAAGTGCTAGCCCTTCCCACAGTGCCACGGGGAGAATTCTAACCCGTTATGTGAACTCTGTCCTGTTTCTTGTTACCCACTATGCCTCTTACCTATTTAACGGGACAGTTGCCGTAGGCCCACCCCTTTCGTTTCCCATCATGCTTTCTGTGCCTTTCCCCCAACCCTTGCCTCAGTCACCGAAGCTTCTATCTTTGGCCCATTCATTCCTATCCCATTACCCGGCATGCCTTCCGCTCCATTCATTTCAACTTGGTTGCCTGTACGACCTTTAGCCCTTTTTACGCCTGTTCATTTCCCACATTTTTTTTTTTAAATTATGTATCTGTTAATATTTGGCTGCACGGCTGGACATGCTGGATCTTTAGTTGTGACCTGTGAATTCTTAGTTGCAGCATGTGGAATCTAGTTTCCTGCCTAGGGATGGAACCCTGTCCGCCTACATTGGGAGCGCAGTCTTAGCTGCTGGACCACCAGGGAATTCCTCCCGCATTCTTCTAGCTGTACCTTAATTGAGCATCAGGCTTTATGTCTATTACTCAACTTGCCTGTGGCCCCTATTTTCTCCCGTATTCATTCCTCTACCCCTGGCTCATTCATTGAGATCTATTACCCATCATGCCCTGAGCTCCTATTACAACATTATTCATAATTTTGCCTTTGGCCTACTCTTACTCATTACACCCCTGCCTCTTGTACTATTCTACTCTGCCTATTTCTACTTTGTTCCGTTTATTTCTGTCTGTTACCATTAGACTGCTGTTGTAGATTATTTTTCCTTATGCCCTGGACTCCTCCTGCTCCTTCCGTTAACCATGGCTTATGCATTTTTGCTCATTATCCCCTCACTTAATTATCTTTTTTCATATCTTTGGTCCTTTCCTTTTTGTCTGTAACCTATCTTAACTTTTAGTCTACTGATTCCCTCAAGCCCTGGATCCTGCCCCCCCCCCCATTCATTACCCATTATGTTCCACCCCTATCCCCTAAACAGCCCACAGAAAACACCAGTTGAGACCTGGTCAAAGTACAAACTCATATTTTGTAGGAAATGCTATATTAAAAAAAAAAATCACATCCCCTATCCCTAACCCAGGTGATTCACTCCCCCCAACCCCCAGGGAGATATTTGGGTCCAATCCCACTGGGCAGGAGTAAAAGGACTCAGTAGTCTTCAAAGTAGCAGCAAATTCTTCTTCCAAGGTTGGCATCAGCAAGGCACACTCTGCATGAGGCTCACCCCATGTAGCCCTGAGCTGGGGCTTAATTCTCTGGAGACAGGGATTGGGGTAGTGGGGGCACAGGGAAGAAGGGTCTGTACCCTGAGACTCCTGCCTGCAGGAGGGAGGAGATGGGGAAGTTCCGCTTTGGGCTGGGGAATCTCCTCCCTCCACCTTTAGAGGACAGGGTGGGGAATGGGTGAGAGAGGCTCTGCCGCCTGGAGGGCTCAGGTCTGAGCAGCAGGATGTCCCCAACACCCACCCCAGCAGAGCTATTAGGAGTCACTGCCTGAGGAAAAATCAGGTCTGGGGTCTTCTTTGGGATTTGGGAGGAGTCTGGAGATGGTGGGTCGTGAGAGGTATAATCTATGTCTAGGGAATCCTTGGGTAAGAGTTTGTGCAGAAACCTACCTTCTCCAGCCTCTCCTAAGATTATCTGGTTTCCATGGTCATGGCCAATTTCTCTGAATCAGAGATCATTGATTAGAGGTCACAGTGGAGCCACCGAAATAGAAGTCAAAGATGAGATGCATGTGTGCTAACTGACAGTGGCTGGGCCCAAGGTCAGGGACCCTAGATCCCTGGCAGAAAGTTAAGATATCAAAAAATGAGAGGTGAAAGGGCAAGGCCACGGCGGCTTACACATACATGGCCCGGGACATGACAAAGCCTTTGCTCTGGTAGGACTCAGAGGGGCTGGAGTAGGACAGGGCATCATAGATGGGGTTGATCTTGTCCATATAGTCTTCCTCCTCCTCCTCCTCCTCTAGATCCAGAGAAACCCTCTCCACAGCAGGTGGCCCTGGAGGCACCAGGATGGGGGACCCTAGGCTTGTGGCCCCAAGGATCAGGGGCCCTGACCGCTCTTCCAAGGTAGGCAGCTCATGGTATCGAGGCATTTCCTGAGAATGGGGAGGGAATGAATCCAAGGTTATCTCTTGAGCATAACACAGAACCCCAGTTTGCTCCTTGACCCTCAAATCCTGACCACCATCTCCCCATGCCAACCAGACCTGACCTCACCCTATGTCACCCCTTGTCACCTGGGTTGATATTGCACTGGGACAATCATGTAGGTGGTTCTTAACTCAAAGCCCACAGCATGGACCCTACCCCGTTGATCCTAAGCTTCTTTTCTTTTGATCACTGAAACTCTGGTCTTTCCCTATGAGCCTTTGAATTCAATCTTGACCCAAACTTAAGCTCTACCCTTGAAACTTGACTTGTTCTCAAACTCAGCCTCCAACCCCTGACCTCCAGGAGGCCACTGAGGGGAGTGACTGTCTTGTTCCAATTCCAAGCACAATATCCGGCAAATGGATACACTCAACCGGTCCTCTTTGATAGAGTGATTTTAACTCTCATCCCTTGTCCTTGGACTTTCAAAACCATGACAGTCCTCACTGAATCCTAAATACATCTCAATCCTCTAAGCTCTGACCAGAGATAGCGCCCTGAGCTTGCGTTTCAACCTTTAATCCTTGATCTGTTATGTAAGATTCTGTGTGCATACTTGGTCATGTCTAACTTGTGGGATTCCATGGGCTGTAGCTTGCCAGGTTCCATGGGATTCTCCAGGCAAGAATACTGGAGTGAGTTGCCATTTCCTACTCTAGGGGATCTCACCCACCCAGAGTCCTACGTCTTGTGCATTGGCAGGCAGATTCTTTACCACTAGCACCACTTGGGAAGCCCCCTCTTATGTAAGGAGGCCCTTAAACTCAGATCCCAAATCCACCCTTGACCTTTCCCGAGTTTCTACCTGCTCGGCACATGAGACACCAGCATCAAAGTAGGGGGTCTTGAGTGGGCTGTGCTCCGAGGCCCCCAGGGTGAAGAGCTGGGAGGGCTGCGATGGGAGAGAGAGGGACAAGTCAGGCCCACCCCCCCTACCCTGACAGCCTCTTTCCCCCAGTTCCCCAATCCCAGCCTCGGCCTCAGTGGACGAAGGTAGGTAGGGAGGTGGGGGCAGGGTGGGCTCCAGGGAAAGTGCTTACCATCTCTGGTTCCTCCAGCTTTGCCTTTGGGGTCGGTGGCTTGTATGAGGGAGGTCCTTCCAGTCTGTGGGGTAGGAGGTAAATCAGGTGGAGGCTAAGCCCTGAGAACCCCTCTATTCCAGAGCCACTGCTCATTTCTTTCCTCTACCTGATCTCCCTTTGCCACCACCTACCTCCCCTTGCCCTGCTGTCTCCTGCTCATTCCACGAATTTCTATTCTTCCACGAAGTCCTCCTGACTCTCCAGGAGGATCCATGGCTCCTGTTATAGGATCATAGCTAGCTATATGTCTCTAATGGGGCACGTACTGAGTTTGTATTTGAAATATTACTTCTGATCTCATTCAACAACTGTATCCCGCTGAGACAGTGTGAGGGAGGAAACATGAGATTTGTGTTGTATTCCCAGAACCCACGATGAGGAGTATCAGGTCATATTTGGAGAAAGAGAGAATGAGAACTTCCTTGGTGGTCCAGTGATTAAGAATCTGCCTGCTACTGCAGGGGACACGGGTTCGATCCCTGGTCTGGGAACTAAGACCCTATGTGCCATGGGCCAAATAAACCCACGGGCCACAACTACTGAGCCTGCATCTAGAGCCACAGGCTGAAAATACTGAAGCCAGTGCACCTAGAGCCTGTGCTCTGCAACAGGAGAAGCCCCCACAACGAGGAGCCTGTGTACCACAACTAGAGCTGCTACTGCTAAGTCACTTCAGTCGTGTCCGACTCTGTGCGACCCCATAGATGGCAGCCCACCAGGCTCCCCCATCCCTGGGATTCTCCAGGCAAGAACACTGGAGTGGGTTGCCATTTCCTTCTCCAATGTGTGAAAGTGAAAAGTGAAAGTGAAGTCGCTCAGTCATGTCTGACTTGTAGCGACCCCATGGACTGCAGCCTACCAGGCTCCTCCGTCCATGGGATTTTCTAGGCAAGAGTACTGGAGTGGTTTGCCATTGCAGCCCCCAATTGCTGTGACTAGAGAAAGCCGGGGCACAGCAATAAAGACCCAGCGCAGCCAGATAAATCACTTAAAAAAGAGAGAGAATGGAAAGAATGAGTGAAACGCTTTCCTGTCTCCCAAACTATATTAAATTCTCTCATTCTACACACCCACAGACCAGAGTATCCTGTATATATAATAATGGTGGGTTCTCACTACGCCTTCAATTCCCAGCTCAGATGTCCCTGCTTCCAGGAAGCCCTCCCTGATCTTTCAGGCTGAGTCAGGTGCCCTCTGTAGCCACGCTTAGCTCCTTCAGCTTCCCTAGTCCAGTCCTAGCCATGTTGGATTGTCACGGTCTGGGGATGGATCTTTCCCCTCCAGACTGTGAACCCCAGGAGGCCAAGACCAGAGCCATCTCAGACATGGCTGGGTCTCACGGGATTAGAAGATGAGAACAGCAGCAGGTTGTTGGTTTGCATTGACTAGGTGATTAAGACTGGTTCACAGACTTTCATGTGCATCTTAGGGAGCTTGTTATAAATATAGACACCAAGCCCTTCTTGTGAAAGTGCTGATTTAGTAGGTTTGGGGTAAGTCCAGGAAGGTGTATTTTTAACAAGAGTTCCCCTCACACACACTGGGTCGTCTTATTTGAGAACCATTTTGCCCCCAAGTTTCAGCAAGTGATTTCAGCTTTCTGAATCTGTTTCCTCTTTGAGAAGATGTGTATCCTTAGCTCTGTCTGAGAATTTAGGTTTCCATGATACGATATGTTGATGTGTGTAGATATCTTTTATTTGTGCTTTAAATTTATTAACTTTTGGACATTTTTTAAAAAGGTTTATTTATTTATTTATTTGGCTATGTTGGGTCTTCCCTAAGGTGCGTGGGCTTCTCCTGTTGCAGAGTACAGGCTCTAGGCATGTGGGCTCAGTATGTGTGATGCAAAAGATTGGTTGCTTCGCAGCATGTGGGATCCTGTGGGACGAGGGATCAAACCGGTGTCCCCTGCATGGGCAGGCGGATTCTTAACTACTGGACCAACAGGGAAGCCATTTTTTGGACATCGTTTAAGTGTTTTGTCTCATCATTGTGTTTCTAAATTTCAGGGCCTCGCTCAAAGGGAATACTTTCTGAATTACTGAATGAACAAATGATGAATGGATATGAGGCCTCACTGAGATCACAGGTACGATGCCGCTCATCGAGTCTCTACAAGATGCTGTAGAGAAGTCAAGACGCCTCTCATAACAAGTGCTCTACAGAGAGAAGTGGGGCTAATTTCCCCTAATATCCAGGTTCCTCTTTTTTCACAGTAATACAGATTTTGACTGGGCCTGTGGCCACCCAGAATAAAGACGACATTTCCCAGCTTCCCCTGCAGCTAGGGCAAGCCATGTGACTAGACCCTGGCCAATGGGAAATGAGAGAATGTGATGTTTCCCTTGTAAGACTGCCCTCTATTTCCATTTCCCCTTCCCACTGGCAAGCAGGGTGGTCCTTGAGGCCAGGATGGCCATGTCTGGTTGTCGTGTACATAGACAATGATAAGAGAGAAGGGAGCCATCTTGGAATGTGAATGAAGGGAAGGCGGGACAACAAGATAGCAGGAACCTGGACTCTGATGACTTCACAGCGCATGATTTCCAGGAAATAAACTCTCCTCTCCACCCCATTTAAGTCCTGGTCATTTTGGATCACTCTGTTTCACAGAGCTGATACTGTGCATGGTCCTGTGGGGCTCCTGGGGCACCAGGCTTTTCTGTGTCCCCCATTTCTTTGTTTATAAGAAACACCCTTCATTCAGCCTCCATGACCTTCCCTGAATGCCAATGGGCAGATTCAAGCAGTTGTTACTTAGGGAAGGTAGGAGATGCAAAACCAGGGAGAAGCAAACAGTTAAGAGCAGACTTGGGCCAAGGTCCTGTTTCCCTATTAATGGATACATACACAACAACATCTTTGAGCTACTCTGCAGACAAAGAAATCCCTTCCAGGTGGGAGAAGCAACTGATTAATGATGGTAAGTGGCCCACAAGCACGTAGACCCCAACTACCAGTTGGACCTGAAGCTTGATGCTGCTGACTCCCACTTACCTCACCACCAACCCATCAGAAGAATGTCCACGGGATGATCGCATCCTCTTTGAACAATTACTATAAAACTTCTCAGTATCTTCCCCAAGTTAGGACACTTGGGTTCTGAGGGCAGTAGCCCGCTGTGTCCCCCTTTGCCTGGCAAAGCAATAGAGCTACTCTTTCCTGGGTGCGTGCTAAGTCAATTCAGTGGTGTCCGACTCTTTGTGACCCTCTGGACAGTAGTCTGCCAGTCATCCCAAATTCTGTCTTGGAGATTTGACTCAGCACTGGTGTGCAGAGAAGCTGAGCCATTTCAGCGTCACAGCCATTACCAAGACTTTCTCCCAGCCTCCTCCCCCACCCAGTGCATCCCGTCCTGGGACCCCTCCCCCATCCACTTCCTAGGACCCGTCACTCACTCCTCCTCCTCCTCTGCCCCCTGCAGCCTCTGCTCCTTCCGCTGCTGCCGGCAGATCAGGATGCCCGTGGCGGCCACAGCAGTAGCAATGATGGCAGCAATGATGCCCCCAATGATGCCACCTGTGGCCCCTGCTCCGGCTGTGTTGGGTGTCTCTGCAAGAAGGAGGACAGCGTGAGGGAGTCTCAAGGAGGAAGCCACAGCCTATTCCCAGTCCCACCCCACCCTCCAGTCACCACCTGCCTGACTACCACCTCTCCCAAGGGCAGAGGACATTCTTTTTATTCACTTAATCCTCACTGAGCATTTGTTGTGTGATAGAATGGTGAACAAAACATGCAAAAGCCCCAGTCCCATGGGACGAATGTTTTGTCAGGCAGGGAGGCCACAAGTAGAGAAATAGACACAATAGCTAATATGCCAGGTGACAGCAAATGATAGAGGGTAATCGTAGGGGACTTCTCTGGTGTCAAAGTGGATAAGAATCCACCTGCCCACGGTGGGGACACAGGTTCCATCCCTGGTCTGGGAAGATTCCACATCCTGCGGGGCAGCTAAGCCCATGCCTCATAACTACTGAGCCCACGCTCTAGAGCCGCCAAGCCGCAACTACTGAAGCCCGCATGCCTAGAGCCCCATGCTCTGCAACAAGAGAAGCCACCACAATGAGAGGTCTGCGCACTGCAATGAAGATCCAGGACAGCAAAAAAACCCAATTATACACACACACACATATATATATATACTTCCCTGGTGGCTCAGATGGTAAAGCGCCTGTCTGCAATGCGGGAGACCTGGGTTTGATCCCTGGGTTGGGAAGATCCCCTGGAGAACGAAATGGAAGCCCACTCCAGTACTCTTGCCTGGAAAATCCCATGGACAGAGGAGCCTGGTAGGCTACAGTCCATGGGGTCGCAAAGAGTCGGACATGACGGAGAGACTTCACTTTCACATATAAAGGCAATGACATAATGCCACATAATGCCGGTGTCATTCACCTTACTTATGGTAGGGAAGTGCTAAGTGACAGAGCAGGGTAGTCAAAGGTAGTCAGAGAGAGCCTTACTGAGAGATATTTGAGCAAAGACCTGAAGTAGCTGTAGGGGGCGAACCACGAGGATATGAGAGCATTCCAGGAAGAGCGAACAGCCAGCCAGAGCCGAGGTCCTCTGGAGGAAGTCTCGGGTTGTCTTTAGGGACTGGAGGGAGCAGAGCAGAGAGCTGATGGGAGAGTGTGGTGCTGAGGGAGGAGAGGTGACAAGGAATGGGGCGAAAAGGCAGAAAATTGGAGAGGGGGCAGGCGTGATTCTGGGCTTGGGATCAGAACCCCTCATGCATTATACAGAATGCAGTTATCCTGGGCAGAGCATCAGAGGGCCTCCAACCTCACGGAAAAGGGGTGGAGAGAAGTGTGACTATCCCCCCTTACACAACCCCGGACCTCTCCTTTGTTAACACTTCCCACTTCCTGAATCGTTATTGGAGCCATTACCTGTTTACTTGCCAATTTCCACACTGTGCGGTCCAAGGGACGGGGTCTGATACACAGCTGGTGTTTTTCTGGGTGCATAAGGAGGGGCCCAACAGGGACACTTGGGGACCGACTGCCTGCCAGATCGACCACCTTCCCGCCCCTGCACTCCTGGCACTGCCCTCCCGTTGGGGGAGGAGCCAGCAGCTGGGGTGGGAGGTGGGCAGGACAGGACAGGGTGGTACAGACAGTAAACATCCAGAGGAAATAACTAGTGTGCCGAGGCCCCGCCCACAGGCCTCCCCGTCCATCAACCCCACTACAGAGAGGCGGAGAGAAAGCTGCCCGAGGGAACGCTGTCTGGATCCCTGGACCATCCCATTTCCACAACTTCGCGTTACACAGTCTGGCATCCTCCGGAGGGCTTCTCAGAGCGTCGGGGAAACATCAGAGTAATTGTGCTCAATCCGCACACTTGCCCATCCTAAGATTGCTCCTCTGACTGTGCGCCACCGCGGTGTCCGCCGCAGAGCAAGTGGAAGGCTGTGCTGGTGGAAGAAGCAGACTCACCCAGCCTCTCCCACCCCACGCTGGGTGTTTGGATGCAGCCTTAACTGAGTCCCATGACAGCCGTGGGAGCAGAGATGAAGGCCACCTGGGGTGGTCGTGGGGCTCGGGAGAGTGGAGGTGACTGGATTTAACCTTGCCTCCGTCCTTGCCCCCACCACCACAATCCCCAGCCCGAGTTTGGAAGATTTTCTAATGGGGAGAGGGGGAAGTGAGAAGGATACAGAGCCCCTCCTTGGGCCCAGCCTGGGGATAAGGGAATAGGAGGAAGGTAGGAAAGGCCGACGTGATGTCCTCCCCAGGTGGGGCTTCCCTGGTTTCTTAGCACCCCGAGAACGCAGGTGGCAAGTCCTCCCCTCCCAATGTCAGCAGACTCAGGGAGGTCGGGTCTGAGATGCCCCCAGAGGATCAGATCCCAGGCCCTCTCCACCCCTGAGGGCCCAGGAGTCCAGGATCTCAGCCCCGCTGGGCCCAGAAATTCAGTTCTCCTGCCAGTCTGGCCACTCGGCTTGGGAAGGCTGTCCTGGAAGCCCCACATCCAAGCGCCAGCCCCTGAGTCCAGTTCCCCGGGCCTCAGATGGCTTGGACATCCAATGTGTCCTTCGAGGACCCAAGTGACCAGAGTCCTCCCTTCCACCAGCCTCCCCAAGTCTAGTCCCCACCATGCTCACCCTCTCCAGCGCCCACCCGCTGGGACTTAGCAGTCCCTGTCCCACCCGCCAAAGAGGGGGTCTGATGTATTACAAGACGCCCCGGGATGTTTTCCTCCAAGGCGTTTATTAACTCCTGAGTGTCATGGGGCCACAGCAGGCTGGAGCCCAAACCAAGAGTCTCTGTGGGGGGTGGTGCTCTGTGGGTCCCCATTCCCCAGCGCCCCCTCCCCCCGGGGGGGCCCTCCCCTGCTCCTTGCAGCCCGGGATTCAGAAGTCCAGTGTGTGATATTCCAGCGCCCTCTACATCCCAGGAAAGGAGGCGGGAGGTAGCTTTGAACTCCAGTGTGTTCAGCCAGTCTGGGACCCTTGGCTGGCAGGCGTGCGCAGTGCTGTGTCTGTCTCAGTCTGTCTGTCTGTCTGCCTGGGTGGGGTGGGTGGTGCGTGGGGGGAGGTCACACGTAAATCGCCCGCCGGGAGATGAGGGAGCCGTCCAGCTGGGACTCCAAGTCGTCCTCCAGGGCTGGGGGCAGAGGCAACATGAGGCCTTTCTCTGCCTTTTCCTCCTCGTCCTCGCCCTCTGGCCTCAGGGGCCCAGGGTCCGCGGGCGTCCAGAAGACGGGACCCCCGTTCCCAAACACCTGAGTTTTCGGGTCGTGGGACCCTCCTGCGCCGTCTCCTCCTCCGGGGCTCTTCCTCCTCCTCACCCTCAGCAGGATGAAGGCCAAGGACCCCCCAGCCAGAAGCAGCAGCACCAGCAGAGTCCCCCCCACAGCCCCCCACACCACTGGGCCCGCGCCTTGCGGCGAGGCCAGGGGGGTGTCTGAGGAGAGAGAAGAGGGTGAGAGAGAGAGAGGGAGACACGAGGTCAAGAGGAGACATCTGAGGTGGGGGCTGGGGCACAGGATGTGGGACAGACAGCGGGGAGCGGGGAGGGAAGGGAGAGCCCCCGCTCACTCCCCGCGCCAGTGGGTGCCCTCCCCCAGATGCCTTTCCTTACACCTGCCTAGTGTTTTGCTAACCAAATAGAAATAAAAAGAAAGGACTCCCGAAATAACAAACACAAAACCAAAATGAAAGTTGCTAGAGATCCCCTGGCCGTCTCATGGTTAAGACTCCGTGCTTCCACTGCAAGGGGATTGCTCTGTCACTCAGACATGTTTCGGACTCTGTGACCCCGTGGACTGCAGCCCGCCAGGCTTCTCTGTCCATGGGATTCTCTGGGCAAGAATACTGGAGTGGGCTGCCATTTCCTCCTCCAGGGGATCTTCCTGACTCAGGGGTAGAACCCGAGTCTCCTGCGTCTCCTGCATTGGCAGGAAGATTTTTTACCACTGAGCCACCTGGGAAGTCTACTGTAGGGGGCACAGGTTCAATCCCTGGTCGGGGAACTAACAGCCCACCTGCCGAGCCACGCGGCCAGAAAAGATAAAACCAACACACACATACACACATGCATACATGAAACAACAGCTTGCTACCCAACATTTAAAGCACTAGGTCATTTCACTGGAAATTCGAGATTTCTTTTAGGGCAAAAAATAAAATCAGATCTGGCATCATCAAACTCTTGTCTCCTCCACCTGGTGATGGGTTGTGGCTGAGTGAGGCTGCAGACTCTGAAGGGAACAGAGTTCCACACCTGGCCACCCTGTCACTCGCCAGGACCTTGTAGGCATCTGAATTTGCCACTCCCTCCCAGAAACTCTTTGAGGTTAGGGTCACAGAATCTTGTGGCCGATCCAGCCAGAAAGAAGCAGAGATGGGTTTGAGCCTGAGGCTGTTTGATCCCAAAGCTCCCAGCACTTGAGAGAAAGGGGACTGAGGAGATTGAGCACCCCCCCATCCCCAGGGTGGAAAATGGCGCCCCTTAAGCCCACAGTCCCGGGGGTTTCCTCTCCCTGCGGAGGCTGAGCTGGTGGAGGGGAGGGGTCTGGGGGAGGGTGGGGGTGGGTAGAGAAGGAAGCCAGGGAACACTAAGCGGGGAGGAGTGAGGATGAGGGAGGGGGCGTCTGGGGCCCACAGATGCAAATAGCATCTTATCACATACCTGCCTTCCCCCACCCTGGCATGCAGGGCCTGACTGGGAGAGACCAGGGAGGCACCCGCTCACATCTGACCCTCCCCTCCCAACGCCTCTGGCCATTGGAGGGGCTGAAACCCAGGTCACAGTTTCTAGATGTTTTCAAAATGGGGGTGGGGGTGGGGTGGGGGTCATGACCTAGCGGGCTGTCAAATCAGTGCAAACAACAGTAAAACAGGAGAGAAAAAGTCCACCTCGAGTGTGAAGGGCCAATTCAGTTCAGTTCAGTTCAGTTCAGTCACTCAGTCGTGTCCGACTCTTTGCGACCCCATGAATCACAGCACACCAGGCCTCCCTGTCCATCACCAACTCCCAGAGTTCACTCAAACTCATGTCCATCGAGTCGGTGATGCCATCCAGCCATCTCATTCTCTGTCATCCCCGTCTCCTCCCGCCCCCAATCCCTCCAAGCGTCAGACTCTTTTCCAGTGAGTCAACTCGTCGCATGAGGTGGCCAAAGTATTGGAGTTTCAGCTTTAGCATCAGTCCTTCCAATGAACACCCAGGATTGATCTCCTCTAGAATGGACTGGTTGGATCTCCTTGCAGTCCAAGGGACTCTCAAGAGTCTTCTCCAGCACCACAGTTCAAAAGCATCAATTCTTCGGCGATCAGCTTTCTTCACAGTCCAACTCTCACATCCATACATGACCACGAGAAAAACCATAGCCTTGACTAGACGGACCTTGGTTGGCAAAGTAATGTCTCTGCTTTTTAATATGCTATCTAAAACTTCTGGTGGGGATTATTTCTACACCTGCACCCTGGGTGAAGGCGGGAAGGACTCTGTTCAGTGAAGTCTGGAGGCCAGTTTTCATGCGTGTCGGGACATGTGTCCGCGCTACTGAAGGTAGTATTTTGGAGGTGCTGGCTGAGCGTGTTCCTGTCTTAGGGTCAGAAGTTTCTGAAGCAACGTCTAGCCTGTGGCGTGGCCTGTGTACTTATGTTTTCTCTGGCGTGAGCCCCAAATGGAGTGTGATGGCCTGTGCGGGTCTGCGTGTACATGAGGAGTGTGGGGCATCTCTGAGACCCTCTGAGGTGACTTTGCCAAGAGCCATGAGTGAATCTCCTCTCCGGGAGAGGCCATCTGTGGACACATCACTACCTCTGACTGAATTTCTAGAGTGCTCAGAGAGTACCCCCATCTGTTGGTGTCCATCTGTAGGTGCGTGAGTTTGCAATGATGTTTTTGGCTGCCGTGGGTCTGCGGTCACCTTTGCGGGGGTAGGGGTCTTTCCACAGGTGTGTGATTTTCTTTTTATTTTTTTGAAGGTGTGTGATTTTCTGTGCACCCCACCCCACCCGCAGGTTCCTCCTGGGGCTCTGGGTACATGTGTTTCACTGGGTGAATACTGCCTGTCCAAGGCTGAACTCTGATGCTCATGTGTTCGCCTTGGGGGTTGCCAGCGGTGGACGTTCCTGGGGTTTCTGGCTGCTTTGGGGGCGGTGTCCATGCTTTCCTGGCTGTGTGTTTCTCCCACGGCCCTTCGGTGTGATCCTGTCTGGGTTCTGCAGGCTCCGCCCCCACGGGCCCAGTGTGGGTGGAGAGACCGGTTTCTCAGGTGGGTGTGTATCTGGGTTACAGTTCAGGGAGTGTATTTCCAGTTGGGCACCTTGCTGGGTGGGTGGAGCTGACCCTCCTCTGGGTGTGTCTTGGAGGGTAGGACTCTGACTAGGTCATCGCTGTAGTCCCAACATCAAGGAGAATGGCTGGCCAAGAGGAAACCGCAGCAAATAACTTGTCAGAGGATGATTTGTTGAAAGAGAAGCTCCACAGTGGCATTTCTGGAGTTTCCGAGGGCATGCCCTTGAGAACGTCTTCGAGTTTCCTTCTCAGCATCTGGCTGATGATGTTTGCCCGTGTGGGCTTGCTGTCGGAGGTTCTTGTAGCATGTCTGTGTGGCAGTGTCTCCCTCCAGGTGTGTGTGTTTGTGAGCCTGAGCGTGTGAGACATGCTGAGGGCGGGCCAATGGTCTGTCTGGGTGTGTGGTCTGTGACACTGTTTCTTTCTTTATTTTTATTTCACATGTATTCCCCATCCTGAACTCCCCTCCCACCTCCCTCCCCATCCCATCTCTCTGGGTCATCCCAGTGCACCAGCCCTGAGCATCCTGTGTCATGCATCGAACCTGGACTGGCGATTCGTTTCACATATTAATATACATGTTTCAATGGCATTCTCCTAAATCATCCCACCCTCGCCCTCTCCCAATGTGACACTGTTTCTGAGTGGCTACGTCACATCTCCCTGGCAAGTGTCAGAATTCCTCAAGAGGGATCTGTTTTCATTTTTCCTTTTTTTGGTGGGGGGCGTGGGTTGAGGATCTGTTTTCATGTGGGTGTCTTTCTAGATGTGTATGTGTGTGTGTGTGCATGTGTGTGGTGTGTGTTACGATCATCTCAGTAAGGGACCTGCTTCCACCTGTCTCCAGTGTGTGTGTGTGTGTCTGTCTTCACACGGGTGACTCTGAGTTTGTCTTTGGCTGTGCTTCTGAGGTGGGGGGGCACAACGAGGGCCCCTGGCTCCCTCTAAGCATTGCAGTCTACAGTGGTGATTTCAACCCCATTTCCATCAGCCTGCACCTGGGCTTCGTTTCCTTTCACTTTTTCCCTCTCCAGCTGTGTATCTTGGGTCCCATCAGGGAGACTCAGAGAACTTCTGACTGCCAGACACACCAGCCACTGTTTCCAAAATACCACCTCCAGGGAGTTGCCTGGCGGTCCACTGGTTAGCACTCCACGCTTTCACTGCCATGGGCCTGGTTTTGGTCCCTGGTTGGGGAACTAAGATCCCATCAGCTGAGTGGCAGGCCAACAAAAGAACAAAAAACAAAACAAACCCAAAATACCACCTCCAGGAACACAAACATCCCAACACACACACGCAAACTGGTTTCTGGGTGGTACCGGCCAGCCTTCCCTGTAAAAAGTCTATTGTCTCTGAGTGTTCGTGCAGCTGCCCTCCCGTGACTGTGAGTTGTCTGATTCCCATGGGTGTGTCTCATTGGCTGGAGGCTGGGCCAGTTGCTCTGGATCTCTTCCTAACAATGCTTCTCAGGCCTCAAGTTCCTAACTTATCTGTCAGCACCAACCCGGTCACCCCAATCCAGACTCCACCTGGGGCGGGGGATAAAAGTCACACCCCACATCGGTGAGGTGGGTGCTGCCCACCCCAGGTTGGCGGCACAGCCCCCACCAGTGCAGCCCCAGAGCCCAGTGGGAGGAACACTCGGGGAGCAGACCCTGTTGTCACACCATCCCCAGGACCTGCTCACCTCGAACGATGACCACCTGCTCGGCTTGGCCGGTGCCCACGGCGTTGGTGACAGTGCAGATGAAGGTAGTGTTGAGAAGCCGGTCCACTGAGTGGACGATCAGCTTGGGGCCCTGGGCCACTGCTGAGGCTGGGAAGACACCGGAAGTCCTGGGGGGTGTCGGGGTCACATGAGAGGGACAGCACAGTCGACGGGGGGCCCAGGTCCCTGATGACACAACCCTCAAGAGCCAAGCTCCACAGACTTGAAACTTACTCCCTGACACCCCAAAATGTCAGCTCCCTCCTCCTGGGGGGCCTTACTGTTTCAAGCCTCTGGTGTTCCTTTCTCATGACTCAGGAGTCTGGGCCCCCAGCCCCTCCTCCCCCAGACCCAGGATCCAGCCCCCGCTCCTGGTCCCTCCTCCCTCAGACCCAGGATCCAGCCCCCCGGTCCCTCCTCCCCCAGACCCAGGATCCAGGCCCCCAGCCCCTCCTCCCCCAGACCCAGGATCCAGGCCCCCAGCCCCTCCTCCCCGAGACCCAGGATCCAGCCCCCCCGCCTGGTCCCTCCTCCCTCAGACCCAGGATCCAGCCCCCCCGGTCCCTCCTCCCACAGACCCAGGATCCAGCCCCCCCGGTCCCTCCTCCCCCAGACCCAGGATCCAGCCCCCCACCCAGTCCCTCCTCCCTCAGACCCAGGATCCAGCCCCCTTGGTCCCTCCTCCCCCAGACCCAGGATCCAGGCCCCCAGCCCCTCCTCCCCCAGACCCAGGATCCAGGCCCCCGGCCCCTCCTCCCTCAGACCCAGGAGTCCGGCTCTAAACAGTACTCACGTGCTCCAGTCGTAGCCCGTGGGCTCTGGTTTGCTGCGGACGTTACAGTTCAGGGTGGCCTCGCTACGGCCGATATACCAGTTGTCATCATAGCCGGATATGGAGACCTGGGGGGGGTCTGCAGGAAATAGGGGGGACTGGGTCAGTGACCGGGGGAATCCAAGAAGAGGTGACAAGTGAGTAGACAGATAAGAATCTTAAAGAAACAGGGTGGCCTGGCAGGAGGTGGACCCAGGGACAGTGCCTGCTCAGAGACTGTCATTCTGAGGAAGTTACTGTGCAGTGCAGGCAGCGCCCGAGCGAGCCACTAGAGATAATGTGTGCCATTTCAGACACGCCCAGAGCAGATTAGGGAATCAGTTTAACTGAAGGCATTGTCTGGGGAGCTCATATAGAAAATGCTGAGTTGGGGTATGCAGTTGGAAAAGCTGCTAAGGTAACTATTTGGCAGAGTCTGTGGGGAGAGTGCCGGGAGAGCCTCTCTGGGGAATATCGGGGTGGGGGGTAAGCAGTCTGGGGAAGAGCGAGCTCAGAACATGTGGGAAGGGATCAGTATTCACAGGGTCCAGTGGTTAGGACTCGGTGCTTTCGCTGCCATGGCTCTGGGTTCAGTCTGTGGTCGGGGAACTAAGATCCCGCAAAGCCACCACCACCATCGCCACTAACAACATCGACGACAGCACAGTATGTCGACAGGGTCCACAGGGGCCAGGGTGGTCACATTCGGGGCAGAAGCTGGTGCAGAGACCCCAGGTGAGTCAGTGTAGACAGTGCCCAGGGAGCCAATTCAGACAGTATGCACGGGGCGGTGCATAAACAATCTGGGTTGGGCCGAGTAGACAGAGTAGTTGATACTGAACAGGGAAGGAGCAGTGTCAGCCGGGGTCCATGGGAGACAGAAGAGATTGCTGGGTGCACTTGTATACTGATAAAAAAAAAAAAGAATAGCCCTAGTTTGCAGTGTTTGTCAATTTTCTTGGTATAAATACTCCCCACAGTTGATTCAAGCTACCAGTAAGAGTTAATGGACATGGAATTGGGAAGAAATGTATAAAACTGACCCTTGCAAGCCCATTCTGATATACCATTGACTGGCAATAAGTTGAGAGCCTAGTGAAGCTAGTGTAGACAACGGGCAGGAAGGCAGTGCAGAAGTTGATCCGGAGTGCCAGTGTAGACCACACTCTGGGATCGCGCAGACGGTGCCCTAGAGGAGCCAGTGCGTTGGGGCGAGGGGGCGGTCACAGCCTGATGTACTCACAGCGCACAGAGAGAATCACCGGCAGCAGTTTGGGCTCCTGGAAGCTCTCATGCTCCACTTTGCAGATGACCTTGACCCCGTCTGCTTCACTCAAGGGTGTCACAGTGTAGCGGCTAGTGACGGTGACCGTGCCAGGCAGGGGCCCCGACCCCTGGGTCTCTTTGGCCTCCCCATCCAAGGGTGAGAGCCAGGAGACCCGGGCAGGTGGTCGGCCGCCTGCGGAGACACAGCGGGCCACGGGTACAGGATCCAGATTGAATGTGACCTCCTGTTTCTCGGCATGGTTCTGGGGCTGGGCTGGGGAGAGGAACAGAGTGGGTGGGTCACTCCACACCTAAAGTCCAGTCAACAAACACCCTCAGCAGTGGAGATGGTCAGTTAAGTCCCAACTGGAGTGGAATGGATTGCCATCTCCTTTACCAGGGGATCTTCCCGACCCTGGGATTGAACCCACATCTCCTGCATTGGCAGGAGGATTCTTTTCAGCTGAGTCATCTGGGAAGCCCAAGGCCCAACTGCAGGGCTTCACTTCCCAGCTTTGCTGCTTTGCAGCCGCATGGCTTTGGCAAGTCATTCCCCAACTCTCTATGTCAGATTCCTCTTTTGTTAAGTGGGGATAGTAATAGGACCCACCACAGAGATGAAATAAATTGACATATAAAGCGCTTTGGACAGCGCTTGACATTCACTGTGCCAAGTGTTAGCCATTATAGTACAATGCATTTTCTGTTCTGTTTTCCTAGTCAAGCAGATGGTGTCCACAAGCCTGGATGAGGCTGTGATTTTAAGCAAAAAGCCAAAACAGAACAATGCAGTTCAAAGGTCCAGCTGAAAAGAACTTCTTTTCCTTTAATCACTAGATTTCGGCCCGGAAGTGAGATATAGGCAATGGAGATTCCCAAAGCTGGACATCTTTTGCCCTTTTCGCCCATCCTCCTAGGAGACATGGAAAAATATTAGGCGGGGCAAAACCTCCACGAGCCACAGTGACCGATGTGTGCTTATGACCAGACAGTCCCCCCAAGTTCTGGCCCACATCACTACCTGTCCCTGGTCCCTGCTCCTGCCCACTGCGGGCTCTTTAGTGACTTGCACTGCCTGGAATGTTCTGGCATCTTTTCTTCTTATCTTGCTCCTCCTCCTTTTCCAGATCCTGGCCTCACATTCTCATAGAAACTTCCCTGAAGTTTGACTCCCCAAGAAAGTAGAGGTTTCACCGTTCTGCTCTGTGCTTTTATAGGCACCTGCTGCCTGGTAGTAAGTGACCTCTGCTGCTGCTAAGTCACTTCAGTTGTGTTCAACTCTGTGTGACCCCATAGATGGAAGCCCACCAGGCTCCCCCGTCCCTGGGATTCTCCAGGCAAGAACACCAGAGTGGGTTGCCATTTCCTTCTCCAATGTGTGAAAGTGAAAAGTGAAAGTGAAGTTGCTCAGTCGTGTCCGACCCTTAGCGACCCCACAGACTGCAGCCCACCAGGCTCCTCCATCCATGGGATTTTCTAGGCAAGAGTACTGGAGTGGCTTGCCATTGCCTTCTCCGAAGTGACCTCTACGTATCTCCTAATAGAACAAATGATGGCAGAGAAAGAGAAGCCTTTGCAAAAGATGGGGAGGAGAAGAGTGGTTTACTATGTGAAACAACTGTGGTTTCAGGGTTCCTTGGGAAGGGAAGTGTGTACTGAGGGACATTACAGGGTACACTTCTCAAACTCTCTGGGGCTCAGAGCGGGGGAACGTATCCAGAGTGATGTGGCTTCTTCGCAGTTGCTGGAGGAAGGCGGGACCCTAGGGGATCGCCAAGATTTAGCAAGAAACAGCATCCTTTGAAAAGATGCCTTCCCTAACTCTTCCACATTTCACTAAGTGGTCATGCTGGTCACTTCCTGTTGGAGCCGGAAGGCTGGGAGTTCTTCTTCCTCCTCCTCATCCCTTAATTCACGGACAAGCACCCACCATCTCCCAAAAGGGTGATTATTTCACTTCTGTTTAGTCCACTCCTTTCCCCACTCCTCCCTGCTTCTTCCCTCTTCCAAGCCAATGCCTTCTCTCACCTTCTCCTTGCTTCCTTTTACCTTTGTCTGCTCTTCTGATGCCCCCTGCCCACCACCCCTCCCTGACCCTGGCAGCCAGTTGATCTTTTTTTTTTCCCCCTTTTATGTATCTTTGGCTGCTCTGGGTCTTCGTCGCTGCAAGCGGGTTTTCTCTAATTGCGCTGAGTGGGGACCACGCCTGGTGGCGGGGCATGGGCCTCTCATCGAGGTGGCTTCTCTATTGTAGAGCACGGGCTTAGTAGTTGTGGTGCATGGGCTAGGTTGCTCCACGGCATGTGGGATCTTCCGGGACCAGGGATTGAACTCATGTTCCCTGCACTGGCAGGTGGATTTTTAACCACTAGACCACCAGAGAAGTCCTGCCAGTGACCACCCCCCCTTTTTTTTAAAAAAGAATTTCAAGACCCTGGTCAGGGTGTTCTTATGATTTGAAACCGTCTATGGCTCCAAGTAACATTTCAGATGAAGGAACTTCCCTGGTGGTCCACCAGTGGTTAGGACTCCATGCTTTCACCGCCAAGGGTGTGGGTTCAATCCCTGGTTGGGAAACTGAGATTCTCCAAGTTGCTCAGCATGGGGGGAAAAAAAAAACAACAGATGAATTCCAGCCAACTGGCCACTTGTCTATGAGGTTCGTGTAACCTGGCCCTGTTGGTTCCTTGCCTCACTGAGGCTCACTCAAGCCTTTGCCAGTAGTCTCCTGTCTGTTCCTAGAATGTGCCAATCTGTTTCTCTTGTCCCAGCCTTTGCCTAGACTGTTCCTTCTGCTGGGCCTTCATTCTTCTCCCTGAGGGTGCCTCCTGCTTACACATTGGGACTTGACTAAGAGGCTTTCACGGGCCATTCTCTCTACGTGAGTCCACTGGGGCTTTACTCTGAGTATTACAACATCCTGAGCTCCTTTCATTTGCTAATTTGATTGTTCTCTGGCTTGACATCTAAAACATTTCCATAAGACAATGACATCTCACTACCTCCACTGCCTCCCCTTTGGTGTAACTGCCATCACCTGTCTCCTGGACTTATGCCCTCACCGCCTTTGTGAGCCTCCATCTTCACTCCCCACATAGCCTGTGAAAACCCAAGTCAACACATTCCTCCCCTACTCCAAATCTCCTGTAGCTGTTGTTCTCTCAAGGCAAAAGCCAACATCTTCTCATGGTTCATGAGGTCATCTGTGATCTGTGCTCCCCCATCACTGCCTTGACCTTGCCTCTCCTTGCCCAGCCCCCTCCATTCACTCATCTCCAGCCATACTGTCTTCCTGGCTTTTCCTCAGACCTTCCAGGTGTGCCCTGCCCCAGGGCCTTTGCACTTGCTGTTCCTGCTGCCTGAAACTCTCCTCCGTGGACCTGCAGGACTCCCTCAAACCCTCCTAGTTTGGGTTCAAATAGCACCAGACCACCCTCACTAAAATAGTAACCTATTCTCCTCCAATTTCTAAAGGGCCTACAACCACCCAGCTCACTCTTATTTTTCTTATTTATGTTATGTACTCCCTTAATTGGAGTCTAAGCTCCAGGAGAAGGGGGACTTCTGTTCTCCTTAGGGCTGCATCCCTAGAGTGTGGCATAGTGTTTGGCACAGAGCAGGGACTCAGCCTCCTGAATGCTTCTTGCCGGCTGTATCTCCTCCCTGCAGAACTACCGGTGGCAAATAGCAGGTGCTTAATGAATCAGGGCCAGCTGACTGGTGACCGCAGACAAAGTAGGTCCATTTCCCAGCTAAAGCCCAGAAACAGGCCCGTGGGGGGCGCTCGCGAGTTGCACCCCGCCTCCTCTCCCTTCGCCGCAGCCCCGCACCCCCCCCCTGCTCACCGATGACTCGGAGCCAGGTGACTCCCCGACTGGTGCCCTTGGGGAAGGTGGCAAACTCGCACGTGTAGTTGCCCTCGTCCTCCACCGTCAGCCCCCGGAGGGACAGCGTGGCGTCCCGCACCTCCAGCTCCGTGCCTTGCCCGGCCCCCGCGCTCGGCGCGGCATTGACGAAGGACAGCCGCTCCTTGCCGGGCTTCGGGCTGGGGAAGCTGCGACCATACTTGGGGTGGAAGATGGCCACGTTCTGTTTGCCTTCGGGCGCGTCCAGGCGTAGCCACGTCACCTGGGACACTCGGATTTCAGGCGCTGAAGGCAGCAAGTGGCACGGCAGCTCTACCGTGTCCCCCAGGTTGCCCCGCACCTCAGCGGCAACCTGAACTCGCAAATCCTGGGCTCCTGGGGAGAGAGGAGAGAGAGAGGTCGGGTCGGGGAAGGACCTAGAAATCCCTGGGCCAGCCAGGGCCATCATGGGAGGGGGCCTCCTCCACCCCACCCCGGAAATGCAGATCTCAGGGTAATGCGAACATCTTCACGCTGTCCCAGTTCCCAAAAGGCCAAGCAGATAAGACAGTTTGAGGAAAACTGGGGCCATTTGGGTTCTGGGCTAGTTGTCATACGATTATGGAATTACTGCTCATGATCTTAGGTGTGATGAATAAATTGTGCTTATGTAGTATTCATGTACCCATGAAATTAAAAGACACTTGCTCCTTGGAAAGAAAGATATGACAAACCTAGACAGCATATTCATCTGCAGAGACATCACTTTGCCAGTAAAGATCCGTAGAGAGTCAAAGCTATGGTTTTTCCAGTAGTCATGTATGGATGTGAGAGTTGGAGCATAAAGAAAGCTGAGTGCCAAAGAATTGATGCTTTTGAATTGTGGTCCACGAAAAGACTCTTGAGAGTCCTTTGGACAGCAAGGAGATCAAACCAGTCAATCTTAAAAAGTAAATTAACCCTGCATATTCATTGGAAGGACTGATGCTGAACTGAAGCTCCACTACTTTGGCCACCTGATGTGAAGAGCTGACTCATTGGGAAAGACCCTGATGCTGGGCAAGACTGAAGGCAAAAGGAGAAGGGGGCGGCAAAGGATGAGATGGTTTGGTAGCATCACTGATTCAATGGACATGAATTTGACCAAACTCTGGGAGATAGTGGAGGATGGAGGAGTCTGGTGTGCTATAGTCCATGGGGCGGGAAAGAGTGGGACATGACTTAGCAACTGAAAAACCACAAAGTATTCCTTAAATCAAAAGTCTTTAAAAATATCCTATTTTATTTCATTTTTCACTGCACAGCCTTTAGTCTTAGTTCCCTTACCTGGGATAGAACCCAGGCTTGGCAGTGAGAGTGCCGAGTCTTAACCACTGGACCGCCAGGGAATTCCCTATCTTATTGAAGTATAGTTGATTGATTTATTTTTAAAATTTTATTTATTTAATTTTTGTCTGTGCTTCAGTAGTTCTGGTGCTTGGGCTTAGGTGCTCTGCAGTGTGTGGAATCTTCCCAGACCAGGGATCAAACCCTGTGTCCCCTGCACTGGCAGGAAAATTCTTTTTTTTTTTTTAGTTTCATAGACATTTATTCCATTATTATATAGTTGAACAACCTCTACACACAGAATAACATGGTTTAAGATTTTTTGAGTAGGAAGGAATTTGGGTCTCAAAAGGTTTTGCAAGCCTGTTTTCTGGAAATCACTTAAGTGGGCCTTTTAAAAGACCCTTAAAAAAAAAAACAAGAAAAATTGGTTCAAGAAAATCAGTAATTAGATTTCAAAATTAAACTACCTATTAAGATAGCAAACCAAGAACTGGGGCAATTCCTCTTCCGTATTTCCTACACTCAAATACACCCTGGGAAACAGAAGTCTAGTCTATAGGAAGACACGATGCAACAAGCGGAATGAGGTGGTGAGCCCAGCCACTGGTGGCCTGGCAAGTCTGGAACTGGGAGGCTCTTGAGGATGGTTTGAGCAGGGATGGGAACAACTGTAGACAGCACACAGCCGGAAGCCAATTGAACTTGTAGTGACACCAACGACATGACTTTTCTCAGTAGTCTTTTTTTAAAAAAGATACTTATTATTTATTTGTTTATTTAGTTTGCCAGGTCTTAGTTGCAGCATGCAGGACCTTTGATCTTCATTGCAGCATGTGGCATCCAGTTCCCTGGCCAGGGTTCGAACTTGGGCCACTGCATCGGGAGCACAGAGTCTTAGCCACTGGACCCCCAAGGGAAGTCCCTCTCAGTAGACTTTTAAGAATGGAGTGACTAGACCCTAGAGAACACTGATTACACTTAGCAATGATACTTTTAAATATAACCACCCCTATTTCCTGCATCCCCCAAGGTGGTTCATAATGGTCACAAACTAATACTATAGATAAAACATTTAATTTTTTGATACGTTTTTCCTATCGTCCTATGCTTGAAAGGGATCTGATGAATATCAACCTCCCAATCCTAAATCCTAGGAGTTATTAGCCTCCTAAAACCTCCTAAAACTCCCTCTCACCTATCTAATGTTCAGTTTCCATTAGTTTTAATTGACACCAGTGTCAATACAACCATTTTACATGAAGTTCGGTATTCTACAGATACCAGAGTCTGAACCAGGAGCTTTATGTGAACTTCAATGGTACCACGGAGGCCAAGGCAATTTAATTTTGGTAAACCAGGATTTGATTCATTTGTGAGAACCCTCTTGCAACAGGTCTATTCAATTATCTTAATGGTGGCATTACTTTTCGTCTTTCAGAAGCAGCAGTTACATAATTGTAGTATCAGATTAAGCCTAAAACATGGACCCTAGTCAACTTTATCTTTCTGCATATGATCTTGAGAAAGGATCAGGACACCCTTCACATTTCTAAGGAATATCCAACTTAAAACGTTGTAGCTGCCAAACTCCATAGACCTAAAGAGCATTGCATCACCCTGGCAAAGCTGCAGGTCTCATCACATGCATGAACAAATCTACAGGGTTAAATTTCTGCACTCCTCCTTTATAGAACTTTACACCTATTGCCCAAATAGCATTTTAAACATGGGCATATTAACTCCCTAGGAAAGCAAAAACAAAGGCATTCCCCTTATTAGAAACGGGTTACACCATCACTTAAAGTCTTCAGGCATCACTGCACTTTAACTTCCATAATTTTTTTTCTTTGGCTGTGCCAGGTCTTAGTTGTGGCATGTGGGATCTTAGTTCCAGACCGACCAGGGATCAAACGCGTGCCCCCTGCACTGGAAGCACAGGGTCTTAACCACTGGACCACTACCGAAGTCCCTAAGTTTTATAATTTGACAATGCATTTAATGAAGCAATCTGCAGACAACTAGTTTTAACAGACAAATTAAAAAACACTTTTAAGCAGACAAGAATGTCCTAAATTGTTTATTAGGTCAGAACTTGAGCCCTTGCCTGGCCCTCGGCTCTTTCTGCCTGCAGACAGGCAGGTAGCCCCCGCACCTTCCAGTGCTTGTGGACTGGTTTAGTGATCCACTAGGGGTTAGGGTTTCTTCTGATAGCTTTATGGAATGGATCGATGAAGATAACCTCAAAGAATTGGTACGTAGAATCTTCACCAACCCTGCAGGATTTCAGGACCCTCAGGGCAGCACAGTGATGTCCAGTGCGCTCCTCCGCAACCGACTAAAGCCTTCGAGCAAACTTGAGCTGCTTGACACCATGGTGGACAGGCTTGCCGAAAGTGGCACCCTTAGGAACTGGGCGTTTGCGGCCTCCATGGCGCAACATGAATCCTATATATGACATAACCTTGCTTGACCTTGTGTCCCAGTCTGCGCACCTCGTCGGGCCGGGGGTCGGGGGGTGGTGCGGGGTGCGGGGCGCGGTGCAGCGTGGAAGAGCGGGTGGTATGGCCAGCAACGCAGCCGCACCCGGGGTAGGAAGCCCATCACGTCTGCCTGCTTCTTCCTCCACAGTTCCTGGATGTACTTGTCTGCACCCATTTCGACTCACCCTGATGGCTGCCGCCGGACGAAAAGGAGTGAACCTTTCTCCCTGGCAGGGGGATTCTTAACCACTGGACCACCGGGGAAGTCCTACAACTGATTTACAATGTGTGTTTCAGGTGTATAGCACAGCGATTCAGAATTGTCTTCAGATTCTTTTCCTTATAGGTTTAACAAAACACTGAGTATAGTTCCCTGTGCTATGCAGTGAGTCCTTGTTGGTTATCTCTTTTATGTAGTATTTCTTTTTCTTAGACGATAAAGGGTGGATGAGAATTCCCTGGCAATCCACTGGTTAAGATTATGCTCTCTCACTGCTGAGGGTCCAGGTTCAACCCCTGGTTAGGGAACTAAGATTCCACAAGCCGCCCAGCACATCCAAAAAGAAGAAAAAAGGGGAAGATAAAAGGTGAAATGTCATATCTGCAATGTACTCTGAAATGTTCATCCAAAAAAAAAAACCAAAAATGATGAAGTGATGAAGCAAACATGACAGAATATGACTCGCTGTCAAGTCTAGAGGCAGAGATGTGGGAGGCTGCTGGGCCTTTCTTCCAACTGACATGTGTATGTTGGAAACTTTTCATTGTCGAATGTTTGGAGGGAAAAAATAATCTTTCAAAAGTAACAAAAACTCAAATTTATGCCAAAATAAATTTTAAAAAAATTTTTAAGGGTATGTATTTCATTTTTTTCTGGCACAGTTAATAATCCTTTCTCTCACTTTTCTATAAAACCTATGACCCTCTGAGTCTGCTTTTTTCTATTAACAGCCTTAGTGAGATTAATTCCCATTTATCCATTAAAAATGTACGATTCAGTGGCTTTTCACATATTCACAGGAGTCGTGCATCCATTGCCATAATCAAGTTTAGGACATTGTTATAGGGCCCCAAAGAAATCCATGTACCCATTATACAGTCAATTGCACCTCCCATCCCCCATCACTAACAATCAGTAATCTATTTTCTGTCTAGAGATTTGCCTCTTCTGGGCATATCACATAAATCAAATCATAAAGTATGTGGCCTTTTGTGTTTACTTTCTTTCACTTGGCAATGTTTTCAAGGTGTACCCAGGCAGTAACATGGATAAGTGCCTTGGTTCCTTTTCACGGATCAGTAATATTCCACTGTACAGACTGACCACATTTTGTTTATTCATTTAGCAGCTGATGGACAACTGAGTTGTATTCACCTTTTGGCGATTATGAACAAAGCTACTGTGAACATTTCCATGCCAGTTTTTGTCTGAATATATCTTTTATTTCTCAGCTCATCATTTGTTTTCTGTCTTTTAATAAAAATGAACATAAAAATAAATGTGTCTCCAGAAACTTCCACTGGTGGTCCAGTGGCTAAGACTTCATGTTCCCAAAGCAGGGGCCCAGGTTCAATCCCTGGCCAGGAAACTAGATCCCACATGCCATATCCCTAACTCTAACCCTATGACCCCGCGCAGACAAATGAATGCATTAATAATTATTTTTTAAAGGTGAATTTTTTTTTACTGTGCAAGGCAGCAAAGCATGGGGACTGAGAGCACAGACTGCGTGCCTTTGAATCCCCGCTCTGCCACTTACTGGCTGTGTGACATTGGGTAAGTCGTTTAACCTCTCTGTGCCCCAGTTTCCTCAGCTGTAAAGGGGAGGGTAATAATGGTGCCCACCTCCTAGGGGTTGCTGTTTAAGGATTAAAGGATGTTTGTTGAGCACTTAGCACACAGAGCCCCAGGAAGCACAAGATCAGTGCTTGGTAAATAAACATAACCAGCTAAGTACAATTACAAGTAGCCCTTGATACCCAGCTCTGAGGCAAAGGCCCATGCCCAGCTGTCCTTGACCGAGATGTGAGAGGAGGCATGTGTGCAGCTGCTGGCCTCCCACAGGAATCCAGGGAACATTAACAATGACCCTAGTGACCCTACTGTCCTTCAGGCAGGACCCATCCTAGGCACTGCTCAAAAGAAGCCATCAGTGAAGGCTGTGTGACACACACATATCATCTCGTGGAATCCCTACATATATCTTGCAACCCAAACTCAGGGGGGCCACCTTGAGACATGGGCATCCTCCCCTCTGGAGGGACCACACTGCAGAGTGTCATGTTGTGGGACCCTGGAGCAGATGGCTGGGGGATTCTGCTGGTTCTGTCCCCTTTTAGGCGGGTGACTTTTTTTTTTTTAATATTTATTTATGTGGCTGTACCAGGTCCTGGTTTCAGCATGTGGGATCTTCCATCTTCATTGTGCCATGCAAGATCTTTAGCTGAGGCATGGCAACTCTCAGTTGCAGCATGTGGGATCTAGTTCCCTGCCCAGGGATCGAACCTGGGCCCTCTGCATTGGCAGCATGGAGTCTCCCAGCCACTGGACCACCAGGGAAGTCCCCGGGTGACTTTGTTTAAAGCCTGATTTCCTCTATATGTAAAATGGGAATGTTTGAGCAGCCCTGTAGGGTCCCTGGCAACAAGTCCATGACATGATTTTCTCCTGTGGGTTCCTCAGAGGGCAGGCACAGAGGGTGAGCCAAGTGGGGGCAGACAGCCGCATGCTACCAGCCAAGTCCAGCTCCTTCACAGTTACCTTCGGCTCAGGTAGCATAGTTTCAGAAGTGACCTAGCAGCACAGAAATGTCTGGAGGTCAAATCCAGACAAAAATCAGGATATGAGACCCTGGGGGCAGCAGTTGGGTGGAGCTGAGGCAGGGTCGCCCCCTTCCCTCAAGGTGCCAGGACCCATTACCTGTGTGGCCCCCAAAAGCACTGAGGATGGGGCAAGGATTGCCAAAGGCTCTGCCCCTTTTGAGCTGGGTGAGGAGGGACAGGAACTCAGTCAGGGAAAAAACACCCAGGCCAGTGTGAGCCGCAGAAGAGACGTAGGGTGGGGCTGAGGGTTTAAGTTTTCTTCTTGAGGTAAGTGGGAACCATTGAGGGTTCTTCACTTGCAGAAGAACTTGACTACAGCAAAGATTTAGAATTTCAAGGGCTTGAGTGGTAGAACCTTCCTGCTAGCCATTCTTTTCCAGCCTGTGCCAACCAGTGGGCAACAAATAGTTGCTCAACATGGTGGCCCCAGGTACTAGAGAGTCAGTCCCTGAGGATGGGGATTTGTCTATCTTGTTGCTTATTGTATCCCTAGAGCCCACACCAGGGCGTGGTTCAGTAGGTGCTCAATCAATACTTTTGGAAAATAAAACAAAAAAACCTGTTGAATAAATATCAAGATCTGTTCTAGCTGTACATTTCACAGATGTGTCAGGACAAGTCCTCTAGGAGTTGACATTCCAGGAGAGGGGAGAGATTGCACAGACAGTCGGGTAGGGGGGGCAGGGCTGGGGGTGGAGGGGAGGACCTAAAGCAGGGGCCTGACCCAGCAGAGGGGAAGGGCAGGAGGGCTTCCTGGAGGAGGAAACCTTTCCCAAGGGAAGCCAAGCTCCAGCCAGTGGAGCCCCATACCTCGCTCTGGGTCACTGGGTCCCTTTGGGGACTCAGATTTCTTCTCCTAAGGAAATCCTGTGGCTGCCAGTTGCCTCTCTCCTGGGGAGTTCCCTGGTTGCCCAGTAGTTAGGACCTGGGCTTTCACTGTCATGGCCTGGGGTTCACACCTCTTTTCTGAGGGAGGTTGCCCTACTGCAACTCGAGTGGTCCTGGTAGCTTCAGAAGATTAAAAAAAAAAAAAAACAAGAAAAAAAAAGCCCACTTTTGGGAATTTCTTGGCAGCTTAGTGGTTAGGACTCTGTGCTTTCACTACTGAGGGCAGGGGTTCAATCTCTGGTCGGCAAGCCTGAAATAAATGGATTAATCAATTAAATCTAAAAAACCCACTTTTAGCTTCTTGTGGGGCAAGCTTCTCAGGAATTTCTTTCATCACCAATACTCTGTACTGGATGGCCATACACCCTTCCTCTTTCTAACTAGCTGGCTCTCATCCCCTCACCCCGCACCCATCTCCCCATCTCACACACCAGGTTTTCATGACCCTCCCGAGCTCCTGGAGGGCAGGAACTCTTTGCTTGGTCTTGTTCACAGGGGTACCCTCGAGACCTGCAACAGAGACCTGCTCCTGGTAGATGCTCCATATATGTGAAATGAAGGAGGTTCTAAAATTCCAAGGCTCCACGATCCCCATTCTAAATGTCTCATTTTGAACGAATGAATAGTATGGTTCAGCCCCCATATGGTTAATGGCCCATCTTTTAGGTCTTTCCACCTCAGTAAAAGGTTTAGGATTGAAGCTTTGGAGTCATGTCTGACTCCACTTTTTCTCTCTCAACACCCATTGCAATCCTTCAGGAAATCCCATCAGCTTCTGCAAAATATATCTTCAAGTGGACCAGGTCTGACCCCTGCATTACCCATACCCTGGTCTAAGCCAGTGGCATCTCTCCCCTAGGTCATCCCACACACACCTCCTCCCCGCCATGGAGGGCTGCAGGTGCCCTCCGCAGGTCCCACAGGCAGAGAAGAGTCTCTTCTATGGCTCTCTCCTCACTCAGAAAATACAAAAAGCTCATCTTTACAGCAGCCCACAAGGTCCTGTGTGACCTGTGCCTTCACCCTCTCCCCTTGGCTCACCCTGCTCCAGACATACTATCCTCCTCACCATTTCTCAGACATGCCAGGCAAGTCCCATCTCAGGGCCTTTGCACTTGCCGTTCTCTCATCCTGGCATACTTTCCCCTCCCTCCCTCCCTTCAGATCTTTGCTCTGGGGTGTTCCCTGACCACCCTGATGATGAGAATAGAAATTCCCTTAACACTGCTTTGTTTTCCTCATTGCACCTGATGTCTTTTTCCCACTAGAACATTAGTTCTGGGGGCAGGGATCTTTGTCTTGAAAGTGTTAGTCCCTCAGTCATGTCCGACTCTTTGGGATCCCATGGACTGTAGCCTGCCAGGCTCCTCTGCCCATGGAATTCTCCAGGCAAGAATACTGGAGTGGGTAGCCATTCCCTTCTTCAGGGGATCTTCCTGACCCAGGGATCAAACCCGGGTCTCCTGCATTGGCAGGCAGATTCACTATAGTCTGAGCCTTGGTTCCTGCTGTATTCCCAGAGCCTAGAAAAGTACCTGGCACACTGTAAGAGCTCCAGAAATGTGTTGAGTGAATGAATGAGGTGGAGATGGGGAAGCAACAGTGCAGTAGATGACAGAGGCCAAGGCTGAGTTAGAGTTTGGGCTTTTTCTTAGGGGCACTAGGGAGCCATAGAGAGTTATAGGCAGGGGGAGGGACAGGGTTAGATTTGTACTTTAGAAAGAATCCTCAGAATGGACTGGGGCCAGGCTTCGGGGGCCAGGACAGTGGGGATGGAGGATGAACTGGATTGGAAACACATTCAGAAGTTGGAATGGTTGGGACACGGAGGCTGACCGGCTGTGGGGCAGGGGTGGGTGGTGAGGGGAACGAGGTGTATTGGCTGATGCCTGGATGTTTTACGTTTCAGGCAGAGGCAGGAGAAATGAAGCCAGGAGGAAGGTTGGCCTGGAGTTCAGACCCTAGTGTCCAGGACACTGTTGGGCGGGAGCCTGTGCCCTGACCTTGGCCAGAACATGGTCAGCAGCACAGTGGGGGAGGGTGTGGCCGTGGGAACACCAGCCGCCCTCAGCTTTCCTTGGCCAGCCAGGCTGATGACAGCTTCATGGGGTGTCAGCTGGGTCCCCAGACACACTTGCCCTGCTTGTGGCCTGGCATGCCAGGCTTCCTGTGGTGACAGGGCAGGGGCAGCCCAGGGCATTGTGTGAGCCCAGGGGAATCCTTTGGGCAGGTGGGAACAGAGACCCAGAGCCTGAGACCCTGAGATCTGGGGAGGGGAAATCAGGGCTGAGAGGAAGGGGCTGGGGGCCTGGACTCTTGGGTTCCTACCTGCCTGACTGGCTCCTCCCAGCTTGGCTCACCCTCTCCAGACCTACAAGGTATCATGACCTGCCTTCTGACCACAGGGTGTGGCAGACGCCAGCTGGCCCTTGAAGGCCAGCGTGCTTGGAGTGCTGGCCTCAGCTGCTGCCTCAGCTACCTCCTTAATTAATTGCATTAATCATGGTGCCCACCCCCACAGCGGACATCCAGGAGCTGGTTTGGTTGTGGGGGGGCGGGGGGGCTGTTGCTGAGCAGAAGCAGCTAAGATATTGGGCTGTCTGTCTGGGTCTGCATATCTTCACCTGCCTCCCCCAGCCCACCTCTCTGATGGTGGTCAGCACTCAGCTCAGTTGATGGTCATCATTCCCTTCCCTGGTCTGTGATTTTCTGCCTTTCTGCAGGGACTCCACCCCGACTGAAGGTCTCCCCTGTGGAGTCTGATGCTTCTCTAGGGGTGAATCTCTAGGACCGTTCTTCCTGGCCGAGCTCCTCAGACAGAACCCCACCCCCACCGTTCTGCCCAGGCCAAGTTTACACCAAAACACTTCTGTCTCTGAGACTCTGGCCCTCCTCTCTCAGATCCTGTCTCTTTGATCTCTTGTGTCTCTGTCTCTGGTTCTTAGGGTTCCCAGTCTGCCCCTCTGTGTCTCCCAGGAGTCCCTAGTCTCTGCTTTCTGTGTCTGTCCGTCTGTCTCTCTCTAAAAGTTTTATTGAGATACAGTTCCCATCCCATATGATTTGCCCATTTAGAGTGTCTAGTTCAATGATTTTTAGTAAATTCCTACATTTGTGCCTCCATGACCACAATCAATTTCAGATCATTTGCACCAAGCCCAAGAGACCCTACCTATTCTCATATTCCCTTTCTTCTGTACTCTGACGTCTGAGGTCTGAATCTTTTGGGTCTGGGGGTCTCCTTGTCTCTGGGATCTGGCTCCCGGCACCGATTCCTGAGGTCTCTAATCTCTCCAGGTTTCTGGCCTCTGTCTCTCAGGATCTCTGTTTCCCCGTGGCTCGGCCCTCTGCCTCCTGGGTCCCCCCATCTCTGCATGTCTCTCCACCCCTGACATACTTTCTCTTCGCTGGGCCATCTTGCTGGGTCCCCTTTTCTCCTCCTCCTCTTGCTCCATTTCTCAGCATCGCTGGGACATTAAAAATGTAACAGCGTCCCTGGTGGGGGTGGTGGAGCTAGCCAGCCTGCCCAACTCCCTGTCCCTCCCCTGTCTACCACTCCCCGTCGCCCCCACATACTGAGGCCTTGAGGTGGGCCTGTGCCCTGACCACCCTGGGTCATCGCGTCACCATCACTGACTGGCTGGGGTCTTTCGGGCCCCCGCCCAACTGTCACAAAACCTCTGTCTCTTTATGCTGTTTCTGCCTTTCTCGCGATGTCTTCCCAGCTCCTTTCCCCTGCCCCCCACTTTGTCTGCATCCCTGCAGCCCCATCCCTGTGGCTGGATTTCATCCCCCCATCTCTCCATTCCATTTCTATATGTGTCTCTGACACCGTCCCTAAATTTGTTTGACACCCTCCCCCTCTTGGCTTCTGTCCCCATCTGTGTATCTCCAGCCTCTCCCTGAATCCCTCTTGCCCCTCTGCTCCCCACCAGGATGTAAGCAGACCCACCCCTACTTCTCCCCTGTCCAGTTCTCCTTCTCTAATGAGAAGAGACAGCAGGCCAGCAGTCCCCTCTCCTCCCATCCCCCTCTGCTACGTGGGGCTGCCTGGCTGACATGGATGAGCAGTGAAAGCCCGGGAGGACTGGGGAGGGGAGCCGGCCCAGCAAGAAGCCCAGGTGGGGCACCCTCATTCCTCGGAGGCCAAGGAGAAGGAAGTCAGAGGAGCCAGGGACAGGGAAACAGAGATGGATGGAAAGGAGGGCGGTGGGTGAGAGAGGAGGAGAGAAAGAGCTTGGAGAGAGATTAGAGAGCCAGAGGAGCAGACAGGGAGAGGGTGAGGAACGGGGAGAGGCAGAGAAGAGGAGGAAGGGAAGGAGGGAGGGAAAGCGGCAGGGACGAGACAGCAGGGCACAAGGATGGGGTGTGGGGAAGGGGGACGCTCTCCTCCTCAGGTGCTAAGAGCTTCCTCTGGGGATCATGGGATATCTGAACCTGCCCCCCCACCCCCACCTTCAGAATACTAGGGTGGCTCCACAGTAGTACTTTTACAGTGAAAAATCTCATCCCGGTGCAGAAGACTGTTCATAATAGACCATGTTGCTTTGGTGTGGTTGCTTTAGAATGGAGAGATGTTGATCTTGGTTAAGTCATGCAGAGAGAGAAGGGACCATACAGTAAATCTTAGTTATGACAAGCAAAAGTCTTTTCTGTCCATTGTGTTATTGAACAGACCAGGGAATGGGTTGCCCCAGTGGTCAAGTCTTCTAAAGGTACCACTAGAAAGAAAGCGAAAAGATTTTTAATGTGAGGGTACCTTTTCCAGTTAACTGTAAGCAGCACCAAAATGCTGTTACTAATAGTGTCCCTGATGGGATGGAATTGTTATCTCAGTTTTCCAAAGAAGGGAATGGAGGCTCAGAGACACTTTCTGGGTTCTAGAGCACACCAGGTGGGGCAGAGCCGAGAAAGGCTCTGAAGTCTGCAAACTGGCTGAGGATGCTGGGAAAGTGGCTTGTCCTTTCTAAGCCACTGTTTCCTCATCTGTCGAATGGTAACAGGAACTGGACCTGTCCCTTAGGGCGATTGAGAGTCTTCTGCGAGATCACACACCAAGTCAACACCTGGCCCAAGGTGGGGAGGATTCTGAGCATTCTGCCTGAGGTGGCTGCTGCTGCTGCTGCTGCGTCACTTCAGTCGTGTCTGACTCTGTGTGACCCCATAGACAGAAGCCCACCAGGGTCCCCCGTCCCTGGGATTCTCCAGGCAAGAACACTGGAGTGGGTTGCCATTTCCTTCTCCAATAAGTGAAAGTGAAGTCGCTCAGTCGTGTCCGACCCTTAGCGACCCCACGGACTACAACCTACCAGGCTCCTCCATCCATGGGATTTTCTAGGCAAGAGTACTGGAGTGGCTTGCCATTGCCTTCTCCTGAGGTGGCAGATTCTGATTTTATCTCACTGTTTCTGACGCAGAGGGAGAGACAGGCAGAAGGAAAAGTTAGTGCCCCCGCTCTGGATCCAAACTGGGAGACCATTCAGAAACACGCTGGGGGAAAAAAGATCTAGGGCTCCCGTCAGCTTCCTCGCACTTTCTGGCAAATGTTTGTGAAACTCCAGTATCAAGAGTTTCTAGCTGGTAATAAACAACCGGGTCACCTGCAAAGGGGCGGGGACAGAGCCTCCCTCACCTGTTTTCTCGCAGCCCCTCCCTCTCCTGGGGATGCACTCCTCCCCTAGGGGAGGTGGGGGAAACAGGAGTCGGGGAGGGGGGCGGGGAAGTGGGCAGAGCGGAGGGAGAGACAGCGGATTAGGGCGGCGTCTCCTCACGTCCACCTCCCGCTGCGGCTCTGAGGACAAAGGCGCGACGGGAGGAGAGATGAAGTCCCGAAACCGGGAATCCGGAACGGGGAGCCTGGACAGCTCCCGCCCCTGCCCTGCCCCGGCTCAACGAAAGTAAAACCCGGAAAACTTCCCCAGGGATGTCCCCGCCGATCGCTCACAAGGAACGGGAAAGGTCCCAGACGGCGGGACTCTGCCTCCTTAGTCTAGGCGGGACACAGGCCGACCGAGCCTCCAGCTTTCAGTCAGGGCCTCTGGCTCTTCATTAGATCTAGAACCCAAGAGACAGGGTTCCTGCCCACATTTATATCTGAATTCCAGGACATTCCAATGCCCACAATTAAATCTGGAGCCCAGGAGACAGGGCCTTTTGGCCTCCTCTTCCCCCAGTTCTGTCTGGGACCCTAGAGACAGACAGAGAACACTGCTCACAATCTGGAACCCACAAGTTCGAGCCCTTCCTGACCCCAATTCTACCAGGACCCCGTAGACGGAGCCCCAGCCTTCATTCTCCTTGGGACCCAAGAGATAGAGCCCTCAGCCCCTAATTTTTCTGGGGCCCAGGAGTTCCTTGTTTTCCGGGCCCAGGAGTCAGAGCCTTCAGCACCCTGGGGCCCGGGGTTGGAGCCCTCAAGCCCTTCCCCAGGTCGCCCGAATTATCATTCTTGGCCCTGTAAGGGGCCCAAAGTCCGAGCTCCCGGCCCGCCCCTCTGAGGACATCTGGCTCCCTGCCCTCAATTCTTCCCGGGACTCAGACTCCCAACTCTGAGAGAAGGAAAGATGGGGGTAGTCTCGCCTTATCATCGCGACCGCCTGCTGGGGGTAGGGAAAAGGATGGTTTCGCGCGCGGCGGGGAGGCGTTTGCGTTCTCTCACCGGTTTCCCGGAGCAGCAGCAGCAGCAACGGCACTAGCGGCAGCGTCGGCGGCGACAATCTCAATGGCCGGAGGGCTGCGGCCCGGGCCATGGGGGGCCCGGGGAGGGACCGGGCCCGGGCAGGGGCCTGAGGGCCCCTCTGCGTGCGCCAATCGACTGGGCAGACGAGTAGGTGCCCGAGTGGTTTCGGCTCCCGGCCGGTTCCCGCGGCTCTCGGGTTTCTCGGCTCTGCTCTCGAGGTCAGGTTCTCCGGCTCAGCGCCCCAGGCCCTTAGATTCTCTCTGGCTTCGGACTAACTGACGTCACAGGACCCACCCCCTTCCTCCCCTCCTCGCGGAGCCGATCTGGCTCCGGCCACGCCCCCTCAGGAAGGTCTGACTCCGCCCCCTCCTGGGAGTCCTCGTCTGCCTCTGCCCAGGATTCTACGCTCGCCCCGCCTCCCCAGCATTCCTCTCCCTCCCCTTCTCAGGATTCTACACCCGCTGCTCCCCAGGATTCTAAGTTCGTCCCTCCCAGGACTCTGATCGCCGGCCCCCAAGCCCCAGAATTCTCTTTGCCCTCTCCAGGCAAACCCCGCCCCTTATTGCTCTAGCCACGTCCCTTTACACCTACATTGCCCTCGAGCCCCGCCCCCTGCCTCATGGGGCAAGCACAGCGCTTCTGAATGTCTCGGCTTCCACGAAGTCCCGCCCTCAGGCATGGCCCTGCCCATTCGTTTTCCTCGTGGTCTGCCCCGCCCCTCAGGAGTTCAGTTTGCCCAGGCCTCGGCCCCGCCCCCTTTAGTTTTGGATAGGGCCGTCTGGACACACATGCGTGAGGCACGTGGTTTCCTATAGACCCGCCCCTCTGGAGCCCCGCCCACACGCTGAGACTCCACCCCCTTCCCCGCCTAGCGTCTTCCCCAGTTCTCGCCCCGCGCTCGCTGTCTCAGGTCTGTCCGCATCTCAGCCTATCCTCATCTCTCTAGTCTCTGCCTGAGACTCTGGGAGTCGCCGCGTCGTGTCTTCTTAGGTTTTAGGTCTTTTAGTGTCTCTGTCAGTCTCTCTGCCTCTTCTCCCGTCCCTGTGCTTATCCCTGGGTCTCTCAGTTTTCACGTTTCGGTGTCGCTTTGTGTTTCTGCTCTCTTTCTTCCTGGTGGTCTCCTGTCACTGTGGCTGTGTCACTGGTTCTTGTCTTTTTTCACGCCTCTGACTCTGGCTCTGCCTCTCGCCCCCGCATCCGTGTCTCTCTACCCCTGTCTCTTTGTGGGTTTCTGTCTCTGTGTCTTTCTCTGTCCCTGTGTTTCTCGGTGCGTTTCTGTGTCTCTTTCACTGACTTTGGTTTCTCTCTGCGTCTCTTTTGACCTCTCTCCATCGGCAGCCCTCTCCTCCTGCATCTGGTCCGCACCGTCTCCTTACCGCGGCCTTCCGCCAGGGGGCAGCACAGACCGCTCCCAGCGGCCGGCTGGCCCTGCGGGGTTGGGCTACGGTCGGGCCTCCAGACTTGACTAGTCCCTCCCCGTGTCCTTGTCCCACTTCTCCTATCTTCCCAGCCTCCTCGCGTCTTTGTGTCTCTCGCTCTGACTCGGCCCCTTTGTCTCTCCCCGGCGGCTCCCGCTCCTCCCCTCCCCCACCTACCTCTTCACATTCCTTGGACTGCCCGGGGGAGCTGGTGAGGCCGCCCAGCCTGTGGGGATGAGGGCGGCAAGCAGGAGGCTGAGGGAGACGATGCCACTGAGCGCTTGAAATCCCTTGGTTCCGGTTCCTCGGAAAAGGAGCTGATCAGCTGGGGGCTGATGCTTCGTTCCCTACCAAGAGGACCCCCCATAGACTTGCCCTCCCTTCCCACCTGCCACACACCTGAGTTTTCCTACCCAGAAGTGCAAGATCTTAAGTAGTGGAGACTCTTACTGACTGGCATTCACATCTTCGTAATAATACTGTTAATAAATGTATTTAGCACTGACTGTGCCAGGTGCTAATCCAAGTGCGCTGTATTATCTCAAATAACCCCCCACAGCACCCTATGTGATGAGGAAACAGGCACAAAGAAAGAAGTGACTGGATTCAAAGCCAAAGAGTTGGCTACTTGTCAGTTGCTGGTGTCCGACTCTTGCGACCCCATGGACTGTAGCCTGCCAGGCTCCTCTGACAATGGGATTCTCCAGGTGAGAATACTGGAGTGTCTTGCCATTTCCTTCTCCAGGGGATCGTCCCAACCCAGGAGTCAAACCCGGGTCTCCTGCATTGCTGGCAGATTCTTTACCGACTGAGCTATGACAGAAGCCCCAAGTCACTCAGTTGTGTCTCTTTGCAACCCCATGGACTATACAGTCCATGAAAATACTGGGAGTGGGTAGCCTTTCCCTTTTCCAAGGGGATCTTCCCAACCCAGGGGTCGAACCTAGGTCTCCCGCATTGCAGGAAGATTCTTTATCAGCTGAGCCACCAGAGAAGCCCACTCATCAGTTAATTCCACACAAAAATCGCACGAAGGGAGATTTCACGATCCGCATTTCGCTGAAAGGCGCATAGAGTGATTATCTGCACTCATGCCTCCCAGCAAGGAAGTAGCAGGCTAGGACCTCCCCGTGGTGTGTCTCTCAGCCTGGCATGAGGTCAGCTGGACAAATACAGTCGTCACCTCCCCCCCCCCCCGCCTTATCTGCGGTTTCAGTTACCCCGCGTCAACCCCAGTCCAAAAATATCAAATGGAAAATTCCAGAAATAAAAATTCATCAGTTTTTAGCCATTCTGAGAGGCATGATGAAGTCTCGAGCCCTAAACATAAATCATCCCTCTGTCCAGGGCTTATACACTACTTGTCTCTGAGTCACTTAGTAGCCAGTTCCATTATCAGATGGGCTGCAGTGGTGTCACGGGGCTGATGTCCAAATAACCCTCATTTTATTTAATAATGGCCCCAAAGCACAAGAGTAGTGATGCTGGCAATTTGGATATTCTCTTGCTATGCCTCATTTATAGATGAAAGTTTGTCACAGGGATGTGTATATAGAAAAAAAAAACACTGTATATGTAGGGTTCAGTACAATCTACACATCCACTGGGGTCTTGGAATGTGTCCCCTAGATAAAGGAGAACGACTGTAGGCGCATAGTAAATTCTCCCTAGAACTCTCTGTCCTTCTCTCCCCAATCTGGGGCCTTCTAGGACCTGGATCTCTGGGGTTAGTGCCAACTTTGCTACTGATTTGCTTTGTGAAATTCTGCCCCCTTCCCCCATTTCTCCCTTGGATGAAATAACCAGTCCCCAGGGAGAGTTTCTCAAAGAAGTTCCCCCCCCTTAGCACCCACTCTTCTCCAAGCCTGTCAAGGAGCGTGCTCAACTGTCTCCTGGTTCTTTGTGAGCTGGGGTGAGCCCAGGAGGTAAGCCCCAGTAGGCTGGAATTTCATTCCCCTAGTCACATGCATAAGGGGACTTGGATAAGGCTGGGCACTACAGTGTGTGTTTGTTGACAGATGACTGGGTGAGTCCCATACCTGGGGAGTTGACTTCCAGCGTCAAGGAGTCTCAGAGGTGACACTTCACTGAAGAGTTATAACCACCAGGAGGTAGGGGCACAGAGCCAAAGGCTTCCTGATGGAGCTAGGGAGTTGATGCCAAGTATTATATTTTACCTGCCCTTTAGCCAATCAGTCCTAAAGGAGATGTGTGCGAGGTCGCTTTAGTTGTGTCCAACTCTTTGCGACCCTATGGACTGTAGCCTCCCAGGCTCCTCTGTCCATGGGATTCTCCAGGCCAGAATACTGGAGCGGGTTGCCAAGCCCTCTTCCGGGGCATCTTCCCAACCCAGGTTTTGAACTTGCATCTCTTATGTCTGCTGCATTGGCAGGCAGGTTTTTAACCATTAGTGCCAACAGGTAAGTCCATTAAAGGAAACCAACCCTGAATATTCATTGGAAGGACTGATGCTGAAGCTCCAATACTTTGACCACCTGATGCGAAGAGCCGACTCAGTGGAAAAGACCCTGATGTTGGGAAAGATTGAAGGCAAGAGAAAAAGGGGGCAACAGAGAACGATATGGTTGGATGGCATCATCGACTCAATGGACATGAGTTTGAGCAAACTCCAGGAGATAGTGAAGGACGGGGAAGCCTGTTGTGCTGTAGTCCATGGGGTTGCAAAGAGTTGGATACGGATGAGCTACTGAACAACAACAAAACCTCTTCCATACTAAGCCCTTATGGTTCGGAGTGAGCCTGGCCCAGTCCTGCCCAATCAGAGCATTGGGTCCCTGACCACAGGGATTGGTTCAGGGATGGGGGTGGGACTCATTCCTGACCAATGAGAATTAGCCCTGAGATGTCTGCTTGAACTAACAGGAAAGGGATACCTCTTTTGGTGAAGGTTGCTAACCTGTTAGAACACTGGTACTCTGGGTGCCTCCAGATACAAAAGAAACTGCCTGTTCATGGAGGACAGCAGAGCTGAGAAATGGAACAGCCAGCTTTCTGATGAGACTATTTGAGCCCCTGGATCCAGCTATGCCTGAAAGTAGTCTTTGCCCCTCCTGGTTATATGAATGAATAATTTTCCCTTTTCATTTACACTTTTTTTACTTCAGTTTTTTTTTTGTGTGTGTGTGTCATGTGCAACAAAACACATCTTTACTAATAAAATCTGTATGAGTCCAGAGGTGGCACAAATTCCAGTAAAGTTACAAGGACAAGGAGTGTTGTTAGTTATTCAGTTGTGTCCGACTCTTTGCAACCCCATGGACTGTAACCTGCCAGGCTTCTCTGTCCATGGGATTTCCCAGGCAAGAACACTGGAGTGGGTTGCTATTTCCTTCTCCAGGGGATCTTCCCGACTCAGGGATTGAATCCAGATCTCCTGCACTGCAGGCAGATTCTTTACTGTCTGCACCACTAGGGGAAACTTTTCAGAATTCTTAAAGATGTTCTGGCTTTGAAGGAAAGGCAAGCTTTGTTACAGTGGGGGAAATGAGAGAGTGGGAGAATAGTAAATTCACAAAGGCACAAGACATGAGAGATGGAGCAGTAGGTATGTGTGAGGGGTGATATCTTAGCAGGTCCTGAATGCCAGGGGAAGGGTGCCTCATGGTCCTGAGAGCAATAGGGAGCCACAGAAGGTTGAGGAGCAAGGGGAGTCTATTCCGAACTTGCCTTTACTTCCTGGAGCCCCAGATCATGGTGGTTCATCACCCCCCACACCTGCTGCCTCTTCCCCCAGACCCTTGGCCAAGGTGGGAGGAGGGGTCAGACTAAGGAGGGCACAGGCTGCCATCTGTATGCAAATTGCCTGGAATGCCATGCAGATGAGGGATCTTATGCAAATGTGTGCCCTCTTGGGAGGCAGGCCAAGACATCCCCTCATTAATTTGGGGACCAGGTGCTGGGTGGAGCATCCCTTTCTCCCTGGGGTTCCCTCTCTCCCCTCCCCCATCCATCTGTTTCCTCCCCTTCCAGCTCCCCAAATTCCCCCTCACCAATATCTGCCCTTAATGTGGTATCTCTCTCCACCTGGTCCCTTTCTTGCTTTTCTTTCTGTCCTTCCATTTTCCATGAATGATAATAATAACAATACTAAACACATACTGAACATGCTCTGTGCCAGGCTTTGTACTAAACACTTTTCACAGTTATCAAATTCTCCCAATCATTCTATGATTTCTCTGTGTGTGTCTGCTGTATTTTTAAAAAATATTCCATTCTGGGTGGGGGAGGGAAGGATTGGGAGTTTGGGGTAGCAGATGCAAACTATTATATATAGGATGGATGAACAACAAGGTCCTACTGTATAACACAGGGAACTCTCTTCAATATTCTGTGATAAATCCTAATGGAAAAGAATACAGAAAAGACTGTCTATATATGTAAAACTGAATCACTGTGCTGTACATCGGAAACTAACACAACATTGTAAATCAACTATACTTTGATTTAAAAAAAAAAGTGAGCTGAACGTCCATGGGAAGGATGGAAAGACTGATTAAGCCTCAAGTATCTGAGAGTCCTTGGGCTTCCCTGGTGATTCAGACGGGAAAGAAACCACCTGCAATGCAAGAGACCCGGTTCGACTGCTAGGTCGGAAAGATCCCCTGGAGAAGGGAATGGCTACCCACTCCAGTATTCTTGCCTGGAGAATCCCATGGACAGAGGAGCCTGGCAGGCTACAGTCCGTGAGGTTGCAAAGAGTCGGACACGACTGACTGACTGACACTTTCATTTCACTTATCTGAGAGTCCTTAGGTGACTCTTGGGGACTCTCGCTCTGCTCGGTGAGTCCTGAGCTCACATCATGCAGGTGAGAGCCATGGCCAGGAGGCATGTTTTCCTCCACCTGCAGGTGTGGCTGAATGCGTTTGCCCTCACGTGGCCCTGGCAACTTCCGGGTGTGGATCCTCCCTGCTCCCCCTCGACTCTGGGCGTGCAGACCACACCACACGGAGAGGACAGCGGAGCCCCGTGAACCCCCAAGCTCAGGCGGCAGAACTTTGATCATTTGTTCCTCATCTCAGTGTGTCAACCCGGCCCATATCTCGTTTCTCACATTTGTTTTATTTATACATTTATTTATTTTTAATCTTTTGGCCACACCCAACAGGAATCTTAGTTCCCCAACCAAGGACTGAACCCTGACCCCTGTGTTGGAAGGTGGAGTCTTAACCACCGGACCACGAGGGAAGTCCCTCCTGTTTGTTTTAATCTGACTCAATAAATTATGGGATTTGAGCACCTTAATTAGGTCTGTGTGAGCTCTTCCGTTCTGGAAATCTCTGAGCATTTGCTCAGTTGCCTACGAGGAGGCTCCCATAGCATCTCTTCAACTCCCCACGGCCACAGATCCCACTTGGTCCATCTGGTGGCTGAGTAAACCGAGGACAGAGGGGTGGGGTCACCGGCAGAGACCTCCCAGCATGCATTGCACGGGGATACTTGCTCCCTCTCCTCACAGCAGCCGTCCACCGTCTGAGTGTGACTTATCTCTGTCTGATGGACTCAGGGAGGTGAAGTCACTTGCCCAAGGTCACACTTGTCTGCCCCGCACTGCTTCTGAGCTGCTCTTTTGAACCTTTTTTTCCCCTCCCTTTTTAACTGGCAAGACCTCTCTGAATCCTGGTTCTTTCTGTGTTTGTCTCTGTAGCCCTGCCTTTCCATATGGCACATTGCTTTATTGTGCTCCGCAGATACTGCATTTTTTAAATAAATTAATTACAGGTTTGTGGCAACCCTGTGTCTCTCGCTGCCATTTTCCGGACAGCCTTTGCTCGCTTTGTACCTTTGTGTCACATTTGCTAATTCTTGCCAGTGTTCTTGCCTGGAGAATCCCAGGGACAGGGGAGCCTAGTGGGCTGCCGTCTATGGGGTCGCACAGAGTCGGATACGACTGGAGCGACTTAGCAGCAGCAGCAGCAGCACTATTTCAAGGTTTTTCATTGTTCTTCTGTTTGTTATGGTCACTGGTGAGTGACCTTTGATGTGACCACTATGACTCACTGAAGGCTCAGACGATGGTTACCATTTTTAACAAGAAAGTGTTTTGTTTTTGAAAGTGTTTCTTAAGTTAAGCTATGTACTTTTTTTTTTCCAGGCAGAATGCTATTGCATACTTCCTACATCCCATCCCATCACTCAGTCGTGTCCGACTCTTTGCGACCCCGTGGACTGTAGCCTACCAGGCTTCTCTGTCCATGGGATTCTCCAGGCAAGAATACCAAGTGGGTTACTGTTTCCTTCTCCAGGGGATCTTCCCGACCCAGGGATCGAACCCGGGTCTCCCGCATTGGAGGCGGACGCTTTAACCTCTGAGCCACCAGGGAAGCCCAACAGTACAGTGTAAATGTGATATATGCACTGGGAAAGCGAAACATTCGTGTGACTTCTTTATTGTGATCTTGGCTTTACTGCTGCGGTCTGGAGCTGCACAGTAAACAGATCCGGGACACGTCTCTATCTGTCTGTCTTTGCCTCCCTCTCCCCACACCTCTGTCTGGCTCAGTGGCTCTCTCTCAGTTCTGAGCTGCCCCAGCCCATCCCTCTGACCTCTCCCTTAGCCTCTCTGTCCTCCTTTCAAATGCCTCTCCCTCTGCTTCGGCAAGTCTCTGTTTTGCTGTTTCTGCCGTCTCTTCTCTCTGCCTAGATCCCTTCATAGGGGTTCCTCCAAGTTGCCCCTCCCTGCCCACCCCCCTAGCTGCAGGCCCCAGGCTGTCCTCAGAGGAGATGCCTAAATCCCTAATTCCATCCACTCTACAGCTCAGAGAGAGCCTTTCCTCTGGATGCTTCAATTCCCTCTGGGCCTCTGGCAAGAGAGACTGGGCATTTTTTACTTAAGGGGACAGCACCCCACCTCCCCACAAAGGCACTGGTCTTCAGGGGCCAGGTTCAGCACCTTCTGGATGCCCAGCACTTCTCTTCTCCACCTTTTTCCAGCTGAGTCACCCTCCATCCTCTCTCTCATTTCTTTCTCCATGACATCAGATTTCTCCTGAGGTCCAGCAAGGGGGTGGGAGAGCCAGCAGGGCCAGAGCATCACCTGCACCCCGCTTCCCCTCTCATCCCCTAGAGGAGGCGGCTCCGGCCACAGGATGGTGTCCAGGTGACAGACAGCATTTATTCCAGACTCCAGTGTCCACAGATGATGGGGTCAGGGCAGGGGCCGGGGATCCAGTGTCAGACTCTGCAGCAGGACGTCAGGTGGGGGGGGGCACCAGCAATGAAGGCAGGAGGTAAAAATAGCCCCAGCCAGCCGACCCTCGAGCCTCGTCCCAGGCCAGGACTTGGGCTCGGGTCCAGGAGCTATTCTGGGGCCTGGGAGAGTCACAATCCCTGGAGGAAGGACCCCTCCCTCCCAGGCCGCTGTGGTCCCTGCCCAGCCCACAGAGGAAGGAAGGGAGGGCCCAGAGAGGGAAGAGGGAAGGCCGGGAAGGTGGGGGCAGGCGGAGGTGTGAGCGGGGCTGGTTTTCTGATGCTCGCCACTCCAGGTCGAGTTCAATGACTGCCTCTGGGAAGGTCCTCAGGCTCAACACTGAGGAGAAGATGGGGAGATCAGCCTGGGCCCACAGCGGCTCTTCCACCCGCAGTGGTCCCCTCTCCCCAGGGGCCCAGGCCCTCGCTCACCTCATCTCCAAAGCCCCCGCTCCCATGCTTGGCTCCTCCAGAGGCACTCCCCATGAGAAGGCCCGTCTGCTCCGGCCGCTCTGATCCTGAGTGGCTCAACTTGGGTTCCCCAGGTGGCCTAGTGGAAGGAAGCAGTGTGTTGGAGGCGGTCATGGCCAAGAAAGGAACTGGCCATGGGTGTGTCGGGTGCGGACAGACTTGGGGATGGGTGGGTGTTAACGAGCTGGGGGTGAGGTAGGAGGTGGAAGTGGCCCTGGGTTCAGGGATGGGGTGAGGACATGCTTGATGCTGCTCTTGGAGTTGGAGATGGTGATGTCACTGGGATGGGTTTTGGGGAGGGCTATGGGGATGGCTGGGCTTCCCCGGTGGCTCAGCGGTAAAGAATCTGCCTGCAGTGCAGAAGTCCCAGGAGAGGCAGGTTCAATCCCTGGTTCAGGAAGATTCTCTGGAGGAAGGCATGGCAACCCAATCCAGTATTCTTGGCTGAAGAACCCCATGGGCAGAGGAGTCTGACGGGCGATATGGTCTATGGGGTCGCAAAGAGTTGGACACGACTGAGGCGACTTAGCATGCACGCACGTGGGGATGGCTGTGGACTGGAGTTGAGGGTGGCCGTGTGGTTGGAGATAAGGTTGGATGGGGATGGGTTTGGAGTTAGGAATGGGATGGGGGGTGTGTGCAGGGCGGCTTGAGATGGGGAGGCGTTTGAAGCTGTGTTTGGTTACTGGATATGCCCTGGAGCTGAGGGTGCGGCTGGGGGAGAGGTTGGGGTTGGAGAGGAAGCTGGAGGTATAGATGAGGTTACTTTGGGCTTGGGGTGGGTGTGGGTCACAGGTGGGGATGAGATTGGAGATGGGGTTAAGGTGAGCTTGGGGTGGGCTGGGAGTTGGTTACAGGTTGGGTGGGGTTGAGGAGATGGGAGGGGACGGTCATGGTCCAGGTCGGAGGTTGGTGACGGGATGGTATCTTATTCACTGACGGAGTTGGGGTTGGGGCTGCGGTTGGTTTGGGGCTGAGGTTGGGGGTGAGGTCAGGGTTGGGGCAGAGAGGTCAGTTTCAAGGTTGCAGGCCACTCACGGAGACCCCTTCTCGCCCCGCTGGCAGCAGCCGGGCCGCCCCTTGCGTCTCATGCAGTAGAAGACGGCAACGACGAGGAGCAGGAGGGCCACGCTGATGGCCACGGCCATGACCGCCACGCCGGCCTGGGAGGTCTGGGGGGCCACTGCAGGGCAGGGCGGAGGGGAGGGTCAGCCAGCAGCCCTCCGTCTGCCCTGCGCCCCCAGTGTTGGTCCCACCCTGGTGTTTACTCACCGGTTCCGAAGTGGAAGACGTGGTGGGTGTTCCCGAGAGGGTTGGAGGCCTCACAGGAGACGCCGTCTTGGCTTAAGGCACTGGTCACCTTCAGGGTCAGGGAGCTGCTCACCCAGCCCTGGCCCCCAGGGGCCGGTTCTGTGGGCTGTGGAGGCTCAGGTCAGGCCCAGGCTTGTGGAATCCAGGGCTCGGGGTGTGGGCAGAGGTGAAAAGGAAGCGGTCGGTGGAGGTGGAGGGTGGGGAAGACACGATGCGTGGACCGTTGAGGGGGCCGGGATTTGGGGAGGGTCAGGGGAGGGTCCCTTACGCTGCCGCCCAACTGGCTCCAGCTGAGTTTGGGCTCCGGGTAGCCACGGGCGTAGCAGATCAGGGTGACTTCATCTCCTTCGGTCCAGCTGCCTTCGGCCTTGAGCTGAGTCTCCTTCGCCTTTATCTCTGGCGTCCCTGTGGGTGGTGGGGTGGGAAAGGGGGTGAGAGGTAGGCACCTGGGGAAAGGCAAGAAGGGAGAGAAAGGAGAGAAGGACCAGACCCATCTCATTTGTCCTGGCCCCCCGTCCCAGCCTGCCCACACCCCGAACCTTGAACCAGCAGCCTGAAGCTCCGGGTGCGACTCAGGAGGGGGATCCTGGGCATGTAGGCCTCACACGTGTAGGTGCCGGCAGAATCGAAGGTGACGGAGTGGAGGGAGAGTGTGGAGTCCTCGCCCATGGGTGCTGAGTCCTGGGTGGGGAGAGAAAGAGCAGGCAGCAGCCGGGTGTGAAAGACGGGGCGGGGCGGGGCTGAGGGAAGGGGAGGGTCCCGTGCTGGGGAAGGAGGCCTTTCCCTCTCACCTTGGTCCAGTGTAGGGTCGGGGTGGGCAGGCCTCGCGCAGAGCAGGTCACGCTTGTGCTGTTCCCCAGAGGTAAGGAAAGCTCTTCCCCTGTGCTGAGCTCCAGGGAGTCCAGGTCTGGAGTGGGGGGAATAGAATGTCACCTTCCCCAGGCCCTCACCTGGTCAGTTAGGGGATCCCCAGGGCTTTTGAGGAGGCAGACGTGAATAGACAATTGTCAGCAGAGAATGCCAACTTCTCCCCAGCTCCACGAGCTCTCCACTCTCTCATCTGGGCCCTTGAGCCCAGACCTAGGAGTCTGACTCCAAAATACATGCCCACGGGACTTCCCTGGTGGTCCAGTGGCTAAGACTTTGTGCTCCCAATGCAGGGGGCCTGGCTTTGATCCCTGGTCGGGGAACTAGGCCCCACATGGCACAATGAAGACCTGGTGCAGCCAAATTAAATAAATAAAATAAACACTTAAAACAACAACAGCAGAAAACAAAATACAGGCCCGCTTCAACCACCTGCCTCCAGGGCTGACGTCTGAGCGCAAGGTTAGTGGATAACCTGGAAGGTGTCGGGCACTCCTTCTCTGACTACCCCTCCAACCTTGGCCTTCTCTCCTCCACACGACCCATTTTTTTTCATCAAGTCTTTCTCTGCTCTGTCCCCCAAATGGATCTTCTCACTTCTTTCCATCTCTGATCCTGGGGTCCAACTGCCTTGACCACTGCAGTCACGTCCTCACTGGTCTCTGTACTGGGCAGGACTCTTGTCCTCTCTGGTCCATTCTTTGCTGAGCAGCCAAAGGGATCTTTTCTTTTTTAAATAGTGAAAGTGTAGTTGCTCAGTCGTGTCCAAGTTTGACTTAAAAAAATTTTTTTTAATTTATTTAATTTTGACTGTGCTGGTTTCTTTTTTTAAAAAAAAAACAAAAACAGCCTACTCCTCTTTTTTTTTTTTGTAGTGCCCAGGCTTCTTTAATTGCGTCACAGGCTTAGTGATGGTATGTGGGAATCTTAGTTTCCCAACCAGGGATTGAACCCAGGTCCCCTGCATTGGGAGTGGGGAGTGTTATCCACTGGACCACCAGGGACGGCCCCCAAGGGATCTTTTCAAAACTCACACTGGTCAGCCCTTGCCTCTGCTTAAAATCCTGCAGTGAGGAGGAAAAAACAAAAGAAAACAAAACCCTGCAGTGGGTCCCCAGTATGGTGGGCATACAGGCCTCTTTCCTTGATGAAGCCAAAAAGTCCTGCCTGGTTGACCCTGCCCACTGCTTCAACCTCATCTCCCACCTTCCCCTCTTGTTCCCTGAGCTCCGGCTACCCTGTTCTTTCCCTGTTGTTCTCCAGTATGCCAGTGTGGGCCTCAGGGCCCTTGCTTGTGCTGTTTCCGCAGCCTGGAATGCTTTTCTTCTGACTCATCATATCTCTGGATCCATTCTTCGGTTTCCTACACGTGTTCCCCTTCTCAGAGAGGTCTCTCTGACCCTCTGTCGTGGACACTCAGATTTCCCCTTTGGCACCAAAGGATTTTCTCCCCCAGCTGTTGAGAAGGGTGTCAGCTGTCAGCCCTCAGCTGTCAGCCCTCTCTGGAAACTGCCTGAGCCGCAGAGAGAGCCCCTGGCTCAAGGTCATGTCCCCTCCTTCCCTAGGCAGCCCACATCCAATGACGGGTTGACATGGATGTACAAAAGACCCGGCCCCTGTGCCCCAACTGGGGATCTCTCAGCTTCTAAGTGCCCTGTGATCACGTCAAGGTCTTCCTTAGGCTGAAGCCCAACCTCTGCCTCTGCTGCATCCTGCTTCCTTCCCTCATCACCCACCAAGAGGTGTGGATCCCAGGGCACTCCCCATAAATTTCCTGCCTGCAGTCAGAATCTGCAGCCCCCAACACCCCCATCCTTCTTCCACTCCTCTGCGTTATCTCTGTAGAGGCAGCACTGCGACTCAAAATGTGTGTTCAAAAAATAAAGTGTGTGTTCACGCTTAACGTCCGTCTCCCCTACTGGCCCTGGAGCTTGGTGGAGGCTGGGGCTGCGCTGTCTTGTTCACATGTGACACAGGGTCTAGCCCCAGGAAGGGAGGTGACAGGAGTGCCCAGGAGGGACAGAGCCTTTGCTCAGGGCTTGTGGGCAGGTGGACCAAGAAGGCTTCTTGGAAGACTGGGACCTGAGAGATGGGTTGGGATTGGATGGAAGAGAAGATGGGGAGTTACTGTAGGAAAGAGGAGGGGAGCTTCGGGTGTGATGGGGAGAAGGGTCCGCCGAAGGTGAGGCCAGCCGGGTGGGTCTTGAAGGCCAGGGTGAAGCATGTCCCCAGAGGACTGGGGAGCTACAGCAGGTTCTAGGCAGGGGAAGGTCAGATGTATGCCTTGGAAAGGGGTCTCTGGCTGCCTTGTATGGGAGACTGGAGGGGCTGGGGGCATCGAGACCAGGCTGGGCACCACAGAAAGGGCTGGAGGCAGGGCTGCGGGGGGGCGGCGAGGGTGAGGAGATCGCTGATGCCAGGGCCCCCCTCCTGCTCTGGGGGCTCTCACAGGCCACACGCAGCTCCAGGGTTTTGGAGAGCTCCGTATCCTCGGGGGCGTCGTAGTCCTCCACCCTGCAGCCATAGGTCCCGCTCTGGTTCCGCTGTACCCGCTCCAGCGTCAAGTTCCCCTCAAGACTTGTTTTTAGCACATCCTCCTGCTTGTCCTGGGGGAGACCAGGAATGGGGACCCTGGTTCAGGAGCTGCTCTGGGCTGGCAGGGTCAAGTTAGGTCTGGGGTCACCCAAGCCAGGCATCAAGGTATGTCAAGACTCTCAAATTGGGAAACAGATAGCTCCTGGGTCACCGATCATGTGCCTTGCTAAGCCAGGGGTCACCCAGGTGAAGGGTCAGAAGTTGGTGCAGAGGAGTAGATCGCAGATGTCAGGGAATGAGGGGGTGGGTTACCTGAAGCCGGAAAAACGTGTACTCTGGGCTGGGACTGCCGTCCCCCCGGCACAACAGCTGGACAGAGTCACCCTCGCGGACCCAGCCCTCGGCAGTGGACTGGCTGCCCAACCAGAACAGCACGCGCTCTGTGGGATCTAAGGGAAAGGGCAGACTCACGATCAGGGTCAAGGGTAAAAGGCAGGGCTAGGTTAAGGGGGAGAGGCCAGCACCATGGGCTATGTTGGCCGAAGGTGAGAGGTAATATCTGTTTTCTTTTTTGCCATGCCATGAAGCATGTGGGAACTTAGGTCCTTGACTAGGGATTGAACCTGCACCCCTGGCTTTGGAAGCATGGAATCTTAACCAGGGAGGTTCGCTAGAGGTCATAGCTTTTGAGGCTCAAGTTTGCACTTGTTCTGAGATCAGGGACCCGAGGTCAGAGGTGGAGAGTACAGGTCAGTGTGTACCTTGGGAAGGACTCTCTGGCTGCCTTGTATGGGAGACTGGAGGGGCCGGGGACATCTAGACCAGTACAGGCACCACAGAAAGGGCTGGAGGCAGGGTTGTGGGGGGGTTGACGCCACACTTCCACTGCAGGGGGCACAGGGTCAATCCCTGGTCAGGGAACTACAATCCCACATGCCTCATGGCGTGGTCAAAAAAAAAAAGATATGACCCTAACCTTTGGCCAACCTTAGTCCTTTCCTTTGCTACAGTGTGGGTGACAGGTCAGTGTGAGATTCGGAGGGACCCATTTTGGGGTGGAAGTGTGGGGCACAATGGTTAGTCCTGAGACTCCACGGGGTTCAGGGTGTTATGGGGGGAGTCAGAAGTCATGATGGGGTTCCTGCTGGCACTTGAGGTCAGAGGTCAGAGGTGAGTACCCACTTCAGCCTGAGGTAAGGGAGCGGAAGGCCTGGAAGGGGTGGTGCAGGGCGCGGGGTCACCTTGGAGGGTCAGGCCTCGGCACAAGAGTCCCAGGTGGGGGCGGCTGGGGGCCCGGCTTGGACTCACAGTGCAGGGTGAGGGAGAAGGAAGGGCTGTCCAGGCGGCCATGCTGGCCGGCGGGCAGGTAGTAGTGGACGGAGCAGTGGAAGCTGGCCTCCCGGTCGGGCTTGTGGAGCCGCAGGTAAAGGGTGCTGGTGAGAGAGAGCAGGCCGGAGGCCTCCCGGACGGTGCGGGTGGTCATGTAGCCCTCTGCGAGAGAGAGCAGAAGGGGGGGCGGTCAGCCAGCCCGGCCACTGCCCAGCCTCAGCCCCTAAGGTCTCACCGAGCTCCCTCAGGCGCCGCTCACCAGAGTTCACCTCCAGGGGCACGGCCAGGGGCTGCCCATTCCGATACCACATGATCTGGGGGGCTGGGTTCCCGTTGCGACTGCTGCAGGTGGCTATCTGGGACAGACACGGACCCGCACTGGGCTGGGAGCCAGGACCCTGGAGTCTGGGTCCCCAGCCCTGGCAGGGTGGGACCAGACCAGACCCAGACACACGAGTCCAGCTCCCAACCCTCTCCTCCCAGGAGACTCAAGGTTGGAGCTCCTGGACCCTTACTCCTCGGATTGGGAAGCCCAAGCCCCCAGCCTCTCCTGACCTTGGGCTGTAGAAGCCCAGAACCCCCTCCTCCCCTCAGAACCCTGGAAGCAAGGTGTGGCCCAAGGTACCTCCTGGGCAAAGTCATCCATCACAGACAGAGTTCCTTTGTTGGGGGAGACCTCTGGGGCCTCTGGTTTGGCTGCAGGAAAGACTTACAGTCAGGAGCTGGTTCCCAGGGTTCTCACCTTCCTGCCCCTTCCCAGGATGTGTGTGTGTTGGGGGGCGGTGGTCAGAGGGGAGGCACAGACACTCACCAAACACGTTGAGCCTGGCGGTGGCCTCGGCGGTGCCCGCTGCCCCCGCCTTCACCACGCACACATAGTCGCGCTCGTCGCCCACCTGGGCCTCAGGCAGCACCAGGCGTCCCCGGGAGTCCAGCTGGTACGGGGGGCTGCGGCCCCGGGAGTTGAGCTCTTTGTCCCGGAGCTCGGAGCCACGCAGCTCGGCCGAGGCCAGGCGGTGGCGGGCCCCGGAGCGGTCGACCTGCAGGGCGCAGGTGGGGAGCGGCTCAGCGCGAGGCTGCCCGGCTCCTCCGAGTCCCCTTCCTCTCTGCCGCTCCGTGGGTGTCCTTCACTCAGCTCCTCTCTCTCTGGTCCCTCTGTCCTCTCTCCGGCTCTCCCACCCCTGCTCCCTCTCTGTGGTCACCGTTTCCCCTCTCTGGTTCCCTCTTTCGCCCTCTCACTGTGTTCCCACCTCTGTCTCCCGTTCCTGCCCTGGGTCTCCCGTTTCTCCTTCTCTTTAGTCCCATCCTCGGGCTCCTGCCTTCTGGGTGTCTGCCTCTGAATGTCCTCTTTCAAGAGCCAGGGGACCTCTTTCATTTTAGCCTCAGCTGTGCCCGGACACCAGGGTACCCTGGAGAGGAGCGTCCCCTTGCTGGGCCTCCATTCCCCCACCTGTAAAATGGAAAGGCAGCTTGGTGCGGCTCCCAGGGGCTTTCGGGCTCGGATGAGGGGATGAGCGTTTGCAGCCCTACTGCCCTGACTCTCAGGCCCCGCTCTGTCATGCCCTCATTCCCAGACCACAGCACTCACCAGAAACCATTCCAGCATGAAGTAGTCATGGGTCCCCAAGGGGCTGCAGTCCAGAGTGACAGACTCCCCCCTCATCACCTCCACCAGGGGGGGCACAGACAGGCGGACCTCAGCCTTGGAACCTGTGGGAGGGCGACTGAGCTCTCTCCCACTGCCGCCAGGAAGCAGAGCTCTCCAGGCCCCCAGCCCCTCCCTCAGACCCAGGATCCAGGCCCCCAGCCCCTGCTCCCTCAGACCCAGGATCCAGGCCCCCAGCCCCTCCCTCAGACCCAGGGGTCCAGGCCCCCAGCCCCTGCTCCCTCAGACCCAGGATCCAGGCCCCCAGCCCCTCCCTCAGACCCAGGATCCAGGCCCCCAGCCCCTGCTCCCTCAGACCCGGGATCCAGGCCCCCAGCCCCTGCTCCCTCAGATTCGGCTCCTCTCTCCCTTCATCTCTCATTTCTGCATCTCTAAGCTTCAGATCCCATCAGCATGTCTCTCCACCTCTCTGGTCACTTGCAGAACTGAAGACTCCTCCCCTGGGCCACACAGGGCCCCGGTGGCCCCCACACAATCCTCTTGGGCTCAGATCCTGTGTGTCCTTGCTGGTCCCACTAGACTAAATGCCCCTCGAGGGCAGGGCCTTGGCAGGATCATTCCTTAGCCTCCAGCTCTTCACCTGGGGCCTGGCACAAGGAGATGGATAATCGTCTCCATCTCAGTCCCCGCCTCTGTGTGTGTGTGTGCGTGTGTGTGTGCGCCCGCGCGCGCCCATCGCCCTGTGTCTCCATCTCTTAGTTTCACGGTTCTCTGCGTTCCTCTGTCTCTGTGTCGCCCGGCCCTGCCCCCCGGGTCTCTCCTTCAGGAGCGGGGGGCTGGGGCTGGGGCTGGGCCGGAGCTGATGCAGGATGGGCGTGTGGGCGCGGTGAGGGGGGACAGGGCTGGGCAGGTTTCAGGAATGTGGGAGGGACAGGCTGGCTCAGACCTGCCCGAGCCCCCTACCCGCCCTCGGCCCCTCTAACTCTCTGATAGAGCAGCAGCACGTGCCTCAGAGCAGGACATGGTGGAGGCCCCGGTCCCGGGTCCTGAGGGAGAAGGGAGCGGCGGGCCAGGAACCCCGTCCCAGGATCCGGGCAGGTAGAAGTGTTCGCATGAGGAAAGCGAGCTCTTTCAGTCTCTGGGCTGGCATCCTGGCCCGAGCTCTCAGTTCTTAGAACCTCCCTTCCCTTCCCCGCCCAGCCTGGCCCAGTTCTGCCCCTGGGGACCCCCTGTTCGCCGCGCTTGTGCCAGGGCCCTGGATTCCCAAGCACCCACCTCTGGCCCGGGCCTGCCCCATGGGAGGGAGTGTGGGGCCAGGCTGGTGCCCAGGGCTGGGTCTGAGTGGTAGAGACAGCAGGGACGGTTGGAGGGATCTCTCTCTCCTCCAGTTCTCTCTTCCCCCAGCCCCTGAGGGCCTCTACCTCTCCTCCAACCACCACGCAGGTGTGTGCCTTTATCTGGGCCCCCGGGAAGGGGGGCTCTGTCACTTGGAAACACTTGATTCCGCTGTCACTGCCCAGGGCCTGGGCTCCAGCCCTTTCTGATGGAGCGGGAGGCGAGAGGGGCGGGTCCTTTAGAATCTGGGCTCTGAATCTGAATGGGGGGAACCCGCAATCGCTTGTGACTTGCTGATTTCTAGCCAGAGGATCCCTGACCCTCTCAAAACTTGACAACTTTTGAGCGGGGAGCTCCACTTTGGTCTCTTCTGTCACCGGGGAAAAGGCACTCCGGGCCACTGGAGGCCAGGACCTCTGGGTCCGGGGGAGTAGGGGCCAGGCGGGGGTGGGAGCGGGGACAGATCCCAGCGTCTGAGGGGGCAGAGAGCGGAGCGCCCGCACTCCTGGGTCCCACGACTTCTCAGATCGCTTCTAATACACGGCTGAGGAGCCCCAGGCCTCTGCCTCGCTGTTGCTAGGTTTACTGGGAGGGGCACCCCCATCCTTCCTTTCCTGGGGTCCCTGGGGTCGGTGAAAGCCCCTCCCCACCTCCCCTGCCCTCCCGCAGGCGCGCTCTGCTCTCAGCCCGAGCCATACCTGGGTGCGCCGCCAGCAGGAGCGCGAGCACCAGCAATCGCGGGGCCCGGCGCGCCCCTGCCCGCGCGTCCGGGGGCTCCATGTTCAAGGCGGCGGCGGCGAGCGGCGGGCGGCAGGGGCAGAGACTGAGCCGGGGCTGGGGCTCGTCGGCCGCCGGGGCTGGAGCGAGGAGGCCCCGCCCCAGGCAGCCCCGCCCCGCCCCGCCCTCCCGGTCTCCCCCCGTCCCCCTCCAAACCCGGGCGCCGGGCCAGGACCTCCCACTGCCCGGAGCCGACCTCCCAGCGCTCAGCCGGGAGCCAGGCTCCCCGCCCCCAGGCCCCAGGGTGTCAGGCTCCAACTGACCAGCGCCCCTGGCGGGTGACCCGACCAACCAGTTCGGCCGGTGTCCAGGGCGGGGTCCTCCCTGGACCCCTGCGGACCCTCTCCGCCTCATTCTCACTGGCGGGACCCGTTCCCACCCCGGCCAGTGACCTGGGCTCCCCTCGTCGTTTTCGACCTGCTGGCCCGGGTCCAACCAGTGCCCTGCACCGGCTTCTCCCAGTCCAACCAGCAATCCCCAGCCTCCCCAGTGGCCAGTGCGCTGAGCTGCTTTCCTGCCTGACCGGTGGCCTGGAACCCACCCGGTTCTAAGGTCTAATAGTTCTGATGTCTAATGTCTAATGGTTCTGATGTCTAATGGTCTGCAACACCCAGCTCTGCCCAGGCCTCTGAGATGCTGGCGGGGGCGGGGGCTGTGGGGTGCTCTTCCCTTAGCTCCCCTCCCTAGGGCCCTCCCTCTCTTCCCCCCTTCCAGGGAATCCTAGGAATGCCACCCCCCTTCCTCCCTTTCTCTTCCCTTCACTCCCCTCCAACTTTGGGGGGAGGGGAAGAGAATCGGGGTTGACAGGTGAGTGGGGGCGGGGAGGAGGCCCAGGCACCTGAGGGGAAAAAAGGAGGAGGCCCACCACGGGTCACAAGGAAGGGTCACAGGTCAGACTTGGGATCACAGATCAGAGTGTCCACGGCTCCTTACAAGGCAGGCCTGGCTGGGACAAAATTCCTAGATGCTGGCTGGAGGGTGGGGGTGGGGTGAGATTTCACTGGTTACCCGGGAGAAGCTAGCCCTCAACACTGGCTAGTAAGGGGCAGCTGGTCATGCTGGGAGACTTTCCCCAGGCCTCTGATCAGATGTGGGGGGTGGATGGGCAGAAGGGGGACCACTGGTCAGGCACCAGGGACACCTTAGATTATAGGTCAGCGTGGGGGTTATTGGTTAGACTGGTCAAGGTTACTTTGTCCATATAGGAGAGCGATTGTTATAGTTGGGAGAGGTGACCTTTTAGGGTTAGCTCCCCTTCCCCAGGAAGCCCTCCGTGGAGGAGTCAAGTGCCCACCTCTGGGCTCCCCCACACAGCCCTGCCCATTCTGGGTCACCTCTGTCTGGGGATAAGTCTGTCTCCCCCACTGGACCGTGAGCCAGTAAGGGAAGCGCCAGGGCTGTTGTGGTCACTCCTGTGTCCCCAGTACTGTGCAGCCCAGGCAAGGCATGGAGCAAGCACTCAGGGAAGGTTTGCAAGGCTCAAACGCAGGAGCACACAGGCTCACATGCAAACCCCACCCAGACTGGATCATCGCCCAACACACCTGCAAACTCGCGAGTGGACAAAAGAGCTCCCTGGCACAAGCTTCCACACAGCGACCCCAGGCACCCACTCCCCAGCTCCCCTGCCCCTGGCTCATACACCTTCTGCTCGGGCTGCTAGGTATACCCTTTCCTTCCTTAAGAATCCAACCAGCTGGGGTCCTGGTTCTGGTTCATAAATGTGGGGGTGTATGGAGTGTGTACGAAGGAGGGAAGTCATAAATACCAGGGCCGTTTCCTTGAGGACTTGCACCAACTAGTACTGAAATATCTGTCTGTGTCCCCTACAATTTACTTCCACAAAACAGCCGGAAGGATCCAATTAAAATGTGAGTCAGCCCCTGTCACCCTTCTGCTCAGATCCTCTCCTTCTGAGTAAATGTTGAAGTCCTTTCCACGGTGCGCCATGTCCTGAATCTGGCCTCATTGCCTCCCCGGCCTCATCTTCCTCTTCTCTGCCCTGCCTCGCTAGCTGTCTTCCTGCCACATTGATCTCTTTGACTCCACGCTCTCCCTCCATCGCCAGGCTTGTTCCAGCCTCAGGGTCTTTGCTCTTGCTCTTCCCTCTCGTGGGACATTCTTTCCTGCCATCGCTCCCTGCCTGTCTGGCTTCAAATCTCTCCTGCGTCATCTTATCACAGAGCTTCCCTTAACCATCCTTTCTGATGCAGCAACTAACCCAGCCCTTTATCTCGCTACGTTTTTCCTCCGCAGCACTTATCGCTGCCACATATTTATATTTTATTGTTCTGCACAAAACAGAAGCTCCAAGAGAATGGGAACTTTAGTTCACCACTGTATCCCCAGTGTCTAGAACGGTGCTTGATGTAAGGAGCTGACTATGCCTGAAATCAATGAATTTTCTAATTCCACTGCTGTCTTATGTGTAGCCACTTAGACATTTTAAGTAACAAGCCCCGTATTTCTATACCTTTATCCTATTATCTTAGATACAGTGCGGGATGTGTGTGCGTGCTCAGTTGCTTCCGACTCTGTAGCCCGCCAGGCTCCTCTGTCCATGGGATTTCCCAGGCAAGAATACTGGAGTGGGTTGCCATTTCCTCCTCCAGGGGATCTTCCCGACCCAGGGATCGAACCCAGCCAGATTCTTTACTGCTGAGCCACCGGGGAAACCCACAGCGTGGGCCAGTTACTCTGAAACTAGTTCACAGATTGTGGAATACAGGGGAGTCACGATGTATTTGGAGGGGGAATGTCTACTCCCCCATGATTCTAGACTTGAATCTGGAAAATGTAACTACTGACAGTTTGTGTTGTCTTGGGGGCCAGCATGATGCATTTTTATTTGTACAAGACTTAATTGAGCAAGGAGAGCTTTGATAAGAACTTTTGGGGTTGGAGACTTCTCTGGTGGCCCAGTGGCTAAGACTCTGAACTCCCAATGCAGGGGGCCGAGGTTCGATCCCCGGTCAGGGAACTCGATCCCACATGCCACAACTTAGAGTTCACATGCTGCAACCGAGACGTGGTGCAGCCAAAATAATAAATAAAAATAAATATTTAAGAACTCTTTGGGAAAGAGAATGTAAGTCTAAAGTAAAGGGTACCTACTGTTGCTGAACATTCAAAGGGGTGGATTACGATGGACTTTTGTGGGGGTGGGTTAGCTAGCAGCTGCACCCCCTTCAGGGCTTCCCAGGTGGCACTGGTGGTAAAGAACCTGCCTGCCAATGCAGAAGACATAAGAGATGTGGGTTCGATCCCTGGGTTGGGCAGATCCCCTGGAGGAGAGCATGGCAACCCACTCCAGTATTCTTGTCTGGAGAATCCCCACAGACAGAGGAGCCTGGTGGGCTACAGTCCATAGGGTTGCAAAGAGTCAGACACGACTGAAGTGACTTAGCATGCACACAACCTCATCCCACATTAAAAAAAATCCTTACCATCCAAAAGCCTGTTACCCTCTGTTGAAACCAAACAGATATTTCTGTCCTGCCTCTGTTGTAGTTCAGATGAGTTAAGCCTGGAGAATCCCATTCCACCTTGGAATCAGGTGCTAATACCAAACTAACCAAGACTGACTAATCTATCCCCTCGACGGAAGGGGGCACAGGTGCTACTTTTCAAAGATGGCATAGTGAGCCTGTGAGAGGAAGGACTGCTCCGCTTAACTCATCCCACATGCTCTCCTGTAAGCTGAGCTTGACCGTCTTTCCACTGAGAGGTGAGGGTCGATCTATTAAACATGTCCCCTCCTTTTAAATCTGCGCATCTAACCATTAGAATGTGGCAGAACTGGGGACTTCCCTGGTGGTCCAGTGGCTAAGAATCTGCCTTCCAATGCAGGAGATACAGGTTTGATCCCTGGTCATGGAACTAAGATCCCACATGCCGAGGGGAAACTAAGCCCTAGCACTGAAACTAGAGAAAGCCCGTGTACCGCATCATAGATGCAGCTTGACCAAAAAAAAGAATACTTCATTCATGAGTTCTGAGATTAGGTAGAAAAAAGCATGTAACTTCTGTCTGTGTCACTGGAATATCTTCTGTGAAGACTTCAGCCACCATATAAGCACTCTGACTACCATGAGGCAGCCATGCTGTGGGGAAGCCCAAACTAGCAAGCGTGGAGATCACGTGGGGAGGTCTGAGACAGCAGAGGGATGTCTGTCCAGTCACCAGCTGCCCTGTTTCAAGCACTCTCGATCGCACCCTGAGCCAGAACCACCGGAAACCCTTACTGTTGGGCACAAATAAGTTTCTGTGTTGGACTTGCCTGGTGACGCAGTGGATAAGAATCCGCCAGCCAGTGCAAGGAATATAGGTTCGATCCCTGGTCCTGGAACATTCCACATACCTCGGGGCAACTAAGCCCCTGGGCCCCAGCTATTGAGCCTGTGCTCTAGATCTCACGAGCCGCAACTCCTGAGCCCACGTGCTTCCAGTACTGAAGACTGTGTGCCCAGTGCCCGTGCTTCGCAGCAAGAGAAGCTACTGCAATGAGAAGCCCGGCCCCCGCTCGCAACTAGAGAAAGCCTGTGTAGAGCAATGAAGACCCAGCGCGGCCCTAAATAAATAAATAAAATTATATTAAAAAAAAAGTTTCGGTGTGATTTGTTCCATGCAACAGCTAGCCTATTCTGGGGTGGCAGAGGCAGAGAGATGACCAACATCTAGAGGTCACTGAGGCCCCAGCGTATCCCCTTCAGACACGCTCTGTGGTGTGATCATGGCTGGGTTATGGTTGGAGTCCAGCTGCCCATCGTGTTCTCTCGATCACTTTCCAATCCTGATTCTCTAATCACTTCTGGGAATCTGTGAGTGATCCCGAGTCCTCTCAATCAATTCTCTTCCTGCCCCAGAGGAGGCTTCTGTTCCTTGTAACTAAATCTGTGACTCATGCTTCCATGTTCTGTTTACACTGAATTACCTTTTAACTCAACTTTTCAGATGCAGCTTAGATGTTCCCTCCTTCTAGAAGCCCTCCCTGACCTCCTCAACTGAATCAGCTGTCTGCTCCGGGTTCCTGCAGCCCTCTACGTTGCCCTCCTTGCCCGGCCTGGGACTGAGCACAGGGTGGGGGCTCCCGGGATGGCAACTGGTTTAAACTTAGGCGGAGGGAGGCTTGGGTTCCTTCTGGATTAGTGATGCAGTGGGGAGACACTTCCATTGCTACTTTGGAAGAAGGATCCCATGAGGAAAGGAGCAGAGAGAAATGAGAACGGATTGTGGGACACACTGGGTGTGTCACTCTCAAGGAAACGTGGGGGCACTTCATCTAAGGGGATTAGAACTGGGGTATCTGGGTTTGAGGGCTTCCCTGATAGCTCGGTGGGTAAAGAATCCACCTGCAGTGCAGGAGACCCTGGTTCGATTCCTGGGTTGGGAAGATCTGCTGGAGAAGGGATAGGCTACCCACTCCAGTATTCTTGGGTTTCTCTTGTGGCTCATCTGGTAAAGAAAGTGAAAGTCTCTCCTGAGACACCTGGGTTTGATCCCTGGGTTGGGAAGATTCCTGCAGAAGGGAAACGCTACCCACTCCAGTATTCTGGCCTGGAGAATTCCATGGACAGTATAGTCCATGGGGTTGCAGAGTTGGACGTGGCTGAGCAACTTTCACTTTCACTTCACTGGTAGCTCAGTGGCAAAGAATCTGCCTGCCAAGCAGGAGTCTCAGGTTCGATCCCTGGGTCAGGGGCAATCCCCTAGAGAAGGAAATGGCAACCCACTCCAGTATCCTTGCCTGGGGGACATCCCATGGACAGAGGAGCCTGGCAGGCTACAGCCCACAGGGTTGCAAGGAGTCAGACACGACTTAGCAATTAGACAGCAGCAGCAGCATCTGGGTCTGGGTCCAGTATTTTTTTTTTTGCCATGATGAGGAAAGGCAGTCTGATGCTTGATTCTCTGAGAATTTCCAAGTTTAAGTCCTGAGGGCGGGATTCCTGGGTCTGAGAGGGAAGGGGTCTGGGTGTCTAGACTCCTGGATCCAGAGGAGCTGGGTCCTCCACTCTTGATTCTGGGAACCCCAGATGCTTGGGTTAAGCAGGTGGGGATCAGGCCTCCGGCACTGCTGCCTAGGCCAAGCTGCCCCCTAGTGGTTGCCACACTCCTCCACACACCAGAGGACAGACTGGGCTCAGCAGTTTATTTCTCATCATAAACCCCTTCCAGCCCCTGGGGCTCTCTTCCTGCAGCATATCTTGGTGCCCTGTGGGGCGGAAAGAGAGGCGGTTTAGATAATATCACTGAAAGATGGTGAGCAGGGCCAGGCTGAGGGCAGGAACCTGGGTGGGGAGGGGGCCTCACCTGCCATCCAGGCCTTCACGGATCCCTCCAGGGGCAGATGGAAGGGTAGACTTTCGCTTTAGGAATTTCTGCAATGGCAGGAGTTTAAAGGCGATGTTGATTTCCTAGAACCAGTGTTCCCCTTTGGCCCCCACCCCCTCTTCCCTCAGACCCCGGAGTCCCGGGTCCCAGCTGCCTTCTGCACTCACCCTCGGGCTCCCTCCCCAGCCTGGGGGCTAGAGGTGACTTCCCACGGGGCTGAGGCCTCAGTCCAGAATCTTGGCAAGTGAAGAGGGGCTCGAAGTCTGGGAAGGGTCAGAGGTGCCTGCAGGGGAGGAGATTAAGAAATTTCACAGATAAGCTGCAGCAGTACTTCATCTCCCAGGCCTGGAGAAGGGTGACACGGTGATGGCGGGAGCAGGGGGAGTGGGGGCAGTATGGTAGGGTCTTGTCCCTAGTCCATGTTGTTTTGTTCCCCTAACACCTCTGGCTTGAATAGAAAACATTTTTTTCTATCCATACCTCCAACCATCCATCCATCCATTCACCCATCTAGCCATCCATCCATCTACCCATCTGCTCACTTAGCCATCCATCCTTTCATCCATCCATCCATCTGTCCATCCACCCTTCCAACCATCTGTCCATCCATCCACCCATCTTCTTACCTATCTACCCATTCCAGATATCTACCTATCCAGCCATCCAGCCATTCCCCCTTCTATCCCCTCATCCATCCATCTGTCCGACTGTCCATCCATCCATCTGTTCATCCATCCATCTGTCCATCCATCCATCTACCCAGCAATCTACCTATTCATTTGTTTATTCATCCATCCATCCCACAAATTTCCTGAGTAGCTACAGTGTGTCAGCCACTGTTGTGGGCTCTGAAGAAACAGCAGGAACTGGACAGACAAAAATCTCTGTCCTCATGGAGTCAATAGTCTATTAAGGAAGAGATTTAACATGAGTCATCAATGCACAAACAAGGAAATATCCCAGAAAGTTGTGCGTCCTTCAAAGACCTGACAGTGGACGGGGTGAGGAGGGTGGTGATCAGACCTGAGGGTGACTGGGGAAAGCTTCTTGGAGGAGGGGGAAATTGAACAGAAGTCTGAGTGCAAGAAGGATGTGAGCAGAAGTGTTACAGTGGGTGGTGGGCTTGCTGGTTTTGTTAGAACAGTAAGGAGTCCATTGATGCTGGAAAGGAGTTGCGGGGGTGCTGGGAGATCAGAGCGGTGGGGAGGGGTCCGATCTCCATGCCTTATGGGCTGATGGAGAGGACGGTGGCTTTAATTCTTGGAGTCCTGAGGTCTTGGGGGCTTCTGAGAGGTGAGGGAGGGGATCTGATTCAGGTTACAAATGCCCAATCTTGCTGACTTCCTCACAACCCATGGGGTCCATGCCATGCTTGCCCCCATTTACTCCACGTGTAGGCACTGAGGATGGGACAGGTCCCCAGTGGCCACAGCAAGGTGTCTGGGTCCCTTTGAATGACTGTTTCAGCCCCCGAAGGGGGATTTCTCTGCTGGAGAACAGCATTGTGAGGGAGCATCCCCAGTCAGGGGATTCATCATACCCACATAGTAGGGACTGACATCACGCCCATTTCACAAACAGGGAAAACAAGGATGGACTCTGGAGTCTGAAGCCAGGGGCCTGGGTTCCCGTCCTGACTCTCACATCCTTGAGCTGGGCGGCCTTCAGATCTTGGAGCCCCAGTGTACTCCTCTATGTAACAGGGGTCATAATAGCATCTACCTTATCATGTTGTCATGGCAACTAAATGACTGCCTTAAAAGCAGCACCAGGGAGAGGCTTCCCTGGTGAATAGGAATAGGCCTGCCAGTGCAGGGGACAAGGGTTCGATCCCTGGCCTGGGAAGATTCCACATGCCACCAAGCAACTAAGCCCATGTGCCACAGCTAGAGAAGCCTGAGGAGCCCAGGCACATGACTACAAGTAGCCCCCACTGTTTGCAACTAGAGAAGGCCCACACAAAGCAACGAAGACGTGGTGCATCAAAACAAAACGAAACAGTGCCAGGAACTTCCCTGGCAGTCCAGTGGTCAAGACTTCGCACTTCCCCTGCAGGGGGCACAGGTTTGATCCCTGGTCAGGGAACTAAGATCCCGCATGCTGCGTGGCGTGGCCAAAAATTAAAAAAGAAAAAAAAGTAGCCCTAGGCCTATAGCAAGAGTTATACACACATATATGAGCTATTTTCATTATGACAGTCACCTTGCTGGGAAATAACAGACCGGGGCTCCCTCCTACAGCATGTTTTAAGCAATGAAGGAAGAAGAGTTGACTGGAATTTGAACTGGGAAGGGTCTGGGCAGAGAAGGAAAGAGTCTGCCGGGCGGAGGGCACAGCCTCAGTGACGGTGCGACCATCTGGCCAGAGGGGCCCATTGCCCTGTGTCCCTTTCATCGTCCGCCGGGAGCCGGCTGAGTGCCTCTCACTGTTTCCATTTGGTTTTGGCTGCAGGTCGAGATCTGTTTTTAGCTTCCCTGGCTGGTGTCACCGCCCGCCTCCCCTCCTCCCCGGCCCCCCTCTCCCCGGCTGGCTCTCCTGTTTTCTGTGGTCGAATAATGTTCCCGGACTTCCTGAGCTGTTTGTTTGAAGACTGCCCAGTATCGATTGGATCTGGTGTGTATTCAGCCTGAAATCTAACAGAGACCTCCTCTTACCCCCGCCCCCACTCCAGGAAGCCGGGATTTGGAAAATGCTTGGGTGAAGAGTGCAGGGGGGGAAAAGAGCAAGGTGGGGGCTTGCTAACAAAATAAACAGATTTTTTGTGTGTGTGTGTTTAAGGGTTTTCTCTTCTTTCAGGCTGTGTGTTTGGGCAGGTGCAGTCTCCTCTCTGAGTTTTTTTTCTTCTGGAAAACGAGGAGAGGGACATTTTCGACTTCCTAGGTGGGGAAGACTCATTCCACTGGCTCATTCAATGTCTGTTTCCTGAGCACCTACTGTGTGTCAGGCACAGTTCACATAACGGAGAATGAGGCAAAGTCCTAACCTTCGGGAAGACGACAACCTCCTGATGGTGACAGACAGCAATGGATTATGTGCTCTGTCAGCCTGGCGAAAGGACAGGGGAAGCGCAGACAGGCAGGGGCTTGGAGGGATGGGAGGGTGGGGGTGAGGGGCACTATTTTCTTTTTTGGCCACACCTCATAGCATGCAGAACGTCCCCGACCAGAGATTGAACCCGTGCACCCTGAAGTGGAAGCCAGGAGTCTTTACCACTGGACCACCAGGGAAGCCCCAGAAAGTGAAAGTGTCAGTCCTCCGTTGTGTCCAGCTCTTTTCAACCCCATGGACTGTAGCCCACCAGGCTCCTCTGTCTGTGGGATTTTCCAGACGAGAGTGCTGGAGTGGGTAGCCATTCCCTTCTCTAGGGGATCTTCCCAACCCAGGGATTGAACCCAGGTCACCTTCACTGCAGGCAGATTCTTTACTGTCTGAGCCACCAGGGCAGTCCAGGGAAGCCCCATGGGGGCGCTATTTTCAATAGGTGGTCAGGGAAGGCCTCTCTATGGAGGGGATGGGAAAGCGAACCTTGGGAAAGGAGAGCTAGGCAGAGGAAACAGCTGGTGCAAAGGCCCTGGGGCAGGGCATGCCTGGGATGCTGCAAGAGGAGCCAGAAAGCCAGTGAGGTGGGGTAAGGGAGAGAAGAAGAGAAGAGCCCATAGAGGTATGGATGTCAGATGGCATCTATAAGTGGGTGCAAAGAATGGGTGCCTGGCCTTCACCCCTAGGCATCTGGCCAGACTGGGGACCCCAGGGGTGAACAGGACCCACCTGCCCACCCCAGACCAGTGCCCCACTCACCACCTTCAGCTGGCCTTTGCTGCTGGGGCTCTTGGGGCACAGATCCAGCCGAGGGGGCAGGGGAGGACCTGAAGGGGCCATCTAAGGGAGACAGAGGGTGGGGAGGGCGTGTGAGCCATCATTTGCTGCTCACCTACATGTGCCCCTGCCAGGAGGCCCGCCGTTCAGGCGCTTTGGAGGCTTCAGAGGTAGAATGGAGAATGAGACAAAGTCCTACCCTCGGGAGGGTTATACTAGAGAAAGTCATAGCCCTGGACCATAGGGGAGGCGAGGGTTTGTGTCCTTGGGGCCCCAGAGGCCTGTTACCAGCCCCTCCTCCCCCAGACCCAGGATCCAAGCCCCCAGCCCTCCTCCCTCAGACCCAGGATCCAGACCCCGAGCCCCTCCTCCCCTAGACCCAGGATCCAGACCCCCAGCCCCTCCTCCCTCAGACCCAGGATCCAGACCCCCAGCCCTCCTCCCCCAGACCCAGGATCCAGACCCCCAGCCCCTCCTCTCTCAGACCCTAGGGTTTCCCGTCTCAGCTCCTGCCTGGCCTGCTCACCTGCTCCAGCTCCTCCTCCTCACTGCTGTGTTCTGGGTCCTCCACAGTGGCGCTGACTTGGAACTGATGGATACTCACAGCCTCTTGGCCCTTGATCTCGCAGCGGCAGAAGGGGCAGGTCTGGCTGTCTGAGCGCTGGGGGAGGTGAAGAGTGAAATGATCAGGGTCTCCCTGTTCCCACCACGTCCCCTGGGACAACAGGGGCCTTTACCCCCCACCGAGTGATGTGGGGAGGACGGAGGGAGGGAAACGGAGAGAGAGGAGGAGGAGAGAAAGATGGAGAGAGTTGTTGGGTGGGAAGGGGGCCGCCTGAGGTTGGGAGGAACCCAGGGAAGACAGGGCTACGTGGGTCTCAGCTTCGCGGTAGAGATGCTATGGGGTAGCAATGCCTGGGGAAGACTCCGAAGTGTCCCTCGGACTGCGAGAAAATCAGACCAGTCAAGCCTAAAGGAAACCAACCCTGAATACTCATTGGAAGGGCTGATGCTGAAGCTCCAATACTTTGGCTACCTGATGCTAAGAGCCGACTCATTGGAAAAGACCCTGATGCTGCGAAAGATTGAGGGCAGGAGAAGAGGGCGACAGAGGATGAGATGGTTAAATAGTATCTCCGACTCCATCAAATGGATATGAGTTGGAGCAAACTCCCGGAGATGGTGAAAGACAGGGAAGCCTGGTGTGCTGCAGTCCAAAGGGTCACAAAGAGTCAGACACAACTGAGAGCCTGAGCGACAAAAGGAATGCCTGAGACACTTGCCTGGCCTGTACGTATTCATCAGGGGGCGCCCCCCATAGACACCCCCTGCCACCACCACTGGGGCCAGTGTTGTGGCTGGACCGGCCCTTTGGTTCTTAAGACTGCCGGGCGCCTCTCAGCATCAGCCATCAGGGATCTTTGAAGAACAAGACTTCCTACTCACAGGTCCTGGAGGGTAGAGGAGGTTGCAGGTAGAGGGCAGAGGAGGCAGACCTGGGGCTCTGCCTTTACTGGGGGTGGAGCGGGGTGCCTAGGATTTCAGGCATTCACTGTTGACTGGCAAATTTAAAGCAGAAGAGGAAGAAGCAGGGACTGGAAGAGAGAAGCGGGACACTCCATGCTCAGTTACCTAGGGCTTTCTCAGGGGAAACTTCAAGGCTCAGGGCTTGCTAGTCCCTTATCTAGTTGTTCTGCTAGTTACTGAGTCCGGAAGAGGGATGTCTTTGTTATGATAATCTCCCCAATCAAAAGCTTAAGGCCAACACTTACATCACAAAGGGAAAGCTGTGTATTAGGCACCTATACTCCACAGGGGCTCCCTTTACCCAGAGGCCTGAATCCTCCCTTGGGGGGGTCACTAGCCTCAGCCGCATTTCCCTGAGAAGGCAGATAAGGCTCAAGAGGTAAAGCCACTGGTCCAGATCACCCAGCGAGGGGCTGCTACAGGCTCGAAATGCCCGGGGCATGTTAAATGTAGCCAGTCCCGCAGACACCACTGTCTCCCACTGGGGCCAATGCAGCAGCATTTCCCATGAATAATGTAACCGGAGACAGAGAAGCAGAGGTGACAGGTGCACAGCAAGAAAGACAGAGGCATAGGTGGAGCAAGCCTCTGCTCTCCCTGGGCCTCAGTTTCCCCATGTGGTCGATGAGGCATGCGGGAGATGCTCTCAGCTCAGTCCCTCAGTCGTGTCCGACTTTTTGCGACCCCACGGACTGCAGCACACCAGGCTTCCCTGTCCATCATCACCAACTCCTGGAGCTTGCTCAAACTCATGTCCATCAAGTCGGTGATGCCATCCAACCATCTCATCCTCTGTCGTCCCCTTCTCCTCCTGCCTTCAGGGGAGATGCTCTATTGGAAGAAAGGGGTTGGGGACGGGGCGGAAAGGCAGGGCGGGGTCAGACCCACCAGCCAGGCAGCCAGGCAGCGGCTACAGAGCAGGTGCCCACAGGGCTCTATCTTCATGTCCTTGTTGCTCTCAGCACAGATCTTGCAGAGCTCAAACGTGGAGTCCATGGCCCAGTAGAGCTGCAGCTGCTCCTGCCAGGTGAGAAGGGGACCACCGGAAGCAGAGGTGCTGTCAGCCTCGAGCAGGCCAGTGGGGCCACTGGGAGTGAGTCCTGAACCTAAGCACCAGCCTTGAACCCTCTCCCAGGTTCAAGGCTGTGTGTCCAGCTGCCTCCTACATGTGCTTTTGTTATCAGACTTGTTCTCTGGGGTTGGTCTACACTCAGGGTTGCCAGATTCAGCCAATAAACTACAGGATGCCCTGTTAAATTTGATTTTCAGATGAACAGTGAATACATTTTGAGATCTAAGTGTATCCCAAATATTGCATGGATACACCTTAAATTTTATTTTTTTAAATTTTTGACTGCACTGCATGGCAGTTAGTGTGGGATCTTAGTTCCCTGACCAAGGATCCAACCCGTGTCCCCCCTGCAGTGGAAGTGCAGAGTCCTAAGCACTGGATTGTCAGGGAAGTCCCTCCATGGGATACACTCATACTCAAAATTTTGTTTGTCATTTCTCTCACCCCTGGGGATGGCTGGAAGACTAAAAGCTGCCACTGGTGAATGCACAAAGTGCATTAGCTGCCCTGATTATCTCAGCAGTATCATTTCCTGGCTTCATTACCAGGAAAGCCCCGGGGTAAGAGGCAGGAGGGGCAGTGTTTTCCAGAGAAGGAACAGAGAGGTCAAGCAATTTACTCCAGGTCATCAAGCAATTTACTCCAGGCCACCAAGCCAGCACAAAACCTGAAGGCTTCTGGGAGTCTGGGGCCTGACTCATGGGAGAGGATCCCTGAGCTGCGGTGCAGTGTGGGTAGGGGGCGGGTGAGCCAGGGTGGGGGCCTGGGCCTCACCTCCGACACGTGGATGTGCTGATGAGGTTCCATGTGGCAGAGTTCGGTCAGGTCCGGGTTGTGGTTCTTCCCATCTGGGTAGAGGTAGCTGGGGGAAGGGAGGAGGTGGGTACGGGGAGGGGGGGAGCGGCATCCAGTGCCCCCACCCTATCCTGGAGCGGCTGTCCCAAATACATGGCCGGCCTGGGGATATTTCCCTCCCTTCTCCTCAAATGGGGACTTGGGCAAACTGTCCCCTCAGACCCCCATAGAAGGACTCCAGCTCTGGAAAGCCCAGATGCATGAGAACCAGGAAGCATCAAACCTCAGGCTCAGCCCTCCCAGAACTTCACTCGTCCTAGAGTCTTTAGGCCCCAGCGTGAAAGCATCTTTTTTTCCCCTAAAACTGCAAAACCAGCTTCCTTCACAGCTCACCCCACACCTTTCTTTTTAAAAGTTATTTGGCTATGACGTGTCTTAGATGCAGCATGCAGGATCTAGTTCTCCAACCAGGGATCAAACCTGGACCCCCTGCATTTGGAGTGTGGAGGTTTATCCACTGGACCACCAGGGAAGTCCCCATAATAGCATCTGAGTCACAGATTGCAGGAGTGACCAGATCCTACCGTCTTAGGCCCACGGGGCTGGAAGGACCTCCTGGTCTCTTTACACTATTCCTATTTCACAGAGAGTGACCGGGTCTCTGAATGAGAAAGACAATCCTGAGGCCACACAGTTGTGCTGTGGGCCGGGTGTGAGTGACCGGCTCCTGGATACCCCAGGCTCTGCACACCCTGAGACTCCCATTCAAGTCATAAGTGACCAGTACTGGACACTCTGCCTCACTGGCCTCAGTTTTCTCTTCTGTAAAATGGACGTAATCATGCCTAGGCTAAAGATGGGTGATGAGGATCAAGTAAGACAGTGCTTAGAGAACACATAGGACTCAGTCCCCACACATAAACACCCAGTGAGAGAGGAAGTGCTAGGATCAGTGTTTAAAGACCCAGAAAACTGTCTCACTGTGAGGCAGAGCTTGGTGTCCCCTCCCCACCTCTCTCTTGACTTGTCCGTTTCTAGAATTGTGTGTGTGCATGCATGCACGGACTCATGTACATAGATCAGAGGGGTTAAACCTGATGGATGGTGTTCACATTAATTTTAACTCTGGAACCCTCCACTGAAATCTGACCTGGAACTCAGTGCCTTAGAGTATATAGCATAAGGTATACAGCAGGCCAGGGAAGCCTGGCATGCTGCAGTCCATGGGGTCGCAGAGAGTCAGACATGACTGAGCAACTGAGCAGACGCGCTTCCATAAACACACACACACACCCCCAGTGGATTTTCATTACTTGTGGATTTTGTATGTGCAGACTTGCTTACTTGCTAAACTGTACTTGGAACCTCAAAATCAGTACTCCCTGCGGCACTTTCCCGGTCGTTCACAGCCAGGCCTGCTCCTGGCTGAGCATGAAGCAGGCAGCGTTTGGCCTTTTCCTCTCAGCTCTCATTATAAACGTGTTCTCTTCGCAGTCTGTGCAGCGCCCCATGTTAGTGCTCTGTCTTGGTAACTGCGCTGGTTTCAACGCCCCCGGGCAGAGTGCTGAAGTGCTGTTTAGTGCTGCTTAGCACAGGAAGGCTAACATGTGCCTCCTGGAGAAAATACGTGTGGGAGATGAGCTTGGTTCAGGCCGGAGTTTCGTGCTGCTGGCCACAAGTTCAAAGGGAATGTATCAACGAAAGATATTAAACTAGGTGTCTTTAAACAGAAATACCGGCTTCCCCGGTGGCTCAGTGGTAAAGAATCCGCCTGCCAGGCAGAAGATACAGGAGACGTGGGTTCGATCTGTGGGTCAGGAAGATCCCCTGGAGGAGGGCATGGCAACCCACTCCAGTATTCTTGCCTGGAGAATGCCATGGACAGAGGAGCCTGGTGGGCTACAGTCCATGGGGTTGCAAAGAGTCGGACACAACTGAATGGACTTAGCACACACACAACTGCATATATCTGCCTGTCTGTCCATCCATCCATCTACTTATCTAGCTGCCTATCGAATCCACCTAGCCTCCATCTTATCTATCTCCCTATATCCATCCATCCATCCATTCTATCTATCCAATGTCATCCATCCATCTACCTACCTACCTGTCTAGCTGCCTATCTAATCTATCTGTCCATCTGTTCTTTCTTCCTATCTATCTATCATAGATCCATCCGTTATCTATCTCAGTATATCGATCGCTAGCTAAGGAGGCTCGGGTTAAACCTCCGAGGTGAGACCCCAGGAACCGTGTCTACTTTTTCACCCTTCCTGTCCCACACAAATCAGATTCTGAAAGAGGGGCCCTGGGGCGGCCAAGATTACAGACTGAAAACCCCAGTCTAGCTTTTTGCTCAGTTCTTCTGCTCTCACAGTCTAGATTCTAGAACAGGACATGCATATCTAGAAGCAAAAGCCTTGAGTGCAAGTCCAAGGAAGGGGACAACTGGGGTTGTGCCTAGCTACCACACACTCCTCCTGGACCTGCTGCTAGCTTAACATGGCAGCTGTGTGGGAACCGAAAAGGCGTCCCTTCCTGCACCTTTGCCTGCCACCTGCTGGAACACTGGAGTATTGCAATTTTACGTTGTCAGATGCATGTTGTCTGTGAACCCGGTGCTCTCAGACATGCTCACCCACCCTCCCAGGATGGTGACTCACAAGCCTTCCTTCTGTCCTTCCAGGAGCACCTGGAACAGGGGCTTGTTGAGAGGGATGGTCTGTAAGATGCTGCCATCTGAGCTCACGTATCCGATGGCCCACTTCCCCAGGCGAGTGCAGCTGGGCCGGAAGATGTAGCTGGAGGAAGAGGTAGGAAGGGATGGGGGAGGGAGTGGTCACCGCCGACCCTCTGGAACCTCCCGGCCCCTCACCCTGTTGGGAATCCAGGTGTCTAAATTCTTGCTCCCTCATAAACTTCCTACCTTTTAGGCAAAAGAGGCACTACTAGGTCCCTGTCCACCACTGTAGGGAATGTCTGGGGGTGTTTACCTGTTAAGCTCCTCCTCCACCGTCACTGGGTTTAGGCAATCCTGGGACTTTTGCTGGAAGTAATAGGAGCAAGGCACTCCATTTCTATAGGGGATGCTGAGCTGGTAGGGTGTACAGCTGTGGCTTCTGGAAAGCATTTGCCACCAGAAGGAAAGACTATGTCTGAGAATGAGGCCAGCACAGAGGCAAGCTTGGAGGGACAGGAACTGATTTCTGACAACAGCTCTTGAGCACCTGGGTCCAGCTGTTCCTGAAATCCACACCTGGTCTTTTCGATTATGGCCATTGATTCATCCCTCTTTCTTTCCCTTTACACCAGTCTCAAGTGCAACTGGAAAAGTGCTAACATACCATCTTGGGGGGCCTGCACCTCTGTCCTGCAAAGACTTGGGAATCTGACATCCTATTCCTTTAACCTCTTGGTGTTCCAGGTAGCTCAGTCCCTCAATTTTTAGCCCTCTAGTGGGATCCAATGGCTCAAAACTTCCGGCTTGAAATACTTTAAGGACTCAGGTGTCTGGTTTCCCAGCAGGTGGGAGGTCATATTCAAAATATTTAACAGATCTGTGGGTTCTAACCTGTGAGAAACAGATCCCAGGGCAGGATCTTCAGGTCCCTTTGCTGGACCAGGGGTATTGTCCCTTTAGCTGCTGGACTGTGGGCGGGTTGAGGTGGTCCCAGGACAACCTAGGTTGCAGGGGCACTCAGCATTCTTCCTCTGAGTTCTTGAATCTCTGGGGTCCCATGTACCACAGCCCTTCAGTTCTTACTTTCTGAAGGATGTCTGGGTCACCCAGACACCCCAGCCCAGGATCTAGACCCTGCAACCCCCGCAGCCTCCTCCTCACGAGGCCTGGCCCTTTTACCTGCCTGGCTTGTCTCTGAAAGTCTGCAGACGGGCTCGGACCTCGTCGTATGTGAGGAAGGCCATGTAACCCGGGTGGTTGACTGCCAGGAGCTGCCAGTTCTTGAGAAGTGTTGGCCACGGCTAGGGCGGGGCAGCGCTGAGGTCAGGGAGGGGCTGAGGAAGCTGCCCATGTTCCTAGTGCCTCCCGGGGTCCAAGAACACAGACGCCTCATTCACACCCACCATGGGCCTCAGGAATATCTTTGACATAGAAGATTCCAGGCCCTTCCACCTCCAGGACTCAGGAATCCAGGCCCCCAGTCCCTCCTCCCACAGACCCAGGAGTCTGGGCTCCCAACCTCTCCACCCCCAGGACCCAAGAGTCTGGGCTTCAGACCCTGGCCTTCCCTGACCTGGAAGAGCCTGGTGAAGATGTCAAACTCGAAGATGGACACGTGGCCGCTGCAGGTGAGGTCGATGGTGGAGCGCAAGGCCAGAGCCGTGGAGCCTGGCTCCACGGGGTGGCAGATACATAAGACTGCCTCAAACTCAGCCCAGGGCAGCACACATCTAGGTGGGGTGGGAGTGGGGGATGCAAATGAAGCCTCTGGGGGCCTAGCATGGGAGCATTCCTGGGAAGGAGTGGGGCTGGACTCCTGGGTCTCAAGGAGGAAGGGCTGGGGGCCTGATTCCTGGGCCTCTGGTCAGGGGCAGGATGGGGCTGTAGCCGCTGAGGGGTCCTGGGGTGTGCGCTCACTCACCGGGTTCCACAGTACTCCCTCCAGAAAGTGTGGGCGGAGACCTTGGTGAGCTGGTACGTGTGTCCGCAGTACTTGCCCCCGGGGAAGAGCGCATCCAGTTCCGCGTGCATGTAGCTGAAGATGAGGGCCAGCTTGGCCAGCTGCCGCCTGCGGGGGTGGGCTCTGAGGACTTGGACTTGACTTTGGGAGCCCCGCTGACCCTTCCCCTCTGCGGGGGGACCACCCGCAGGGGCGAGGCCCCCAGCCTCTAAGATGTTCGCGCAGATAGAAGTCGGATCTGAAACCATCTGTTACAGTTCTGAGGCGTCCCCTCTGCGGACCTCCCTCTCCCCATCTGTGAAGGAAAGGGAGGTACCGCCTCGTATCCGAGGCACCCCCAGCAAACGAATCCCAGCCTCTGACCGAAACCTTGCCTAGTCAGATGTGGGGAGCACTGGGGCTGGGGCCATTTAGGGCAGTGTGAGCTTGGAGACTCCCTGTTGGTTTAAGCAGCCCTGGATGGTGGACCCCTGGGCTTCCTCCTGCTCACTGCCTCCCTGAGGAAACACTCAGGGTGTGGGAGCAGCATAGGATAGCTCTGACACTTAGTTCTGTGATTTTTGGCGAGTTCCTTTTTTCTTCTTCAAGCCTCAGTTTCCTCAGCTGTGAAATTGGTATAAATACAGGATAAGTACAGCCCCTGCCTCATGGTGGGGTGGGGGGTGAGGATTCTTACCCATCTTATGAGCACATAAGATTCCAGGCACAACCTGGTATACAGTCGGCATTCAGGGCATGTTAATTAGTTACTGTTCTTATTATTTTATATTAATAGCCTCCAGGTCTGTTGGACTCTTGATGCCTTTTATAGGGAAACCCTTGATAGTTTCTAAGCACCCTCCCTTCCCACAATCTGTAATGCACTCACTATTCACATGTGACTGGCCCAACTTGAAATGTGCTCTAAATGTGAAATACACACTAGGTTTCAGAAACTTAGTGCAAAAGTGAAAGTCGCTCAGTCATGTCCGACTCTTTTCCACATAGATAATATAGTCCATGGAATTCTCTAGTCCAGAATAGTGCAGTGGGTATCCTTTCCCTGGTAGCTTAGCTGGTAAAGAATCTGCCCGCAATGTGGGAGACCTGGGTTTGATCCCTGGGTTGGGAAGATCCCCTGGAGAAGGGAAAGGCTGCCCATTTCAGTATTCTGGCCTGGAAGAATTCCATGAACCATACAGTCCATGAGGTTGCAAAGAGCTGGACATGACTGAGTGACTTTCACTAGTGCAAAAGGAAAAAAAAAGAATGTGAGTTATCGCATTAAGCATCACCTTACATTTATTGATTATAAGTTGAGCTCATAATATTTTGGATATAATGAATTTTTAAAAGTTTCTGAAATTCATTTCACCTGCCTAAAAAACCTTTTTGAAATATGTCTACTGGAAAATGAAAAGCTACATATGTGGCTTCCATTAGATTTTTGTGGAAAGTCCTGGTCTAGAATCTCCATCAAAGAGTTGCTAGGACCTCACGACTCTAGAAAATCCACTGAGCCACTCACTGAGTCCCTAAGCTTCCTAGTTTCTAGAACCTAATGAATCTAGAACAGTGGTGCTCAGTGGAGTTATACTACCCTTTTAAGGAGCTTCTAGAAATTTGCCTGAGGCTAGATTGTGGGGGACTATCTCCTCCAGTAAGATTTTACCCACCCTCTACTCAACTTTCCAATGTCCCATCATACATTTGTGAAGATGGAAAATCCAGTTACAGTGATCTGAGCTTAGAGTCCAATTCCATTTTACATAAGCTTTTCTTTTTTTGCCACACCCCTTGGCTTGTGGGATCTTAGGTACCCGACCAGAGATCAAATCCTGGCTCTGCAGTGAAAGCAGAGTTCTAACCCTACATAAGCATTTTTTGCACACTGAAAATCGATACTGAATTTTATAGAAATTCACTATCCTATGTGTCAAGGGAAGTCTGTTTTGTTCAGCAATGGATGATTATTTTCCCCAGGTACAAGTGTACAAGAACCAGTCAGTTCTGCCTTCCAGAGTAACTGTAACAGTGCCTTGGCATTTTCATTCCAAATATAAATAATTTTATTATTATAAAGAACATTCCTTTGATCATTCCCTTATACTACAATTTGGGCATTATAGTGATTTTTTAAAAAGAATTATGAGTAGGTAGGTTATTCACCTGATGTATGTCATTTCAGGATAGATTTAAAGAGACACCACGAAATATTTGCTCTAAAGAAAGGGCTTGGGGGCCTGTTGGGGTTGAGAGCTACTATTCCAAGTCTTGTTCTGGCTCTAGACCTCAAAACTCTGCCCCTGTCACTCGACAGCCCTCTCTTGGAAATTCAGAGCAGGCAGCCTGCAGACAAAAAGGAAGAAAAAAAAAAAAAAAAAGCCCTAGATCCTGAGCTAGCCACACAAGGAATTAAAGACAGGCTCTGAGTGTCCCAGGCAGGGTTGGTGATGGGGGCATCAGAGCTCTTTCTCCAGTGCTCTCCATGCAGGAAGCTTCTTGGGGTCCCCACGTTCCGTACTGTGTGTCTAAATCCTCGGGGCGAACAGCCCGTTTCTGAGCCAAGAAAGACGGTGACATGGTGAGCTCAGGGTCTCCATGCCTAAAGAAGGAAAAAAACCTGGAAGGCTTAGTTTCCCAGGTTCTTTCACGGAGAAGGGCTTGCGATCGGGACTCCCGGGTCGGAGGGAGGAGAATGCTCGGAGCCTGAGGGAACCCCACTGACGATCTCAACCTTTGTCCCGGCGCAAGGGCTCACCTGAGTCTGGAGCCCTCCCGGAAGAGCTCGTCGTTGGCGATCTTTCGGCCCTGGGGTGGCAGCAGCGCCGCCACCTGCCTGCTCTTGGCCTCCAGGTTAGCCAGATAGACCACCAGAAAGTCCCACGCCTCCCCGGGACCCTGGGGGACGCCTCCGCCGGCCTCCCCCCGGGCTTGCGCCACCTGGCGCAGCAGCTGCGCCGTGCGGGGCAGCAGGTTCCGAAGGGAGGGGGGACTCGAGGAGAGCCGGGGGTCCCCGCATTGTTCTTCCAGGCGCTGCAGCAGCCTCACCGCGCGGCCGAACGCTCGGGATTCTCCCCACTGTCGTCCCCGCAGGGCCGCCGCAGCCATGGGTCCCTCTGATGCCGGAGGAGGGATCGGGGCCCCGCGGAGAAAGACCCGGCACTGCCCAGCCCCAGGTAGGGGCGGGACGGGGCTGGAGAGGTGAGGGCGGGCCCTGAAGAACCGGGGGAGGTGACTGCCGGTACCCGTGTGCCCCAAGGGGGCGGGGGCTGGGGGCTCTGGCACCTGGGTTCCTTAGAGATGGGGTTTCTCACGTCCGATCCCCAAAGGAGAGCCGGATGGGGTGGCTTTGGTGGGTGGCGATAGGACTTCCTGGGTGCGTGGGAATCGCAGGTCCGATGCCTGGGTCCTTTCTGGGGAGGAGTGGGGGGCTGGGTCCCAAGTTAGCAATGGAGGAGGAGTTGGGGGGAAATCTAGGACTTTTGTTTGGGGGCGAGGGTGGGGCTGGGAGTTTAGCTACCCAGACCGCAAAGGGGAGTGGTGTTGGGAGGTAGGTTTCCTGGGTCGTGGGTCAAAGTTTGGGTCATTGGTCGTGGCATGGGATTAAAGGTTAGAGCTGAACCTTCTAGGAGGAAACATTAGGGAAATAGTGCCTTCTGTCCCAGAGAAGGAACACAGCGTGCCCAGACCCGTGGATCCCCTAAGAGCAGGAGTTGGGAGGAGGGTGTCTGAGGGAGCAAGAATCCGGTGACATAATTCCTGGGTCCCCGTAAGCAGGGGCCTGAGAAAAATCAGGCTGGAACTGAGACACTCAGATTTCCAAAGGAGGTGGTGGGGGCTTCTGGGTCCTCAGGGGATGAGGCGGGAAGATGGGGCTCATGACTGCAGCAGCTGCCCAGAGCAGGTCTGGAGAGACGCGGTTTTCTCCCCAACCTACTTCGCCTATAGCCGCTACCCAGCCAGGGATGCGCGCTGGGCGGCCACGCTGGGCCCTGGTGGGTCTGACGATCCCTCCGTCCCTCAAGGGATCCAGGCCACGCCCCCTGGCTTCCTGGCCACGCCCCGGCCAGGAGACTGGCCTACTTCTGATTACAAATATGCCCATACCTAGAGAATTTCTTCCCTGGTGGCTCAGACGGTAAAGAATCTGCCTGCCGTGCGGGAGACCTGGGTTCAATCCCTGAGTTGGGAAGAACCCCTGGAAGAGGGCATGGAAACCTGTTCCAGTATTCTTGCCTGGAGAATCCCCATGGACCGAGGAGCCTGGAGGGCTACAGTCCATGGGGTCGCATAGAGTTGCATAGGACTGAAGCGACTAAGCACAGATAATTTCTAATCAGAGAATAATAGTAATAATAATAATAGATCAAACCAGTCAATCCTAAAGGAAATCAACCCAGAAAATTCATTGGAAGAACTGATGCTGAAGCTGAAGCTCCAATACTTTGACCACCTGATTCGAAGAGCTGACTCATTAGAAAAGACCTGATGCTGGGAAGGCTTGAAGGCAGGAGGAGAAGGGGATCACAGACGATGAGATGGTTGGATGGCATCACCGACTCGATGGACATGAGCAAGCTCCGGGAGGTGGTGAAGAACAGGGAAGCCTGGCGTGCTGCAGTCCATGGGACCGCAAAGAGTCAGAAACTACTGAGTGACTGAGCAACAACAAAACATTTATTAAACACTCTCTGTCGAGCCCTGTGTGTCAGTCAGGCTTTACATTTTCTCACTGAATTCTCAAAAACTGAGGTAGAAGGAGAGGGAGAAGGTTTAGTATGAGATCTGAGGCCCCCATCGCACCCTAATTCCCTCCTCAGCCCCCATCCCTTATCTCTTAGAACCTGAGAATCCTTAATTTGTGGAATCTTTGAATTTTGTCTCAAACTAAATGAAGACTGGGTCTTTGTAGTCAGGACGGAAGGGTCCACCTCCAGCTCCTTGAGCTCCTGCTCTCTCTGAGCCTCAGTTTCCACCTCCAGGAAGCAGGATGGCAACAACCCACTGGCCTGGCAAAAATTCAAAGTTTTGACCAAGCCAAGTGTTGACCAGGAGTTGATGGACGTGTAAGTGGACAAATTAGGTTTGAGAGTAATTTGACAACACACAACAAAGCCTTGGCAGGGCAAGTCCATTGCCGGCTACGTCCTTCAGAGCCGTGGCTTGTAAACACTTTTGCTCACATGGAGACATGACATTCCTGAAACAGTTCCACGGGGTAAGCCTTACCCCATCTATGCGCATGCGCTCTCGTATCTTCTAGTTAATTTCATTTCATTAAAGGGAAAATTGTGTTTGCAACCCACTAAATTGATTTCACAACCCACTAATGGATCTTGTTGGGCAGGTTGAAAAATACTGCCCTAAAAAACTCCAGGAGACAGGTTCAGGGATATTAATTGCAGCCTTGTCGGAAATGGAGAAAACGGAAGACCGGGCAAGTTTCATTATCAGGAGAAGGAATGAATACATCGTGGTATCCTTCCACAAAGGATTTCCATACAGCAGTCCAAATGAATGAAATGTTACACACATTCCAATTGTGTGAATCGTAAAAACGAGTGTTAGTGGGTTGAATAGTCCCCCTCCCCCTTTTGTGTCCCCTGGAACCTGTGAATGGATCCTATCTAGAAAATGAGGCTTTGTAGGCTTTAACCAAGTTCAGATGAGGTGTACCATACATCCCGTCTTCCCAGGTGGCCCAGTGGTAAAGAATCCACCTGACCATGCAGGAGACGCAAGAGATGCGAGTTCCATCCCTGGGTCGGGAGGATCCCCTGGAGGAGGAAATGGCAACCCACTCCAGTATTCTTGCCTGGAAAGTCCCGTGGACAGAGGAGCCTGGTGGGCTACAGTCCACGGGGTCACAAAGAATCGAGAACGACTGAGCGACTGAGTGGACACACACTACATCCAATCTGACTGGAAACTGGGACGCAAACACAGGTATACTGACTGGGAGAAAGCCATGTGACGATGGAGGCAGAGGTTGGAGTGACGCATGTATAAGCCAAGGATTGCTGGCAGAAGCCAGAAGCTAGGAAAAAGCAAGGAAGGACACTCCCCTAGAGCCTTCAGAGAGAGCGGAGCCCTGCCAGCACATTGATCTGGGGTTTCTGGTCCCCAGGATGGTGAGAGAAATGTGTTGTTTTAAGCCACTCAGTTCGTGCTCCTTTGTTACAGCAGCAACAGGAAACTAACACAATGACTTTAGGAAAAAAAAACCAAAAAACAACAAGTGCAGAGGAGTTAGTATAACACAATGTTATTTACACGAGTGTGCTCAGTCACGGCCACTCTTTTTGCGACCCCATGGACTAACCCTCCAGGCTCCTCTGTCCATGGGATTTTGTAGGCAAGAATACTGTAGTGAGTGGCCATTCCCTCCTTTTTTATACCAAGTAAGAAAAATTGCAAAACCAGTAAGTACACTGTATTACCTGGGGAATGCATTGCTTGTGATAATAGTATGAAAGCGTGAGTGGTAATGTTGAGCATTAAATGTAAGACACAGCAAAGGGAAAAGATGGACTCTGAGGATATTGATAATGCTTTAAAAATATCTGCATCACATATGGCAAACTGATTAAGAGTTCATGGAGCTGCAAAGTGGATACAAACGAAGTGATGATAAGCAAAGATACTGAAAAAGACACGATCAGTTAGGGAAACGAAAGTCGAAACCACAAGGAGATCCTACTCTACACCTGCCAGGAAGGCTATAATAAAAAATACAGACACTAGGATTTCCCTGGTGGTCCAGTGATTAAGACTCTGTGCTTCCAATGCAGGGGGCATACGTTCCATCCTTGGTCTGGGGACAAAGATCCCACGAGCTGTGCAGCGCTCCCTCCTCCGAAGACAGACAATAACAAGTATTGGAGATGCTGTGAAGAAACTGGAAGCCTCAGGCATGGCTAGTGAGGATGTAAAATGTTGCAGCTGCTGCAGAAAATAGTTTTGTAGCTCTTCGAAATGTTAAAAAGTGTCATCATATGGTCCAGGAGTTCCATGCCTATCTCGACCTATTGCAGAGAATTAAAAACATACATCCAAGTGCTTCTGTGGTGGCTCAGTGGTAAAGAATCTGCCTGCCAATGCAGGGGACACAGGTTCGATCCTTGATCCGGGAAGATCCCACATGCCCTGGAGCAAGAAAGCCCATGTACCACAACTATTGAGCCTGTGTTGCAGAACCGGGAGCCACAACTACTGAGCTCTCAAGCTGCAACTACTGAAGCCCGCACAGCTTAGAGCCCCTGTTCCACAACGTGATAAGTCACTGCAATGAGAGTCCACCGCAACTAGAGAGGACCCACCCCCGCCGCTTGCCACAACTAGAGAAAAGCCTGTGTAGCAATGAAGACCCAGTATAGCCAAAAATAACAAGGTAAAATTTTAAAAAATTTTCCACACAAAGATTTGTGGAAACAACTTAAATGTCTGTCAGATGAAAATGGATAAATGGGTAAATTAAATGCAATACTCCTATATGATGGAATATTATTTGACCATTAAAAGAAATGGATGGACCTCAGAAACACTATGCTAAAGTAAAAGAAGCCAGTCATAAAAGACCACATGTTATATGATTTAATTTATATAAAATGTCCAAAATAGGCAAATCTATAGAGACAGAAATTAGGGATTGCCTGGGGCAGAAGGAAGGGAGTTAGAGGGAAATAAGGAGTGATTTCATGCAAAGATGGGCACAATAAAGGACAGAAATGGTATGGACCTAACAGAAGCAGAAGATATTAAGAAGAGGTGGCAAGAATACACAAAAGAACTGTATAAAAAAGATCTTCACGACCCAGATAATCACAATGGTGTGATCACCAACTTAGAGCCAGACATTCTGGAATGCAAAGTCAAGTGGGCCTGAGGAAGCATCACTACGAACAAAGATAGTGCAGGTGATAGAATTCCAGTCGAGCTACTTCAAATCCTAAAAGATGATGCTGTGAAAGTGCTGCATTTAATACGCTAGCAAATTTGGAAAACTCAGCAGTGGCCACAGGACTGGAAAAGGTCAGTTTTCATTCCAATCCCAAAGAAAGGCAATGCCAACGAATGCTCAAACAACCACACAATTGCACTCATCTCACACGCTAGCAAAGTAATGCTCAATATTTTCCAAGCCAGGCTTCAACAGTTTGTGAACTGTGAAGTTCCAGATGTTCAAGCTGGATTTATTTATTTTTTTTTCAAGCTGGATTTAGAAAAGGCAGATGAAGCAGAGATCAAATTGCCAACATCCGTTGGATCATGGAAAAAGCAAGGGAGTTCCAGGAAAACATCTACTTCTATTTTATTGACTATGCCAAAGCTTTTGATTGGGTGGACCACAACAAACTCTGGAAAATTCTTAAAGAGATGGGAATACCAGACCACCTGACTTGCCTCTTGAGAAATCTGTATGCAGGTCAGGAAGCAACAGTTAGAACTAGACATGGAGCAACAGACTGGTTCCAAATAGGGAAAGGATCAGGAGGGGGAACTCATGTACACCCGGGGCGGATTCATGTCAATGTATGGCAAAACCAACCAATATAATATTGTAAAATAATTAGCCTCCAATAAAAATAAAAAAAATAGGAAAATGGGTAAATCAAGGCTGTATATTGTCACCCTGCTTATTTAACTTATATGCAGAGTACCTCATGAGAAACGTTGGGATGGATGAAGCACAAGCTGGAATCAAGATTGCCTTGGAGAAATATCAATAACCTCAGATATGCAGATGACACCACCCTTATGGCAGAAAGTGAAGAAGAACTAAAGAGCCTCTTGATGAAAGTGAAAGAGGAGAGTGGAAAAGTTGGCTTAAAACTCAGCATTCAGAAAACTAAGATCATGACATCTGGTCCCACCACTTCATGGCAGATAGATGGGGAACAGTGGAAACAGTGACAGACTATTTTCTTGGGCTCCAAAATCACTGCAGATGGTAAGTGTGTCCATGAAATTAAAAGACACTTGCTCTTTGGAAGAAAAGCTATGGCCAACCTAGACAGTGTATTAAAAAGCAGAGACATTACTTTGCCAACAAAGGTCCGTCTAGTCAAAGCTACGGTTTTTCCAGTAGTCATGTATGGATGTGAGAGTTGGACTATAAAGAAAGCTGAGCACTGAAGAATTGATGCTTTTGACATGTGGTTTTGAGAAGATCCAACCAGTCCATCCTAAAGGAAATCAGTCCTGAATATTCACTGGAAGGACTAATGCTGAAGCTGAAGCTCCAATACTTTTGCCACCTGATGTGAAGAACTGACTCATTAGAAAAGACCCTGATGCTGGGGAAGATTAAAGGGAGGAGGAGAAGGAGACGACAGAGGACGAGATGGTTGGATGGCATCACCGACTCGATGGACAGGAGTTTGAGTGAGCTCCGGGAGATGGTGATGGGCAGGGAGGCCTGGTGTACTTCAGTCCGTGGGGTCGCAAGGAGTCGGACACGACAAAGCGGCTGGATTTTTAAAAGTGGAGGCCACACTTCAGAGTAGCCATAAGAGGGCGCTCTCTGCACAGATTTACCCCCTCCCTTGGGAACTGAGTTTCTCAGGCCCTATTGGTAGACTCTGGCCACACCTCTGAAAAATCTGTCCACACCCAAAGATATGACCGGCCCCTCATTCTGGCCGCGCCTGAAACTTTGGCCACGCCCCCACGGCCTTGACCACATCCCCAGACCTTAAACACACCCTAAAGCCCAGGTCACACCCCAAAGCAGTCTGAAGGAACAAGTTCACTTTTCCGACTCCCTGAGCTCTGAGCACAGATGCGTGCACAGACTTATCCTCTTAGAAACGTGGAGACTTAAAACCACGACTTTTAATTTGCAGACTTTCTTCTCTGTTTCGAAATCATTTAAAACTTACAGAGAAGTCGCAAGAATAGGACAAAGACGTCTTGTATACCCTTCACCCAGATTCACCAGTTGTCAATTTGCCAGTTTGCCTCATTTGCTCTCCCCCCTTCCTCGAACAGTTTGAGAGTAAATTTCAGATTTTATACCTCTTTGCTTCGAATCTAAGGACATTCTCTTACACAGTCACCGTATGATTATCAAAAGCAGGACATTTAACAGTGATCCAATACTGGCATCTAACAACACAGTTTATATTCAAGTCGCCAGTTGTTCCCAAACTATCCTTCAGAGCAAGCTATTTTTTTTCAGTCCAGTATTCAATTTGAGATCACAAGCTGCATTTAGTTTTTGTTTTTTTTTAATGTGGACTATTTTTAAAGTCTTTATTGAATTTGTTACAATATTGCTTCTATTTTATGTTTTGTTTTTTTGGCCACATGCCATGTGAGATACCAGCTCCGCCCCCAGGGATGGAACCCACACCCGCTGCACGGGAAGGCGAAGTCTTACCACTGGACCACCAGGGAAGTTCATGCACTTCGTTCTGACGTCTTTTTTAGTGCCCTTCAGTCTGGTACAATCCCTCAGCCTATCTTTGTGTTTCATGAATTTGACCTTTTTGATCAATCGCAGGCCACTTCTTAGTTCTTTTGTAACAATGTCTACTACTACTACTACTGCGTCACTTCAGTTGTGTCCAACTCTGTGTTACCCCATAGACAGAAGCCCACCAGGGTCCCCCGTCCCTGGGATTCTCCAGGCAAGAACACTGGAGTGGGTTGCCATTTCCTTCTCCAATGTGTGAAAGTGAAAAGTGAAAGTGAAGTCGCTCAGTCGTGTCCGACCCTTAGCGACCCCACGGACTGCAGCCTACCAGGCTACTCCATCCATGGGATTTTCCAGGCAAGAGTACTGGAGTGGCTTGCCATTGCCTTCTCCGAACAATGTCTAGGATTGGGTTTGTCTGACATTTCCTTGTAATCAGATTCTGGTGGCAGGACTGTGATAAAAATGATGCTGTGTCCTTCTCTGAGCATCATATCAGAAGATACACGGTATTGGTGGTTGCACTCTTGATGATCAATTCCATCGCTTGGTGAAGGTAAATCACGGAATCCCGGATTCATCACTGC